>NC_064826.1:74820000-75445000 GCF_024166365.1 Elephas maximus indicus | reverse complement strand
GCACCTAGCAACAATAACAACCATTACTCAACGTTTTGATCAAAGATTTTATTGAAGAATCCTGATAGAAAGGGGGAAAATTCAGAACAGAATTTAAAATTGCCACAGGCTCCATGGAGGCTGGACAAATCCCTGAAACTGTTGCCCTGAGATAATCTTTAAAACTTAAACCAAAAACATCCCCTAAATTCTTCTTAACACCAAACAATAGTTCAGCTTAACTAGTAAAAAATATCTGCCTTGAACATTATACCCTTTTAAGTATATATGGGATCAGACTGACAACAGCATCTCAAATGATTAGGTAGGAACCTTAGGAGACAGTAAGTTTATGTTAATGATGGAGGAACAGCTCAGAAAAGGAGGGTTAGACTGGTTGCACAACTTGAAGAATGTAATCAATGTCACTGAATTGTACATGTAGAAACTGTTGAATTGGTGTATGTTCTGCTGTGTATATTCTCTACAATGACAACAACAAAATAAATAAAATTTAGAACAAGGAGAAGAAAACATAACAAAATAGCAATATTATTTATAGTAGCCCTAGATTACTTGCACATTATTTGTGATCTAGGAAGTATTTAGGGAAAAACTGAAACTTCAAGAATCACTGAGATAATAAAATATGTCTGAAAAGTTTGAAAGAGCATTCTTCCCTTTGAAGCATACTTTTGACTTTGAGGGGACCAAAAGGTGAGGGAGAACCTTGAGCTCCTTCTCTTGTGTGAATTTACCTAGGTTTCAGGTAGCATTTCTGTCTATCGTAAGCACAAAATGGAGCTGCTTCATTAAAAAATACAGTGTTTTCTATCCGGAATAAATTTCTATTAAGAATAATGTCTGGTAGTAGAAAACAAAACAAAACAAAATATGAGAACAAAATTTGCGTGAAATAATGTATAGCAGGCCAACATACATCCCTCTCAGTTTTTTGGCCGAAACATTGGGATGTTACATAACTCAACCCAATGATGGTAATAATATTTGCTGTTTATATAACACCATTCTTCTGAGAAGCTAAATTAACTTCACAGGTATTGTATAATGAAACCTCACATCAAGGCCTGGGAAAGGGAAGTGGGTACTTTGATTTTATTAGAGAGGAAAATAAGAGAGATGAAATGGCTTAGCCATATTTCCACAGTAGGCCAGGAATCAAGCCTTCTGGATTCCTTGTTTCTTTTTTAGAAAAATAAATTTATTTCTATGACAATAAATATTTATTCATCACAGAAGTACTAACAGGGACATGCAGTAGTGGTGGATGGAATATAGTAAGGGACAGATTCTCCCTCCTCCAGTGAGTTTAGAATCTAAATAAGACAAACAAGATAAGACATGAAAACACAGAGAGCTGGAGCATAATTTGCACTGCTGAGAAGTAGTTGGCTCCTGGTTTCAATTTCTTCCCTTGAAGAAGTCACATACATATTTCATCCCTTACATATTTTGGCAATGTATCCAGCTAAGAGCTATAAAGCTATTTAATTTGTTTTTTTTTGGTATAGCATTTTCTGTCTGGGTAATGGATTTGTACATCAGTTGCAGCCTGTAACATGGCTAAGCGTTCTGATTGACAGAACACCCACGTTCAGACTTGTTTATTTTTTGATAAGGAAAATGCCAGCTAACTTAGTCCATATGTGCTCTTCAACAGGATGAGGCTTATTCACATGTAATAGATAGTCATTTAGAAATAAAATGACAAGGATTATAAGAACAGTAATAAGAAAAAAATATGAAAATTAGATTTTTCCTTCCTCCTTTTCACTTGAAAGATTTTTTTTTTTTTAAGCATCTAACTGCTGCTTTTAAAATTTGTTTACTAATTTATTTAACAAAAATGAACAACTTTTCACATCAGGATACGTTAGTCTTATTTAAGGGAATAGATTATATGTACATAGAAGTTGGGGAAGTATAGCAAAGTAATCAAATATATGAAGCATTTTATTTACATTATAAAGATGCTAGAAATCTTAGGACTTAACCAAGCTGGAATTGGATTCAGAAATTACTACAAAGTTTATTTCTGAAGTTTTGAAAGAGAATTGCAACATGTATGTTTCCTTAAGACTTCTACATGACACCTTCTACAATACTGCTTTTTTTTAAGACCTTGTTAGTTTGTTGCCATAAAAGAAAATCTGTGCATTGTTAAGAACTATGAAGGGTCTGAGATTTTTCTTACTTGCAAGCTAATGAGTTAGCTTGCCACAGTTTTATGGAGGCTTGCAGAAGACATGAGACTTCTGGGTCAGAGGCAAATGACTTTATTACTCACGGTAAAGCAAGCAGCATGAGCTTTATGTTTGTATCAGATGCCTTGCGTCTCAAGTCCCATAGGGGCAATGAGAGTGGCCTAGGTAAACCATGCACATAGAATCACAGCTTGTATCACAGCTGAGGAACTCCTGGCTTAAGAAAACTGAATCTTTTATAAAGTGCAGTAAATAAACCTACTTAACCTTTGTCTCAAAGGGAGAGATTCTCTTTATTATGCCAGACAGTAAGTAAACCTGCCCTGTGTTCTGGAGGAAGACACAACTCTGTTATTCAAGGCTGTTTTTCAAACGTCTTTGAAAAGATAGTTTAGGGGAAAAAAAAGACAGCGCTTCTGCTTGAAACACAGGGAGAAATTTGAGAGACCCATGGAGAATTATCTCCCAGAAAGCATTTTCATTAATGTTTCATATTCTGATGCAAATTTGACATTTCTGTTTCTAATATAAGAACTAGTTACTATAGATTTTCTCTGGTATTACAAATCTGGTGGTTTATCTCTTGACTGGGAATAGAAAAAAGTGCTTAGGAAGCATTATTATTGATATTTCATCAAGAAGAACAAGATGATCTGGACATATTTCCATTGTCCCCAGTCAAGAAATCAAATAACACATTGCATTGGGCAGATCTGCTGCAAAAGCCCTCTGTAAAGTGTTGAAAAGCAAAGATGTCACCTTGAAGACTAAAGTGTGCCTGACCCAAGCCGTAGTGTTTTCAATCACCTCATATGCATGTGAAAGCTGGACAATGAATAAGGAAGACTGAAGGGAATTGATGCCTTTAAATTATGGTAGTGGTGAAGAATATTGAACATATCATGGGCTGCCAAGAGAACAAACAAATCTGTCTTGGAAAAAGTAAGCCAGAATGCTCCTTAGAAGCGATGATGGCGAGACTTCATCTCACATACTTTGGGCATGTTGTCAGGAAGGATCAGTCCCTGGAGAAGAATATCATGATTGGTAAAGAAGAGAGTCAACAAAAGAGAGGAAGACCCTCACCGAGATGGACTGACACAGTGGCTGCAACAATAAGCTCAAGCATAACAACAATTGTGAGGATGGCACAGGACCGGGCAGTGTTTCATTCTGTTGTACATAGGGTCGTTATGAGTCAGAACCGACTAGATGGCACCTAACAACAACTATTAAAAAATTAGTGCCCCAGCACTTAGTAGGTGCTCAAAAAATTATTAGGTGAATAAATTCTATGAAAAATGACAATTTGACTAACCTGAAAAATTATCACCTGTAATAGTCTCAGTTGAATACCAAGAACTGATGTCTGAAATTTATCTTGGTTGGTATAGCTTGGAGACTGGCATACAAGGACTACACGGTAATGGAGAAAATGGTAACAAGAATAATGATTTAACTTCATTTAATACCTTACTCTTATAAGTTATTCAAGAGATTTGTATTATTTCTCTTTAAGTCTTAAACAGTGCAGATATGAGTACACACCAGTTACAGAAGAACCTATCATAATATTATATAGAGCTTTACCTAGAAGAATAAATGAATTAACTTAAGTTTATACTATGGTAAATAAGTATAGTAATACAATTTTAATATTTTTATTACCTTTCAATGAGATTAAAATCATTCATATTTTACAAAAGAGGAGTAAACAAAATGGTACTATAACTTGGTCCTTAAGTAAGTTTATCTTTTAAAATTTACTGTTTGATGCATACAAAAATATATTAAAGTTAGTTGTAACATATAAGAAATCCTCAACTGAAGCCCTATATTACCAATAACTTACCTTGAACTATTGCTCTTTTCCATCCCATCCCATCCCTCTGCCTCCTTCCAAGATCTAACCGCCATCTTGAATTTTGTGCATACTGGTATCAAATCAGTGTTCTGACCACCTATTATTCGTCCACCGGTGAATGAGGGATCCCTCGCCTAAATAGCATGAAGTGCCTCAACACAGGACGCCCAACACTGGACAGATGAGATGGAGAGCAGTTTATTAGTCACATATACTCACAGCCTCAAAGGAGGATGACACTGCATAGCATGCAGGGTCTCATGGAAATTACACTTGGGAATAGAGTGGAGCAGACAGGGCTGTGTGGAGAAGGCTTTGTGGTTGCCAGAGGGTGAAGTGCCCCTGGTTCCTGCAGGAGAATGTGATCTATTGGTTTGAACAATTCCTTGGATGGGCAGGGAACTGAGGTTGGGTTGAGGATTGGATGGCATGCAGCTGGTCCAGCTGATAGGGGAACGAACTGGGTGGAGAGCATTTCTCTCTGGGATGGGGGGCCTGTTTGATCAGAGCAGGCTAATAGATGGTTAGATCCTTGAGGCCCTGTGAAGCTCAAATATGTCAAAGCAGTGCTTGAAATCTTAAGTTTTGTAATAAAGGTTAACGTATTCTTTTTTATTTCTCAAGCTCTTCCACTTAAGAGTATTTTCCTTCTCTTTATTTATTTATTTGTTCATGGCATTGTACCGAGGATAAGGTTTTCAAAGGTAAGGCACACACATCCCTGTTCTTAGGGAGTCTACCATTTGGCAGGTTATTATGATTGTTCAGGGTATGCTGTTGAACTGTTGACATTAGACAAGCATGTGTGAGTTGCTATAGAATCTAGATTTGTTAGCAGTTATCTCATTCTACTAGAGCACATGTGTTTTTCTAAAGAGTCTTGTGGCGATCTTGGAGAAAGTCAGAGATGAATTAACAGATTGTCTTCCAGTGCTTCAGTCCAGCTCTGAGTTTTATTGGCACTTACATATTCCACTGTTTATTTCATTAAGTGAAATCTGTTTCTTTTATGTCCCGTGCAGAACGTGAAGGATGATGGGCAGCATGTGTGGCGACTCAAGCACTTTAACAAACCTGCCTACTGCAATCTCTGTCTGAACATGCTGATTGGCGTGGGGAAGCAGGGCCTCTGTTGCTCCTGTGAGTACGTTTGCTCTGCCGAGACGTCATCGCACGGAGGGAGAGAAGGTTGATTTCTTGGAGTAGTCCCATTTATAGATAGTACAGGGCTCTCCCCCGGACCTGTGATATATGTTTCCCTGTAGTATGTTTCTGAATGGTTAGGTCGCTCTAGATTTAACTTTCTTCAGTTTGGGGAAATCCTTCACTTGGAAGACAGCTAAGAACATTTTCCTATTCTTTAGGCTTATTCTTTTCACTGTACTTTAATTTACTCAGGATTGCCATTTCTTCTGGGATCATCATGAACATTTCCATTAATTTATCATATTTATTTCTTACTCATATTTGTCTTTTTTTGTGAGTTAGTCACTTTATTCATGTTAACTTCTTATAATGAGTCAATTTCTTCGGGTCTTTTTAAAAATGTAAATCAATTGATTAAAAATAAATTTGCATTCAGTTTAAGAAATCACAAGGAATACAGACTAATATCACACATCAGGCACATTGTTTTAATGCTATCATAAAGAAAATCTTTGTATGTGGTTAATGGGTATTGGAATCCAAAGCATTGCATTCACAGTTCTTGAGTTGTAGCCATTATTGTAATTTCAGTACGCTTATCATTGCAATTTTAATTTTGTCCTATTAATCCAGCGCTGATGATTCATTTATAAAAGTCACCTAAATATCTTTAAATCTACAGCGGGCTGCCATACCTTTCACCCGCAGAGTGGTTGGTGGGTTCAAACCGCCAACCTTTCGGTTAGCAGCTGAGCACTTAACCAGTGCACAGGGCTCCTTTTACAGCATATATGCCTATGTAACATTTGCATTCCCTGATGTCTCTGCATAAATGTAGAGTTTTCCATTAATCCAGCAATTACCCCTCATACCATTTTCTGCTGTGTTAGGAAGTTACTGACACTGTCAAATTTATTACATACTTTCCATTTTTGTCATATATGTATGTATGTGTGCATGTACGTATATGTATACATGTATATACATATATATATATATATATATATGAAATCTAATTTGTTATCTGCCTTATACACAGTACATAGTTCCCAGGGATCTTGTTGTAATTGTTGCTTCTGTTGTTTTCGCTCTCTTAGCTAACAGCTTCTTTGGTAGAATATTGTAGAATTTAGTTTTCTCAGATGTATAATTTGACATTTAAGCCACGTTTTAGTGCCATGCACATTTAATGTTATAAATATATATAAAGATTTTAGTAAAGTTACTTGAACTTTGGCATATGTTGGTTTAGAGGGCAGTTTCTGTTGGACATGCTTAAAAGACTAGTCAGGCTATAATGTTCTTCTTATATACCTGAAAAGAAAATGCTTCGTTTTTAAACTTTTTTTTTTTTTTAAGAAGGGAATTTTCTATGGTAAATTGTATTGATAGGCTTATATGAAGAAATATTATAACTCTCAAATGTGGTGGCTGGTATGATATGCGGGATCAGAATTTTTCGTACATATTTTAACTGATTAGTGTGGTAAAAGCAATACTCTTTAACCTTCTTGCCAGGATGGAGAAGATAAAAAAGTATGGTTTCTTCTTGTGTGTTACTAAAGAAAATTAGAAATATAAGTATTTGGAAGAGTTTTACTGTATTATGTGGATTTCAAATGTTTCATCCTAATTTCATGGAATGATTAATTTCCATTTGTTTATTTTATTGAGAGGGCTACCTGTTCTTTTTTTTTAATTTAATTTTTATCCTGTGTATTTATGTATTTGAGAACCTTGATCTGGGACTTAATAAACAAGCATCTGTAAATGACCTTATGTTATACTCAGATTCAAACCATAAAGTAGTTTGAGTGTGCCAAAAGAAGTATGCATTTTGGTTTTATGACACACTTTTTTATACACTTTTTTATATATGCTTGTATATATGCATATTTCCTTTTTGTTATTAATTTTTGCATATATAGTAAAACCTGTGAGAGTCGTAATTTGATGGAACTTTTATTTTTCTGGGTCTCGCAAGTTTTCCACCTTTGACGACTCTATAGCCCGTTTTAGTGGAAAATATTTGAGTTTTCCTTCTCTGACGGGTTTCGACCTTGCATTGGTTCTGGCTTTCACAGGTTTTACTGTATATACCATATGTTGCCTCAAATAAGTTGTTCCTTTTAGAGAAGCCTCACCATGATGGCCAGTGAGGGCTAAACTTTTACTGGGACCTGGAATGCATGACAAAATCTATCCTCTGGAAAAAGACTAATCAGCCATTTAAGGTTTAGATAAATCAGTAGACAAAATAGCACAAACTCATGGGCTTTTATTGCCATGCTTGCCAGCTGCTCTCATGCCTATACTTTGTAAAATATAGATTTCTTCCTTCTAGCAAATGATACCAAGCCATTTGGCAGTCATCAATTTGTCTTTAATATTTTTGTCATCTGGGAATTATTGTGAAAAATTTGAGTGAGGACTGATTTAATTAAGCACTTCCTGCTATGCCATGATAGAGGAGCCTTGGTTTTTCACATGCATAATATTTCCTGTGCTAATTGGCCTTTTGTGTTCCATGGTAGAAACAGTCGACTTGGACTTTTCCTTGATGTGGCTGATTGGATTGATTAGGGAGCAGTGGATATGAAATGAGGTTCTGTTAATGTCATTCCTTCCCTATAAAATTGCAATCAGGACGAGGATTAACTCTAAATTTGTGTACATGTTTCCTTTCAGTTTGCAAGTACACAGTCCACGAACGCTGTGTAGCTAGAGCGCCTCCCTCTTGCATCAAGACCTATGTGAAATCCAAGAAAAACACCGACGTAAGTTTATAGCCCTGCTTGATTTCTGAAGGTGGTGCTGATAGATGCCTCATCTCACCACATTGCTGTTGTTCTCTTCTAGGTTATGCACCATTACTGGGTAGAAGGCAACTGCCCAGCCAAATGCGACAAGTGCCACAAAACGGTTAAATGTTACCAGGGCCTGACAGGACTGCATTGTGTTTGGTGTCAGATCACAGTGAGTAACATTTGGGGAAAAATCCATGCATTCACTCACACTGAAGACTGCGTATCCCATATACGCCAAGAGCCTTATACAAGAAGCCTTCCTGAATTTTAAACTAAGACAGCATGAAAACATGGACCCTTCTTATTTCATATGTTTCAAAGGGATAGGAGCAGAGTCAGGTCCATGCTCACAGAATCAAGAATTTGAGAGCTGATGACAACCTTAGAAATGATCCCATTATATGGTTTTCACACTCTGCTCTGTGCAGCTCTACAAGTTACCAGGAAGGTATCCAGAGACTACAGCTAGGGGCAGGCCATGGGAGTGACACGTTAGGTGGTTGGGCATAGCTCTGCCTCTACCCGACAACCCCGTTTTGGTAGAGTTTCCTCTTTTCTATTTTGAACATAGGATCTGTGGGCTTTAAAAGGTTAAGAAAATGTACAATGTAGTCCAAAGATTTACCTACACAGTGAAGATACTACAACCAAATATAACTAAGCAAATTGTCCTTGACCATGTGATTAGGTAGAAATGGAAATAGAGTCCAGGTTTTAGGTTTCAGTGCTTCTCAGAACTCATTCTACCCTCTTTCCCTACAAGTATCTGCCTTGCTTTGTCAGTCAAGCCATAAATTGTGGGATAAGAAATAATACATGTAAACACTAGTAATTAATGGCATTGGTAACTGTCCTGGATTGAATCGTGTCCCCCAGAGGTATCTGTCAACTTGGCTAGGTCACAATTCCCAGTATTGTGTGATTGTCCACCATTTTGTCATCTGATGTGATTTCCTATGTGCTGTAAATCCTACTTCTATGATGTTAGTGGGGCAAGACTAGAGGCAGTTATATTAATGAGGCAGAACTCAATTTATAAGATTGAGTTGTGTTTTAAGTCAATTTGTTTTGAGATATAAAAGAGAGAAGCCAGCAGAAAGACAGGGGGACCTCATACCACCAAGAAAGTAGTTCCAGGAGCAGAATGTGTCTTTTGGACCTGGGGTCCCTGCACTGAGAAGCTCCTAGACCAGGGGAAGATTGAAGACAAGGACTTTCCTCCAGAGCCGACAGAGAGAAAGCGTTCCCCTGGAGCTGCCACCCTGAATTCGGACTTCTAGCCTCCTAAACTGTGAGAGAATAAATTTCTGTTTGTTAAAATCATCCACGTTAGTATTTCTGTTATAGCAGCACTAGATAACTAAGACAGTAACTAAGAAAGAAGAAATAAACTTCTCTATCGTGGGAAACTTTACGCATCTCCCTAATCTGGATGATTATCAAAGCCTGTATCAGATAACTTCTGGGATAAGTGAAGTTGTTAGATGGTTCCTCTTGTGTTCCATGCTTAATTTCTAGAAAATAATTAGAATGCACATATTCAAGAATAGCACCTTTCGATATCATACTACAAAAATTTATGGGAAGGGAGTTTTTTATTTGGTTTGTTTATTTCTAGCTAATGCTTGAGTCCTCTCCTCAAAGGAGGCATAGCTCTTGCTTTTGTCAGATAAGACGCTGGGAGACACTGGATCAGTTAAGCAAATTCAGAAGGTTCTCTGTAGTGCTCCCAAAACACCACACAGTTTAAATGTTATTTCTTAAACACGCACATGCAACACCACACACATACATACGCACAGAGGATAATGAGAAAAACAAACTGTGACTTGCATTTCAAAATTATATTTAAGTACTTTTTTAAAAATGAACACATTTTCTTTACTCATTTGCAGCTATTACTTGGTTAAATTATATTTACATTGGAAATTTTCTCAATTATGAAAAACAGTCTTATTTTTTGAAATGTTTGGTTATTATAATAAAATGTCTAACAATGATTAAAATGACACATATGAAATGCTCAAACATATTAAGTTATCAGTTCTAAGAAGACCACAAATATCTCATTTTTAAAACTCATACACATCTAAAAAAATATTAGATTTTCTTTTGCTAAGCATATACAAAAATACCTACCTTTTTTGTTTCAGGTCTTGTAGGAGCCTATTCTTTTTATGTTTCCCTTTTTTAGTGCATTTTTCACTAGGAATACTTTAACTTTCCCATAAACTGAAATTAAATCAGATTAATACAGAATTTATTTCCTCCTTGTATTTCAACTTATTTTCTTATTCTTTATAAACTTCAAGTATAATCTCTTAGGTTTATTATTTGCTATTTTTAATTTTTTGAAAAATATTAATGTGTCTTAAATATATACTAAACTTGGAACTTTCTAAAATTTGGTATTGCTGCCTCTCCTAATACATACTATATTATACTTTAAAACTTTCAGAATTTTCTTTTACTGTACTCCTCATTTTCTCATTTAATCTCCACGAAATGTATCTTCACCTGTTTCCATTCTATGGGTTCACTCTTCTCAAATTTATTGCTCGCAGTAGTTTTTTTATCGGTATTAAAGGTATCTTAAAATTCTTTCCTTCTTTGTTTTATGTTCCATTTTGTTTTCTCGGTTTTTTTTTTTTTTTTTTTGTCTTTTGTTTTGACTGTTTATCCCTTCCTCGGATGGTCCCTTATCGGGGACTCCAAAATCTGCATTTCTAGACCAACCAGTCGTACATTTATCCTGTGTCTTGATGATGCCACATGCCTTGAGAGAAGTGACACCCTCCCTTGTAGAGGAAAGAGGGTGCTACCTTTGAATAAACCATACTATTGAAAATCTAAGAATTTCAGTTGTCCCAGATCAGTCCAGACGTTATGTCCCTGATATTTTTTTTGTTGTTGTTGTTGTTTAAACAAAGAGAAGTTTACTTTCTCACAGTCCGGTAGGCTAGAAGTCTGAATTCAGTGTGCCCACTCCAGGGGAAGGCATTCTCTCTCTGTCAGCTCTGGAGGAAGGTCTTTCTCATCGGTCTTCCTTGGTCTGAGAGCATCTCATTGCAAGAACTTGAGGTCCGAAGGATGTGCTCTGCTCCCAGCGCTGCTTTCTTGGTGTATGAGGTTCCCACTCTGCTTGCTTTCCTTTTTTTTAATCTCTTGTAAGGTAAAAGGTGGTGCAGGCCACACCCCAGGGAAACTCCTTTTATATTGGATCAGGGATGTGACCTTAGTAAGGGTGTCACAATCCCACCCTAATACTCTTTAACATAGAATTACGATCACAAAATGAAGGCCAGCCATACAATACTGGGAATCATGGCCTAACCAAGTTGACACATATTTTTTGGAAACACAGTTCAATCCATGACATTCCACCCTTTGGCCCCCCAAAATTCATGTCCTTGCTACATGTAAAACACATTGACCCCATCATGTCATAACAAAAGTATTAAATCAACTCCAAGTCCAAAATCCAAAAATTGCCCTTCATCTGTGCAATCTAGAATGCAAGCTGTTTCCAAAGTACTATGGTAAAACAGGTACAAGCTAAACATTTTCATTATAAATTGGAGAAATTGGAGGAAAGGAAGGAATTATAGGCACCAAGCAAGTTAGCAGGACACATTACATTAGCCTTCAAGTCTTGAAAATAATCCTGTGTTCTCTGAGACCATTTACACAATGGCCCTGCCTTCTAGACTCTTATGTATTGGCCACACTCTCCAGATTCCAAGTGGAGGTTCCTTGGCCCTGAGGTTCAGTTCCCAGGCCCACTGGGATGGCAACTCTGCTCCCTCAGCTTTAGATGCACCATTCCCCTAGTCTATCTGAGTGGTGACTCTACCCTTAGAAACACCAGAGGCCATGTCTCCACCCTTTGAAACCCCAGAGGTGTGGCCATACCTTTTGAGACTGAGGCAGCTTGACTTCTTGTGTTCCTTGTCTCTTCAGCTTCTGCTCCCTGGTTTCTTGGCCTTTCACAATTTGGGCCTTACGCCTGCATTTGCCCTGCTGGGACAAGTGTTCCAAAGCTCTGTACCTCAACTGATAAGTGCCTGGAGGCACCCCACTCCACCAGGAGACCTCCTGTGCACAGGCACTCAGCTGTCTTGCTCTGTGGGACAGCTCCAGTGCTGTCTTGCACTCCTCTCTTGGTTCTGCTGCTGTTAGTTCTCTGCTGCTGCTGGCCCTTTGCTGCTGCTGTTCCTCTATCCATTCACAGTTCCAAAATTTCTTCTACATTTTAGGTAACTGTTAGAGTAGCACCCCACTCTTGGTACCAAATTCTGGGTTAGTCAGCTAGTGCTGCTATAACAGAAATACCACAAATGGATGGCCTTAATGAAGAGAAGTTTATTCTCTCACAGCCCAGTAGGTTACAAGTCTGACTTCTGGGTGTCAGCTTCAGGGGAATGCTTTCTCTTTCTGTCGGCTCTGGTGGAAAGTCCTTGTCACCAGTCTTCCCTTGATCTGGGAGCATCTCAGCACAGGAACCTCAGGCCCAAAGGATGCATTTTGCTCCCAGTGCTGCTTTCTTGGTGGTATGAGGTCCCCTGATATTTTGTTCTTATTAGCATAGATGAACATGATTCTATTTGACACTATATCATAACACAACATACGCTGTAAAGGTCTTAAAATCCTGCAATTCCTTTCAGGAAATGAGGCTAATCAGGGAGTTATGGGGATTTAAGGTAAAATCGGGGAAAAAAAAAAAAAAAATGGCTGCCATTTTACTAAGCTCTCCCAAGTCCTGAGCCTTATTTGCTGTAAACTATGAGCTCCTCTGAAGCCCTGGTGGCACAGTGGTTTAAGCATTTGGCTGTTAACCAATAGGTCAATGAATATGTGGTTCACAAACCAAGACTTGCACAATTAAAAAAAAAAAGTTGTAATATATCTGGAAGAATTTCAGCCCCTGTGCACCTTTGGATTTTTAATTTTAAACAATTATAGAGACAAAATTATCAATTTATTGATTTTTGTTCCCAAGTTAAACAATGTATTTACCTCAGAAAATTTACAATTTAGATACAAGTTATAGTTTCTTCTTTAGTCATTGTATAAAAATTTTAGTATAAAGTTAGTGTGCACTAGACTAATGACTACGTGCTGTTGCCTACTGTTGACTAACTTTAAGCAAACCGAATCAACTTTCTTTTGTCCTTTTGCTTCCCTGAAAGTGCTATTAATATAGTAAATAGCTAGCAAAGCACTCAGAGTGATAGGATGTGACAACCTCAATTTTGTTCTTTAGAAAGGCCTTTCTGAATGGAAGGAATGAATGTTGGATTGCAGAGAGAAATAAGAAGAAAGAAGCTTGATTTCATTTCAGGGTTTAAAAGAATTACTTCCCTTATATGTTACTTTTGGAAATGACTTGAAGCTTATAGTCATACCAGTCTGATTTTTAAGATGGTCAATTATTAGTTGTGTTGTCTTGGGCCAAGGATATAGCCTGTTTTGGCCAGTTTCCTAGTTAGTGAAGTGGAGTTAATGATGTCTATTTTTGTAGATTTATAATGAGGATTAAATGGGTAAGTAATCCATATAGACATGTTTAGGATTGAGCATCATACAAAGCAAGCGCTCAATAAGTGACAGTTACTACCATAGTGAGAATTATGTGAAATACCATATAGGTGTGAAACACCTAGGCTCTGGAACACGGAGGGCACTCCATAAATATTACTCATACCATCTCTCTCACTTCTGGAAGAATCTATAGTTGTCCAGTCTAAGAGTAACATTGCATGCTGGTCTTGATTTTCTAGAAACGTGTAGAATTAAGTGGTCCTGAATCTCACTATGTCCTAGATGAAAATGACTTATCTACATTCACAAAAAGCAACTATTCCAAGTCTCGTTTCCATCAGACATGGTATCATCATGCTTCCAGTCATTGGAAATAGAATTAGAAGTCGATTTCTCTTGCTCTTGTCTTTCACCTTCATCTCACATATTCAACCCTTCATTGAGCCTTGACGTTTTCTTCTTAAAATATCTCTCTCATATTTGAGTCTTTGCCTCCACATTCACAGACCTAGTGCAAGCTCTTAGCACCTCTTGACTAGATTAGAGTCAGAATCTCTTGGCTTAGCTCCCTAACAGAAGGTACTTTTCCTATAATGCAGGCTGCACACCACCTCCAGAATGATCTTCTGAAAATATTCATTTGTTATCATATGCCTCCTTCGGCAACCTATAATAGCTCTGTGATAATAAATGCAGCCCTTACTTCCCCCCATCTCCACCTGGTTTTCGTTTCCTCAAAAATCAGACCCAAATCTAAGCACATGACTATGTATGATACTCTTCCCCTACATGTACCCTCTGCTGTAGCTGCACATCTCTTGGCACTCCCTAGGGAAGGGCATGTTTACTCCTTCCTGTTACCTTGCTCACCATATTCCTTTGAATGCCCCTCCTTAAATTCTAACTGTATCTAAAGAACAAAATTAAGTTTCATATCTTCAGTAAAAGTTTCCTTGACACTAATATTTCGTTTTTCCTGAATAATTTCTGTACCTTTATTCCACAAAACAAAACAAAAAGCTTAAATGCCCTCTTGGTTCCATGTCTGCATGCTCATACTAACAACACTGGGAGAGTATGTTCTGCTCCAGCTCCAGGTCTGTGACAGATATTTTTTGTTTCCTAATCTTCCAAGGTTTTTAACAGAGTGCGGAGTTTAAAGGAAGTACTCAATAAGTGCACTGTTAAATATTGAATTTGAAATGCATGTCCTATTTAAATGTTGTTTAAAATAAATCATCCTGGAATACTTAAGTCTACATCAGATAAGCAAGTAAGCTCAAACAAATACTTAAAGATAAAATCTATTTCACACCCTTTATTTTGTTAGTACTTACAACTTTTTGGTATTATACTAGTTTGCCATGTTGTACCTACAAAGTTAGGTTCTTAGAACTGAGTCTTATCTCCTTTTGTAAAATGAACCATTTAAAAAATAAAAGCACAAAAATCTTAAGTAAGAAGAGTATAAAACTATCTTCTCACATCTGACTTTCTAACATTCTCTTGGTTTCCTCTTCTCTCTCTTGCTTCCGTTCTATTATCCTTAGGATTCCATTCCTTATATCTGTTCATTTATGTTGTATGTTTCCTTGACTTTTTACTTAGAACATGTTGTGACTATTACTCCTGGTCATAGTAAAATGCCCTTAGTCAAGTAGGACTCGACATATTGAGAGGTTAATAGATATTTCTTGGGCTTGACAAAAGACAGCCTATCATTATGTCTATTAATTAACATTTGGTATCATACATTGCCACTCCAATTAAAATATGAAAAAGTTTAAGCAATTTGTTGTTTAAAGGTTTTTAGTGCCATAGAATAGTTCATACTTTAGCAAATTCTGGCTTCGGGCAACACCCTGAAGTTTGCAAAATATTAGGGAAATACATAAACTGACCATTGTGTTCCACCCAACCACATTACCAGAATTCCCTTAGAATAATGATTTCTCTTTTTCTTTTTCTCTAAATTCATATGAAAATTTATGCTCTGTTGTTCCTCTTGTTGATTTTTTAAATTCCACTTGTTTTTTCTCCATACAGCACACTCACTCTTTCTCAACTTCGCCTCATACGCGCAGACACACACAGACACAGACACACACACACTCTTTTTCTTGTTAACTTGAGACAGCTTTTTTCAACAAACATAGATCTGACTCTAGATTAGTTTCGACTGGAATTTCCCTATGCTCTGAAATTATTTCCAACTGTTCATTTCCTTTCCAGGAAAGATTATTTCATATTGTCTGAATTTCCTAGATGTGGAGTAGTATCCCTTAACCGGAATAGGAATTTCTGGATATATATAACAAAATAATGATCTGAGAGTTTCTAAGCCTTATCTTTAAAAATCATTTCAAGATATTCTCAACAAGAAAAGAAAAATTTGGGGGAAAATAGGTAACAATTCCTTTTCTGTGGTGCATCATTGGTTATTTTACTGAAGAGGCAGGATTCATTGATGCTGTAGTTTATTTCTATTCTTAGTGAGGATCTTTGTGTTTAGAATTTGCTGATTTTGCATCTGGGTTATCTTTAAAATATCTTCATATCTTATTGATACTGAGAAGAATTCACCTGTTTATTTTTCTTATATGTTTGCGCAATAAAATTTCAGGATGAAAAGTGTAAGCAATTTGTTGTTATTGCTGGTGATGTTCAGTTTTAATCTTGATAAATAGTCTAGGGAAACATTTTCTCATTGGCTTTCATACTTTATATTATGCCATGAAATGTATCTGTGACAGATATGGGGAATAAACTAGACCTATTATGCAAACTTGACCCATGTCTTATAAGATGATCAGTGGTTCCAACATGATATTCTCAGCTTTGACATTCCTGGCTATAAACAATGTCATCGTGTTGATGAGCAGAGTTCAGACTTAATCAAGGTATTCTTTCATATTATTAGTTAATGTAGACATCTTGGTTAGGAGGCTTTTCTTGCATCGTGAGACCCTGTTTTCCTGGTATTACCAGGTTACCAGCATTCTTACAGGCCCTGCCTCGTGCTTATGTTCCTGCACGACACTGCCCTGCAACTGCCTAGCCAATGCTCAGAGGTATGGGCCACAGTGGCTATCAAGCTGTAAAATCCAATGCAGGCTTTTTTTTAGCTCTGCAGATGCCAGTATTTCAGGGGACCATTTGCCAGTACCGAAGCTCTCAAACTCAAATATGAAGAATTAACCCCCTATCATCTCATTAACTGTGTGATTCTACCTAAGTCCTCAGTTCTTTCCTTCTGGCAGGGAATCCAGCCTGAATGCCAAAAAGCTGTCATTAACTTCTTTTTATTTTTACCATCTTTTCTTATATCTTATAACCTTCAAATCACGATAATGAGGCTAATCATCCCTCACCGTATCAGCTGGAGATTGTGGGAGCACATGGGAGGGAAATATGGAGCAGGGTGAGGTGCTCAGCCTATGTATCAATGCTCAGCCTGTGTATGGTCAATGCTGGCGCAAGGCACAATGCTGGCACAAGGCACACAGTGTCCTGCCCCTCTGTTCTTTGAAGACATGTGTGTGGCTTTCCATTGTAGTCAGGAGTAAAATTGCAGGGCTTTCTCACTTTATATACACACAAGAATTTTTATCTTGGATCTTCCTATTTGTGGAGGAATCTGAGAGCCTGCAGACTCAGTTTTAAGACAGTTATAAAAGATCAAAGAGCAAAAGCGTTTCTCTGTGACGACCATGGTACAGAAGAGCCTTAGGATACATAATCTGTCTTTTGTTTTGGTTCAGTTTTCATGGTGCTTGGTAATCCATTACCTCTAAATCCAAATATACAGGGCCATGATTTACTTTAGGAAAATGCGTTATTAAGTTAAATAAACTAATATTACATTTTAAACCAATTGCTAATTTTATTTTGAGGAAGCTATGCATTTCAATTTGCCAAATCACAGCGTCATTTTATTTAGGTCTGTTGTGCATGTGGCTTCAACTTTCTTCTTCAACGCCTCTTGTCTCTAGTCGGATATCAGCAGTGCCTGAGGAGATTAAGCCATTTTTTTAATAGAGAAGTTTACATGCCACTGAGAAGCAGAGTTGCTAATTATGGAGAATTTGTAAAGATACTTTTATTTCATTTAATGTGGCTTAATGTACATTGATTATCGTACAAGTAGCCTTCACTCCAAGGTTTTATGCTGAAGGCAGGAAATTAGCGTGATAAATGTTTTAGGCTCTGGGACCACAGAAATACCTCTTTGTTATAGTTCTATCACCAATACTAAATCAACACGCATTATACTCCTATTTTTGGTTTTTATAATTAACTGCTTACAAAGGTAAGTTTGTTGTGGAAATTAATATAGCCGTGAATTAAAAAGGGTGGCATTGTTTCCAAAACTGAAAAATGGGGTAGTGCTTTTTTGTTTTGTTTTCAACAAGATAAAATATGTAGTTTTTAAAAGTATGAATGTTTCATATTGAAATGAATATGAAGTGGGTGAGGGAAGAATTTCCTAGATGCCTTTAAACAAAGTATAATTTTATCAAATCTGTGTGATTCCAGTAAGAATTACCGTGTCTATTTTGAAAAACATCAGTATTTAATGTACTACATTGTAATTCTTTAATTTAAACTTGTGACCTGACTTGATATTATTAGTTTTGGTTCATATATGCTAAAAAATAAATAGCACATTATACACTAACTTAATATAAAAAAAAAATTTATAGAGCTGATAAATACAATATAAAGATAAATTTTTATAATCGTAATCATCATCTTATATTTATATCCTGTTCCTACTGAGATGAATCTCTGGTTACATTTACATACTGAATTACGAAGTTAAAACTAATGATGGGATCAATTATGCCCCATACTGAGCTGTGCACTTTGGAACGACTTTGAGAAAACAGGAGGGTCAAAAAAAAAAAAAGCATCCACAGTGCGCGGTGGTTTCAAGATTATGCCAACAGCAGATAATCAAAGAATGAAATGAACTATAATGGACAATAATTTCTGTTTGTAAAAGAAGTCAGGCTTCTTTGGTGTGAAACCTAAAGTACATTTTTAATATAAACATTTCTGAGAATTAGAAAATATATAGTCTGTGTCAAGGAAATTGCTAAGTGATATTTTTAAGGTAGATATAAAAGGGCAAATGTAGTGTGAATCCCTTTATGATCCTGTTTATTTGTTCTTGTAATTCTTTTAATGTGCTTTTAATGTATTTGCTGTTTCTCAGTTGAAATGTAGTTTGCACAATGTTTGCTGGTTGTCCTGCAGCATTTGATACTGTCTCCCTTTTTCCTTTTTCTAGCTGCATAATAAGTGTGCTTCTCATCTAAAACCTGAATGCGACTGTGGACCTTTGAAGGACCATATTTTACCACCCACAACAATCTGTCCAGTGGTACTGGTGAGTTTTTCCTTCTCATCGTTGTGCTATAACTCTGGGTTACTATGACTCACAGGTACACTATACCACTAAATGCTTCCAGACAGCTAATTCTTCATAATCAAAGCAGAACCATATAGATCTAAACTACTTCATTACTTAGAGGAGGAACCACCTTTTTTCAGTATATTTCCTTTTTCCTCCATATCATAATAAACTTTTTAGTAAGGTTTGCTCTAACTGAAGCTGACTCAGGTTTTATCACTTAGTCATGCCATACTTACCAGAAATTGTATGGGCAGAACACTTTTACATTTTACATATTTTATAGATCTAGCTTCCCAGAATAATGAAGTTATTCTTATAGGCAGTTTTGCTGGGGATGCACATAATATATCTGCAATGTTGAGGTCTCTCATTTGGGTCAGAGACTACCTAGAATGATGACACAAACGTAGAAGAAAGCTATGCACTGCCATTAGGTGTATTTTATTTTTTATGAGTGAACAATAAATTTAACTACCTGCAAAATAATTACTTAATTAAATAAGTATAGAAGTGAAGAACGCATAAATAAGGTAATCCTGAAAGAACAAGCTAGAAAGAGAGGCAGGTATTTAAAGACAGTGTTCATATTATATTATGAAATTCAAATTGTTTCTAAAGTGAAGCTGTTCTTTTGAAAAACAAACTAATTTTCTATCCATAATGCACATCTCGTTTTCAAAAACAACATGAAAATTAAATGGCTGGAACTTCAGCTTGATATAATAAAAATACAACAACTAAGAAATGTTAGACAAATACTTTTCTAAAGGTCAACCTAGAAATTAATCAGATTACTCAATTTGCACCCACTTATGATTCATTTTGTAATTATCTGTAAAATACTGGTTGTATTTTAAATGCCTTTATTTAGCAAAATTATTCAAAAACTCTTTATAGTCTCAAATTACAAAAAGCAGAGCAAAATAAAATATCTCCATATTGCTGAGGATAGCAATAACTAATTTTAAATAGCCTTTCTTTATATAAGATTTATTGGACATTCTGTAGTAAATAAGATTAATTAAAAATAATGAGAGCTATATAAAAATACTTCACATTTTAGATTAATTGGGTGTCACTTTTATTTTTTACAGTGATATCTTGAAGAGCAAGGATGTCTAGAATTTTTATATTATTTTCATTCTTGTTTAAACACACTGTAATTTTACTGGCTTAGCTGCTTCCTTTATCCAACAGCTTGTCTAAAACCCTTTTCCATTCAGTGCGACTGGGAACTACTTCTTTAACCCACTGTGTCAGCCTCTGGCCACATAAAGTCAAACAAGAGATGGATCCTTTTTCTGATTCTATCCCTTCATTCTTTGAGTGAATCAATGACAAAGAATATTTTTGTCTTCTAACAACCTTGGAACCCCTTTCACTGCAACCTTTAGATGCTTTTGATTCTGAGGATTTATTTTCAATAAAAGAATCTTTCTACAGTTTTTAATCATGATTTTTACTCAGCATTTGCTATTTTACCAATCTTCTTATACCGTCTACCCTGAAGTATTCGACACCAGTGACCACTTCATCTTTTAAACATAGTTTTTACCCTTTATTGACTTCAATTATACCATATTTTCCTAGTCCTTCTTGTGCTTCTCTGGATATTTTCTTTTAGTATCTTTCTTAGGTTTCACTACTTCAACCTTTTTCAGAGCAGTCCATCCCTGTGTTCTATCCTTACACATCACATCTGTCTACCATTAATAGTTTCCCAGCAAGATCTTGTTTATTTAAGTGATTCCGTTACCATGTTAATTTATATCCAGCTCATCTTCCTACTCTGAATTCCAGATCCCAACGAACTGCAATGGGGAGTCCTCATATTGTTTTAGATGCATCATGCCTAATATATTATTACTAATACAATAATGATAACCAATATTTATTGAGCATATAGGTTCGCTATGGCACTATGTTAAACATATTAATTTATTCATTCAGCAAATACTTCTTAAGTGTCTACTATGTACAAAACAATATTATAAGTGGGGAAACATCAGTAAAAAGCAAAAACAAGTATTGGCCTTCATAGTGTTTATATTCCAGTAGGGGAGAAATAGATAATAAACAATATAAATAAGTAAATATTTAGTACCTTGTTGTATTAAAATGGTGGCCATGTTTTAAGTATAAGCTAACTGGAAAAAACTAAAGCAGGGGAAGAAGAGAATAAATCCGGGGGTGTAATTACAAACAATTATAAAATAAGGTGGTCAAGAAAGCCTTCCCTAAGGAGACAGTTGAGTGAAGCGTTGAGGGATGTGACAGAGTAACCGTGTGACCATCTGGAAACAGAACTTACTGGACAGAGGAGCCGGAACGTACATGGACACTGAGATGGGAGAAAGCTGGCATATCTAAAGGGCACTACAGGATCAGTGACTGGACCTGAATGAGCAGGGGGAGGACAGTAGAAGAGAGGGCCAAAGATGCTATAGGGCTCATATTGTGTAGGACAATTTGGGTAATTTTAAGATCTTTAACTTTTATTTTAGAAAGTAGGAAGTCATTAGAGGATTTTAACCAGAAGAGGGAGTGGTATGATTTATATTTTAAAAATAATCTGACTTTTGTATTAAGTGGGCAAAAATGGAGGAAAAAAAAATGACATATTTTCTCAGAGAAAAAGGAAACTAAGTCATTACATGAGAGTGAGGATTTTGTATGAGGTGTGGGAAGTTTGAGGATTAGTAAGAAGATAAGAAAGATTAACTGAGGAGTAGAAAATGAAGGGACCAAGGAAATACCATGGGATAGCCAGGCAGTACTGAGGAGCCACTGCTAGTCAATCATCATAAAGTTTGAGGAATACCAGTAAGCTTGAATGCATATATTTCCTAGTCACTTTCAGTTATATTTCTCTAGTTACATTTTATCTCCAGAAATGGAATAGGCATAGCACAATCTTCTTAACAAGGAGTGGATTTTGGCCAAATATGATTAAAAGAGAGAATAGCTAAGGAGTTGATAGTGTATGCGAGATAATGATTATAATGATTGATCATGGAACTTAAGCTAGGAAACAAGAAAAGTGAGAACATGAAGAATGAGGTGCCATAATGGATGTTAGGAACCATACGTTGTGGACTAGAGTGAGTCAAAGATTGTTGGAATCAAGGTTGTCGATGTCAGGTTACAAGAGTGAGTGAGGTAGATATTGCTATTATGAAGGGTTGCAGTTATTGATAATGACTTGTATTCATTTAATTCTCACAGTGATCTCATAAGGTAAATAATTATTCCCATTTTACATATGAGAAGATTGAGAAACAAGAGGGGTTAAGTAAGTTTCCCAGTGTCACGTGGCTAGTAAATGGTAATACAGGACTTGAACCTAGGTGGTTTCCGTCCAGAGCCTGTGCACTGAGCTCATCATTCCTGCTCTTTTTCCAAGTCCCAACTGGGACCTTCTCCTATGTGTCTTATCTTAGTGACTATAGTACCTTCGTACCCATTTTTCTCAAGCCAGAAACTCAAGAATCATCTTTGATTCCTCATCTTGAATATCAAATTAATCATTAGGCAGCATATTATAATATCCTTAACCCTTCCTCTTTGCTTGAGCCCAGGTATAATTGCTTTATATGTCACCCTCACAGATTTTCCCAAGGATTGTCACACTAGAATCCTTGTTGAACAGGCTCAGGAAGGCATTACCCAAACTACTCCAAAGTCAACGCTCAAAAATGCAAGTACGATTATGTGCTTTCACACTTAAAATATTTTCAATGATTCCCCATTTGAATTCTAAACTCTTATATGGCAAACAAGGTTTTTTAACTGGATCAACCCACCCTATCTGACAACACCTTAAAAAAAACTACAAATCAAGGATAATTTTAACTACTTGTAATTCTCTAAGTACAACTACTTCAATAAGTCTTTGAAGTTTTGTATATTCAAAAAAATTATCCTAAATCATTTCTCTTTAAAATTTCCTCCACTTTGCTAAGTACAAATTAAAGGTTACTTTCATGTTATGAAACAGCTATATTGATTATTGTACTCATTAACTGGTGAAATACTCAGCTAAGACAAATAAAAGACAAATAAGTGACATTATTCTGCCCAAAAAATTGCTCAAGTTTTACTCTGACTGATGGGCTCTGAGACTTTTTAATCTGCAGTCTCATTAACTTCCTGGGAATAATTCCACATTGCATGATCACTGTAAGGTTTTAACCCTTTGTTAAAAGAAAACCATTATTCCTTACAAATAACATAATCTTGTTTTTTATTCTTCAATATAGTTTCCTTCTTATAAAATTTTAAGTTCCAATTTCTCATGCTAAAGTTCTCCAAGAGGAGCAGGTAAGGTACAGACTCATTTAGTTATACTTTAGAAAATGTAAAAAAGAACTTAAGTTACCCAGTTTTTACTGTTTTTTTTTTTTTTTTTTTTTCCTCGCCCTTGACTCTGTGGTTAGGGATTGATTATTGAATGAGGTGTATAAACTCAATGTGAACTCCTGATTCCTGGTGGAAACTCATATAACCCTGCATCTTAATGACTTACTGCAAGGTTAAGGTTCATAGCAGCAGTCTTCTGATATTTCAGAAAATCTTTGTGGACATTACATACACACACACATATATTTCTTTTCTTAAATTTCTGTACCATACTGCTTAGCCTTCCAATCCCTCCCTGACCATTGTTTTTAACCGTAAGCTAATGATTCAGTAGATATATACTCACCTCCCATGGAAATTAGCAAGGTAAGCATCTTCTCTCCTCTGATGATATACATTTGTAATGTGTATTCTGAGTGAATTCCTCAGATAACTGGTCTTGATAGCAGCTATTGCTGTAAAAATGGATTAAAATCAACTACTCTGAAATTAAAATTGTCATCTTCCCAAGTGATCTTTTTCCATTCACCTGGGAAAAAAAAAAATTACCAATAATTCCACACATCAGATATAATCATTGTTTTCAGTGAATAACTTGTATATTTTGAGGAAGTATCAAGGAACTACATTACTTAAAATTTACATAGTGTGGGGTTATTTTTATCAAAATATTTCCGTGAATGTGTTTAGTTACTTATAATGATTTCTTTGAATTTTTTTTTCCCCCCCAGCAAAAAACATTACAACCACAGTCTGTTTACTGCCATATTGAAGAGAATGCAGAACCATTTACAAAGGTAGATTTCTTGCAGGTCTTCCCTCAACCTACCTACAAGCAGTTGTTGAGTAAAACCAGACTCTACAGTCATGACTCTTTATAAACTACTTAATTTTCATAAAAGGCCGTTGTTGTTATTAGGTGCCATTGGGTAATTTTTGACTCATAGTGACCCCATGTGACAGAATAGAACTGCCCTATAGGGTTTTCTAGGCTGTAACCTTTATGGGAATAAATAGCCAGGTTTTCTCCCTTGGAACCTTAACTCTTTCTAGTTGATTAGCAAAACAGAAGATGTGCCTTTAAGGACCTCATTTAAAAACTGCATTCTTTGTTCTTGCTACAGATCACAATCTGAAATCTCTGCTTTCCAATCTCAATCCAAAGGACATTGCAAGATACTGTGAGAATGTCATATAAAATGTTGCCTGATGGGCATGTAGTACACTCAGTCTGTTGTGTTCTAAATTACTCCTAATCCAGGCCAGACTTAATCCATGCCATTTTAGACCTCTTAGAGATTTGCTTTTATTAAATTGGGCCACACCATCTGTCATCATCCTACATTGAGGGGCACGTAAAGCAACAGACATGTGAAACCCCTTATTGTAAAACTGTGTGTATGTTGTTGGTGATGTCCTCCATTACATGACAGAAATCTCTCTCAGTTCTCTTCATCATTTTGTGTTACTTTTTGGAACTTGTGAATCTTATCGTTGTCATGTTTTCTTTTCTGTCTTTAGAAAGCTTAAAACTCAAAAAAAAAACTAAGCTTAGAGTTAACTTTATACCCACATTTGACTCTGATGGCAGATATATGGTATTTACTTCTATGTGCTATCTTTAACTTTATTATTATTTTATCCATACATTTACTTTCACTATAATGGCCTTATTTAGTACTTTTAAATTACTTTTTATAGTACATATGTCTGTTATACAGAAATCAATGGAATAGGCTGTATAGTGTCCCTTTGATTCTTAGAGTAGATAGAAGGTATAAATTGACCAGTTCCTCTGGAATCATGCTGTAGTCTTACATCAATTACTCTTTTTTTTTTTTTCTTTTAGTAATCAGACAAATTACATCTATAGGAGTGCACATGATTTTATGATTCTTCAGTGCACAGGAGGGGGAGTGGATTTTAGTCAATTAATTCTGCCATCACAACAAAATAAGCCTTGAGATGTCTCATGAAAAAAATAGCATTTTGAACTTTGTTTGAACAGTGAAAAAAGCAGATCATCGTAAAAATCATTTGTACTATATTTGATTCCCTGATTTAATTTAGTTTTTGCTATGTAAGATGATTTTACATTATTATGTAAAAGCAAAGTTCTTACTCTCTAAATAAGGGATTGATTATAAAGTAAGATTTTCCATGCATATATATGTATTTGTTAAGTTGTTAAACTAAAAGAAGCAGGATGTAATGTTAAGTAATATGTTGGTTATTTTAAATTGAGTTTATATTGCAGATAAGTAGCTACTGTTTATATACTGGTTTTACTAATGTCTCTAATGTATCTTTAAGATCACTGTGATAATCAGCGTACATTATTTTGTATAAACATCTGCAGTGTTAGATTTCTTCTGTATTTCCTAATTTATCTCTCTACTTCTTTCTTCCTTCTGTACGCTGATTTTTATTAAAGTCACTGGAGCTAAAATTTCAGATAAGACCAGCTCTTCTTTTCTACAGTTTAGAGGCTATTAGGCAAGGCTAACAGGCAGATTACTTATTACTGTGTGAAAATAATACTTGTAGGAGTTTTAGGGGAGGGAAACAGCCTATTCTGAGAGTAAACCAAGGAATAAATGAACATTTTCTTGAAGAAATGATGCCTGAGCTCAAACTTGAAGAATAAATAGGGATTTGACAGGCAAATGTAGAGTACAGATACTGAGACCAACAGAGTACATAGTATGATCATGAAACTACAAAGAGTTTATTAAGGGCTATGTAACAAGCTGAGCCTAAAGAGATAGACAAGATAAGATATGAAAACCCTGGCCTGTCTTGTCAGGGAGTTGGCTTTATTCAATATAGTTACGAGACTACGTGATCAGGTTTGTGTTTTATAAAAATAATTTTGATGGCAGTATGACTTAAATTTAAAGTAGGGAGCAGAGGCAATATAAGAGCCATGGTGGTGCAGTGGTTAAGAGCTTGGCTGCTAACCAAAAGGTCAGCAGTTCGAATCCACCAGTGACTACTTGGAAACCCTATGGGGCAGTTCAGCTTTGTCCTATAGGGGCAATATGAGAGAATGTCATTACAGGGTTGTTGTGTGGATGATGAAGAGACAATAACAAAGTAAGGAAATGAGGGAACCAGGAACGATAACTGTAGCAAAAGAAAGAAAAAAAAAAACTTAAACTAAACCTACTGTTGTCCGATTCATAGCAACCCTGTAGGACAGAGTAGAACTGCCCCATAGGGTTTCCAAACCCGTAAATCTTTACAGAAGCAGACTGCCATATCTTTCTCCCACTGAGTGGCTAGTGGGTTCAAACTGTCAAACTTTTGGTTAGCAGCCAAGTGCTTAACCACTGTGCCATCAACCAAATCAAAACCCACTGCCATCGAGTCAATTCGGACTCCTAGCGACTCTATAGGACAGAGTAGAACTGACACATAGGGTTTCCAAGGCTGTAAATCTTTACAGAAGCAGATTGTCACATCTTTCTGCTGCGGAACAGCTAGTGGTTTTGAACAGCCAGCCTTTCAGTTATCAGCCAAGTACTTAACCAGTGTGCCACTACGGCCCCTTAAAAATTGTAGCAGGGAGCGGGATATAAGGATTTGATTTGATTTCAGAATAGATTAGTTCTAAATGATCTTTAGGTCCAAAATGTGGCCATGGATCGAGTAGCTCAACTGGTGTGCAGGGGAGGTTCACTAAATGTTAGCAGGTTAAGGACTCTGAGAATGGATTATTGGATATGTTTATCAGCATTGGCCTTAAAACCATCCAGGCTGATTGCAGGGTCTTTTTGAAATGGTTGCTATATGACAATAATGAATAAGTAATAGTTGTCCTCTCTCCATGTAGAGTGGAGGACTATTAGATTCCATGAGCCTTAAATGATGAGGTTCTAATTTGGGGCTAGAGGAATGATGATTTTGATGGAAACCCAAGAGATTTTCATGAAAACTGTAGAACCAGCAATGGGTGAGAGTAGCCTATTATCATGAGCTTATAGGAAGAATTGCAATGACTGAGAAAGAAAAAGGATTATTTGTTTATTTTGAACAAGGGCACCAGAGGGTCTAGTGAAAAGTTTTAGAAAGGAAGTGAGATGTGGAAAGCTGTTTCAAGAGAAGGAAAGCAGGAATAAGTAATTGGATATGCTAGCTGGGAAAAATAAGTGACTAGAGGCTGAAGGTTTTGACATGAACTCTGGATCTGTGGGTAAGCACCTTCCTTCAAATGGTTCCAGAACGGTGGCAAATGACTTGTGTCCAAAATATAAAAATAACTCTTATAAATAAGAAACAAGCAAGCAAGTGAACAAGCAATACAATTCAAAAGGGAAAAAACATCAAGTATTTGAACAACATATAGAAATGGCTTATAAATATATGAATGTGTGATCAACAGCACTACTTATCAGGAAATTCATATTAAAATCTCAGTAGATAACACTACACACCCACCAAAATGTTTAAAACAATTGAAAATCCTAACATTTGGAAATGACATGGAGCAATGTGATCATTTGTACTTTGTGGGGGGAGAGTAAATTGGTTCAACAACTTTAGAACACTGTTTGGCAATATACTGCCTATGTTTAAATCCTGGCTTTGTCACTAGTTTTGTGGCATGAGGCAAGTTCGTAAGCACTTTGTACCTCTGTATTTTATTTGTAAAATGCAGTTGAATGAATTAATTCATGAAAGTTGCTTAGAACCATGCCTGGTATATAGTAAGTGCTATGTTAATTTTATGTTAATATAATTTAATATTATTGTCATTATTTATATTCTATTGGAATTGGAAAAGTGAATTTTAACTTTTTTATTTTAAAACAGCTGTAAACTCATTAAAGAAAATTTGAAAAGCAAGGCAAAATATAAAGAGAAAAATAAAAGTTCATAACCCAAGTTATATTAATATGTAAATATAATCAGTATTAAAATTTACTTCTTGTTTTTTAGGTGTATATTTTTGACATGTTTGTAATTAAACTTAATATACCAAGTGGCATCCTATTTTAACGCTTAAGCTGATGTCATTAGATGTTTATATGTTCCATACATTATTCAACATCGTTATTAATGGCTACATCATATCTCAATAATTTAATAGAAATGGTCCCTATATCTGGCATGTTTCTGATTGTTATGTTGCTATTATAAATGACAATTAAATGAACATATTTATGAAGAGTGGTTACTCTTGGCTACTCACTAATCAATATTGCAAAGTATCATTTTCTTCCCATACTGTTAGTATTTTGTTCTACAGATAAATCAGATGTCCCAATTGTTTAGTTTGTTCTGAACTATAAACATACTTCCAAATCAGGAACACAATTGTTGGAATGTTTCCTAAAACCAAAAATTAGCTTTAGAATAAGCTATTAAATATTTAAGCATTTTTGATTAATTTTACCTTATTTTTAATATCCTTAGGTTATAGAGCTAAAATAGTATTCCCTGGCAGGAAGTGATATGATGTAAAACAAATATTTTTAGCACTATGTCTTTTTGGACCTATTGAGTATTCTTCCTGAAAGACTTTATCTTGTTATTCTAGCCTTTATTACTGTAAGTTATCTTATAGAATAAAGTTAATAAAAATGCCAACATGATAAATAATAAAGCTTTCTAGCTCAGAGACAGAGAAAAAAAAACTATTTAGAAAATTATGAATTCTATTTTTTTTTCCTTTTAAATTTGATTCAGATGGCTCCAATTCTTTCTTTCTTCTTCACATTTTACTCTGAAAACTTGGCCAAGCCTTAGTATTGCTGAAGCAGCGATCTATGGTATGTATCTACATATAGTATCCTAAGAGACCCATACTCTTATATTAACTTCTTGTCTTCTTCCAATCTTCCTTGTTCTTCCACAATTATAAGAATTCTACTAAATTATGCATTATAAATACAACAATCAGGTCTTCAACAGCACAACCAAAACAAACAAATCCGCTGCCGTCGAGTCGATTTTGACTCATAGTGACCCTACAGCACAGTGTAGAACTGCCCCATAGGATTTGCAAGGAGCGACTGGTGGATTCAAACTGCCAACCTTTTGCTTAGCGGCGAGTTCTTAACCACTGTACCACATAGCGTACAGTATGTTATATCTTTCCTTAGAGCATGTATTTAACCAAATCATTACACCTCAGCAGTGTCCGAAGATCTGTTTACAAGTGGAGTATGGAGTGTGTATCTTTCTTACAGTCCAAATATTATGAGATTTTTTTTTTGTTCCTTCTATCACTTAACTCTAACCAACGACAGTTAATAATAACAACACCAATCCTAAATACCAGCCAGTTAAGAGAGGGAGTTATTTGATTTCTCTGTGATTATGAAATTTGTATTTTGAATTCTTTGTGACTCTATTTCCAAAACTAGTTGTAGAGCTTTCATAAGGGCTCCTCCCAGTATAAGGTCTGGTGGGGAGATGTAAATAGTTGCCTAAGGATGGTCTTATTGCACCCAGCTTCAGTTTTTATTTAACATTATTTCTCCTGCTTCACTCTTCTTTTCCAGTTACCTCTTTAGCCTTTAACCAGTTACTGAAGTCATCTATTTTCTTGAAATTCTTTATATAGCTACCAAAGATTAGTACCTACATAATTTTCTTTTTTGTCTAAAGAGTGGGGACAAAGCACATTGTCAGTGCTCAATAAATGTTTCATCAATGTCACTACTTAATATTCATTTAATTAATATTCATTATAGATCAATTCATAATTGTCATCACAGTAATGATAGGGAAAAAGGAATCTCATTTTTTTCGTATTTTGAAAATCGAACTCAGACTCAATTTAATGATCTTATTCATAAAGGAGGGCTTCTTATTTATTTATTTATTTTTTAATATACAGAATTCTGGATGTTCCTGTACATTTTTATCAGTGATTTTCTGATTCAGATTCCAACAAGGATCACATTAACTACTAGAGCTCTGTAACATTCATAAAATATATGTACATCATTTGGCAGATTCTTAATGTATATGAACATTAGAGGCATAGAATCAGAAAAGAAAGGACCCAGCACCGCTGAGTGGTGGGTACTTCATCTACACTTGTGAGATAAACCCTTTTAGCCCATCACATTGCCTTAGTTAAATTGGTTTTACTGGTTTCTGAAGAATCCATCTTTATGCTGTCCTATGCATTATGTAGAAAATGTACATTTATAAATAGGGCTTATTCTTGAAGAAAAAGCTCATGTATTTTCACGATTGAGACTTTTCTTGTGACCTGCAAGTTTCTGTGATATTTTCCAACTAAATTATAGCTGTATCCAAAGAAAGTTTTAATAATATTTTAATGAAACTAAGTTGTACCATGTTAGCTTGTCACAACATAAGGAAAGCAAAACAAAAGGCTCATAGGACAAAACTTGGAAGTTAAGAGGAATCCTGATGGAAATCTAAAACAAGCAGTCGTAAATGAGCATATGGCTCACATAGGATTAAAAAATATTCAGAAGCTAAAATATATGAAACAGACCAAAATAAAACATGGAATGTGTCTCTGATACAAAAAGTGAGGGTATGAGCTTAACAAACGACTTGAGTTATTCTAAGACTTATTTCAAATAATATATGAAGAAGCTTATATAATTATATAAATATACAACATTAAGAAAAATAAAATACGGTACGATTGTGCCAAAATGAAGTTAGAAATAAAAATTCATGTCACAACATCCTAAAAAATTACCAGAGATAGTTTGCAAATTTGTCCCATCTGGGACACATCTGGGGTGAGGTGAATTAAACTAAATTCTACTTTACACTTCATTCCAAACTAAATCAAATATGGATTAAAAATTTAATTTTTGTTTGGGGAAGACCTGTTTACCAAAAAGACAAAATGTTGTTAGGTTTGATCAAAAATTAAACCAAAACCCAGTTTTCCCCATTTCTGACATTTCTGGATGTAACAAATCCCTTAAGGCCAGAAATAACTGCCACTACCAATTCTTGGAATCCAAACTTACTTATTCATCAGCCTCGGCCCCCAAAACTATAAGATTCTTGGTCACTGTTTTCTAAAAGAGCTATTTCATGTACTCACTAATTTCACTAGTATTCTCACTCTGTTGTTAGGTGCCGTCGAGTTGGTTCCAACTCATAATGACCCTATGCACAACAGAACGAAACACTGCCCAGTCCTGCGCCATCCTTACAGTCATTGTTATGCTTGAGCTCGTTGCAGCCACTGCGTCAGTCCACCTCATTGAGGGTCCTCCTCTTTTCCGCTCACCCTATACTCTGCCAAGCATGATGTCCTTCTCCAGGGGCTGATCCCTCCTGACAATTTGTCCAAAGCATGTAAGATGCAGTCTCGCCATCCTTGCCTCTAAGGAACATTCTGGCCACACTTCTTCCAAGACAGATTTGTTCATTCTTTTGGCAGTCCATGGTATATTCAATGTTCTTTGCCAACACCACAGTTCAAAGGCATCAACTCTTCTTCGGTCTTCCTTATTCATTGTCCAGCTTTCACGTGCATATGATGTGATTGAAATCACTGGGTCAGGCACACCTTAGTCTTCAAGGTGACATCTTTGCTCTTCAACACTTTGAAGAGGTCCTTTGCAGCAGATTTGCCCAATGCAATGTGTCTTTTAATTTCTTGACTGCTGATTCCATGGCTGTCGATTGTGGATCCAACTAAAATGAAATCTTAACAGCTTCAGTCTTTTCTCCATTGATCATGATGTTGCTCATTGGTCCAGTTGTGAGGATTTTTGTTTTCTTTATGTTGAGGTGTAACCCATACTGAAGGCTGCGGTCTTTGATCTTCATTGGTAAGTGCTCCAAGTCCTCTTCACTTTCAGCAAGCAAGGTTGTGCCATCTGCATAAATCAGGTTGTTAATGAGTCTTCCCCCAATCTTGGTGCCCCGTTCTTCTTCATATAGTCTGGCTTCTCATCTTATTCGTTCAGCATACAGATTAAATAGGTATGGTGAAAGAATACAACCCTGCCGCACACCTTTCCTGACTTTAAACCAATCAGTATCCCCTTGTTCTGTCTGAACAACTGCCTCTTGATCTACGTAAATGTTCCTCATGAGCACAATTAAGTGTCCTGGAATTCCCATTCTTCGCAACATTATCCATAATTTGTTACGATCCATGCCTTTGAATAGTCAATAAAACACAGGTAGACATCCTTCTGGTATTCTCTGCTTTCACCCAGGATCCATCTGACATCAGCAACGATATCCCTGGTTCCACGTCCTCTTCTGAAACCGGCCTGAATTTCTGGCAGTTCCCTGTCAATATTCTGCTCCAGCTGTTTTTGAATGATCTTCAGCAAAATTTTGCTTCCGTGTGATATTAATGATATTGTTCTATAATTTCCACATTCGTTTGGATCACCTTTCTTGGGAATAGGCATAAATGTGGATCTCTTCCAGTCAATTGGCCAAGAGGCTGTCTTGCATATTTCTTGGCATAGATGAGTGAGCACCTCCAGCGCTGTATCTGTTTGTTGAAACATCTCAATTAATATTCCATCAATTCCTGGAGCCTTGTTTTTTGCCAATGCCTTCAGAGCAGCTTGGACTTCTTCCTTCAGTACCATCGGTTCCTGATCATATGCCACCTCTTGAAATGGTTGAATATCGACTAATTCTTTTTGACTGACTCTGTGTATTCCTTCCATCTTCTTTTGATGTTTCCTGCGTCATTTAATATTTTCCCCATGGAATCCTTCACTATTGCAACTTGGGGCTTGAATTTTTTCTTCAGTTCTTTCAGCTTGAGAAACAGTGAGTGTGTTCTGCCCTTTTGGTTTTCCATCTCCAGCTCTTTGCATGTCATTATAATACTTTACTTTGTGTTCTCGAGAGGCCCTTTGAAATCTTCAGTTCTTTTTCTTCATCAACTCTTCCTTTTGCTTTAGCTGCTTGATGCTCAAGAGCAAATTTCAGAGTCTCTTCTGACATTCCTCTTGGTCTTTTCTTTCTTTCCTGTCTTTTCAGTGACCTTTTGCTTTCTTCACTGATGATGTCCTTGATGTCATTCCACAACTCGTCTGGTCTTTGGTCACTAGTGTTCAGTGCGTCAAATCTATTCTTCAGATGGTCTCTAAATTCAGGTGGGATATACTCAAGGTCATATTTTGGCTCTCGTGGACTTGCTCTGATTTTCTTCAGTTTCAGCTTGAACTTGCATATGAGCAATTGATGGTCTGTTCCACAGTCAGCCCCTGACCTTCTTCTGACTGATGATATTGAGCTTTTCCATCATCTCTTTCCACAGATGTAGTCAATTTGATTTCTGTGTGTTCTATCTGGCGAGGTCCATGTGTATAGTCACTGTTTATGTTGGTGAAAGAAGGTATTTGCAGTGAAGAAGTCGTTGGTCTTGCAAAATTCTATCATTCGATCTCTAGCATTGTTTCTATCACCAAGGCCATACTTTCCAACTACTGATCCTTCTTCTTTGTTTCCAACTTTTGCATTCCAATCGCCAGTAATTATCAATGCATCTTGATTGCATGTTCAATCAATTTCAGACTGCAGCAGCTGATAAAAATCTCCTATTTCTTCATCTTTGGCCCTAGTGGTTGGTGCATGAATTTGAATAATAGTCATTATTAACTCGTCTTCCTTGTAGGCGTGTGGATATTATCCTATCACTGACAGGGTTGTACTTCAGGATAGATCTTGAAACATTCTTTTTGATGATGAATGTAACACCATTCCTCTTCAAGTTGTCATTCCCAGCATTGTAGACTATATGATTGTCCAATTCAAAATGGCCAATAATACCAGTCCATTTCAGCTCACTAATGCCTAGGATATTGATGTTTATGTGCTCCATTTCATTTTCCGATTTTCCCAGATTTGTACTTCGTACATTCTAGGTTCCAATTATTAATGGACGTTTGCATCTGTTTCTTCTCATTTTGAGTCGCGCCACATCAGCAAATGAAGGTCCCAAAAGCTTTACTCCATCCACATCATTAAGGTCAGCTCCACTTTGAGGAGGCAGCTCTTCCCCAGTCATCTTTTGAGTGCCTTCCAACCTGGGGGACTCATCTTCCAGCACTATATCAGACAATGTTCTGCTGCTATTCATAAGGTTTTCACTGGCTAATGCTTTTCAGAAGTAGACTGTCGGGTCCTTCTTCCTAGTCTGTCTTAGTCTGGAAGCTCAGCTGAAACCTGTCCTCCATGGGTGACCCTGCTGGCATCTGAATAGCGGTGGCATAGCTTCTAGCATCACAGCAACACAAAAGCCCCCACAGTACGATAAACTTACTCTATCACCACCAAATAGTTATTTAGTCTCTATTTCTATTTCTCTGTGATGTAGTAAGAACTAATGCACATTTCTGCACCTGGCCTACACAGACATAATTGCTAAAACTTTTCTTGGCACTTTGTAGGTACTAACTCATTGAATCCTCCCAGCATCCCTAAGAGAAAGAACCATTATTATCCATAATTTACAGATGAGGAAGTGGAGGCAAGGTATAAGCCAACATGCTTACTTACTATAGGTAGCAATTGGCAGTGTCATGATTTGAATCCAGCAATCTACCTTCTCTGTTCTCACTCTGAACTTTGTATCTGTCATAGAACCCCTATCTGAGGAAGAGCTGTTCATTCTTCTACCCAGTGCTATTTCCTGTATTTGTATAAGGGTCTGATTTTTGTCTGCCTCTTCAAGGACCCAGAAGTATCTGCAGGTCTAAAGATATACTCACTGTGTCAAATCTCTCTCCTCCTTCCTCCTCGACCCATACAAGCTCTGCAAAATGGGTGTAAACTGCTCTTGCCATAAGTACTAAATCACATATCTAACCAAACCAAACCCACTGCCGTCGAGTCGATTCTGACTCATAGCGACCCTATAGGACAGAGTAGAACTGCCCCATAGAGTTTCCAAGGAGTGCCTGGGGGATTTGAACTGCTGGCCTCTTGGTTAGCAGCTGTAGCACTTAACCACTACGCCACCAAGGTTTCCCTAAATCACATAAGGCACCCTATTAAATAGGGTTCCCAAGGAGCAGAGCATGAAACAGGGATTTAGATGTATGTGATTTATGGAACAGGGAGGGCTCTTCAGGAAAAACCAGTAAATGAGAGAGGAACCAGAAGAGGCAACCTCTGAGCAAGGAACTGGTTATAGGTAGAGTTTAGCCTTGGCCTGAACCTTGGGATTCTGGGGCATAACACATACCATAGAATTATTCCTAACTTCAAGGGAGCTAGCCTTCCCTAACTCACAACAGTCAGTCATTAGCTGTGACATCTACCACAGCTCTGGGGAGATCCTGCTCCTGAGAGCAAAGGATAATTCTTCAGAGAAGGGCGGCAGCAGGGAGCCAAGAAAAAATACTTTAGACAGTGACATAAATATCAAATAAAATTTTAATGCCCATATGATAGGGTTTCTTTTTTAAATCATTAATAACTTAAGTATAGTTGAATTTTATTGTTATAAGGTAATGCAATTAAGTTTAAAGTGTGTGATGAGGTAATATTAGTGGATGTCCATTTAGCGTTGTATTTAGTTTCTGGAGTGATACTTAAAGCGTTTTCTAGTTATTGCTAAATTTTGAAAAGCTTACCATGGTTATTTTGTTGTAGTTATATAAAATATCCAATAGATGGTACTGTGGAATGCCTAACATGTAAAATAAAATGTATTGTAAGTAGAGGAGTTAAAGGGAACATTTTAGATTTCTTAGGGGAATCATGATGTTTGCCTCTGGAAATTAAATTATATTTTAAAATCTTATTTTTTTTTTTTTTGGAGGCAGCTTAAGCAATGTAGTAGACTAAGAGATGATGAATATTCACTGTTTTCAGTGTATCTCAGAAGGTGAAAATTGATTTTTACTTAGAAATGGAACATAAACATGTTCGTATGATATCGAGTAGAATTTTTTGACCCTTTTTGTGATGACTACCCTTATTTAATGCAGTATTTTAGTCAATATTACTCAAATCACAATATTTTTGGCAAGCAGCTACAGCTGAGTGTCTTTGTTACTGAAATTCCTGAAAAAAAACTTTCCCCTTAAAAATAAAGCAAACCTGTATAACACAATTTCTCCCCTCACTTAGCAAGAGTGGGCCCATTATGTCTTTTCTTTCATTTCTTAATTTGGTTTCCACCAAAAGCAATTTAATAGCTGAGTGAAACAATATACCAGATTGTAAATATAACATGCATAGAGAAATGTGTGTGTGTGACTATATATATGTGTATAAAATATATAGAATGTATATATATATATTCACACATATAATTGTTACTGTTAGGTGCTGTTAAGTCAGTTCTGACTCATAGCAACTCCATACAACAGAGTAGAACTGTCCTACAGGGTTTCCTTGGCTGTAATCTTTACAGACACAGTTCACCAGGTCTTTCTCCTGGGACCTGCTGGGTGGGTGCAAACCACCACCATTTCTATCAGCAGCTGAGTGCTTAACTGTTTACACCACCAGGGCCCCATGTATATATAAAATCTTATGGAGTTAAAATTTCTTAAGGGGAAAAAAACCCAGTAATTTAAAAACTGGTTGGATTATGCTCCTAGAATATCTTTAAGGTAGCAATTTCTAGATTGCCTAATTTACCTTATTGTTCATTCAGAATTGTTACAAAGCTGTACATGACTATTTATAGGAATGAATGTCAAAGTTTGATTACCAAACCTAAGTTATAAAACCTCCTTTTAAAGCTGAAAATTTCTGAGGAATTATATGATAACATAAGAAAAAAAAAACTTTTTTTTTTTTTTATAGAAAGCTTGAAAATATGTGTAAATTTTACTTTGAATATTACTTTATGGTCTTAAAATTTTTATGTTACTTTTCATGACACTGTTCTTCAATAATGGTGATTATCCCTTAGTATAAGGGTTATTTATTAATTTATTCAATAAAATTTTATTGACTATGACTATATACCATGTCCTAGAGATTCTAAGACAAGTAGGCCTTATGTAGACTGTTTTTATGTAAATTGGCAACTTTTTGAGGGATATTCATCATATGTCCCTTAGATACTTTATGCATGTACTATTTTTATCATATTTAATATAATCTGAATATATGATATAAGATAGTATGCATCTTTTTAAAAAATATATTCTTAGGTGCATATGAGTGTTTTATTTAAGAAGAAATATGCTGTTGAAAGAACTTGAGTTAGTTTAAATGATTGAAGCTATTTTCTTTAAAAAAATAATAGTTTTTCAACTGTTATCTCCTAAGTCATGTTAGAACTAATATGTCAGATTTTTAACATATAGCTGTGGGATGGACACCTAATTGTCTGGATACTTCAAGTTAAAAATGATTTTTTTTCCACCAAATATATTCAGTGTGAAATGTAATGTCTTTATGAAATCATCAGGAGTAATGGGACTTCTAGAGCCCTACCTAGATTCTTTAAGCTTTTGTACCCATCAAACACTAGGTTCTTTTCAAAACGATAAGATGCACTGATTCATCTACTGAGATTCCCTAGTACACTGGATGTACATTACATTATATGGCAAAGTTCATGCTTGAACTAAATGGGTTTAAATATAAACTGTACATGCAGATCTCAAGTGATAGTCTCTTAATAGATGTCAGATACTCTTTATTGCTACCCTCTTTTATTTCAGTAACATTTTAATTAATTCACACTGATTGAATAAATGTACATTGAGACTTGTTTCCTAATGAGGGCACATTTAGAGGAAAGGTTTTGCATCATTTTGATATCCTGTGGGTAATTATATTCTAATTATATGGTCGGGGGAAAAGAGTCTATAACTCAGTCTTGATATTGTTCATTGGACCCAATTAATTACATGCACATAATGAAAGTTCATGATAAGGTTGACTGGCAGTCAGTGTAAAAATTTAACTCAATTGACTCTTACCCTAACGTGAGTGCAGAATTGGACTTTAACCTGGTTAGAAAATACTTTGGCATGAGATGAGTGGATATTTAGAGGGGTAAGAGATGGGAATAAATTCCATTATAGACTTTTTTTTTCTTTTTTAATTCATAGTCTTTTCCAAGGATGTTGAAAGAAAAAACTAAGCAGCCTAATGCTTTAATTCTAAATATCATTATCAATATTCTTTCATTTCCTCCAAAACAGTATTTTTTGTATTGTAGAAATCAGCGCTAAGTGTACAATGATAAATTTCTAGAACTAACACATCTTTGTTGATGGAAAGTAGGCATAATGGGAAGTAATATAGATTATCTTTATAAACATAAGATTCAGTAGGTATTAATTTATTATATTTGGGCCTTTTTGGGGGGTTGCTACTTTTAAAACTATTAACTCCACTGAGACCCTTGTCTCAAACATACGCAGACTTGATCCCATCCATGCACACACTTACAAATCAATATCTAATAATTCTGTGTATGTAAATTAGAAGTTCTAAAAAATATAATCTGGAATAATTATTAAGAATGCATGTTTCAAAAAAAAAGAATGTACGTTTCATTTTGAAATATGTTTTGTAGATGGTTGAGTCTAATGTTCAAGAATTTTGCCACAGTTACAACAAAAAAACAAAGCCACACTCTAAATATCAGCTCCAGCCTTTCTCCTGCTCAGTTTCGTTGTATTCTTTGCTCAGAGTTACGCAGGGGCAGTACTAGGATTGAGGCAAAAGAGCAGTGAAGACTTTGTCCTTTCTCTCTTCTTTTTAGCCCCTCCTGTCACCCCCTCTTTTTTTCTACATTGCTTTCTCTGATCATTTCTCTCTCTTTCTGTATCTTTCCATCTTTCTCTCCTTTATTCTAATAGCCTCAACATAGATATTTTCATTACGAAAAAAAAAAATCTGTTGATTTCTATTTTTTTTTTATTAGTAACACAAATAGTTTCAGATGAAGAAAGTGCAACCAGTCCTTTCTGGCTGGGCTCTGAATAGGCAGTGAAAATTACGGTTATCATTTGGGTATCTAGTTAACACAGTGGTTAACATTTATTGAGAACAAAAATATGCCAGGCATAATCCTTTTAATCCTAAGGATAAGTAAAATTATTATGCTCATTGTACATTTGAGGAATATGAACCTTACAGAGATTAAAGAATTTTATATAAAATCAAAAATCGTGCAAGTGGCTGAAGCAATATTTACCTTATTCAAAATTCCACGTTCTAAACCTATTTTCATGCATCAGCTGCAGTCCGTACCAATCGTTGAGTCATTCCGATGAACTCGGGGAACCAGACCAACATTTCAAAAGTGGGGTGTTTTGGTTTAGTGTGAGGATAGAATGAGACAATAAACATGAAAGCAATTTAAAAAATAGACATGCTTATATAGATATAAGGTATAAGTCTTAAATTTTTACTGTAGCCTTGTTATAACTGATGACCCTTTTAATGTGAACACTGGGCTCTTGTTATAATTTTAACTGCGTTAACCTCCTATAATTTCCACCAAAGATTTTTTCTTTGTCCTATGACAGTTTGGATTAAATTGTCAATTTAAAATGATTACATGTTAGAATATCTGAAGACAAGGCATATCCTAAAATTTAAGAATAATAAGATTTTTAAGAATTCTTTGATATTAGGTTGAACTTAATAAGTGTCCTGAAGAAAAATGCATCTTTTAAACTAATTGTCTGAACTGTGTATTCTACTCAGTATTAAAATGATACTGATTAAATAAAATCTATCATATTGCTTTAGTCACATCTCACATTTGCTTAAATAAAACTATGCAGTTCCTATATTAATTCTGATTAAAAATGTATTGCATTTACAATTATACACTCATAATTTTCAAAAACTGAAACACTTTGCTTTTATTGATATTTAGACATTACGGTACATAAGAAGTTGCTATTTTTTCTTTGATCTAGACACTAGACTTTTCCTGTTTTAACTCAGAAGCTACTGATGGGCATGTTAATTTAGCATACACTTTTTGCCTATACATCTTTTTAAAAAGTATTTATTTTCATTGTTGTTGTTGAAAATATACTCGATAGAACATACACCAATTCAACAATTTCTGCATGAACACTGCAGTGACATTGATTACATTCTTCTAGTTGTGCAACCATTCTCACCCTTCTTTAAATTGTCCCTCCACCATTAACATAAACTTACTGCCCCCTGAGCTTCTTATCTAACCTCTCAAGTTACTGTTGTCAGTTAGCTCATACGTATGTCGTTTTTATCACCACTGTTTTTGGAGAGAATTTGTGGCATTGCTCTCAGACAGCCGAGTGTTGCTGTAGAAAGTCATCAACCAGGTGGCTTTCTTGTTACATGTTTATGAGGCCCCAAGCTTCCCTGACCTGTTGCTTATCCTTAGTTAACTGCTTTCACAGTCTCTGGGAATAGTGCCACATCTCTGCTGTTTCCTGATTTTCTTCATCTTACTACCTCTTTGCCATCTTCACTCACTCAGTAGATAAGCTGTATTCCTACTGTCCTGAGAAAGAGGAAGCCTCCAAGCACCCATAACTATAAAACACCCATGTTCTATACAAGTGGTAGCGAAGTAGAGGTCATTTAGTAAGGCCAAGCTTCAATTTCATCCTACAGTGTCTTACTTTTTTATTGGGAGGGAGGGTACCTTGAAATGGGCTTTGCATTGTTCAACTTGGCATAGCCTTCACATTTTGTGACAATAGGTCAGCTTTGCACATTTGTATTACCTTCTTGGTCCCTATAGGTTTTTGCTTTTGAGACTTCTAGGAGTACAAACCATAACCTGTTTTTTTTTTTTTTTTTTTCTCCATCATTAGGTACTCACTCAACAGGAACAGATTTGGAAAAGTGTTTTAACACCTGCCTATGTGAGCTTCTGCCTCATTTGAAACTTTGCTTTATAAAGAACCTCTTGTTTATCATTTATGTTCAAAAGTTCCCTCTCTGACTTTCTGCTCCTCTTTCTTTCCTAGCAAACTTCAAACTTACCTATATTTCCTTCTTTAAAAAGAACATTTCTGAGTCTCTGTGAAAATAGTGGTTATTATTTCTCTCCCACCCAGCCCTATGCTGTCTTTCCCAAACTTCTAGAGACTTCATCATTTTCTCTGGGGGAAACAAATATACGTATATGTAATTTTTCTCATTGAGGAAGTATTTTTGCATATTATTTACACATTAGAGAAAATAATAAAAAAGGTAGAAAGGAAGAACAATTTTTCTTCCAAAATTTATTATAAAAATTGTCAAACACAGTACAATCAATCCAGTATATTCTCACCTAGATCCAGGAGAAATTTCCATCATTTCATATGTGTATACACTTACTCCTCACTTGTCGACCATCTCATTTTCCATTTACAACAATAATAAAAATCTGCTATCTGACTATTTTGCACATTAATGATGTACGTCTGGCAGTGACAAACATTGAGGTGTGAGGTCAGAGCAATGGTGGCTGTGATAGCTAAGTTTATGTGTCAACTTGGTTAGGCCATGATTCTCAGTGGTTTGGCAGTTATGTAATGATGTAATTTGGCAGTTATGTACTGATGTCATCATCTTCCATTTTGTGATGTGGTTATTCTCCATTTTTACATAACACTGAGTTTTGCGTAATGAGCTGGTCTTTGGAACCTTATTACTCCATTAACTAAAAAACTAGGAGTGGGTATATATTTTTGTGTATGCACAGGTGTATATATATATATATATGTATGTGTGTGTATACACACACACACACACACACACACACACACCCCTATATACAACATATGGAGCCCTAGTGGCCAAAAGGTCAGCAGTCCGAATCCACCAGCCACTCCTTGGAAACCCTATGGGGCAGTTCTACTCTGCCATATAAGGTCACTTTGAGTTGGAATCAATGGGCTTGGTTTCATATACAACATATATATGTGTGTACATACATACATTATATATATATGTGTGTGTGTGTATATATATATACACATGTATATATATTATATATACGTGTGTGTATATATACATATACATATATATATATTATTAAGTTTAACTCTTTGAAAGTAAATTACAGGTGGTATTAAAATCCACCTTTAAATACCTTAACAGGCCTCTTCTAAGATTAAGGATAATTTTCTACATAATGACAATACTATTATCACACCTAACAAATTTAGCTGTAATTTCATAATATTAATCATTGTTCTGTCCCTATTTACATGTAATTATCCCAAAAGTATCTTGTAGCTTTATTTATTTATTTATTTAGGGTGGGGCAGGCATGTACCAGTATCCATTTGACATTCCATTTGGTTGATATTCTGAACAATTTTTGATAACTGTCGTTTCTTTATTGACTTTCCAATGTCTTGCTCTTGCTCTATACAGACATATGTACAGTGGGCATAGGCTCTTGACATGGTAAAAGATATCTTTAACTCATGCCCTGGGGGCTGTCTGGTGAACATCTTAACTTGATTTCTTGAGAGCCTCAGAGTTTCCTGGGTCCATGGCATAAGACAGAATAAGCAACCATGGGTTAAGACACCTTGAAGGAAGCAAACATTTATGTATTATAATGAAGATGGAAGAAAGACTACATCCATGCCTTGCGATATTTACTTAGACCTTATGCCATCAACCTGGAATTCATAAAAAACATAGTAGCTGAAAAACAGCTTTGAGCTGGCACAGATTGAAGCTAGCACAAACATTTTGCTCACCACCTATTGTCCCAGGTGTTACATATACTGACTTGGACTCAGAAGTCAAGAATATTACTAAAATCAGGAAGCTTCCCAAGAAAGCACTACCAAATCCATTGTTAGTACATCTTAGAAATGACAGCAGTTATTTCTATAGGATTCCCCTGTCAACAAGACATTTAACCAAAGTTATCCTCCTAGACTTAATGATTTCTTGTGTCTAGGAATCTGGAGCTGCAGTATTGTCTACTTATATTATGGAACTGTCTGCTATATAAATTTGTATTCCTAGGTGCCTTAATTTTTTCTTTAGGGTTGTCCTAGAAGTCTTTTCCTTTTGTGCCACTTTTGAGTGCTTTGGATTCTTCTAGACCATCTCCATGCTGAGCAGCTGTGAGACTGTCTGCTACCTCATCTTCCACAGATATAGCCTTTTATTATTTTCAATCTTGATGCCTCCTTGTAGCTCTACTGGGGAAAGAAGTAAATAATCTTGCACTCATATTTCTCTGTCTTGGGAATCTCCCTCACATAGTTTGTTCCTGGTAAGGAAACTGAAACATACTGACCCCGTACCCCCGTTTTCAGGGACACACAAATGTCTAAGAATTCCTAGTTTTGCATCTAACTTTCCTACTTCCCCTGCCATTGGGGAATCTTTATCTAGTATTCTATGTGATTTGTCAAGTATTCTTCCAAATTTATGTTGTATCTTCTAAGTCCCATAGGGTGCAGACTTTGGAATTCGGTAGCCTTTTTTTCTGTTCCTGCCATTAAAAAAAAAAAAAGACAAAAAACAAAAACAAAACACCTTTCCAGTATCAACGGATGACCCAGAAGGAAGTGGTGTGGATAATAGAGATCCTTAGGGAAGAGCATTGGTTATTGTCTTAGTTAATGCCTTAGTTTCCTTGGTCTGTCATAACAAAATACCACAAAGTGGGTGACTTTAAAGATGACAAACTTATTTTCTCAAATTTCTGGAGACTAAAAGTCCAAATCAGTATCTCAGCCATGTCAATTCCTTCTGTGGGCCTCTCTCCTTGTTTCTTGTGGCTGCTGACAATCCTTGATGTTTCTTTGCTGCTTATAGATTCACTTGCCTCCATAGTCACATGACATCTATATTCCCCCTATGTGTCACTTCCTTTTTATAAACCACTACTCAGGAAGAATTAATATTAGGACCTACCCTACTCCTGTTTGACCTTGTTTGACCCAAATGATAACAAAAGAAAAACCCCATTTACCTAAACGAGGTCATATTTACAGGTAAAGGATTAGGACTTCTACATATTTTTTTTCGGTGGGGAAAATTCAATCCAAAACAGTATCATTTGAAAAGCATTATCTTGCCACACAACTTTTCAGCATTGAGGCATGTGAATAATGATCTATGAAGAACTATCATGAAGACCAGCTTTAGTTTATTGGAGTTCATCTTTTATTATTATTTTTTAATCATTACTTTCAAGTAAAATTTTGCTACATATTTATGTTTTTATTTTTTACTCATATTAATTGAATATTTTTCCTTATTTTCAGGATATCACCAGATAACATCATAAGCTATGTCTACATCAAAAATACACTGAATATTTTTAGAAAGTAATGATAGTTGGACTGGAAAGTGGGATAGTGGACTTGGTAAAGAAACAAATGAAAAAAATTTAGCGGGGATGATTTATGAAGCACGGGAGAAAGACCTGGTGATCTGCTCCCATAAAGATTATAGCCTAGAAAACTCTATGGGGCAGTTTCACTCTGTCCTGTAGCATTTCTATGACTCGGAATCAACTCCATGGCAACATGGTGGTGGGGGGGGTGTATGAAGGATAGTGCAACTTGGAGATGAATTCTTCTAAAATGCTAATGTAATATATCACTATTGTAAAGAATTCTGTGACTGACCAAGGGTGTTGATCAGGGTACTTTAAATAGATGAAACTGTTTTGGAAAAGTAATTCCACCACCTAACCTACTCTGCATGAAAGTATTTCTTATTTTGTGAAAAGATAGATATTCTTTTAAGCAATGCAAATAAGAAGAAAAATTATACCAAAGAAATGTGTTTGTGATTTGTCTGTTTCTTTCAAAGAAATATAGTGATCTAAAAACTTCATTGGTGATTTTTTTTCCAGCTTGATTTTTTTTCAGCTTTAATATGAACTTCTCTTTTTCAGCAGACTCTGCCCACTTCAGGAGTTTCAGTTCCTGAGGTGCGTAAGCAAAAAAAGGTTTTCACACTTGCAATTATAGGTCATTATACATCATATATATATATATTTAAAAAAAGCAGTTTTTATAAAGAACATTTTGGGTTGGCTCAGTGACCTACTAATGTTAATTTTCGTATTTTGTTTTTTCTCATATTCTGAAGTGGGGTATTTAGATGTTCAGACTTGAAACATTTCCAATTTTCATCTGTAAAAAGGCTAGAAAAACAGGAAGTTATGTAACACAAAGTATACAGTGAAAAATAAAAGTTAATTTCAAAGAATTTTGGCCAGTGTATAAAAAAATGCTGTTTTTCTTATTTCTAATGTTAAAATGTAAATATGTTCCAGAAAATCCAAAACAATTCAATTCTTTAAGCCAGCAAAAGGTAGCTTTCATTCATAGTATGTTGAGACATTCCTGCTTATTTTAAAGTACCCGTCACTTTAAAAAGAGTACAGCTGCATCAGTCTTTTTATTAGCACATGACATTGTATGGGGAGTCATGGGAATAAAATATAGTCACAGGATAAATGACTTTTATTTTGAAAATAAATGTAGGCATTGCCACAGCATTTATTTTCAGTACAGTGTCAGCTTTACCTTGGCATTAATGAAACAAAATTTTTATATTGTTCTGTGATACTATCTTATTCAATTGTTATTATCTCTAAAGAAAATGCCCAAAAGTTACAGTTTGATTCTCCTTGTGGGGGAAAAATATTGTTATGATATCTGATTAGTACATGAGGGTATGGATTTATTTAAAGGGTAATATAATTGCACAAATGTGTAAACCTCTCTTCAAAAAAACTAATCTATACAAATGGCCTCATTGAATTTTTTAAAAAAAAAAAGCTTTATAACTAGAGATTTACTTTAAAATATATTGGAAATATGCTTGAAATACGTTTCTAGACTAAGAAATATTAAGCTGCTTTTTTATACTTTAAGTCATTTGATATTGTAACTATCAAAATTATTATAAAATAGAGATGTTAAATTTCATCCTTAAGACACAACAGTATGAAGAATGTACATGTAAGTTTAAGAGAAGTAATCTAATGTCTTCAGGTTTTTGTGTGTGCTCTGTTTTCCCCTATTATAGTCCAACAAGTGAGTGTAAGCTATGCATTTGAGATTTTAAGTTTTCTCTTTGAACACATACACACATATATGCACACACACACACACACACTCAGACAAGAATCCTTTTTTCACCATCAGGACGTTTTTCCTTGCTTAATTGAAAAATTTTGTTACAGTGTGTGTATATTGGGGGCATATAGAAAGATATATACATCCTTAAACATTTTACTTGAAATATGTAAATGTACATTCACTGCCAGCCCTTTTGAGGTAGGATCAAGGGCTTTTTTTTAGGACAGTTCCAGTAATTGAACAGGGCATATATTTTTCCTAGCATAAATCATACTCATATTACTCATGATTTTCAGTTTCAATTAAAGTGTAACAGAACTCAAGGACATCTATGAAGCAACTTAAGTGTAAAAACACTCCTAATTTATTATTTAGTCCAAAAGTTTTTACAATTGTGTCCAAACCTAACTTGTCCAATATATAAATTAAAAAACAAGCCAGTTGCCATCAAGTTGATTGCAACTCGTGGTGTCTCCATGTGTATCAGACTAGAATTGTGCTCCATAGGATTTTCAAGGCTGTGATCTTTCAGAAGTAGGTTGCTGTGCCTGTGTTCCAAGGTGCCTCTGGGTGGTTTTGAACCTTTGCTAGGACTCCTGATTTTATATATGTATAAACCAAAACCAAACCCATTGCTGTTGAGTTGAGTCGAGTCCAACTCATAGCAACCCTATAGGACAGAGTAGAACTTCTCCATAGAGTTTCCAAGGAGCACCTGGTAGATTCAAACTGCCGACCCTTTGTTTAGCAGTCGTAGCACTTAACTACTGCGCCACCAGGGTTTCCATACAGATATACGTGGAGTCAGCTCAACTGGCAGAAAGAGATTAATTTGAGCATACAAGACAGCTTGCCCTAGCTTGTAGATTTCAGTTTACTATCGACATTGGTCAAGTATTATTTACAAATGGAATGGAGTGGGAATACATTTGAGGTTGGTTACAAGGCTTCTTTTTATAAATAATTATTTTTAAATACCATTTAAAATTTTATTATTTTAAAATAGAATTTAAAAATTATTTTATAGTGGTACTGCCATTTGGTAGTATGCAGCCAAAATTAAATTATTTTGGTGTAGGCATTCTCTTCCCTAAAATTTATTCCTTCCAATCAGGATTTCTTGAGCATAAATCTTGCAGGTCATTTATACAAGTGTGAAATTACCACAGGAGAAAATACACGTGTCATGTGTGACTTGTGCCAGAACCTGTGGATCAAATTGCAGATTGTGCCTTCAAGTATACAGAGTGAGTAGCACCACCATGTACTTTTAGGGTGATGTTTCGTGTTTTCTACTTAGCACCTGCCCGTTATCCCCTCTCAGAAACCCCACCCAAATCATCACAGTGATTATCCCCCAGTTTTGCTACCTTGTAGACATAGGTGAATAAAGCACTTTTTTACAGCACCCATTTACTACTACTACCTAAGCTGTATATCTACACTTTACCTAGTAATAAAATATAACAATTTTAATTATTTATAGTTAAAAAATTATTGCCATTTGCTGAATGCCTGTTTTATGCCAGAACTTCTATCTACCTTTTCTCAAGTAATCATCACATGGAACCTTCCTGTTTTATAAGTGAAATAAAAGATGACTTAGAGATGTTATATAACTTGCCAAATCTACACAACAAATAAGAGACAAAGCTAGAATTTGGCCTTCAAGCTCCTACTTTTCCATTGTCCAAAGTTATTTTTATTTGTCTTTTAAATATGCACTTATTTAACTAAATTTAAATTATGAAAATTTTACACTTTATAGTAATCATTTGTGTTTTAAAACTTTGTTAAAAAAAAAAAAAAAACTATCGAGACTAGTTTGCTACTCAGCAGTAATAAATTTTGCTGCAACTTCCAAGGATTCCTAGTCAATTTAGAAGCTTTGGGATTTGTGAAAGTCATTTGTTTCCCTCACCAGTAAAATGTTCAAATCCCACAGTAAGTCCAAAAAGAAAGCCCATTGCCACTGAGTCAATTCCAACTCATACTGAGTGACCCTACAGGACAGAGTAGAACTGCCTCATAGGGCTTCCAAGGCTAAAAATGTTTATGGAAGCAGACTACCATTCTTTCTTCTGCAAAAAGGCTGGTGGGTTTGAACCGTCAACCTCTCGGTTAACAGCCGAGTGCTTAACCACTGCACCGCCAGGGCTCCTTACAGTAAGCCTACAGCTGCCAAAGATGCAGCATTGCATCTATCTGTAAATTGGTTTCTCAGAGCTTTTAACCTTTGTAAGTCCCAGTAAGTGAGGTGACACTTCTGCTTCAGGGAGATCTTCAATACTGTAAATATATATGTGTTACCTTGGGTTAAAATTCTAGGTTTCTGGGAAATTCTTGTAGCCAAGCTCTCCAAGCTTAGCCAGGAAGGGCTAAGTCTCCCTCAGGCAAGTCAGGTAGTAGCAGAGAAGGAAAACTCCAATATTCCAGTGAAGGGTGCTGTAGATAGCAAAGCACTCACCTTTGTGCCTTTGTACCAATCAAGATGCTTTGCTGCTGCCTGTCTCTCATGCTGAGATCGGACAGAAAGAAGAAAATCCTGTGCCTGGGGTAATCACCACTTGCTGCTTGTAGTTTGCAAGTGATCTATAACAGTAGGCTTAAGCATTGTGGTAAACATCTCTTTTATAAAAGCAGTTTTCAGTGATGTATAAATACTCTACCTCTGAGAATCAGAATAATATAGAAGACTTCTTTTTTAGAGCACATATTTAAAGTGAGGTCCTTTTATTTCATCTTTCTGTTTTCTGTGGATGGTCTTTGTGCTTTTCTTCTTTGTTCATTATGATAATTATTATTTTGGAATTCTAATACAATATATTCCCCAGTTAAGATCTGTTGTGCTATTTGTGGAGTGTAAGGATCACAAAACGCTGAATTCTCTATTTAAAATCTCTGCATAGCAAACACAATGGTTGATATTTGAAAATGCTGAAATATCAACAAATGCATTTTATATTTTGTAGTTACATATTCTATAATCTTTCAAGCTTTTTTGTGAAAGTAGCTGTTCACAGTGTTTGAATAATTTCTGTTGATTAAAACAATAACTTTCTGAGTCTTTTTATATCTAGAATAATTTGCCTGGCTGAAAGAAGTGTGCCTTAATTATCACAAAGTAATTTGTTTTGTGGTGTAGAACCCAAAAACTTAGAGACTAAAGGTGAAGTGGTAAACAGTGCCCCCTGTTACCAGAGAATAATTTTATCCTGAATAATGATGCAAAATCAGTTTGGTGGGCTTTTCCTGAACCTTTTCAGTAACTTCAGTATTGGCATTAATTTTCTTAAATATCATAGAGCTCTGCCAAACCCAAACCAGCCAAACCCCTTGCTATTGATTCCTACTCATGATGATCCTCTCGGACAGACTAGAACTTTACAACTGTAAACAAACAAACAAACAAAAACCCATTGCCAGTGAGTCGATTCTGACTCATAGTGACACTATAAGACAGAGTAGGGTTTCCAAGGAATGGCTGGTGGATTCAAACTGCTGACATTTTGGTTAGCAGCCTAAACTCTTAACTACTGCGCTACCAAACCCACTTCCGTCGAGTCGATTCCGACCCGTAGTGACCCTATAGGACAGAGTAGAACTGCCCCATAGAGTTTCTAAGGAACACCTGGCAGATTTGAACTGCTGACCTCTTGGTTAGCAGCCATAGCAGTTAGCCACTATGCTACCAAGGTTTCCGCCCTAAACATAAGCTAGGGAAATTGTTGTGGACAGCAGATTTTCCAAGGATACAGCTGTTTCCCTTCCCTCTCTCTCCTAAAGGAAAGAAGTAAAGATTTTCTCAGTGGAAAATAGCAACCGTATTTTTTTTTATCCACCTACTGGATTCATATTTCCTACATTCCAGGTTCCGATTATTAATGGATGTTTGCAGCTGTTTCTTCTCACTATGAGTCGTGCCGCATCAGCAGATGAAGGTCCCGAAAGCTTTACTCCATCCACGTCATTAAGGTCAACTCTACTTTGAGGAGGCAGCTCTTCCCCAGTCATCTTTTGAGTGCCTTCCAACCTGGGGGCTCATCTTCCAGCACTATATCAGACAATGTTCCGCTGCTGTTCGTAAGGTTTTCACTGGCTAATACTTTTCAGAAGTAGACTGTCGGGTCCTTCTTCCTAGTCTGTCTTAATCTGGAAGCTCAGTTGAAACCTGTCCTCCAAGGGTGACCTTGCCAGTATCTGAATACCGGTGGCATAGCTTCCAACATCACAGCAACACTCAAGCCCACGACAGTACAACAAACTGACAGACATGTTAATAATCCGTTAATAATTGGAACCTGGAATGTACGAAGTACGAATTTAGGACAATTAGAAATCATCAAAAATGAAATGGAACGCATAAACATCGATAACCTAGGCATTAGTGAACTGAAATGGACTGGTATTGGCCATTTTGAATCAGACAATCTATGGTCTACTATGCTGGGAATGACAACTTGAAGAGGAATGGTGTTGCATTCATCATCAAAAAGGACATTTCAAGATCTACCCTGAAGTACAACACTGTCAGTGATAGGATAATATCCACACGCCTACAAGGAAGACGAGTTAATATGACTATTATTCAAATATACGCATCAACCACCAGGGCCAAAGATGAAGAAATAGAAAATTTTTATCAGCTGCTGCAGTCTGAAATTGATCGAACATGCGATCAAGATGCATTGATAATTCCTGGTGATTTTAATGTGAAAGTTGGAAACAAGAAGGATCAGTATGTGGAAAATACGGCCTTGGTGACAGAAACAATGCTAGATATTGAATGATAGGATTTTGCAAGACCAACAGCTTCTTCATTGCAAATACCTTCTTTCATCAACATAAACGGCGACTATTTTTTATACACATGGACCTCACCAGAAGGAGCACACAGAAATCAAATAGACTACATCTGTGGAAAAAGATGATGGAAAAGCTCCATATCATCAGTCAGAACAAGGCCAGGAGCCGACTGTGGAACAGACCATCAATTGCTCATATGCAAGTTCAAGCTGAAACTGAAGAACATCAGAGCAAGTCCATGAGAGCCAAAATATGACCTTAAGTATATCCCATCTGAATTTAGAGACCATCTGAAGAATACATTTGACCCATTGAGCACTGGTGACCGAAGACCAGACGAGTTGTGGAATGACATCAAGGACATCATACATGAAGAAAGAAAGAGGTCATTGAAAAGACAGGAAAGAAAGAAAAGACCAAGAGGAATGTCGGAGTAGATGCTGTAACTTGCTCTTGAACGTCGAGCAGCTAAAGCAAAAGGAAGAATTGATGAAGTAAAAGAACTGAACAGAAGATTTCAAAGGGCGGCTCGAGAAGACAAAGTGAAGTATTATAATGACATGTGAAATCAAAACCAAAAAGGAAGAACACGCTTGGTGTTTCTCAAGCTGAAAGAACTGAAGAAAAAATTCAAGCCTCAAGTTGCAATAGTGAAGGATTCTATGGGGAAAATATTAAATGATGTGGGAAGTATCAAAAGAAGATGGAAGGAATTGATGACTGCCTTGTCAGGGAGCACAACAGAGAACTCCTGAGGGAGCAGGAGATCAGTGGGATGCAGACCCCAAATTCTCATAAAAAGACCATACTTAATGGTCTGACTGCGACTAGAGGAATCCCGGCGGCAATGGTCCCCAGACCTTCTGTTGGCACAGGACAGGAACCATCCCCGAAGACAACTCATCAGACCTGAAAGGGACTGGTCAGCGGCGGGAAGAGAGATGCTGATGAAGAGTGAGCTAATTAAATCAGGTGGACACTGGAGAGTGTGTTGGCAACTCTTGACTGGAGGGGGGATGGGAAGATAGATAGAGAGGGAAGATGGCAAAATTGGCACGAAACGAGAGACTGAAAGGGCTGACTCAATAGGGGGAGAGCAAGTGGGAGAAGGGAGTAAGATGTATGTAAACTTACATGTGACAGACTGATTGGATTTGTAAATGTTCACTTGAAGCTTAATAAAAGTTAATTAAAAAAAAAAAAAAAAGAATTAGTTGATGTTCAGCCAATTGAAGAAGTAGCACATGATCAGGAACCGATGGTACTGAAGGAAGAAGTCCAAGCTGCTCTGAAGGCATTGGCAAAAAACAAGGCTCCAGGAATTGAAGGAATATTAATTGAGATGTTTCAACAAACAGATGCAGCGCTGGAGGTGCTCACTCATCTATGCCAAGAAATATGCAAGACAGCTTCCTGGCCAATTGACTGGAAGAGATCTATATTTATGCCTATTCCCAAGAAAAGTGATCCAACCAAATATGGAAATTATAGAACAATATCATTAATATCACACGGAAGCAAAATTTTGCTGAAGATCATTCAAAAACGGCTGCAGCAGTATATCGACAGGGAACTGCCAGAAATTCAGGCCAGTTTCAGAAGAGAACGTGGAACCAGGGATATCATTGCTGATGTCAGATGGATCCTGGCTGAAAGCAGAGAATACCAGAAGAATGTTTACTTGTGTTTTATTGACTATGCAAAGGCATTCGACTGTGTGGATCATAACAAACTATGGATAATGTTGTGAAGAATGGTTCCAGAACACTTAATTGTGCTCATGAGGAACCTTTACATAGATCAAGAGGTAGTTGTTCGGACAAAACAAGGGGATACTGACTGGTTCAAAGTTAGGAAAGGTGTGTGCCAGGGTTGTATTCATTCACCATACCTATTCAATCTGTATGCTGAGCAAATAATCCAAGAAGCTGGACTACATGAAGAAGAATGGGGCATCAGCTTTGGAAGAAGACTCATTAACAACCTGCGTTATGCAGATGACACAACCTTGCTTTCTGAAAGCGAAGAGGACTTGAAGCACTTACTAATGAAGATCGAAGACCACAGCCTTCAGTATGGATTGGACCTCAACATAAATAAAACAAAAATCCTCATAACTGGACAAATGAGCAACATCATGATAAATGGAGAAAAGATTGAAGGTGTCAAGGATTTCTTTTTACTTGGATCCACCATCAACAGCCATGGAAGCAGCAGTCAACAAATCAAAAGATGCACTGCATTGGGTAAATCAGCTGCAAAGGACCTCTTTAAAGTGTTGAAGAGCAAAGATGTCACCTTGAAGACTAAGGTGTGCCTGACCATGGTATTTTCAATTGCATCATATGCATGTGAAAGTTGGACAGTGAATAAGGAAGACCGAAGAAGAATTGATGCCTTTGAATTGTGGTGTTGGTGAAGAATATTGACTGTACTATGGACTGCCAGAAGAACGAATATATCTGTCTTGGAAGAAGTACAACGAGGATGCTCCTTAGAAGCAAGGATGGCGAGACTGCGTCTTACATACTTTGCACATGTTGTCAGGAGGGATCAGTCTCTGGAGAAGGACATCAGGCTTGGCAAAACACTGGGTCAGTGGAAAAGAGAAGGACCCTCAACGAGGTGGATTGACACAGTGGCTGCAACAATGGGCTCAAGCATAACAAGGAGTGTAAGGATGGCACACGACCGGGCAGTGTTTTGTTCTGTTGTGCATAGGGTCGCTCTGAGTCGGAGCCAGCTCGACGGAATCTAACAACAACAACATCCACCTACTCTCTTGTTAATTTTTTCTGCTTTAATAAAATATAGGGAATGTCTCAAGGGAACTTATGAATGATTTAGAAATAAACATGAAGCAAATGAATACAATAACAAGAAAGCCCTGGGAAAAAATTTAAATATTATGTGTCTCCTAGTTCTAAATTTTCAGGTTGATTAATTCAGTAAATTCTACTAGCCATTTTTCCTCAAAAAGTGAAATTATTTGGGTTTCTTGGCATGTGTGTATTGAACAAATATTTTCAATTTTAATATTAGATAGATTTTATAAGAAAATATGCATACAGATGCACCTATTAATGAAATTTTTTATTTCCTTGCTATATGCCTCTTTCTCACAATCCTAGATTTCAAAAATAGAATCTAATCAAGTAAAAACTCAATTTAGGATTTTAAAAGTTATACAGTCATGTGTGCTGCCTGATGGCCTTTCAGGCAATGTCCGACCCCTAATACGTCTGTGGTTCCATAAAGTTATGATAGAGTTCAGAAATCCCAATCGGAGAATGGGATTTTACAGATTTAGGCATGCCACACTATGCAATCACAATGATCCTCCAAAACAAAGAAGGTATTCTCTAAGCTGTTAAAGGGTAGGCTCCACTGAAAGCTGCAAGGCTAACAAAAATGTGAGTGGGGCCTATATCCGATATGGAGAAATTGCTGATGACGTGGATTGAGGACCAAACACAAAAGAGAATCCCTCTCCGCATGTTGAGAGTCACGACTAAGGCACGAAGCTTGTTAGAGATGCTTAAAGAAAAAGCAGGACCAGACTACAGATCGAGTTTCATGCTATCTCTGGGTGATTTAAGCACTTCAAACAATGTTTTTCACTGGTTAATACGAAAGTGAGTAGTGAGCCTGTGAGTGCTGATGTGAAGGCAGCAGCAGAATTTTTAGAAGCTTTAGGTAAATTAATTGTACAAGAAGGTTATTTGCCCCAGCAAATTTTTAATATGGATGAAACTTTATTTTGGAAGTGAATGCCTTAAAGGACCTTCATCCATAATATGGTGTTCACACAATGTCCAAGTCACAAAATGTCCTATTTCACAGAATTCATCGCAGACGTTAAGTGACATATACATGTAATTATTTTTAATATCTTCTTATTTTAAAGCATTCCTTTAGTGTATGCCACAGCTTAGTCAGGAAGATGATTTCCTAGAGAGATGTGAGCCCACTTAATCAGTTGCTGTTGGCTATGGGAGGTTCTTACCATGCTGAAATTTCCCTAACCTATGTGCACAGCCTAGAATAAAAATGTAAAATTCTAGATGTTACATCTTAGTCAGGATTCTCTAGAGAAACAGGACTGGTAAGGTAGATTGATATATACACACAGAGGACAGTGTTTTTTGTTTTCTGTTTTTTTTTTAAGCATTTGGCTCATGTAATTGTGGGGGCTGCAAAGTCTTAAACGTGAAGGTCAGGCAACATGCTGAAGGTACCTGCAGTCTTGTGTCCCAAAATCTGTAAGTCAACCGACAGGAAAAGAAGAGTGGAGGACTGCTGGCAAGATGTCTATTTATAGTCTGGAGACAAAACACGTCCTAGAGAAAACTCCCTTTTTGCTCTGAAGGCCTTAAACGGATTGGGTGAGACCCAATTATGGGGGGCAATCTGCTTAACTTAGGCCAACTGATTTAATCGGCATGTAGCTATTTCCTAAGAGCATCTAGACTGGTGTTTGACCAAACAACTGACTACTATAACCTAGCCAAGTTGACACATAAAATTAACTATCACATGCAATTGATTGTATCACTTTATAGACATAAACTTAGATATTTTAAATTTCCCATATTAAATGACTATGTGAATAATTTGGTCATAAATATGTAATTCCAATATGACTAACCAACTTAAATTTTATTTAATTCTTCTAATAGAAGCACTTTAGAATTGAATGTTAAATAATTAGATTGTTTCACAGAATAATTGTAACAAAATACATCTTTCACATTGTAGATTTTTACAAAATATTGCTACCATGTTTTATTTACCTTCATGTAAGAACTCTGAAGTAAATTCCTCCCATACTCACCAATAATATTGCATATTAGAGTTCTCAATACAAGCTGTTGCTGTTGCTGTCATGTCAGTTTGGACTCAAGGCGACCGCACCTGTGTAGAGTGGAGCTGCTCCATAGAATTTTCATGGCTTTGACCTTTTGGAAGCAGATTGACTCTGGGTGGGTTTGAACCACCAAACTTTCAGCTGGTAGTTCAGGACTTAAGCATTTGCACCACCCAGAGCCTCCCAACATAGCTAAGCGTTTTCAAATGTAAACATTGAATTTACTTATTTAAATGTATGCCTGTAACTAGTGAGATATACATGCATTTGGAAATACAATAAATACTTCGCATAATGGTAATATTAAAGGGCAACCAAATGAAAACCCCACATGTTATACATTATTTATAATTATAATTTTAATTTATTTCACATGCACTCTAATACAGGCACAATGTTACATAAGATTAAATCTTACACAACTCTGTAAGTAGGTATTACTGCCTCCATTTTGCCAAAGAGTAAGCTCCTTAAGGACCTGGAATACACAGTGGCCGAAATGAGATACAACTCAAGTTTTCTGACTCCAAATCTCATGCTATAATTCACTCATTTTATGCATTATACTATTAATTATCTTTGGACAAAATTTTAATTTGCGTTCTAGGAAATTTGGAGCTTTATTTTAAAATATCAATATTTTTGCCAGAAATTACACTTTTATGAAAGCAGATCATTTTCCAGAGAGTTTGAATTTGAGGAGCCCTATTATGCCTTCTATTTTCAGTCTCACACAAAACAAGTTTTTGCATCGTGAAATTGCAAGGTAAATGAATTATACTGATTAACATTTATTTTGGCCAGAGAAGCTTTATAATCCATCCGCCTTTGATACATTTAAAAAAAAAAAAAAGTTTACTTTTAAGGCTACTTAAAAGTATCATTATAAAAACCAGAAACTAAAAATATACCCTAGACAAGAAAATATAGAGCCTATTGTGTGCATCGAGTTGATTCCAATTATAGTGAACCTGTAGGACAGAGTGGAACTACACCAGGGGATTTGCAAGGCTGAAATCATTACAGAAGCAGATTGGAACATCTTTCCCCTGTGATGTGGCTGGTGAGTTTGAACCACTGACCTTTTGGTTAGAGACTTAGCACTTAACCACTGTGCCACCCAACCCAAAAACCAAAACCGTTGCCATCAAGTCAATTTTTCCAACTCATAGTGACTCTATAGGATGGAGTAGAGTTTCCAAGGAGCACCTGGTGGATTCGAACTACCAACCTTTTGGTTAGCAGCCATAGCTCTTAACCACTGTGCCACCAGGGTTTCTGTTGTGCCACCAGGACTCCGTATATATATATATTTATATATTTAAAAAAAAAAAAAAAAAAAACTGTCGAGTTGATTCCAACTCATAGCAACCCTATAGGACAGAGTAGAACTGTCCCATAGGGTTTCCAAGGAGTGGCTGGTGGATTTGAACTGCTGACCTTCTGGTTAGCAGCTGAGCTCTTACTCTGAACCGGTATGTCACCAGAGCTCCTTCGTATATAGGAAGTGTATATCTGAATCAGTGATAGAAAATATATAGCATTCAATGTACTTTCCTCTGTAGCACCCATGGCAGACATTGCTAATCAGTCATGGCAATTTTTTTTTTTTTCTGCTGAGCCTAGACTGAGTCCATGAATCCTTCTCAACACAACACTGCAAGCATTTAAAAAAAAAAAAATGGTTTTGTAATGTTAAGATTCATTCGTTAATACTGACTTCATTCAGGCATTGATCTGGGATTGAAAGTTGAGCAGTTAGTTTACATTACAGTGGGGGAGACCAGCAATAAACAAATGAATCAGATAACATTTCAGGTAATAGTAAATAATATTAATTTACAGAAGAGGCTAAAGGGAATAGAGAAGCCTCTCTAACATTTAATCAGGGGCCTGAAGTAATTGAGGAGCAAGCCTGACAAATATATTGGAGAAAGTGTTCCAGCAGACTGCAGAGTGATTGAAAAAATGTTGATTCAGAGCATAGTTATGATCAAGGAACAATGAGGAGGCTGGTGCAAGAGTAATGGAGCGAAACGGATGAGTATGATAATAGATGAGGTCAGAAGGATAATGGCACCAGACTTTGTTGGTCCTTGTAGGTCTTGGAAAGGACTTTGAATTTTTGTCTGAATGAGATTGGAACCATTTATCATATTGCTGTGGTTGTTGCATGAACAGTTGACTTTACAGAGATAATGATGGACACATATTGCTGTTAGGTGATGATGCAATAACTTAGTCAAAAATAACCTAGATGATGGTGGTTTAAACTGGGCACTGATGGCAAGGGTGAATAATAGTCCTAATTAGAATTTATTCTGAAGAGATGTGAGCAGGAATTAAAAAAAAAAAAAAAATAGTTTGGGATATTTTAGTTTTGATATGTGCTTTAGACACTAATATGGAGAAATATAAAAGGCTTTTATGCGTACACATCAAGGTTCAAGGGAGAAGTCTGAAAAAGAGATAGATATTTAGAGGTTCTCATTATAAATTGAAATTTAAAATTTGGAATTGAATGAGATAACCTAAAGAGTGAACGTAAACAATGAAGATTAGAGATCCAAGGAAGAGGCCAAGGTTTATAGATTGTAAAACTGAAAGAGGAAGAACAAGAAAGAGACCTTGAGGAAGCTGTGAAGTAAGAGGAGAACTGAGAGAAAGAAGTACCTGGAAGTAAAGTGAGGCAAGTGTTAAAAAGGAAAAAAGAGGACAATTCTGTCCAATGCTGCTGAAAAATTGAGAAAATGAAGACTACCTATTAGATGTGGCAATCAGAAATCATTAGTGATTTTAATAAAAAATGATTTGGTGGAATAATGGTTATAAATGTTGACCAGATTGGGTTGAAGAGAATGAGAATAGGAAATAGAAACAAGGAGCAAACTATTCCTAAAAAGAATTTTTCCATTATGGAAAATGGAGGAAGTAGCAGGGTTGGTATGAGGTTTAAGCTATATACCATCCCTGAATAAATAGTTAAAACTCCTTTAGGTAATTAGTATTTATTTTCAGTACTGCATACATTTATTAGCACTCTTTTTAGTACTCAGTAATTAATCCTTTAGATTATAAGCTGATACTATCTATCCATGCCACTGTTTATGAATATAATCAATTCAGGTAGCCTGTAATAACTTTTAATAATGACTCATAAGGATAATACAATTAGGTTTTCTATCACATAATTTCTTTAACCAATATTTTGATCATTCAGTTATCATATATGAGTCAAGTATCTAGGTTAAAAGAAGTAGCACTTATATTACTCACTACAAACTTCAAATTGGCAAGTTGGACCCAAGTTTGTAGTCATGAAAAGCCCTTTCACTAGTTGCCCCTTTAAAATGTTGCGTTATTAGAACAACTCAATATTTTTATAAAAGGTTTTATTTTCTTTATAGGAAAGACAAGCAACAGTGAAAAAGGAAAAGGGTGGCTCCCAGCAACCCAACAAAGTGACTGACAAGAACAAAATGCAAAGAGCCAACTCTGTCACTGTGGATGGGCAAGGCCTTCAGGTATGATTTTTTTAATCCAAATTTTAGCAGCATTTATATTTTGTTACTGTTTTGCTTTTAGAGGGGCATATGTCCAGCTATCAACTCAAGTACTTAATGTGCACATTAGCTCAGTAGAGAGTTTCAAAAAGATCTTTATTAATTCATCAAGATGTCAGTCTTAGAGCTGATTGGCAGTGATATTCTGGCTATACTGATTATGTATGATGTTACCTCCATTTAAACTCAAATTGGTAGAAAGTCCTTTGTCAATCTGAAAGTTTTTGCAAGGTATTATTAAAGAAACCCATTGCTGTCAAGTTGATTCCTACTCACAGCAACCCTATAGGACAAAGCAGAACTGCCCCATAGAGTTTCCAAGGAGCACCTGGTGGATTTGAACTGCTGACCTTTTGGTTAGCAGTCGTAGCACTTAACCGCTACGCCACCAGGGTTATATACATACATTATATGCATATGTACATAATTGTTTACAGCTATACTTGTATATATGTATTTAGTATGAGTGTGATAAATTGTGCGTATATATATATATACACACACACAATTAAGTGTTCTGGAATTCCCATTCAATGTAATAAAATTGTGTATATATATTTAGTATGGGTGGAATGTACAAAATATGAATCAAGGAAAACTGGAAGTTGTTAAATGAAATGGAAGGCTTGAAGATCCATATCCTAGGCATTAGTGAGCTGAAATGGACTGGTATTGGCCACATTAAATCAGACAATCCTATGATCTACTATGCCGGGAATGACAAATTGAAGAGGATCGACATCCCATTCATCATCAAAAAGAACATTTCAAGATCTATCCTGAAATACAACACTGTCGGTGATAGGATAATAGCCATATGCCTAAAAGGAAAACCAGTTAATACAACTATATTCAAATTTATACACCAACCACTAATGCCAAAGATGAAGAAATTGAAGATTTTTTGCCAACTTCTGCACTCTGGAATTGATCAAAAAATGCAATCAAAATGCATTGATAATTACTGGTGATTGGAATGTGAAAACTGGAAACAAGAAAGATCAGTGGTTGAAAATACAGCCTTGGTGATATACACAATGTAGGAGATCACATGGTAGAATTTTGCAAGAGCAATGACTTATTCATTGCAAATAACTTTTTTCAACAACATAAACAGTGACTATACACATGGACTTCCCTGGATGGAATACACAGGAATCAAATTGACTACCTCTATGGAAAGAGACAACGGAGAAACCCAATATCATCAGTCAGAACAAGGCTAGGGACCAGCTGCAGAACAGAACATCAGTTGCTCATATGCAAGTTCAAGTTGAAGCTGAAGAAAATAAACTCAAGGAGAGCCAAAGTACAAACTTGACTATATCCCACCTGAATTTAGAGACCATTTTAGGGATAGATTTGACACATTGAATACTAATGACCGAAGATCAGATTCGTGGAATGATATCAAGTACATCATACATGAAGAAAGCAATAGGTCATTAAAAAGAGGAGGGGAAAAAGGACTAAAATGGATGTTAGAAGAGACTATGAAACTTGCTCTTGAACGTAGGGTAGCTAAAGTGAATGGAAGAAATGATGCAGTATAAGAACTGAACAGAAGATTTCAAAGGGCAGCTCAAGAAGACAAAGTAAAGTATTACAATGAAATGTGCAAAGACCTGGAGTTAGAAAGCCAAAAGGGAAGAGCCCACTCAGCATTTCTCATGCTCAAAGAACTGAAGAAAAAATTCAAGCCTCCAGTTGCAATATTGAAGGATTCTTTGTGCAAAAAGTCAAACAATGCAGGAAGCACCCAAAGAAGATGGAGTGAATACATAGAGTTACTGTACCAAAAATAATTGGTTGACATTCAACCATTTCAGGAGGTAGCATATGATCAAGAACCGATGGTAGTGAAGGAAGAAATCTAAGCTGCACTGAAGGCATTGGCAAAAACAAGCCTTCAAAAATTGACGGAACTCCAATTGAGATGTTTCAACAAATGGATGAAGCTGTGGAAGCACTCACTCATCTATGCCAAGAAATTTGGAAGACAGCTATGTGGTCTGCCAACTGAAAGAGTCCATATTTGTGCCCATTCCAAGTAAAGGTGATCCAACAGAATGTAGAAGTTATCTAATAATATCATTAATATCACATGCAAAATTATTAAAATTATTCTGAAGACAGTTCAAAAACCATTGCAGCAATACATCAATATGGAACTGCCAGAAGTTTAAGTTGGATTCAGAAGAGGATGTGGAATAACAAATATCATTACTGGTGATAGATGGCTCTTGGCTGAATGCAGAGAATATCAGAAAGACATTTACCTATGTTTTATTGACTATGCAAAGGCATTCAACTGTGTGCATCATAACAAATTATGGATAACATTGAGAAGAATGGGAATTCTAGTACACTTAATTAATTGTGCTCATGTGGAACCTGTACACAGACCAAGAGGCAGTAGAATAGTTCAACAGAACAAGAGGAGTACTGCATGTTTTAAAATCCAGAAAGATGTATGCCAGGATTGTATCCTTTCACCGTACTTAGCCTGTATGCTGAGCAAATAATCAGAAAAGCTGGACTGTATCAGGATTGGAGGAAGACTCATTAACAGCCTACGATATGCAGACAACACAACCTTGTTTGCTGAAAGTGAAGAGGTCTTGAAGCACTTACTGATGAAGATCAAAGACTATAGCCTTCAGTGTGGATTGCACCTCAACATAAAGATAACAAAAATCCTCACAACTGGACCAATCAGCAACATCATGATAAAAGGAGAAAATATTGAAGTTGTCAAGGATTTCATTTTACTTGTACCCACGGTCAATGCCCATGGAAGCAGTAGCCAAGAAATCAAATGACATGTTGCACTGGGCAAATCTGCTGCAAAAGACCTCTTTAAAGTATTAAAACACAAAGATGTCCCCTTGAGGACTAAGGTGTGCGTGACCTAAGCCATGGTATTTTCAGTCGTCTCAGTTGCATGCAAAAGCTGGGCGATGAATAAGGAAGACCGAAGAATTGACACCTTTGAATTATGGCGTTGGCAAAGAATACTGAATATACCATGGACTGCCTTGGAAGAGGTACAGTCAGAATGCTCCTTAGAATTGAGGATGTTGGGACTTCTCGTGTACTTTGTACACGTTATTACGTGGGATCAGTCCCTGGAGAAGGATATCATACTTGGTATAGTAGAGGGTCAGCAAAAAAAGGAAGACTCTCAATTAGATGGATAGACAACGGTGGCTGCCGCAATGGGCTCAGCTCAAGGATAGCAATGATTGTGAGGGTAGTGCAGGACCGGTCAGTGTTTTGTTCTGTTGTACCTAGGGTCGCTATGAGTCGAAACCAACTCGAAGGCATCTAACAACAACATAATTTTGAGGAATCATTTTGGTAGCAAAAATGTATTTTAAAAAAGAATGAAATGAACTTATGTGAGTACTTCCTAAATTAATAATCAAAATAAATATATTTTTTTAATCTATGTCTTATCTCAAAATACAAACCCCAAATATATTTCTAGTTTAGATAAATACACATGACTCAAAATCATTTTTAACGTTTAAAAAAAATATATTTCTTTTGTCTCCCATGTCAAGATAAAGACTTCTTTCCATCTATATTTTAAGATGTTTTATAGTGTGAATGTATTATATTTATTTGCCTCAAGTTCTCACTGCAAAATGAAATTAGTTAATAAATTGGGTTTGCTGTATTCTATGAAATTGTGGAGTTCATTTTCTGTTTTTCTACCTGTGTTACTCTTCTTCATTTGCCAATTCCTTTCCTTAAGAATATGCTCCAAGATTCATGTCCTTTGGGAAAAATAACCACCCACTTACCACAGAGAGATATATTATGTCACACAATTATATCCATTATGCATAATTTTATATTTTCCTTTTCATTTACTATTTTACCTGTGATACTTTTTTTTTATTCCTTAATTTGCAAGCACAGTGCAGTACACAAATTAGATGCCTAAATGCTTGCTTCTTAACTGCTATCTCATTGAAAATTTGGTAATAATAATTTAAATATTGATAACCAAATTGTTGCTATGTTTTGATGTAATGAAACTCATTGTGAGTATAATATGCTTTATGAATTATTAAGTTAAATATAAAAAGAAAATTCTGAATAATAAAATTATTATACTGGTTGTTGTTGTTAGGTGCCATTAAGTCGGTTCGAAGTTTTATTGACTCTGTGTACAACAGAATGAAGTGCTACCCAGTCCCGTGCCATCCTCACAGTCATTGCTATGTTTGGGCCCATTGTTGCAGCCGCTATGTCAATACATTTCATTGAGGGTCTTCTTGTTTTACGCTGACCCTCTACTTTACCACGCATGATGTCTTTCTCCAGGGAATGGTACACTGGTTAAACTATATTGAAGTTCATTATCAGAAGAGTAAATCAGGAACTAGGCTATATGTTTACCGTATCTATGTGTTTACCAATTCTGTTGAAATTCTGAAATATTAACTCTATCCACAATTTTGATACAAAAAAAAAAAAAAATCACTAACCGACCCTCTGTATTTTTATTGTAAATAATCAACATTTGTGAAATTTAATATATCAGTTGCAAGTGTAGATTAGTTTACATATTTAATTGCACTGGGTTCCGACAGTGTAACTGATAAAGGGGAAACCTAATTTTGAAATCCAAATACATTTCATACGTGACTAGGCACATGAGTCTCATCACGAAAGGCTAACATATATCATGCATTAAGTAGTATAACGTATTTTTATATAAATAATGCTTGTCTTCTATGTTTGTTTGCCAGCTGTTCCCCCCCACGTGGTATTTTTGTAAGCATGCTATCCTTTTTTTTTTTCTACAGCAACATATTAAAAAAAATTGGCATAGCGGCACTTACAGAAATACCTAGCTGTGGAGGGAATGGTTCACAGACAAATGTAAAAAGTGCACATTATTTGTGTAAAAATACAGTAGTCTAGGCTCTATGATAATGTTTTGTACTTATCCAGTTTGATTCTGACAATACATTTATAAGATAAATACCATTATTATTACAATTTACAAAATGAGCATATTGATACTCAGAAGTAAGGAAACATTCCCAAGACCAGATAGTCATTTAGTGGCAAGGGCAGGTTATCCAATAATCAAGGTAAGCACATGCTTATTTGTGCTTACTTAATAATCTGCAGTGAACAATTACACATTTTTTCACCACATTCTGCTTCTAGGTGTGGTTGGCATCTGTCTTTCTCCCAACCCCTCAGCACCTTCCTACAGAATCAAAGCTTCTTTTCAAATTTACAGTCCCAGACAGGGAGGGATTACACAGTAAGCAAAGTAAGCTTGGGCTACTTATGCATATTTACTAATCTGTAGTGAACAGCTTCATATATTTCTCAGATATGGTGAAACCCATGTGAAGTTGTTCACTACAGATTAATAAGAATGCACAAGTAAGCCTGTGCTTACCTAGCTTATTGGATAATCCACCCCTGGTCAGTGGTGACGCCAAGGTTTGAATGTGAGTTGTCTGATTCAGATTCCAGGTGTTTTACTTTTATCATACCTTGCCTCCTTGCTTAATAGATTTTAATAATTACGTAACTGGTAAATTTCTGACTATCTTGTTCTTCCTCGGTTTTCTATATAAAATAGTATTTTATATTGTTACAGTCTTTGAGATAAAAATCATATATGCGCTAGTATTCTCTTCTCCATTTCCTAAGATTTCAATAATCATACCTGACTTTACCCAGATATCAAAACTGAAGTTATACAGTGCATGCAGAATGTTTTAAGGGCTTTAAACTGACAAAGCAATATAAGTTGTATTTTCTTTTTAATTCAAGTTAAATCTGACATATTCACTAAATTGGTCACATTAAAACCAGAAATGGTTAAAATTCTTTGTGGATGTGTTTCATCTCTCTAACCAGACAGTAACTTTTTATCACTTTCTTTGAATTATCGAAGTGCCACCTAAAGTTTTTAGTAGGCAAAGGGTAGACAACAGCCTTAACAAAATAACCAAAAAAAAAGAAAAGAAAACATCAAACCTGTTGCCATTGAGTCGTTTTCAACTTATAGCAGCCATACAGGACAGAGTAGAATTGTCCCAGGCTGTAATCTTTATGGAAGCAGACTGCCATACCTTTCTGCCCCAGACTGGCTGGTAGGTTTGAACCACCAACCTTTTGGTTAGAAGCCTGAGTGCTTAACCACGGTGCCACCAGGGCTCCTAAGAAAATAGCAGTAACTAAATAATATTTAAATCATCCTGTGAATCACATATTTTTTAATTTTAAAGAAAAATTAGTATACAATCATATTCAATGGTCTTGTTTCACCTCAAATAAATGGACTGAAATAAAATACCCATGGGTATGTACATATTTTGGAGCAAATGTAAAATAGAAGATCTCCTGGGTAACTAGCTATTTCATGAAAAAGAAATATTTTTTTGTTGTGATAATTAATTTTAAAATAATAAAATGGTTGTGTATTATCAGGAAAGGTAAAAAGGACTGCCAGAAAATTAATTTCTTCTGTGAGTTTTAAAAAATATATATCATGAAAACGCATTGAGTTGCAGCCCAGTTTGCACATAACTCAGTGACAGAAGAGATCTACACTGCTTAAAGAAGACTATTAATCATAGTTAAGCACATTCATCTTACTCCTTTCCAGCTAACCAGCATAATGATCAGGATTATTATTTCTAATTAGAGGAAGTAATAGATCATGTATAACCTTAGGATGAGTCTCATTAATTAACCCCAGTCCTAGGAGACTTCAAATAGAGGTGGTTAGGCACTCTGTCTTTGTCATCACCCACACCATAGGTTTACACTTAATACATTTGATCAAATGTAATTGAAACTACAATTTCTTCATATGTAAGAGATACACATATGACTATCCTACATATGAATGAATATGTGGAAAACTGAATAATTGTTTAAACCAAGTTATACTGAAACTGCCCTATCCTTAATTATAATTAAAGAAAAACTTCCCAGTAATAAGATTACCAGAGAACTGAAGAATCTAGTTTGTAATACACGTATCACAAGGGAAAAAAATGACCTTTCCACTTAAATATCTAAAACTGAACCAGTGTCGCCCCTCAACACAGTTGCTTATCCCTGTTGGCTTGCATATATGTGCAATATTTGTTCATGTAATTACCAAAACTGTAGACTCCACATATACACACATACACATGCACAACTATGTACATGTGTGTATAAAATTCTCTTTATTTGATAGGCATGTGTGTAACTCTTGGCTACTTTAGATCTTCAGATCTGTTGAACCAGTCATTATCAATTCTTCATCATTATTCCAACTCCCTTATCTGAGTTCAGAATTATTACTTTATTTTTGAATATTGCAACAAACTTTTAACTGAGTCCCTGTCTCCATTCACATGATGTGGTAATGATAAATGGTGTAGGTAGACCAGGATAAGATAAGAAGTATCAGGGCTGCAGAGTTGCCTATAATTTTAAGTAAGGTGGCCGGGTTAGGCCTCATTACAAAACAAAAAACAAGCCTGTTGCTGTCAAGTCGATTCCGACTCATAGCGACCGTATAGGACAGAGTAGAACTGCCCCATAGAGTTTCCAAGGACAGCCTGGTGGATTTGAACAGCTGACCTTTTGCTTAGCAGCCATAGCTCTCAACCACTACACCACTAGGGTTTCGTAGGCCTCATTAAGAAGATGATATTTGAGTTAAAAGAGGTGAGGGAGTTGGCTGTACACATAGCTGGAAAATAGGCAGTCCTACAGCAAGAGCACACCTGTCAAGATCTAGGATCAGCAGGGAGGACTGCATGATCAAAGTGGGTTGGACAAGGTAGAAATCAGTAGAGTACTTTAGAAAGACATTTGGGGCCAGGTGATGTATAACTTTTGAAAGGCATCATAAGAATTTTGACTTTTGATCTGATTTAGATGTGGTGATACTGAGGGGTTTTAAGCAGAGGAGTGGTATGATTTGATTTATATTTTAAGACTCACAGCACGTATCTAGGGTCATAGGATAAAGGCTTGTCCCAGAGTGGAGCAGTGGATGTGAAGAGAAGTTATGAGACCCTGAATATATTAAAGGACAGAGTCATCATGACGTGCTGATAGACTAGATACAGTGTTTGTAAGAAAGTGGGAACTCAGAGACATCTCCAGAAATGATGGAGCTGTCATCACGTAAAGTAGAAATGACTCTGGGTGAATGAGTTTTAGAAAGTAATTTCTAATAAGTTTGAGATGCTGTTAGACATTCAAATGGAGATATCAAGTCAGCAAGTGGATTCATAAACCTAGAATTCAGGGGAGAGCAGCACTAGAGATATGAATTTAAGAGGGGGAAAAAAAGCATGACACTTAAAACCATGAGATTAGATGAGATTACTAAGTGAAATTATATAGAGAAAGGAGCAGTTGAGCAGGGATCCAAAACCAGTCTACTCCAAAGTCATGCTTTTTCTTAATTACTATATTAAATTACCTTCTTATGTGAGTAAATAAGATTTCCCATAATTAATTCGATTTAGTATAGGGGGCAATCCAGTTTAAATTGCTTCGTTCTTTAATGCCCTTTTATACCCATTCTTCAAGATTTCAAGTACCGCAAAAAAAAAAAAAAAAATTGCTGTCAAGTTGATTCTGACTCATAGTGACCCTATAGGACAGAGTAGAACTGGCCCTCAGGGTTTCCAGGGAGCCCCTGGTGGATTCAAACCTCTGACCTTTTGGTTAGCAGCTATAGCTCTTAACTTTAACAACTGTGCCACCAGGGCTCCTCAAGTACCACAGTGGCTATAAAATCTTTGCTGACCACTTTCTCCCTTTACAAATTTTTCTGCTATACTGTATTTTCTGATTGCAAAGTGTTTTAAAAAACTGTTTTGAGAATACCCTGAGTTCTCCTCAGATGCCTAAAGTGCAATGGTGGGGCGATGGGAGGCTGAGAACAAGTTCAGGGTTCTTTCATGATTCAAACAACAACCCACCTTTTTTATGTTTTATATGCTGTTCTAAGACTATATGGATATGTACTTCCAAGAATAGTTTTAAACTAAAATAATTTTTATATGTACCTTTTTTTTCCTTTTTACTGCACCAAAATGTATAATTTAGGCCAGCAATAAATTACTGTTCAAAATAACTGAGTTTAGATTATTGTAGATTTCCTGAGTTTCAGGAACAAGGAAAACTGTTTATATTCCTTTAATCAGTACATCTGATTTGCACTGCAATACAAACTAACTGCCCTAGACAGAATTCTGCATAAGAGAGGAAGGTAGGTCTTACCTGATTTTGCCCTGTTAGGATACAAGGATTTGGGTGCAAATAGATTGAATTAACTAGTAGAAATATCACATCTTATAATACCTAATTTTTAAAATCTCAGACTATTTATGTTACAAAAGTCTTGACTGAAAATGATTATGCTCATGTTTAGTAATGAAAATACCATACTGTAAAATAAAATAAATTGTAGAGGCTATTCAAGCGATTTGATAATTTTCTTTTGTTTTTTACGCGGGGACTACAGATATCAACAATTTTAGTGGAGAATAAAAGAATACAGTGACTGTGCCTTGTTCTGTTTGTATCCAATTCTGTGCCTCTATGGATCTTGTCTTTTGTGTCATTTATGATTAGGTTCTGCAGCATATAATAGGAAACACCAAAAACAAAACAAAAAAATGACACTCAATATTCACTTTGAATAAGATAATCATTTTTCTCTCTTGTGAATGAAATCCAGAAGTAGGATTTCCAGGGCTAGTAATATATATAGCTCCACATTTTCATCCAGACTTGGACTCTATTTCCCATCCTCTTTTTTTTTTTTTTTTTTATCTGTGGGCTGCTTCCAAGTCACCTCATGACTGAAGATGGCGGTTGGTCCTCCTTGACTCTAAATTCCATGCTGAGAGCAGAAGAAGGTGGAAAAGGAACTGTCAACATTTTCCTTTTAAGGAGCATACCTTGAATTCCCATTTATCTTCCTATTATATCTCATCAGCGAAAACATGGACACTTTTTTTCTACTTAGAATATTTATCTTCTTACATGACAAGAAACAAGAGTTACAATTTCTTAAAATACTTCAAAAGTAAAGGATATACATAATTCTGCAGACAGCAACAGCACCTTCTTAGATACAGTGTGATGGGAGGGAGCAGGCTTTCAAAATGAGCCTATGTCCTGAATTCCTACATTAAGGAGAAGAGAAGTATGGGTACTAGGGGCCAAGTAGCAGTCTCTACCACTAAGTTGCTACCTCTTATTTCAGGACTATTAATGAACACAGTAGTTTTCATTTTCATTTATAGTTATTAACTTGTCAGACTTGAAAATGACTATCAAACACTGCAAGTCTTTGGCTTTCAAATCTGAGTATCCTCTCTTTGGCCTTCTAGCATGCAAACTTACTCTAGTGGATTGGCCTTCTTTTCATATCAGCAAAGGTTAACAGAATTTTAAAATCCTTTGAATGAGCAGTGAAAACAGGTGCCAGATTTGCCTAAAACTTGACATTTCTGTTATAACACTATTAAATGTTTCCTTAACACCCGCATCTTGGTGGTGCTGATGTTTAATCTCATCTCACTTCCCCCCCAAAATGCGGGTCACGTGAGGTCAGGTGTTTTATCTGTTGTCATAATTATTACAGGGATGCTATTGCACAGTATCTGAAAATTTTCAAATAAATATCCAAGGTTTCAAATGTTTTATTGGTATTAGTCTTATTCTGAAAGCATGATTTGTGATAAAGGGATATGTGATGAAAAGATTGCTAGCTTATTTTATTATTACTACATTTTTGTATTGGCTATTTTATTTTTTCCGTTTGTGAAGTATCATTCTTCTAAATTCTTTCTTTAATAATTCTTCTTATGTATTCCTAATTAATTTGATTTATTTTTCCATCTGCCCACCCCTCAAATAATATCTGGCTTTTTTGTACTTTATTCTGAGATAAGCTACAAAACTATTAGCTATTCTAATGAGATATTTGCTTGAGATTAAATGCATCATAACACCTCATGGGATTTGGTTTCTTGTTTTGGAGGTTTAGGGTCATAGTTTCATGGGACAGCCCCGTTAATTGGCCTAATATTGTGTTTAGTGCTTCTGTTCTATCTTCTGTTTCGTTGTGTAGTGCCTGAGGTCTTAAAAGCTTGCAAGCAGTCATTTAAGGTACAACAATTGATCTCTAGTCACCTGCAGAGACCGAGGAAGAAGGAAAGTCAAGAATAAAACCGAGGAAGAAGGAAAGTCAGAAATAAAACTGAGGAAGAAGGAAAGTCGAGAATAGGAGGAAGAAATGGAATGTGTGGCTAATTGACTACAAGAACAACCCCTCCTTGGCCATGAGACCAGAAGAACTGGATGGTGCTCAGCTACCATTACTGAATGTTTTAATCAAAGATTCTATAGAAGAATCTTGATCAAAAGGGAGAAGATGAAGAACAGAATTTCAGTTTCTCATGGAATCCACACTTTCTGGAGCCATAGAGGCTGGGTGAACCCCTGAAACTACTGCCCTAAGATGATCTTTAAACCTGAAACTTTAAACCAAAAATATTCCCTGAAGTCTTTTTAAAACCAAACAAGAGTTTAGCTTAACTAAAGAATGCCTGCCATTAGTGTTGTACAAATTGACAACAATTCAAGCAATTCAACAGGAAACTTAGGGGGCAGCGAGTTTATGTTAATGAGGGATAAACAATTCTGAAAAGGAGGGTGGGAGTGATTATACAACTTCAAGAATGTGATTAATGTCACTGAATTGTACATGTAGAAATTATTGAATTGGTGTATGTTCAGCCGTGTATATTCTCAACAACAAAAAATAAATTATTTTTAAAAATGTTGCTTAGAATGTAGTTATTCTGTAGGAAGGTATTGACCTTTATTTGATAAGTTTAATGCTGCCTTTAATTATCTCAAAAAATAAATATCTATGAAAGACATTATGAATCATTTTCAAATTCCAAATATTGCACCCATGTATAACCTCGTATAATGCTAAACTGAATGTTGAGTTGGAAAGGAAGGGAAGGGAAGGAAACGTCATTCAAATGAGTATTTGGGTTCAGATTCAATGCTTTCCTCAAAAACTTTTATTTACCTTGAGATTCTCACCCCTATTTAAAAGTAACAATTCAAATTAAGTGCAAAAATCTACATCTGTTAGCATTACTTTTTTGTGTGAACACTTTAGAAGCTCTGATTTTGTAATAGGATGAGAAAAAAATAAAATTGAATACTAGTATTTGGATATATAGGTTATTTTATTTTTTGGTGTGTATTTTAGTTTTTATTGGGGAAATGAGTATGTGTTACAAGCTAGTAGAACAATGGGTTCAACATAGACATTAGATTGAGCACATAGGTTCAGGGGAGAAGAATCACGTAGTTACTACAGGCCCAGATTATCTCCCAAATAAATCAGAGATAAATTAGGAATTGGAAACTCTTGTCTTCCTTTTAAAGGAAAGTAAAACAGAGGCACACACAATGATAGATTATAATGAGAACTATGTGAGTAGGAGTAATTAAGAATATCTTACTCAACCTTTTCATTTAGCAAATGTGAAGATTTTTTTAACATTTTCTCAGTGACTACACTCATTTAAAAAAATGTCATTTCATTTAGGAAATGGAGAAAAATATATTGGTAGAACATTTTAAGTTATATTGTTTACACAAACAGGAAGGAAGGAAATGATATGGTGAAATGATTGTTTTTAATTGTCTCATTAAATATTAAGGATCCTTTCTAGGGGAGAAATAACACTGCAATAAGGATACTTTGGAGCCCTGGTGGTGCAGTGATTAAGAGCTACAGCTGCTAACCAAAAGGTCGGCAGTTCGAATCCACCAGCTGCTCCTTGGAAACCCTGTAGGGCAGTTCTACTCTGTCCTGTAGGATTGCTATGAGTCAGAGTCGAGTCAAGGGCAACGGGTTTGGTTTTTGGTTAAGGATATTTTGAATCTACTTTTTGAACGTAGATTGATCTAAAACTTTTCAATTTAAGATTTAAAGAGTTCCTTTAGCTTCATATTATAGTTATTAAAATATTTTTAATACCTTTGTCAAAATGTATTTGGTTGGGAGTTACATAGAAGGATATTGAATAGAAATATTTTTATTTAAAAAGTTTACATCTTCACATTAAAGTCATGTAAAATACAAGATTTCTCTTTTTCTACCGTGTCTAAAACAACTCTGTTTGCCATCAAGAAAGCACTGGTTCTATCACTTTACTCAAAGCTTCATTTCTTTTCATGGCAGAATTCACTACTAAATAGATTTGTTTCTTTTTTGTCTGTTACTCCACTAGAATATAAGCTTCCTTAGGACAGGCACCTTCTCTATCTTAAGAGAGCAGTGAGTAATAATGAAAGCAGTTGTGTGATCTATAGTGGGGACACTGTCAAGTGTTGTTAATTGAAAGGGAGACCAGTATGTACAGGCATATCTCCTTTTATTGTGTTTCACTTTATTGCACTTCACAGATACTGCATTTTTTTTTACAAATTGTAGGTATGTGACAACCCTGTGTCGAGCAAAATCAATTGCCATTTTTCCAACAGCATTTATTCACTTCGTGTCTGTGTCACATTTTGGTAATTCTTGCAATATTTCAAACTTTTTCATTATTATTATATCTGCTTGGTGATCTGTGACCAGTGATCTTTGATGTTTCTGTTGTAATTGTTTTGGGACACCACAAACTGCGCCCATGTTACATAGTGAACTTGATAAATGTATGTGTTCTGACTGCTCCACAGATAGGCCATTCTCCGATCTCTCCCCCTTCCCTTTGGTCTCCCTATTCTCTGAGACATGACATTATTGAAATTAAAAAAAAAAAAAAAATTAGGCCAATTAATTACCCTACAATGGCCTCTAAGTGTTCAAGTGAAAGGAAGAGTTGCACATCTCTCACTTTAAATCAAAAGCTAGAAATGATTAAGCTTAATGAGAAAGGCATGTCGAAAGCCTAGATAGGCCAAAAGCTAGGCTTCTTTGTGCCACAGAGTTAGCCAAGTTGTTATTGCAAAGGAAAAGTTCTTGAAGGAAATTAAAAATGCCACTTCATTGAATACATGAATGATAAGAAAGTGAAATAGACTTATTGCTGATATGGAGAAAGTTTTAGAGGTCTGGATAGAAGATCAAACCAGCCACAACGTTCCCTTATGCCAAAGCCTGATCCAGAGCAAGGCCATAACTCCCTTCAATTCTGTGAGGCTGAGAGAGGTGAGAAAGCTGCAGAATAAAGTTTGAACCTAGCAGAGGTTGGTTCAGGAGTTTGAAAGAAAGAAGCCATCTCCATAACATAAAAGTGCAAGGTGAAGCAGCAAATGCTGATGGAGCAGCTGCAGCAAGTTATCCAGAAGATCTAGCTGAGATAATTGATGGAGGTGGTGACACTAAACAACAGATTTTCACTGTAGATGAAAAAGGCTTATATTGGTAGAAGACGCCATCTAGGACTTTCATAACTAGAAGAGAAGTCAATGCCTGGCTTCAAAGCTTCAAAGGACAGGCTGACTCTCTTGTTAGGGGCTAATGCAGCTGATGACTTTAAGTTGAAGCCAATACTCAGTTACCATTCTAAAAATCCTGGGGCCTTAAAGAATTATGCTAAATCTACTGTGCCTGTGCTCTATAAATGGAACAGCAAAGCCTGGATAACAGCACATCTGTTTACAACATGGTTTACTGAATATTTTAAGCCCACTGTTGAGACTTAACTGTTAAGGAAAAAAGATGCCTTTCAAAATATTACTGCTCATTGACAATGTACCCTAAGAGTTCTGAGGGAGATGTGCAAGATTAATGTTGTTTTCATGTCTGCTAACACAACATCCATTCTGCAACCCATGGATCAAGGAGTAATTTCAACTCTCAAGTCTTATTATTTAAGAAATACATTTCATAAGGCTATATAGCTGCCACAGATAGTGATTCCTTTGATGGATCTAGGCATGGTAAATTGAAAACCTTCTATAAAGGATTCACCATTCTAGATGCCATTAAGAACATTTGTGATTCATGGGAGGAGATCAAAATCTCAACATTAACAGGAATTAGGAAGAAGGTGATCCCAAACTTCATGGATGACTTTGAGGGGTTCAAGACATCAGTGGAGGAAGTGACTGCAGATATGGTGGAAACAGCAAGAGAACGAGAATTAGAAGTACAGCCTGAAGATGTGACTGAATTGCTGCAATCTCATGATAAAACTTTAAGAGATGAGGAGTTGCTTCTTACAGATGAGCAAAGAAAATGATTTCTTGAGCTGAACCCTGGTGAAGATGCTGTGAACGTTGTTGAAATGACAACAGAGGATTTAGAATATTACATAAACTTAGCTGATAAAGCAACTTTAGGGTTGGGAGGATTGACTCCAGTTATGAAAGATCTACCTTGGGTAAAATGCTATCAAACAGCATGGCATGCTACAGGGAAATTTTTTGTGAAAGGAGTCAGTTGAAGTGGCAAACGTCATTGTCATCATATGTTAAGAAATTTCCACAGCTGCCCAGACCTTCAGCAACACCATCCTGATCAGTCAGCAGCTATTAACATTGAGTCAAGACCCTGCACCAACAAAAAAATTATGACTCGCTGAAGGTTCAGATGATGGTTAGAATTTTTTAGCAATAAAATGTTTTGTAATTAAGGTATGTACTTTTTTTTTTAGACATAATGCTACTGCATGCTTAGTAGCCTACAACATAGTACAAACTGAACTTTTATATGCACTGGGAAACCAAAATATTCATCTGTAACCAAACCTGCAGTATCTCTGAGGTATGCCTATAATGGACTCCTGTTAGTAGACTTGAGTAACTGCCACTCTACTTCCCAGACAGGGGAAGAAGGTGCTGAGGAAGGATTGTGAGGTGAGGGGCTCTTAAGCAGAAAGAGGCCTCAAACTTTTTTACTGAGTATATAGTTCACAAGTGATTGGGAAGATGAATTTGACACATGTCCCAAAGCGCTCAATTAAGTAGTCTTCTATAAAAGTATGGCTCTCTATGATTTGATCACTTTCCTCTCTTCTAATCTTTTTATCCCTCTATATTCGGCTTTATTCTCACTGGTTTACTTACTGTTCCACAAATTAAACCTTTTATTTTCATCTCATTGCCATTACAAACATTGTTCTTTCTTCCTAGATGCCTTTTCCCTTTGCCTTAGACCTAGCTAAGCCCTGTCTCTCTTTGCAGAGGGGGCAGTATGTGGGTAGAGGTAATCAAGCATATGTAGTCAAAGCACAGCATTTAATTGAGTCACTCAATATGTATATATTTATATGTGTGTGTGTATATGTATGTATGTATATACACACACACAGCCAGACTCTGGAATTTGCCAATTGTTATTTTATGACTTAGAAATAACAAGGAGTCCTCTTCATATATAATGTAGATAATAATTTGTCCCAAACCAACTTTTCTTCTAGATCACTCCTGTTCCTGGCACTCATCCACTTTTAGTTTTTGTGAACCCCAAAAGTGGCGGGAAGCAAGGAGAACGGTATGCTTTTTAAAATAATATTTATTTTCTGTCATACATATATGAAAAAGATTAACAAAAATTCTGATTTAAAATCTTTAAAAACTTTAATCCTCACTGTTTACTAATTTTATTATGAAATAAATGGTGCCAACATCTATATGGAAACCCTGGTGGCATAATCAAAAGGTCGGTAGTTCGAATTCTGACTCATAATGAGGCAGTTTGAATTTACCAGGCACTCCTTGGAAATCCTGTGGTGCAGTTTTACTCTGTCCTGTAGGGTCACTGTGAGTTGGAATCAACTAGACAGCAATGGTTTTTTTTTTTTTTTTTAACATCTATGTGTAATGTATTGATATGATCTCTCTTTGTTTTTATGGTTGAAATTTTAATACAATTATAGTGTTTTATAAATACCCTTATTACATAGCACAGGTATCTGAATTCTCTCAACACTACCTGTCACACCAGCCCTTAACAAAGAGCCTTGCATATCGTACCACATGGTTCCATAAATACTGATCAATGAAAACTGCTTCTTATAATGGTCTACAAGGTGACTTCATGTAAATCATAACTCAATACCGGAAAACAGAATTACATCTACCTCCGGACAAAATATGGTTATTTCTGCATGTACCTTTTGGAGAACATGGTACCTTATTTGCTGGATAAGCATAGTATCTCTAATCTGAAAAATAATAACCTACATTATTGGTTGTCACAGTAGTCACACTTACCACATAGAATTTCATTTTTGTAATGAGGTAGTGATTAAATCATAATATTTAATAAAAAATGGAAAAACCACTCCTTGAACAGTAAATTTTATGTCCTGCTGTAGACAAGTCATAAAACAAATGCAGTCATACCTGCCTTAATCCTTTCTAGAAGTCTTTACTGATCCCAATCAAAAAATAAGCAAATGGAGAAAAGCACTGAAACAAACACTGATAGTAAACAGAAATGCCCTTTATGGTTTACCAAATAAAGAGGTAGAAAATTTTCCATAAATAATGGGATTTTTAAAAAGTAATTTCTTTCCAGTCTTTTAACTGTCCTGCTTTATCTTAGTGAAATGAAGAGCATTCTCTTCAACAAAATGTTATCTTAGCTAAAGGAGAATAAGTTTTTCTCTTTTTTTTTTTTCCTTTTCTCAACGTATAGTTAAATTTTGACTGTATAAAGATGATAGACCACCCCGCTATCATTGTAGACTTGTGTGTTGCTAGGATGCTAAAAAGGTTTCAGCAGAGCTTCTAGACTGAGCCAGACTAAGAAGAAAGGCTTGGCCACCTCCTTCCAAAAAATAAAAAGTCAGCCAATGAACACCCATTGGTCACAGTAGCCAGATGCTGCTGTGCATGGGGTTATCATCGCTTGAGGCTGGCTTGATGGTGGCTGACAACAGAACCAAAAAAGATAATAGAAATTACTTTTAAATAGTAGCAGCTTAATAATGAAAATTATTCATAATATTTATTAAAAAGAATAGTTGCCTCATTCATAGAGATATAAAATAGTAATTAAAAATAATGCTAAATTATTTTTTCCTTCATTATTCATAGGCTTTAGCTGCATATATTATAGGTTTTTTGACAAAATTAAAACTCTTCACAAAGAATTTGAAAGACTTAAATTTATGCTGTAAATTGGTGACAAATGAAGTTTTAAGGAAAAAAAAAAAATTCATAGGAAAGAAAAATCCCCCTGGAAGAGAGATAACATGAATCATGTAGAATGATCATTAACTGAATATCTGCCTTCACTATTCTCAAGTACATATAAATAATTTTCTGAATTTTTTTAAAAAACATAAGTATTGTTATTGTTGGGTGCCATTGAGTCAAATCTGACTTATAGTGTCCCCAAATAACAGAGTAGAACACCCCTGTAGGATTTTCTTAGCTATAGTCCTCCTGGACACAAAGTACTAGGTCTTTCTCCTGTGGAACTGCTGGGTGGGTTTGAACCATCAACCTTTAGGTTAGCAGCCAAGTGCTTAATGGTTGCATCACCAAGCCTCCATTAAAAACATATATAGAAAAAAAGTCATAGGAAAATTAAACTTATGGGGGGCATATTGAATGCCTATATATTCATACCCTTTTAGATTTTGTCTGTCATACACTGACAGGAAGAACAAGTTCAAATTAAATTAAATGCAATTATGTTTAAAGAAGATCTATTATAATGCAAACATAAATTTTTCTGTAGGCATAAGAAGCACATTTGGCAAACAATGGTATTCCATTCAGGGTTCTTTTAAAAATATTTTGGCTTTTTTTGACTTGGACATGTTAGATAATTAGTGAAAGGTTACAGAATTCATATTCATGCAAAGTTTCCCATGCCAGATACCAGTTGTAAAAGTGTTCACATACCATTCATTCAGGCAGCAATCACCAGACAAATCCAAACTCTACTAGATACTGGGGATAAAGATAGAGTCATATCAGAAAGGCAAGAATGTAAACAGATGTATAGGAATACAACATGGTAAATGCTGTGGATATTCAGAGGAATAAATAACTGTCTCTGAAGACTATGAAGTCTTTGGAGAAAAAGTAGCATTGGGTTTGGTTATTATATATGTAAATATTTGCCAGATGAAGAAAGGAGAAAGACACAGATGCCCAGAAAAACAAAAACAAAAAACAAACCAAATCTATTGCCATCGAGTTAATTCTGACTTATAGCGATCCTATAGGACAGAGTAGATAGAACTGCTGTATACGGTTTCCAAGGAGCAGCTAATGTATTCCAACTACTGACCTTTTGGTTAACGCCAAGCTGTTAACCAGTGCGCCACCAGGGCTCCAAAACGGTAAGTAGGAGGAGTTCAACAAGGTTAAAGTTTAAGGTAAAGCAGGGGAAAGATAAAAGTTAAGCTTTTGCCATATTGTGAAGATGTTTGGATTTACATTATAAATAACTTGAAACTAGCTGGAACTTTTAATTATGGATAAAATCTGATGGTATCTCAATACCAGTATAGAAGAGGGCTGGATAGGCAAGAATTTTGTAGAGCTGGTACGAGAACTTGAAGACATGACCTAAGGCAGTGGGGTTGGAATAGCCAGGTTTAACAGACATTTCTCAGAAGGCAGAGGATTGTCCACTAATCAGATTCGGGTGCTGGGGAAAAGGCACTATAATTAATAAAAATCTAGAATGTGAAGGTTATTACAGGTTTTGGATGTGATATAAGCAATTATTATATAATGTATTTTTAGACTTTCTATTTTTTTATCAGTAAATATAATGTACGTGTAAAATACATAATAATATTTTCACATCTATAAAATCTTACTTTAAATAAACTAAATATGTCCTTCATTTTTAATATTTTGTCAAGCATTCCAATCAAGTGCATATGTGTGTACTTGAAATATTTGTTTCATTTGTTATACAAAAATTGATTTGAATTTCAGAAAAAAGTTATTTAATATACTCCTTTTGACAAATTTTAGCAATTTTGTGGACTGAGTGATAAAGATGATTGTTTATGTGAAATAATTAGGCCTGATAAGGCCACAGCCTTTGCTCACACACACAAACTGCACAATCTCATTTTTTTTTTAAATGGGATAAATATTAGGTTTTCTCTATTAGATTGGCTCAATAATCTGTAACCTTCTTCACAATGATCTGTTAAGAGAAGATATTTAAACAATTTCATACTGATATATTTTTTAATCCTTGTTTAAAATCTGGTAGCTAAATAATGTTCAAAAGAGGGATAATGGATATTCTAAATACATGTTCATATTTAGAACGCAAACATCATTATTTCTAATTTCTCAGCTCTGTTGTCTTTATAATGATTACTAAACCCTTTTTTTTTAAGACCCATAAGTTTCTATTAAACTGTTATAATTCTACTATTAATAAAAAATCATCAAAAGTACTTATTTTTGTAACTTTAAGCAATTTTGTTTATTTAAAAGTATTGGGTGTCACAAAATTTCTTTTTTTTCCCTTTCCCTGTTTTCCTATTTGTAGAATATACAGAAAATTCCAGTATCTACTAAATCCCCGTCAGGTATACAGTCTTGCTGCAAATGGACCAATGCCAGGGTAAGTCTAAGGGTAATATCATTGCTATTAACTAATATGCCTAATTAGCAGCCTGATATACCTAGAAATAATGTAATTTAAATACAGCAGCCAGATCAATATGAAAGAAAAAAAAATTGAATAACAACTATGTGAGAGAATCCAATATTGTTTTTCAAAATAGCTAATAACCTGTTTCAACCAGATTTCCCTACCTTCTAAAAGTTGTGAAGGGAATAATAAGAATATATACACAATACTCTAGTGATTAAATTTCTAAACCATCTGTTTGAAGAACTACTTTCTTTTTAGTTGCCAAATACAGCATATAGAACTGCTACAGTGTAAAGAGAAAGCTAGTTAACAAAGGGTAAAAATCCTGAAATGATCTTTTCGTTTAGTGTCTACAAAATTCAAACGAATATCATTCTCTTAAAACATACTTAATTGCTATTTTTTTTTTAAATGTAGTGAAATAAAGGAAACCCTGGTGGCATAGTGGTTAAGTGCTACGGCTGCTAACCAAAAGGTCAGCAGTTCGACTGCACCAGGCGATCCTTGGAAACTCTACGGGGCAGTTCTACTCTGACCTGTAGGGTCACTATGAGTCGGAATTGACTCGACGGCAGCGAGTTTGGTTTTCAGTTTAGTAAAATAAAATCATCTTTTCAACATAAATTGTATATGTTGAAATAAGTCAAATATGCATGAAAATAAATCATTAATTTGGCCTAGTTAACTAATCAGTGTCATCTTTTTCCACTGTCCTCTTGTCTCTCGATCAAATTGAGAGTAAACATTAGGCCAAGTGAGGTGATGAGAAGCTCTATTAGCCTTCTACAAGCTTCTTAAAAAAAGAAAAAAATCACTATGATTAAAATAAATCTTCTAGGTCATTCTCAGAAACTAGGAACCAAGTATTAGAATTGTCTTTATCCTTTTGAAAGCTCAATAAAGTTTAAATCATTGTGCCCTATGTTAAATAAGTGTAAATAAAATGCCATTAATTAGCAGAGCCTCCCATATTTTTACCCATGACTTCCTTCCACTCTCTGCTGCCTTCTCTCAAGAACCTGTTTCCAAATACTGAACAACCTGTGGAACTCACATAAAGTAGGCCACTTCCCTACACTTGCTGTAGAAGGTAGGTTCGCCACAAGAATATACTTCATGTCACTACTCTTGGGAGCTAAGCCTCTGTCCTTAGTCAAGTTCCAGAATCTAGAGAATCCTAATTTACAGCATCTCAACCAGATAACCGGCTAGAGGAGCCACATGAGGGAAGCCCCAACCTAGATAAAGTCAAGCAAAAGTAGAGTTTTGACATTAATTCAGTAACTCAGTCAGGATGTCTCTTTTTCTTGCTGTTTGATACTCTCTGGCTTCAAGAAGTAGCTCTTTTCTGTAGCTTTAGGGGATTGTGCATTCAATAGGTTACTCATTCCAAGATTCATGGAGATCCTCCCAAAACCAAGTAAATGCAGAATTTACCTTTATTTCATGGCTAAATGGAATGCCTCTTGGCTCTGCTAATTACAAGCTGTATAACTTATTTTGCCTTCACTTTCTAATCTGTAAAATGAGGTAAATAAATATCTGCTGCATAGGGTGGCTGTGAAGTTAAATTGAGATGACCCCTATGAAGCATATAACAATATGCTTAATGCATACCATGTACTCAATAAATCTTTAAGTATTGTCAATATTATTTGAAGCAATATTAAAAATTAATGACAATGTGGCCACTTTGTGACTCTGTAAATATACCACAATCACATAAACCTTAGCATTCTTTTCTCTTTTCATTTTTTTCGACTGCCTTTTAAAAATGCCTTAAATGTTTCCTTTCACAATTTCATTTTTAGGCCTCATATTATCCTCTCTTCTATCTTAATATATTTTAAAAAACAAAAGTAACATATGCACTTGTAAAAGGTCCATAATATAAGGTATATTTTTTTAGAAAAATAATAAAAGGCCCCTCTGACAAGCACTGCCACTACACAGGATTCCCATTGCCAATTGTTTGGGTGTAACCTCCCAGGACTTATTTCTACAAATATATAGCCTAATGCAGAGCAGTGGTTAAAGAGCTGGGCTGCTGATCAAAAGATCGGCAGTTCAAATCCATCAGCTGCTTCTTGGAAACCCTGGGCGGGGGGCCAGTTGTAATCTGTCCTATAGGGACAATATGAGTTGGAATCAACTCGATGGCAACAGTCAACATTTTAATAGATTCTTACACACACACACATACAAATACATGTTGGATAGGTATAGTTTTTTTTTTTTTTTTTTTTTTTTCGTATCTGGAGTATATTTTTATATTGCTCTGAAACTTGCTTTTCTTACTCAACAATGTGGTAAGCATTGTTTATGATTTCAGTATATATCAAATCATCTTTATTATTTTTAAGAGTTGCAAAATAGTCCATATATTGTTTTTTTTTAATCCTATTATTGGTGTCCATTTAGATTGCTTGTTGCATTAAATCACTACCAAAAAATGATAAATTAACATCTATAGCTATTCATCTCTCAATGTATCTTTGTATTTTTAAAGTATAGAATATGTTGCCATAGGTAAAATTGCTTGGCTGAAGACATTTTCGTTTTCAATTTGGTCACATTCTGCCATATTGCTATACAAGTTTGCATTAAATTATACTCCCAGCAACAATATAGAGGTGTTCAATTCTTCAGAGCTTCCTTTGAACTGGCTACCTTCAGTAATTTTTATTTTTGTCCAGTGTGGTAGGTGAAACTATATCCTTATCATTTTTATTTACATGTCTCTGAACAATTATGAAATTCAATGTGGTATCAATTAGATTTACTTTTCTATAAACAGCACAAATAGATGGTAATTACCCAAAATGAACTTTATTGGGAAAATGTGGGATTTTTTATAGATTTAAGGGAAAAGAAATGAAGAACTATTTTTTTTCAGAAAAGAAGCAGCAGTCAGGACAGTGTGAGGAAGTAGGAACTAAAGAACGAAGTTTCCTGGAAGATGTTGTTGAGAATTGATCCTTGTTGCTGTTAGTGTTCAGTTTTCTCTACGTGAGATTCCAATCCTAGAAAGAGGCATATGTATTGTACCCGTGCCATATCCTTGCCTATTGTGGCATGGGCATCTTGACAGACAAGAGTGTAACAAACAGTTTATTTCCTCAAAGACAAATGAGGATACTGTAACCTGAACATGAAAGAATGAATTATTGGTAGGAAAAAAAACAATTGATGTCCACCACAGTCCAACCATTGGGCTGTCTAATATCCATTCTTTTTTGAGCATATAATAAGAAAAGACCACACCACTTGACATATTGCTACTATTAACATATAACTAAATATTGCACTCACACGCTCCTAAAAGACAGACAACCCAAAGTCTTACATAGTTACTATATCTAACTTCAAGTCCTAGTTCTCTAGAACACCTCTGGGAATGAATTATTTTCTCTTCCCTTTCTTTCTCTATTGAGTTTCAATTACAGAAATGTAAGTAGAAAATTATAAATTTAACTATAAATATGAATCTAATAATAGTATTTTAATAACAAAGAATGAAATGTATGTAAAATACATAACCGTGGTATTGCAACGAGTTGAAATTTGTAGCTGGAACTTTTGTCATCTGGTCAAAAGTGTTTACCTAGTGAAGTGACCTGTATCTTTTTACCTGATAGCTCTGAGACGTCAAGAGTCTTGTTTGTATACGGCTGAATTAATCTCTCTTATACCTTAACTGATGGACATGGGGCACATGATAGTTCTGCTTTCAAATATTTCAAAATCTCCCAGGCACTTGATTTTATTGCACTTCCTTTCACCCAAGATATTGAGACTGGTCTTAAGAATTTCTGTACAATAAACTGTGGGCAAAAGGAAAATGTTATACTTTCTTTTCCTTTGCCACAGTGACCAACGATATTCCAGATATTGGCCCTTTCATTTTCATGGATCACAGAGTGAAGAAAGGGAGAGAAGTGCTTGCCTGCCATAATTCCCCATAGAACCAGTGATAAAAATACCCCTGTAAAACTGGGCCAGTAACATTTTGGGTTGCTTGTTACTATATGTAATTTAGCCCATGCTAAAAAAAAAAACAAAACTATATTCGGGCTCTCCAGATAAACAGAACCAGTGCCATATATATATATATATATGTATATATGTATGTGTGTATATATATATGTATGAATATATGTATATATATACGTATATACCTACTATATGTATACAGGGATATAGGAGAGAGAGAGAGATTGCTTGAGATTTATAGAATTGGCCCATACAATTGTGGGGTCTAGCAAGTCTGAAATCTGTACAACAGATTGGACACTATGGAATAGGAATTGATGATGTAGTGTCAAAACAGAATTTTTTCTCTGGGAAACCTCAGTTTTTGCCTTCAACTGATTGAATGAGGCCCACTCATATTACCAAGGGCAATCTCCTTTAGTTAAAGCCAACAGTTTTGGATGTTAACAACACGTGCAAAATCCGTTTACAGCAATACCTAGATTAGTGTTTGGTTAAATAACTAGGTACTATAATTTTTTATAGACTAGCTATGTTAACACATAGAACTGTTACAGTGACTAAACTACTGATATGCATAGAGATCCTACTAAAAACATCTAAAAACCATACACACTGTGAGTTGATTCTGACTCAGAGCGACCCTATAGGACAGAGTAGTAGGGTTTCCAGTGCACAGCTGCTGGATTCAGACTGCCGACCTTTTGATTAGCAGCTACCCCAAATCTCATTATATACCTATTTCCCTTTGGTAATCATAATTACAACAATAAATGACTTATCTTCCTTTTTACCTGTTTGTCTAGTGGTTTGAAAAGCTTCAAAAGTCCAGGAGACAGTCACAACATCTAATTCAATGAAAATTAATTGTCTTATTTGGCAGTATTCTTCCTTTCTTTGGTGATAAACCACCCATTGCCGTCGAGTTGATTCTGACTCATAGTGACCCTATAAGACAGAGTAGAACTGCCCCATAGGGTGTTCAAGGAGTAACTGGTAGATTTGAACTGCCCACCTTTTGGTTGGCAGTCAGAAATAAGCCCTGTTGGTGCAGTGGTTAAGAGCTCAGCTGCTAACCAAAAGGTTGGCAGTTCGAGGCCACCAGCTGCTCCTTGGAAACCCTATAGGGCAGCTCTACTCTGTCCTGTAGAATCGCTGTGAGTCCACATTGCCTTGACGGCAGTGGGTTTGGTTTTTTTGTTTTTGTTTTTGTTTTTTTGGTGATAAAACCTTTAAACCATAATAGCTCAAATTTGAGGGGATGGGAAGCAATATTTTTAAGAGTGAGTATTAAATGCAATTTTAAATCTCATCACCCAGCTTTACCATTGTCCCCAGAAACATGTGTTCTGACATAGGTAAAATAGCACCATGTGATTTCAGAGAATATGTTGTATATATCTTTTAAGTGCTTTCCTTGTTTCAGGGACTGAGTCTTCAGTAGCTACTTCAATATTCTGTTTGGCCAACCACTTCTTTCTGATAAAAGATATGAAAAGACCTTTAAATGCCAAGGCATTAGCCCACTGCTTTTCTTCCTTCTCTATGAAAGGAACCCTTGAAAGGACACAGCAGTATGTGAGATACTAAAATACTGTTTATACTATACAGTAAATCCATTGCTTTGCCCATTTTCAAAGGCATAATGGGAAGGAAAACAAATGTCTAGTGAAGTGAGGACAGTGGTTGCTGTTCGATTCTGAAAAGGATCCATTGAAGTTAGGCTGTCCCTAAGTAGCTGTCTGATCGCCTAAAAGTATAGTAACATATTGGAATTCACTAATTGGTTAATCTGATGACAATGAGCACTCCAGAGTTAGTAGCCACCCTTCCTGTTGAAGAGGACACAATCTTATTGAACTCTGGCTGCCAGTGATTAAGAACGAATGCTGACTAACATTCATTTGGGACCTTTTATGGTCCCCTCTGTGGGTCCACTCTGAGAAATTTACCTACATAGTTTCTTCCTTTTTTTTTTATTTTTTATTTTTTTACTAATTCTCCATTCTTGTCTCTTCCAAGTCCTTTTTAGTTTGAAACATTTTAGTCACTACTACTGAATTGATGTGTTTCCTAAACTCAGATATCTCTCTGTCCAGAAACAGTAGACAACTAACTATGTCACTTGAAATACTGCTCTTTAGTGAAATGTCATTCTCTCTTATCCTTGAACAGCTGTCAAATATAATTATACTGCCACAGCAGTCCACTTCCAGCTAGTGCTGATATATCATGGAGAGGCATTGGTAAACTACTTAAAAACAAAAAACCCTTAAAAATGGGGAACTATGAAATCTCTGTACAGTCATAGACATGAGTTGAGAAAGGGGCCGGTGTAGCCAAGATCCAAATGTCTGAGGCTTAGGCCCAAGCATTTGGATTTCTTAAAAGCAGCTTTGGTCAAGCACTATCCCATTGTTTGTTCAATACAGTGGGTTACTTTGCTTGATTGACCTACCAAAACTGTATTCAATTTGAATACTCACACTCAAAAAATGAAAAAAAAACAACAGATGTTCTGGACACACGTCTTTTCTGATTATACTAAACTTTTGTATTTCTTATGTAAACTGTATGCTGTCTTATTTGACCAATTTCCTTTTGATTCGTTTTTCATGTTTAAGATCCTTTTGCATAAATATGAACCGTATCATTTTGTATATGTTGCAGATGTTTTCATATATATGTGTATATGTACATACATATATAGTCCATATAAACATTTAAAATTTTCATGTGACCCTCTCTGCCAATTCTATGCTGAAATATTTCTTGATTTTATGTAAATTTAAGGAAACCTTCTCCCTAAGTTAAAATTATTGAAATATCCTTGTATATCTTCTTGATGTGGTTTACATTTTCTTTTAAATTTCACTGATTTGAGGTACTTCACTATTTGATAAAATGATACATTTGTCAGAGTATTGCTGCCCTTTGCTTTGTATCATTGATCTATTTATTGATTCTTGTGATAGATCCACTGTTTTATTATAACTCCCAAATTTTTCTCTCAAAATTTAGTGATATTTACTCTCCCCAGTATATTCAGTTAAAGAACAGTGAGTTTGAATGAAATTACATTGAATTTCCAGTTTCATTTTTATCACTATGAGAATGCTGTGTTTCTCTCTAATAACAATGCCCACACTGAGTCCCTAGGGGTAAAGTCTCACTTCATTTAGACAGCTGTTTCTCTGTTGTAATCATTAAGGCAAATGCCACAGTAAGTGCTCCTTCATAGGGACCCTGGCCAGGCTATATTGTAAACCTTCAGTCCTGTGGCTGACTTGTTCTCAGCTCTAACTTGTCCCATCCCTGTTTGTAGATATCCCTGTTCATGTGTCTCCTGGAAGATTATTCTTTCTCTGTGGTTCTTTTTCAGTGTATTGCATTGTAAATTATTCTCTACTAATCTAATAGCCCATGGTATTTATACACTTCAGTTTCACTGCTATTTCTCATTTGTTTCCAATGCTAAAAAGGATTTATTTTTAAATATTTCATCTGCCACCTTGAACCAGCAGTAATTCATTAATTTATTTTCCTTTTCCCATCTTTTCCCTTTACCCCATGAACTTATTTCCTCTTTTTGTAAGCATCCTCCCTCTCATCCTTTTTTTTTCTTTGTTTATAAGAGCAGACTCTTTTCTCGATGTATTGAAATTACACTAATCCCTAGTATGAATTATCTATTAAAATATCAAAACTCTTTGGAGAATTTCCCTCTTTATCTTTGTTTTTAAGACAAAAAGGGATGTTTGATTGTTTCCATTATTCTCTCACCCTGCCCCTGACTCTTCTTTTTAACAGAATCAGAAACTAGAGTCTGTGTCATAAAAGGTTTTTTTTTTTTTTTCCCTGATGATTCCTGTTGTGATATAGTTGAATAAATTATTTGGAGGTACAGATTAGTTAGAAAAGATGAAATGTAAAATATATATTGCTCTCTAGTATTCATAGAGTAAGTTTTTTCCCATCACAACATTAAAATAAATATGAACATCTTTAGCTGTTAGACCAGCTGCACAATTAAATGTGTAGACAATTCTGTCTCTGCCTTGATCACTAGAGGGTGAAGTTTGAAATCCATTGGTGCCTTTATATGTTAAAAACCTACAGGTTAATAAAAGTGACAAAAAACATAACCTGCTGCCACAATTAAAAATGGCACATGAAATTGCCTGCCTTGCAGAAGAATTTTCCTTATTGATAATATGACTCTACAGTCATTTTCTGTATCTGTCAACAAATGCATTATGACTTCAGTGCTGTTGGAAAATCTGAACTTTTTTTTCTATTCTTCTCACAGAGGAAGGAATAATAGTTGATTCAGTAGCAGCTAGATTAGAGAGAGCCATGTGTGCTTGTTCAGAGGCCGTTGTTTATCCAAATCTCTAAAAGGAAAATACTTTCTCCTAAATTGGTTGCTGTAAATGACCAACTCGTATATACTTCCTTTTACCTGATTCTGATTTTTTTCTGTAAGAGTCAAGGTTTGAATACATAGTATTAACTATTTCATTTGAACATTTCCAGTTTCCTGTTATCTAAACCAGCCCATCAAGCTCCCTGGCACAACTTTACCACCAGCTCCAGGCAATTAAATGGCAAGGGCTTACTAATGAGTAATGTTAGTAAGTCATAGTAGCTGATTGTTTCAGAATTCTTTAAAAATAAGATAGTAACCTAGTCCTATGATTTAATTAGGAAGAACAAGAATGGACAGTGTCGTCCACACTCAAATCAAAGTGACAATGTAACAACAAAGTAAAAAGTGAAACAGTAGCTTATGAAACAATAATAATAATATAAATTGATTCAACACATATTTATTTAATGGCTTCCAGATGCCAGAGACAGTTGTTGCACTGCCAATATAGTGTGAACAAAACAGGCAACACTCTCTGCCTTCATGACCTTATATTTTAGTAGAGGAAGGCACATATTAAACTAATAAAGAAATGAAATATACGGTATGTTAACAGGGAAGGTAGACAGGGAGTGTGTGTTGGTGGTGGGGTTCTGTGGTTGTCCTTTTAAATAGGGTGGAAAGGGAAGAACTCACTGCTCACTGAGTATAGACATGTGGGAGGTGAGGGAGCAAACCATGTGGTCATCTTATAGCACAATATTTAAAGCAGAGGGAAGAGCAAGAATGAAAGCATCAAGTTGGGAGAATATTTGGCATGTTTAGGGATCATCAGCAAGAAGGCCAGGGTGTTGTAATGGTACTGAGGGGCCAGATCACATATGGTCTCATAATTACTTGAGTTTAACAAATGGGTTTCTCCAGGAATATTCTGGTTTATTCCTGGTACCCCAGCATCCAACTCAATTTAACATTTGCCCAGGAATTTTATTATTTTTAATTTAAGTATTATTATTAATGGGTACATTATAATAAACCATAATTAAGGTTTTTGCAACTTCAATTTGTTCACTAAACTTCTGCCATGGTGACCTCTGGTAGTATATAAGACAAATGTCCAAGCAACAGCGTTCTCATTTGACATATAATAATTACATCTGAAAGACAACCAGAAAAAAAAAAAAAAATCTCTCTTTTCCTGACACTTTTTGGACACAAAGACAAGTAGCAACTTCTTTTCAAGTATAGTGTGCAAAGAGTTCAAAGATAAAATTAAATGTATACTGAAAAGAGCTGCTAAGAGTAGTTTACTTCTTCATGTCTCATGAAGTGTGGGAGAGGTTTTGATTCTATGTCTCTGAGCCAACTGGAATACCTGTTGTGCCAACCTGATATGCTATGAACAGGGCTTCACATCTCCCTGTGAGATGCAAGGGGGAAAAAATATACCAATCAGCAATGTCAGTGCTCTCATTACTAAAACTGACGTCAGTGCAGATTGCAAAAAAATTATAGGCTAGGTATACAAAAATTATTTATGAGAGATAGAGAATGAGCAGTCTGTTTAGAACATAATCAGTAGATTGAATACTTTCCCTCAGTGGTTTTTATGTCATTGCAAATATAGTTTATAAAGATTTATAATATTTTTGTAACACTTTTTTGTTATAAAACTTTTCTGCAAAAATTCACTCAGTCCACATAGCAACCTACAGCCTGAATTATATCATTGTATAAAGGCTGATGTTAATAATCAAGAAAGTTTAACCTAATCAGTGTTCTCTGAAAAGGTTAAGAATTGAATTAAGAATAAAATGCATCTGAGAAAATCCATAACCAAAACTATTAAAGTAATAAATATTTTGGTGCTTAAGAAAGTAATTTTTAATTATGGACACCATTTTTTAAGAAAAAGTGGTAGATATGTTTTGAATAAATAAGATTTCCTTCCAAAATCCAAATATTTTTATTTTTCTGATCTTTTAGTGTCTTTATTTTCTGCCATGTAGTGATGTTTGTGCCTATATTGGAGGTTTTATAAAGTTAATACAGCTACATTTTAAATGATGCGTTATGCCCAGTATTTCACCATAATAAGGGCATGTACTAAGAAGCAGATGTACCTGAAACTAATGAAGCTTAAACTTCAGTACTACTCACTTGCAAGGACCCCTTTCAAGGTCTTGGGAAGGATCGTTGGCAATGTTTTTATACAGCATTATTTATTTCTTAATTTTGAAAAAATAAATTATTTTAACTGCAATTAGTTAAGACCACACTGCAACTGTGCTTGTATCAAACTTTTCCCTCACGACTGATGGCATTGGAGTGGCCATGAACATTTTGGTATCTGGCTAAGGGAAGATGAGTTGGCACTGCATGTTGTTTGAATTTCATGCGATGTTATTCGGTGGTTCACAGACATTTTTGTGTGTGGTTGTTATTGCTAGTCCTACTGGTGTTGAAATGACTCCCAGGAATCGTCCCATCACCTACAGTGAATTGACACAGGTGTCCTGACACAAAAGCACAGGACCAGAGGACATGTTATGAAACAAAAGAGTTCTGAGGGGCTTTTAGCGAAATTTGTGGAGAGTAGAGGGGAAACAGGGTTGAAATGTGTAAAGACAAAATCTTGCATGTGCCATTTCTTCAAATCATCATATTCAGTTCTCATTAATGCCTAGTGAAAACAGAAGTTCTCTGCTGGCAGGAATGCAGTAAATATTACATTTATGAATGTGTAATAATTAAAGTACTGTACATTTTTCTCTTTTTATGAGAATTACATGAAATCAAATTTGTCAGAACCCCTGTGTTTGTAGGTCACAGATCTATAGCAGCACTACAATCTGTGTGTCTATGTAAAAGGTCATATGTTTTATGAATATTCATGAAATACTGTCACTCATGAAGACACATAAAACTCATAACACATCATTGTGACATCAACATAATAAGGGTTAATGAATATCATTAACTCAAAGAGTATTTAAGATTAATCACTACACAAAATCTTGAAATGCTGGGAAATCTTGCAGTTTAGATATGACCAAAAAGTTTTGGTAGAGATCTTCACAAATTTAACAATAATCATAAAAATTTACATGACTTTACTTACCCATGATGACTTGTGAAGTTGAGTGAAACTTTCCAAACATATTATTGATTTTAAAAAATTGATAAGTCATTCTGGGAGAAAGCAAAATTATCTTTCTCATCTCTTAAAAATATTATTCAAAATTGTCATACTAAAAGCTAGTCAAATGTTAAATAAAATCAGATAAGTGTACCAGGCAGTTAATAAAGATATTTTGTTATTCTGGATCTTATGATATAGTCTGTGTCACTTATCTTAAATTTGCAATCAGTTGTGATTTCTTATTCTAAATAAATACTGGTTTTTGAGCCTTACTTCATACACATCTTTTTCATAAAGAGTATCCAACATTTTATAAAAATCAGGCCCCACAAAATCAAGATCTACTCCTGCTCTTGATTTTATCAAACAGAGGTCATAGGAAGGAAATTTCCTCAATTTATCTTCATTGTTCCTACTTATGAATGCATCCATATTCATATCCATCTTGACTTCCTTACCCTTTCAGTGGATTAGGTATCCTTCCTAAATAAGGCTTTTTCGACTTCTATATAACCCTGCTTTTTCTTCCTTAGACTCTTCAATATTACTTCTCCACTCTTGTTATGACCTCTTAAGCTGTTCCTGTTCTAGTGGCTCTTTTTCTTCAGCATATAAGTCCTCTTAATACTCTGTATGTGTAGAGCCACTATGAGTTGAAATCGACTCCATGGCAATGGGTTTTTGGTTATACTCTGTACTAAAGTGACTTGAATTAGCTTCTAAAGTCATGTGCAGTGATTAAGCAGATATTACACAATGAATGGTTAGAGGATAGAAGTTCAAGACCAAGGAGAATGTAAACATACAATTCCCAGGTTACTGCAGAGTTGTAAAAAAATGAACATGTAAAATTGACAAAGCTCTTGCTTTTAAGTGTAACATTGTATGTGGAACTGTAAAGCTACTTACTCTCCCATCTCCTTTGTTCTGCTGTTGTGTGTCATCCAGTCGATTCTGACTCATAGTGACCCTATAGGACAGAGTAGAACTACCCCATAGGGTTTCCAAGGAGTGGCTGGTGGATTCGAACTGCCAACCTCTTGGTTAGTAGCTGAACTCTTAAACACTGCCACCAACAGGTCTCTTTTGTTCTAGTCACAGCTAAATTAGTAAGAAATTGGGCTATTTGTCCACTCCTGTATTTTCTTCTCCATTTTTAACCCACTGCAGTCTGGGTTTCTCTCTACCTATCCATTGAGGCTGTTATTGTCACTAATAAACTTCTAAATGTTAAATCAAAACAAAACAAAAACAAATCCAGTGCCATCGAATCGCTTCGGACTCAAAGCAACTCTATAGGACATAGTAGAACTGCTGAAGTCTTTTTATTTTTCTTAAAAGGCTCTCCTCTGTTGGGTATTAAGGCATCATCTTCTATCTCTAGTGTTGCTTCTTTTCATATTTCTGGATACTTCTTCCTTGGTCTATCCCTTTAATGTCATGGTTTCCTAGAATTTCATACTCAGAACTCCATTTATTTTATGTACATATGCTTCCCTAATTAGTAACAAAAGTGATTTACTAAGCATAGGACAGACATTAAACAAAATACAAAAGCCTTATGAGTTAGGCATTTTTTCTGTTTGCAGATGAGGAAACCCACAATCAGAGAATTTAAATAATTAGCTCAATGGTTTTTAAATAGTAAGAGATCAGATCCATGTCTTTTGTACTCCTTTTAACCATCCTTTTAACCTCTGTTCCCACTTCCTTTCATGATCTTGGCTATGAAGTGTACATGGACACCTTCTTGAAATCAAGTGTACATGGATAGCTTCTGAGTATCTTCCTCCATCTCCGGTTTCTCGCCTCAGTCCATTTTGATATATTTACCTACTTAGAGAAATATCTCCACGTTTATGTCCCATAGGTTTCTCAAATTTTTCTAAATGTCTAATACTAAACACTTTTTCCTACCCTTTCTATACTTGTTCACTGACATCAATACCTAACTTGACGAATAGATAAACAGTCACCTAGGAACTTCTTTCCCATTCCATCTGACAACACATTATTTCAGCTTTTCCAGCCTTTATCATCTAATCAGCCTTCTGATATCTATATTCACCCTCCTTACATTAATCCCTTACTCACTTCTTCATTGTGCCTGTCCCAAGTTGATCAGCTAATTATCTTTTACCACACCTTCAAGATTCAACTCAGGTATCTCTACTTTTAGTAAGCCAACTGTGATAATTCCCCCTACCTAAAATGTATTAATTGCCCTTCAAGAATATCACATACCATCCTGAAAAGTATGTTTTCTTAACTAAGACTGTGAGATGATTGAGGGCAAGGACTCTGTCATGCTTTTGAATCCTGGGAGTATTGCTTAGTTCCTGGCACACAGGTGTAGTTAATAAAGGCATATTAATTAGATAAGTGAATGGATGTAGGTACTATATCATTTATAAAGTTGATTTTCTAAACATGTAAGTTTTCTGTTTAATGCATCTTGTACACTTATAGCTATTCTTTGGTACTAGATCCTAGGTAAATTTGATTGCACATTTGTAGCAGTAAAAATAGCACATACATACAGAGTTCAATTAACTTCTCCTTTCCAATGCGCACACACACACACACACACACACACACACACACACAGTAAAAACATTTACATTATAGATGAGAGGAAATGGTATTAAAAAAGGAGGGGATTGTTTTTGCTCTTTAGTTACTTGGACTTTAAATAATATATATATATACAATATTTAAACCATTCTAAAAGGGGGACTATTTTCCATGTACTAGATTTTTTTTTAAATTTAACATATACAGTATTTTTAACACAAGATCTATACAGAAGTATTTTACTGTACTTATTAAGTCATGAATGGTTTCTATATAAGGTTAAGGCTATTTTAGCTGAGTATTACTTTGTTTTTTTTCATTCAAAAATGCCTTGAAAGGATATTGATACTATTTTTTCTTTATTTTTAAAATAATTTTTATTGTGCTTTAAGTGAAAGTTTACAAATCAAGTCAGCCTGTCACATATAAGCTTATATACACCTTACTACAAACTCCCATTTACTCTCCCCCTAATGAGTCAGCCCTCTCCCTTCTTCCGGTCTCTCCTTTCGTGACTGTTTTGCCAGTTTCTAACCCTCTCTACCCTCCCGTCTCCCCTCCAGACCGGAGATGCCAATACAGTCTCAAGTGTCCACCTGATACAAGTAGCTCACTCTTCATCAGCATCTCTCTCCAGCCCATTGTCCAGCCCCTTCCATGTCTGATGAGTAGTCTTCGGGAATGGTTCCTGTCCTGGGCCAACAGAAGTTGATACAATTTTTAAGATTGACTTTCTAAGAGTTATATCTTATTGTTAGGTGCTGACGAGTTGGTTCTGACACATAGCAACCCTATATACAGCAGAATGAAACACTGCCCAGTCCTGCTCCATCCTCACAGTAGTTATTATGCTTGAGCCCATTGTTGCAGCCACTGTGTCAGTTCATCTCATTGAGGGTCTTCCTCTTTTTTGCTGACCCTCTGCTCTACCAAGCATGATGTCCTTCTCCAGGGACTGGTCCCTCATGGTAACATGTCCAAAGTATGTGAGACGAAGTCTCACCAGCCTTGCTTCTGATGAGCATTCTGGCTGTACTTTTTTTCCAAACAGATTTATTCATTCTTCTGGCAGTCCATGAGGTATTCAGTATTCTTGGCCAACACCATAATTCAAAGACATTTATTCTTCTTTGGTCTTTCGTATTCATTGTTCGACTTTCACATGCATATGAGGTGACTGAAAACATCATGGCTTGGGTCAGGTGCACCTTAGTCCTTAAAGTGATATCTTTGCTTTTTAACACTTTAAAGAGATCTTTTGCTGCAGATTTGCGTCATTTGATTTCTTGATTGCTGCTTCCACAGGCATTAACTGTGTATCCAAGTAAAATGAAATCTTTAACAACTTCTGTCTTTTCTCCGTTTATCATGATGTTGCTTCCTTCTTCCTAGCCTGTCTTGGTCTGAAAGCTCATCTGAAACATGTCCACTCTGGGTGACCTGGCTGGTGGTATTTGAATACAGGTGGCATAGCTTCCAGCATCACAGCAACACACAAGCCCCCATGGTACAACAAACTGACAGACAGAAAATTGTATCGGCTCATCAAAAAAGAAAAATGGGAAACACATATTTAGACCACATTTCATACTAGGGAGAAAATTAAAGGTATTTAATGTAATATCCCCTTTTTTCCTGCCCCTCAATCACTCTTTCAGCATTTCTGTCTCTTTTTCTTTCCCTCCCTCCTTCTCTTCTAAAATACACACATATATAAAAGATATTTATGAGATTTCCAGAGATAATGGAATTAAGGTTTGAATTATTAATAACACACTGTGATATATATTTTTTTCTTAAGTACTGTGAAAGTTATTTTTTGGCTATGATGGTAATGACATTATATTATGCTAGGTTCATAATGCTGAGTCCAAATTACTTTTTTTTATATAACTACCCCACTTATCCATATGGGATGTTTCCTCAAAACCCTTTAAACTCATCTTCAATACAATATCCTCAAGAGACTAACCAAAGTTGTTCAAACAAAGTGCATTTTTTAGTTTACTTAAGTTTTATAATTTATTGGTAAAAGAATTATATAAGCTATGAGATGGGAGGACATCATTATAATTGATTTTTCTTTAATTAAGCTGAAATAATGGTGGACACACATTGCCGTTGATGAGGCATCCCTTCCTTTGAAGCTGACAGTATCAAGATCTACAGGAAAAAATGAATTAAAATTTTCAAGTGTAGATTAGATAGAGAATAAAACTTTTGGAAACATAAATGCTGCATGCATGGATTTTTCAAAGTGACTACAGGAGCAATAATATCAATGATATTTAGGTATGTATATTTTAGACATAATCTGAAAATTGGAAAGAATGGTAGAAGTTATTAAGGATTTGCTTTCTAGACTATAAATATAGATTCAAAAACAATAGGATCATCACAGACCTGAAAATTCAGCCTGATTATACTGAGACAGTTGTGAAACCATATAATCTTGTAACTTTAAGAATAGCAGGTAACTCTGTACATGCAAGTATGAACATGAATTGACCTGCATAATAGGAGATAAGTGTGCTTTCCTCTAGCTCAGAATGTCTGAATCACAATGCAGACCTCTTAAAGCAAGCTCTTGAAGTAAACTGTTTTTCTAAACAAGGAGGAAGAAAAGGAAGAAGAGAGTTGATAATGTATGATAAAGTCACTTTTGATCCTTCAAACTTGTTTCTTCTATATATAGCATTATGAATATGCATATTTAAAATAAACATTCACTATTTTTTTTATGTGCTTATGTCCTAACAAATATTTATTAATTTCACACTGGTTTCCTCTAAATATCAAAGAATATCATTTCACAACATGTAATGAAAATACACACACTGTTCAATGACCAATACATTTTTTCCATTTTTAATTGTTCAGTCTAATGGCCAATGTGATAAACTGAATTATGGGTAAATGACAGTATCATTTATGTCCTTTTAATCAATAAAATGTGAAATTGGAATAAAAAGTAATACCTACATACTAAAGAAGTCTGAAAATATAAGATGCTTTTTTAAGATTATGTACTCATTAGTGTAGTTTTCCTGTCTTCTTTCTTAAAAAATATTCTCTGGTGTGCTTTTTAAGTACTGTTATTATGCACAAATGCAAGCTTTCTAATTTTTCTGTATCGGATTTATCTTAAAATTTATTGAAAATGAAAAGTAGGTTTCTGAAATACTACATGAAATTATCTCAATTTGTTCTTAATGCTGTTAAGCATAACAAAGTCACCACCCACTGTTCACTAGGGAGTGTTGTAGTGGTGACTGTAGAGCAGATATGTCTAGGAGAACCCATTCTATAAAGACCAACATTAAAAACAATAATTCATCTACTTAATAAATCATTTTAAGTTTTAATTCCAAGACATTTCCATAAATATAGCATAAATAAACTCAGGTGCTGTACATTCTATTGCATTGCAAAATGCCTATAATTACTAATTCTTCAAGTGAAACTTTTGCAATTGGTAGGTGAAAAGTATAGTGCACAATGCCCAGATTTCCACAAATGGGCATATTTCTGACTTTCCAAGAGAAGCTGATTAACAGCACTCCTCATTCACTCACTTGACGTTAGAGCCTCCTATCTGCTGGTCCTTGCAAACTTAATACGTGAAAAGTCAACGGCCAAGTACAGCCCTATATTTTGGCCCTTGCCCAGTCTCTTGGTCATGCTTGTCCTCCATCAGAGCTGTGTTTTCCTCTTTACTTTCTGTTCCCAAAGTTGTAAGCAGGTTTCAGGATTGTCCACTGGCTACAGTTTCAGATTGGAAGTAGGAGAACTGTCCGTACAGTTTAGCTTTACTTGTTTTAAAGTTCTTTTTGTGCCAGAATGCTGGGGAAAGGGAGTGGAAAGCATAGGTGAGTGGCACTCTGACCTATAACACACATATACTACTTTTAATAGAGGGAAGATATAATTAAGTTACTAATATCCTAGAGATAAAAAAATAGTATAATGTAATTTGCATACACTATTTTCTGTATTCCTAAAAACAGCTCAATGACCAGGTGATGCTAACTCCATAAGATGAGAAAACTGAGGCTCAGAATAATTAAATAATTTTCCAAGGCTATTAGTTAATGAGTGAATGAATGAAGTAATGAATGAATCTCTAGGGAAAGCTGCATGGATTGAGTGGATTAAAAGGCTGAGATAAAGAGAGGTCAATTTTTCAATCCATTTAGCAATCGATTTACAGAGAGTAAGATGCTCTGACAGTCACATGGGGTTTATGTTTGGGGGTAGGACGCTGCTGAAGGACCAAAGATGACAATTTTAAAAGAAAACAAGAATGAATAACAGATGAAACACCATCATGGAGTAGAAGAACAATGGTGAGTCAAATGGATGGTTAGGTATTCACCAGAAACAGCTAGCTCTCTGGTAAACTTTTCGGCTATTGGCATGTTTTGAAAAGTTTTGTAGTCTTCAAAAGCAATAGGTTGAAACCTTAGAAGAAGTAGACAAATAGCTACAGAAATGTAACTGGCAAAAGCTGACTTAGGAAGAGTTAGAAGACATGATTTTTTTTTGTTAATTATTAAAGAAATTGAAACAATCGTTTAAAACCTTTCCACACAATAAGAGACTCACCAGAAATCAGATTGTTTTTGATGTAAGTGCTAACAGTTTTCTAAACTCCTGAAAATTATATAAATTATTTCAATAATAGAAACTAGGGCATAATCTATAACTCATTTTATGAAGCAGTGTAATTTTGATAAAAAATTAGAGGTTGTATGAGAAAGAAAAGGTTCATTGTGTTCATGAATATAGATGCAGAATTTCTAAACAAAATAGTAGCTCAGAAAATAGTTTTCTGTAGAAATATTAATAAGCAATGACCAATTTAGATGAATGAAAAGATTCTAAGAATGGTTTAATAATGCAGAAGCATACAAGTGTACATTCCCATACTAACTGAGAGCAGCTATATGAGCATCTTAAAAGATGCACTCATTCATAATGAAAACTCTTACTACAATAGAAATAGATGGGAAATGCATTGATCTAATACAGGGTGTCATCCAAAGGTGGGGGGGAAGAAAGAAAAAACAGACAAGTATTACCCTAAATGGTGAAATGCTGAAAGTATTTCCTTTAAATTTATGAACAAGATATGTATGTTATCTATGAATACTTATATTCAACAAGGTATTGGACCTCCTGGCCAGCACAATAAGGCAAGGGGAAGAAATAGAAATCATAAGGATTGTAGATTCCTAAAAAATACCATTATTGTTAGCATAAGATATAATTGTTTACTCAGAAACTCAAATAAATTCACAAACAAAACATAGGCAGTAAAAGTAACAGAAGCAATGTGACTGTTTATAAGATAACATATAAAATTCAAATATATTTACAGAGACAAAAACATTAATATTACTAAACATGGTTTATTAAACATTAAAATAGTAACAAAACCTATAAAACAACTGAGAATAAATTTAACAAAATCTGTACAAAACCTGTAAGAACAAATTAGAAACTTTTTTGAAGAACTTTAAAGGATATCTAAATAAATTGAACACCTCCATATTTATTAATAAGGAAACAATTAATTATTATAGATGTATTTCTCCAAAAATTGAGCTATAGGATTTATGCCACTCCAATTAAAATTATGATAAGTTTTCATTTGTATTTGTTTTTATTTTCATTGTATATGATGAATTAACTTTATGTATAGAAGTTGTTTATAGGAAAGCAAAGAGGGAATACTATAATAGCTGTGATTCTTATGCAGAAGAAATAGGAGGGAAACACGCCCGGAGTTATAAAGACTTCTTATAAAGCTCTAGTAATTAGAAGTGCGTGGTACCAGTGTAGGAATGAACGACTCCATGTATAGAATAAAATGGAGTACAAAAGAAAATGTATCCATATACAAAAATCTGACTTATAATGGAAAGTACATGGCAGAAAATTTAATTATTCAGCAAATAGAAAGATGGACAAAACAAACTGAAGAAAACAACAGCAAAAACAAAAAGTAGATGATAACCAAAAGAAAGACAAAAATTGAGAGTGGGGGTTTCCAATCTCACACCACCACAAATAGATTAAGATTTTATGTATCAGAAGTAAAACTGAACATTTTAAAAAAGAATATGTATCAGTCACCTTCTGACATCTGAGTTAGGAAGCTTTCCGGATATAAGACAGGCTGAAGTGCTAACAACTTATGGAAAGATTGATAAATATGAATACACTAAAACTAAACTTACGTTCATTAAAAGACACATTAATGGAAATAATAGAACAATACTTCAGCTTCTAGAAAATATTTACAAAATAAAAAAAATCAAACAGATTTAAAAACAAGAACATGTAAGGAGTGTTTACAAATCAAGAGGAAATAAAGCAGTAGAAAAAATAGACAAAAGACATTAAGAGCCATTTCACAACAGAAGAAATAAATGAAATTAGAAATGTGACAATAAGTGCTAGAGAAGATGGAATCAGTGGAATCTTAGTTGGAATCAACTTGATGGCAAGGGTTTTTGATTAGTGGATGTATGTGTTGGTACATTTTAGGGGTGGGAAACGATTTGACATTATCTTGCAAAGTTGCACATTAGTATACCCTGCACCAAAAGTAGCCCTTGCCCATGAACACTAGAAAATATGTCCAAGAATGCAGCACTTTTTCAGAGCAAAAAAACTAAGTAATCCAAATGCCCATTGGCATGGATTTAAAAGGGCATATTCACATAAATGGTATACAAAATAATAGCAGAAATAAAAGGACTTCAGCTACAATATGAATGATTTTTTATAGCAATTTTAAATGGAAAATGCAAAAAACAAACAGTATGTTACTTATGGCATGTACATGATAAACCATAATTCAGTATAATGCTTACCTCTGTGAATGAGAAAAGGGGGTGCCATAGGGAAAGAGCACAGAGGTATGTTACTTATAGGAAATGTTCTAGCTACTGGGGTGGATGTTTGCTACATGAGTGTTTATTACACATAGTATAAGCGAACGAACTGGCAGGGGACTGGGAAAAGATATTTACAATGTATCTAAGTGTAAATATCTACAATTCAGTACATAAAGAAATGCATGTAAGTTTCATCTTCTAAATGTTCGTGGTTACATTTATGGTGGGATTTCAGGTTATTTTTATACATTTTACTTTTATGCACTGTTTGAATTATTTTGAAAACATTAATGAGGTGAATTTAAATGGAAAATATGACTCATAATATGTAAAGAATTCATAAAATAAAATATAATGCATAGAAAAGAGGGGTGTATCTTGTAAACATGCAATTCACAGAAGAGGTCACACATTGCCAGGAAACTATGAAAATGTGCACAATCTTACTAGTAAACAGGAACATATGAGTTAATAAAGAAACAAGATGCTACCTTTCATGCATTGTTTGGAGAAATAAAAGTTGTTGATATGTAGTGTTTTGGGGTACAGGAAATAGGCACTTGCATCTTTTACAGTAGGAGCCATTCAGAGGGCAATATATTATAGTAGAAAATTTCTCTTCTAGAAAATTAGCCTTCAAAAGCATGTGCCTACATCGATAGAAATGTACTTAAAATGATGGTAGCGCCAATACTTTTTTTTTTTTTTTGTATAGTGAAACTGTGGAAATAGTTTAAAAATCCAAAAAGAAAAAAAAATTAATTACGGAGTGTACACCCTATATAATACATAAATTTATTATAAATTATTATGTGATATTATATGTGCTTACATAGACATATTTTAAGTTTAAAAAACACAAGTAAATGAGCAGTATTTATAGCATGATCCACTCATGTTAGAAATTTGTGTGTAATAAAGATCTATATACGTATATATATAAATGTATAGAAAAATGTTTTGGATGGTTGCACAATATATTACCAGTGATTATCTCTGGGACAGGGAATGGTAAAGAGGCCAATTCCAAATATTTCTGCCCTGTTCGAATTATTTGATTCCAAGAAAATAAATAGGCGTGTATGATCGTTCAAATGTCTGCATGACTTACCTTTGTGACTGTTCCCAAGTTTGGTTGTATTAATAACTGTGCTGTGTGTAGTGACAGCAGAAGCTGTCAGTGTTTATTACAGCTGACCCAGCAATTAGGCTTGAGTGTTTCTGGGTAGCAGACACTGTAGACCAGGCCAAAAGTCAAGGTGAAGCCTGCCACTTGTTTGCAGGCTCTAAATCAGAAGGAAACACCAAATCAGTACAGTAGAACCCCAACAACAACCTGATCAATTTCTCCCAGTACTGTAGTAAGCAGGAAATTGTCAAAGGCTTTGCATATTTACTCACAAAATAGTCACATTTATGTAATTGTTCCAAAAGAAGTTTTGTTTGATAGGAATTATTAAAATAATATGGTATCTGTCATTTTGAATTATATGAATTGTAAATTGCACCTGGGAGAGTTTCTAATCAAAAATTGTAGCTCATTAATTTTTCATTTTGTACTTTAGAGATTATAGAAAAAGAAAAATTAAAATAGATTCATTATAGAGTGTGGAGTGTATAATTACAAATATGTTTAAATCAAGATGCTAGTAAATTCTTCATTTTAGAATTTTATTCGAGATAAGAAATTAATATTTTTCAGTACAATCATTCAGAAAGTTTATAGTCTTCCTAAAATAAAATTTTATTTTATTGGATAAAATGCTAAGACTATACAACTGAAAAAGTCCTAATTTTAAAACATCAGTCATATGCCATAACAAACTTATTTTTCAGGTTAAATTTTTTCCGCGATGTTTCTGACTTCCGGGTTTTGGCCTGCGGTGGAGATGGAACTGTGGGATGGATTTTGGATTGCATAGGTAATGAAGACAAATATTTAATGTGGCAGGGGTGAGAATGGTAACTTTAAATTCTGTGTGTATTATTTAATTTATTAATGCATCAATATCTTTGCATGCTACAGTAATGTAATTGAGCATCTGGAGTGTTCCACACTATTTACTAGTTTAATTTATTCTGCTGTGTTTCAGATTGTTAACTGACATAATATAAGTATCTGAAAATCATGATTCATTTCTCTTAGCATTTGTTAGGTCCCCAGAGCTGTTTTTAGATTGGGCTCTACAAAGTTCATTTGTTTCCTTGCCTTGAATAGGAAGCCAAAGGTTTTTTAGGTTGGTATGGGACTCCTAATGTTTATGATAAAATCCATGTTGGATAGATGGACTTACTTTGTTTAAACGTGGAACCATAGCAGCTTACTTTTTGTGTGGCTTCATGTCTTCATCATCATCATTGTCATCATCCTCAATGGCAATTTATTTATCATATACTGTTTTTTTTTATCTGATAGACCTTGTGCCAAGATTTTTACCTAATGTTATCATCTTTATCATTTTGTATAATCCTCACAAATTGATGGTATAGACAGTATTAAATTCCCATTTTTGATATAGGGAACATAAGGCTTGGAGAAGCTAACTGACTGAAACAGCCTTACGTCTGTCAACTAACAGACCAAGGTTAAGAAACCATGCTTTTAGCCTTACTGTCTCTCTCTCTCTCTCTCTATACTTGTATATATTTCGTTAAATATAAAAAGTTTCATTTTTATAAGCAAACAAAACAGGTGTATAACTGGAGGCAAAAGATAGGCATGTATCACAAAAAAACCTTGATAAATTAGGGAAAAAAAAAAAAACCTGGATTTCAGAGTAATTCGGAACTGATTACTAGTTCAAAAAATAGATCATGAATGGCCCTTAAAAAAAAAATTTTTTTTTTTTTTGGCCCTTATGCAGAGATAAAACCAAATATTTACTCTTTTAGCTCTCATGTCACATAAAGTAATGAATGAATTCAAAAGAAATATATGTATATATACATTGAAACAAACCTATAGCACATAGCAGTTGAGTATATTCTACTTCCTAATACACTCAGAAAAATTAAAATTGAATACTTGTTGTCAGAACACTTTTGGTAAACATCTCAAAACATAAATATACTAACATGAAAAAAAAAAAGAAAGAAACAGTGAAACATGTTTGTTGGCCTTCCAATAAAAGATGTAAACAATATTTATTTATATGCTGTTTTTAAGGAGCAAAACCAGGATTCAAAAACTGTAAAAATTAAAAATTGGTTGAGAAGTGTCTGAGGACTTTGATGATTTTAAGGTGAAATAATAGGTTATTTTTGACTTATTTTAGCCCCCCCAAATCAAAACCTTGTCTGTTACACTGTGGCATCCTACTCAATAATCAGTTCTTCCCCTATCCTTACACACATATGTACACTGTCTTTGAGGAGCTGAGGAGGGAGAAAGAAAAATAGAGAAAAGTAATATATGTTTGTGAAATTCATTCAAGATGTGTGATGATTCACACAAAAGCATATGGAATTTCAGTGACAGAGACTTTACCGCTTTGAACCCAAATCTCCGTGTTATGCAAAGTTTAATCTCATTGAAAACTTGCTGATCTTGGAGTTGCCTAGCTCTTGTGTTGTGGCCCATTGATCTGACACAAAGCAGCACCATGGGTGGAAACAACATCAAGGCATTGTTAGTAACACTTTATTCATACTTAGAATTCAGCTGTTCTCAAAATATTTTATTCCTTAAAGTAAAATGTACCTAGAATTGATGTTGCAAAAGGACTTTACATAGGCACTAACGCTCTACTCTAATAAAATCCCTGTGTGTATATTCCTGTGTTCCAGCCCTGTGAGTTGTAATGGAGTTAAATAAATTGTGCCACAATTTTCGGCTAAGTTATTAATAAGGCTTTTCTCACACATGAGTCTTGAAATTCTCTGCCACTTTGTCAATAATAGTATTTGTGTTTTTTTTTTTTTTTAAATGGCTACAAATGCATACAAATGTCTTAATTGTAATATATAAACTGCCCCATAGAGCTTCCAAGGAGCATCTGGGGGATTTGAACTGCTGACCTTTTAGTTAGCAGCCATGGCTCTTAACCACTACGCCACCAGGCTTGAGATATATATATATATGATTATTTTTGGAGCCCAGGGGGTGCAATGTTTAAGCATTTTACTGCTAACCAAAAGATTAGCAGTTCGAATCCACCAGCTGCTCCTTGGAAACCCTATGGGACAGTTCTGCTCTGTTCTGTAGGGTCACTATGACTCAGAATCAACTGAAGAGCAATGAGTTTTGTTTTTTTTTAAATGATTATTATGTGTGTATATATAATTTTTTTTTCTATTTATAAGTACCTAATAGAATTGCTTCATTTAATTCTAGGCTGTCTTTTTTAATCTTGTTCTACATGTGTTCAAATTTTTAATTTAATTTTTTGATTCCACAGAAAAGGCCAATGTAGTCAAGCATCCTCCTGTCGCTATTCTGCCTCTTGGGACTGGCAATGATCTAGCAAGATGCCTGCGATGGGGAGGAGGTAAAACATCTACAACAAAAAGCTTAAGAAGCAGAAACACATTGTACACTACCCCCCGCCCCAGCCTTTCTTTACTGCATGCTAACCTCCATATGGTTTTAGAAAATATAATTGCTTTCACATATATATGATTTTGAACAATAGTCTGGGGAAGAGAAAAAATAATGGACGAGATGATGGACTGTGATGTTGGATTTTAATCTCATACTTATTATAGACTTGGCTTTGGGCAGGCAAGTTTCCCAACATCTCTAATTTTTTGTTTTTTAATTTAGAAAATGTGATTACGTGGATTAACTTGGGGTTTCCATTAGTCGGAATTGACTGGCCGGCAACTGGTAAACGCGGAGATGTTTATTCTGAGTTGTGTGGTAAAATCACAAAGGAAAATAAATGAAAGGCTAATGAATGACTTGTCCAGGAATATACTCATTAAGTAACAGTTACTTTTTAACACCTACTTTATGCCTGGAGGTTTTCTATGCACTTGAGATATGGAGATGAGAACAGAAAAACAAAGTCTGCCCTTAAAAAGGACTTTAAATTCTAATGAGACATAAAGTCAAATGTAAATTGTGAGACTTTCTACTAACAAGTAAGCAAACAGGTAACTAAAATAATGAGATATCCCTCCAAGGAGACAATAAATGAGGTAAGCCGAATGACTGGATAATCAGACAGTCATATACAACTGAGGATGGACTTATAGGCAGAGAACATATCAAGTTTAAGGGACCAGAGGTAGGAAGGTGTTTAACATGTTCAGGGCACTAAGTGAAAGACTGTGGATGGAGCATTTAGAATACAACTGTTTTTAAAAAATTTTATTGTTTAAAGTAAAATTTCAATATTTGCATATCAAGTCTTAAAAATATTTCAGAGAGTCACTGATAGGCTCTATTTACCTGAAGATCACTGAAGAAAGGAAAATTCAAATTTGCTAAAGAAGTAGGAATTGAATGTTAAATATTTTTAGTATCTAAACTCAGAGTAGTTTGAAAAGTGTCTACTAAGATAATGTGGATAAGCCCTTGGGGAGCTTGTTAAAAATACAGTGGCCTGATCCCACCCCAAATATACTGAATGAAAATCTCTGGGGGTGGAACCTGGGCAGGTGATTTTCTTTTCAAACTCTTTAACTCTGATTTACAACAAAGTTTGAAAAACATTCGTCCCATGACTATCTGGCCAACTGATGAGCTGTGAACTATATGTACATTAGACAGATACACTTGGAGATTTAAGTTAAAAGCTTGTTCTGTAATCTCTTTGGGATTTTCAGTAAGGATATAATTTAATAAAAGAGCATTACAAAAATATCGAGTTGTCTCCTGGAATCTAAAGAGATAAATAGATTAAAATATATAATCATTGCTTATGAGATGCTTGTATTCACCAGTGCTCATACATGTGTTTTGATTCAAAGAAAGCGAAACATGTGTTTGTCTTCTTGTTGTATTTTTCTGGAACATATTTTTGATATTTGAAAATTAATAATTTCACTTTTGGTTCCAAATTAGCAAATGACTTAAATCTCAAATTTCTTATAGAAGTTGTATTTTTGACATACTGAAGTTCCATTGTGGAATACTGTAATGACTTTATTATAAAATAGTAGAGTAGTTTTTTTTTTTAGTATATTGTCCAAAGGCACAAGGACTGTAGTATGTGTCCAAGTATATGCTACTGATGAATTCTCTGTGAGCTTCTAGTAAGTACTGACACTGATCTAGGTATTGGATTATATAGTGAAGACATAAACGAATGGTTCCTATCCTCTTGGAGATTGCATTTTCTTTGTGTAGACAGAATAAATCAATAAACAATGAAATATATAATAACAAAAGAAGATCAGGGCTATGAAAGGGTCAAACAGTGCAGTTATAGAAAACAGCAAAGTGGTCTAAAGAGTGTCTCTGAGGAGGTAAAACTTAAAAAAAAAAAAAAAACTTAAGCTGGACTTAAAATATGAGAAGGAGGGAAAAACAGCTTCCTTTATTGAAAGAACTGAATAGAAGACTGATGTGGCTGCTGAAGCAGTTGTGGGCTGGTGGTGGGTGTTGGGGCAGGGGACTGTGAATAGTATGAGTTTGAAGAGAGAATCAGGAGCCAGATAATGCAAGAATTTATTGATCTTGGTGGGAATGTTATTAATTGACTTTGAAGTGCAAAGTGAAGTTCTGAACTAGTTTCAGAAGCAGAGTAACACAATGGCATTTAAGATTTCAAAAACTTCCTTTTAATTGTTGGATAGGAAATAAATAAACTGGTGAACAAATATGAAAATGTAAAGAACCATATAATTTTCCAAATGAGAACTTATTCTATAATTATCCTAATTAGAGGCTTAAAGGACAGGACTACCCTATTGCCATTACCGTTGCCACTGAGTTGATTCCAACTCATAGAACCCTAGAGGATAGAGTAGAGCTGCCCCATAGGGTTTCCATGGCTGTAATCTTTACAGAAGCAGACTGCCACATCTTTCTCCCCAGGAGCACCTGGTAGGTTTGAACTATCAGACTTTCGGTTGTCAGCGGAGCACTTAACCGTTATGCCACCGGACCTCCTTAAAGGACAGGGCTACAGTAGGGGTAATACAAGTGAAGCCAGTAGACAAACTGGAGGTACATTTTTGTGTATAGAACTGATACAACTTGCTATTGGGTTAGATAGGTGATTTAAGGAAATTGGGGTATCAAGGATGACTGCAAGATGCCCAAGTTGAACAATTAGGTAAATAGAGATGCCATTTGCTAGAGTTTACTGGTAAAGAAAGATGCTCTTGAGTGGTATTATTTCTTGCCAGGTGTGTAACTTTAAGCAAGTTACTTAATCACTATGTGCTCTAGGTTTCCATTCACAATTTGAAGAAAATAATAGTGCCTGCCTTACATAGTAGTAGTAGTAATTATTATACTTCATATGCATAAAATAAAGTAATTTATTCAAACAATAATCATTTAGTTCACTTAAAGTCAATGGAATATATTGATTGGAAGCATCTTTTAGCAAGAATACTCTCATATTTTGAAAAATGTAGCATTATAAGAAGGCAGTATAGTATATCCTAGGGCATTTTAGAGATACTTAATTTGCATTCTCCTTGCAATTTTTCTAGCAATAATTAGGCTCTCTAGCAGAAATTTGCAGATCACGGCAAGCAAAATTTTGTTTTGTGGAAAAAGGTATAAAACAGAATTTTCGACAGAGCACATAATTTGAGATATTTGTTGTTACTTTTCTTTATGTGATTTTGTTTGCTAGAAATTTCTGGGTTTTTAGATAGATTTAATTATTATGACATCATACCGTTATAAAGAAAATGATTATTAATTATACTTTCACTTTGTTTTTTAGCACAGAGTGATTATAGACTTGAATCAACATAGTAAAAGCAAAATAGCACCAGTCATTTTGGGAAATAAGCTTTTGCTCGCCTATCTAGTGTTGATTTTTCTTTTTAGAAATTCTGACTTTCTTGAGTTCAAGAGTTTTATTAATAATCATTTGTCTCTAACAAGCTTAGACATAGATTCATAAAAAGAAGTAGGGTATAAATATTATAAAATGGGGACCTATAGTTTGGAATTCTTTATCTTTGTGAATTCTGAATTATAGCTGTTGTTTTTCTCAAAATAGAATTATTTGTTGCCTACCTGATTCCCAGTTTACTTGGATAGAAGGATGATTGATATCAGAATTTTTCATACTTAGTCATAAAAATCTTTGAAAACATATCCAGTGGTAAAGATTTTAAGCTGAGGAAGCCTACCACCATCCAGCTCTGGTAATTTATTTTCACTAAATTGATTCCTCTTATGTTCTTTCAGACGTTTGCTGTTCCTACATCATTCTTGTGTTACGTTGAATAGTTACTGCAATTAACTTCAGATGTGGCTGAGGACAAGTTCCATATTTCATTAAAAACACTGTTAATTTAGTCATAGTTATGCTGTGTTTATGTGTATAATACTATATTATGTTAGGAGCCCTCGCGGCTCAGTGGTTAAGAGCTTGGCTGCTAACCAAAAGGTCGGCAGTTCAAATCCACCGGCCGCTATTTAGAAACCCTATGGAGCAGTTCTACTATGTTTTATTATATTATGTTGTCTTGTATAAATGTATATAAATTTATTCATGCCAGAAAACTATCATGCTTATTTTGAAACAAGAGTAAAATTTAGAAAATAGGTAAATATAACTGTCTTTTGTTAATTTAATAGACAAAATATTATAAAATTTATTTTGGGGACCATTAGTTTACTCTTCTTAGAATTAATAAAACATTGAAAATGAGGGTAGAAGTATTAAAAAACATCTGAAATATAAATAATTGATAATTCTTTTAGTCTTATATTTAATCATTCAGTGTTTTGCCAGTGAGTACAATTATATGTACATTATTTTTTATATTCGTATAACATATCTAGTAAATGATACTTGAGTCTCTTACTATTTTTTCTTTGTCTTCATTATTTATTATCTTCTTTCCTGTATTTATTTAATAATACATAATTATTTTGTTTTTTCTTTTAATCTCTGTAAGATAAGAGCTGATGATGGGTTCCAAAAGAGGTTTTCGTGGTCTGGCCTCCTGACCCTCTAATAGTTAATTGAATGAAAAAAAAAAAAAAAAATGAGTATACCTTAAATGTAGTTTATTCTTCTTTAGGGAATGTTGGCATATTAGAGTACCTATTCTTCTTCTTTTTACCCAATTAATTTTTCCAGTGATGTGTGTGCTAACACCTCTAATGAGGACTCATAGCCTCTGGAATTTTCTTGTCGAATGAATAAATTATTAAGTTACAGACCAAAGTTAGACACAGGAAAAAAAAAAATACTAGAAAAATATTGTTCCAAGTTAAAATATAGTTCCAAGATTGTGTGTTTGTGCACATGCACATGTTGTATGTCTGTCCCTAATGCCTCAGGTACTAAGGCCTTTTATACATTATCTCATTTAATCCTCACAACAAACCTAAGGCTTTACAGAGGAGGAAACTAATGTTTATGGATCACTGTGAGTGGGAGGCCAATTGATGGCAGCTGACAACAACAAAAAGAAATAATAGCAGAAAGTAACACAGCCAGTCTCAGCTACGATGTTTATATACTTATAGATACGTGTAAGCCATATTCACCATCTATAGTATATTCATTTTCTAAAATAGATTTGTTGAACATTTACTCTTGGACAGCCCTGGTACTAGGAACTGTGGAACAGTAATACAAATAAGTATAATGCAGTGTGCTAGATTGAAGATGGGGCTAGTTCTGAGAACTGGGCGCTGTGAGACTGCATAAATTAAGCTTCTGATGAATTAATTCGGGAGTGTGCCTTCTGGAAAGAAGTGCTATTGAATTTAATACCTGCAGAAAGAGTAGAAACAAGTCGGCCAAAAGAAAAGGGCACTCTAGGTAGATAGAATAACACACAAAATAACCCAGAGTTTAAAAAAGAGTATGATGTTTTACTCAAATTGAAAGTTGTTCTTTATCACTATAGGGGAGAATGTGAGGAAAGAAATAGAAAAGAATGAGGCTGGAAATTCCAGATAAGAGACTATCGCTGTACGTTAGGCAAAGAAATAATGGTGATCTCTACTCAAATAGGGAAAATGAATGTGTATAAGGGAGTGATGGAAAAGAAGTCTAAAATAGCATCCAGGTTTTTTACTTTAACATCTGGGTGGAGAATGGTGCCTTTTGGACATAGGGTGCACCCGTTGCCTTTCAGTCGATTCCAACTCACAGTGACACTATAGGACAGAGTAGAACTGCCCCATAGAGTTTCAAAAGCTATGTCTTTACGAAAGCCTGCTGCCACATATTTCTTCCATGAAGTAGCTAGTGAGTGCCAACCTCCAACCTTTCAGTTAGAAGTCTAGTGTTTAACCACTGCACCACCAGGACTCCTACACAGGGCTCACAGGGGGGAATATATAGAAACAGATAATGAATTCCATTTTGAATATGTTGATAAAGTGTTTTATATGGGATATACAGTAGGGATGTTTATTTGAGAGTAGGATATACTGGAGAATTTTTACCACAGGACAGAAATATGAGCTATAAATTAAAGCTGAAAATAAAATCTTGGTATAAGAAGATTAGAGATAATTATCTTTTGCTACAAGTTGCTTAACAAATTCATTATTTAGGTTTAGAATGATACACACACATACATACATTCAGACACATATAAATGTACCTTTTGTTGTTCGTATATATTTTTTTCAAGACAATTTTTTTTTCCATTAGGTTATGAAGGTGAGAATCTGATGAAAATCCTAAAAGACATTGAAAACAGTACAGAAATCATGTTGGACAGGTGGAAGTTTGAAGTTATACCTAATGACAAAGATGAGAAGGGAGACCCAGTGCCTTACAGCATCATCAATAATTACTTTTCCATTGGCGTGGTAAGATTTTCCACTAAATGTCTTTTATCTGTCCTAGATAACTGCCGTATGTAAACTCTTATACTATGAAGTTTTGCTAACTATAAATAATTTAATTTTTCACTGTGGCAGCAAAATACCTCTTCTAATGGGCAATAATAAAACTTATTGATTTATTTAAAGTGAGAGTATTAGCAGTGGGAAATTTTTTCATGTGTTAAACAAAGGAAGGAAACTATATTCTTTGTGATTGTTTTGATCATTTGTGTTACTAAAACGAAGCTTAGAATAGTTTAAGCTAATGTAGTTATAAGTTTTAAAGTATAGGTTAAAACTCCATTTCAGTGAAAATGTGAAAACATTTCAGTTAATTTTAACTTCCATAGATATCCATATTATAATACTACCATAACCTACTCGGTTTTTACTATTTTAAAATTTTGTTTAAATCTAAAGTATAAAAAATATGGTGCTATGACTCTCAAGTGGTTGATAAGTCAAAAGATAGACTTTTCACTTCATTTCTTTTAGAATCTTAAAAATAAAATATCATTTGGCAGTTGAGTTATTAAAATTTTAATCCTTAAGGAATTAATAATTTTAACAGTTGTTATATATGTATTTTAGGCACTAATTATGGAGTCTAAAAATACATTACAGCATTACATTCATTCTAATATATGTCACTCAATACTAATCTATGTCCATGAATTTAGGAGTCAAGCTTTCTGAGTAAGAAAACTAGCTCTGAGCCTTTGAGTAACATTATTAATCTGATTTTCTTTTTATTTATCTATACCATGGTGGTTATTATTTATTTTTCAAATAATTAAAGGTAATATAATAATACATTTAAAGAACCTCAAAAAGTGGTACATAATGAAGGCTAAATAAGAATGTTTTTTAATACTATCACAATTGTTTGCAAGAAAAAATGTGATGTACCTCGGTCCCTAGATGTTACCCTATTTATAGCAATATGAATAAAAGTATTTTCATAGCTTTATTAGGGTATAATTTACACACAGTATAATTTACTTACTTTAAATATACCTTTTAATGATTTTAATAAATTTATTCAATTTTACAACTTTTTTTTTTAATCGTGCTTCAGGTGAAAGTTTACAGCTCAAGTTGATTTATCATGTGAAGATTTGTATGCTTATTGCTATGTGCCATAAGTTGCAATCCCTACAATGTGACAGCACACTCCTCCTTTCCATCCTGTGTTTCTTTTGTCCGTTCAATCAGTTTCTGTTCCTTTCTGCCTTCTCATCCTACCTCTGAACAGGAAACACCCATTTGGTCTCCTGCATCTGATTGAACTAAGAAGCACACTCCTCATGAGTATTACATTTACTTTATGGTTCAGCCTAATCTTTGTCTGAAGAGTGGGCCTTGGGAATCGTTTTAGTTCTGGGTTAACAGAGTGTTCGGGGGCTGTAGTTTGGGGGTTCCTCCAGTCTCTCAGGCCATTAAGTCTGGTATTTTTACATGAATTTGAGTTCTGCTCTGCACTTTTCTCCCACTCTCTCCAGGATTCTCTGTTGTGTTCTCTGCGAGGGCTGTCATTGGTGGTAGCTGGGCACCATCTAGTTCTTCTGGCCTCAGGCTAATGGAGTCTCTGGTTTATGTGGTCTAATATTTTCCTTGTGTCTTTGGTGTTCTTCATTCTCCTTTACTGCAGGTGGATTGGGACCAATTGATGCATCTTAGATGGCCACTCCAAGTTTTTAAGACCTAGGATGCCATTAACCAAAGTGGGGTGCAGAATATTTTCTTAATAAACTGTTATACCAATTGATCTAGATGTCATCCAAAACTATGGTCCCCAGACCCCTGCCCCAGCTACTCTGTCCTCCAAAGTCTTTGGTTGTGTTCAGGGAACTTCTTAATTTTGCTCTGGTCTGGTTTTGCCAACTTCCCCTGTATTGTGTTTTGTCCTTCTCTTCACCTAAGTTGAGTCTTGTCTACTGTCTGGTTAGTGAATTCCCCTTCCCCTCACTCCCCACCTACATAACCATCAAAGTATACTTTCTTCTGTGTAAACCTTTTCTTGAGTTCTTATACTAATGGTTTCATACAATATTTATCCTTTTGTGACTGATCAATTTCACTCAGCATGATGCCCTCCAGATTCATCTATGTAGAGAGATGTTTCATGGATTCATCGTTGTTCATTTTCATTGTGTACTATTCCATTTTGTGTATGTACCATAATTTGTTTATCCACTTGTCTGTTAATGGGACTTAGGTTGTTTCCATCTTTTCGGTATCGTGAACAGTGCTGCAGTGAACATGGGTATGCATGTATCTATTCATGTGACAGCTCTTATTTCTCTAAGATATATTCCATGAAGTGGAATTGCTGGACTGTATGGTACTTTTATTTCTAGCTTTTTAAGGAAGTGCCAAGTCATTTTCCAAAGTAGTTGTACCATTTTAAATTCCCACCAGCAGTGCATAAGTGTTCCAGTTTCTCCACAACCTGTCCAACATTTATTATTTTGTGTTTTTTTGGATTACTGCAGGCTTATTGAGGTGAAATGGTATCTCATTGTCGTTTTGATTTGCATGTCTCTGGCTAATGATTGTAAGCATTTCCTCATGGTTCTATTAACTGCCTGAATGTCTTTGGTGAAGTGTCTGTTCATATCCTTTGCCCATTTTTTAGTTGGGTTATTTGTCTTTTTCTCATTGAGGTGTTGCAGTATCTTGTAGATTTTAGAGATTGGAACCTTATTGCATATGTCATAGTCAAAAAAATTTTCCCAGTCTGTAGGTTGTCTTTTTACTTTGTCTTTTTACTCTTTTGGTGAAGTCTTTTGATGATCATAATTGTTTTATTTTTAGAAACTCCCAGTAATCTAGTTTCTCTTCTGGTGCTTGAACATTGTTAGTTATGGTCTGTATACTATTTATGCCATGTATTTGGGTTCCTAGTGTTGTACTTGTTTTTTCTTCCGTGATCTTTATCATCTCAGATTTTATACTTAGGTCTTTGATTCATTCTGAGATAGTTTTTGTACAAGGTGTGAGGTATGGGTCTTGTTTCATTTTTTTGCAGATGAATATCCAGTTATGCCAGAACCATTTGTTAAAGAGATTGTCTTTTCCCCCATTTAACTGACTTTGGGTCTTTGTCAAATATCAACTGCTCATAGGTTGATGAATTTATGTCTAGGTGATCATTTCTGTTTCATTGGTCTACATATCTGTTGTTGTACCAGTACCAGGTTGTTTTGACTACAGTGGCAGTATAATAGGTTCTAAAATCAGGTAGTGTGAGGCCTCCCACTTTGTTCTTCTTCTTCAGTAATGGTTTACTTCTCCGGGGCCTCTTCCCTTTCCATATGAAGTTGGTGATTTGTTTCTCTTATCTCATTAAAAAATAGCATTGAAATTTTGATTAGGATTGCATTGCATATGTAGATCGATCTGGGTAGAATAGACATTTTCACAATGTTGAATCTTCCTACCCATGAGCATGGTATGTTTTCCACTTATGCAGGTCTCTTTTGGTTTCTTGCAGTAGTGTCTTGTAGTTTTGTTTGGATCAAATTTTTATGCCTCTGGTTACCTTTATTCCTAAGTACTTTATCTTCTTGGGATTATTATAAATAGTACTGATTTGGTGATTTCCTATTCTAAGTTCTCTTTTTTGGTGTAGAGGAATCCAATTGATTTTTATGTTTATCTTGTATCCTGATACTTTACTGAAATCTTTTATTAGTTCCAGCTGTTTTCTAATTTTAGGACATTTTTATCCCCCCAAACAAGAGCCCTTATACCCATTTATAGCCAATCCCAGATACCTCCCCCAGCTCCAGACAACGACTAATCTTTCTGCCTCTAAAATTTGTCTTTTCTGAACAATTCATGTAAAAGAAATCCTTCAATGTGTGGTCTTTTGCATTTGGATTATTACACTTAGCATATGCTTTTCATGTGAAATGCATCACAAGTTTATTCCTTTTTATTGGCAAGTAGTAGTATTTCATTGTTTGGATGTATCACCTATTGCTCATCTACTCACCATTATGAGTACTTGGGTTGTTTCCAGTCTTTGGCTATTTATGAATAATGGAAGTCTCTTGAGTTAACCTCACTAGTGAGTTTTTTGTTTTAATTTATGGTACTTTTCAACTCCAGAATTTACATTTGGGTTAATTTGATAATTTTTATCACTATAGTGGTATTTTCTATTTGATAAGTCATTATAATCATGCTTTCCTTTATTCTTTGAACATTATTTCCTTTAGTTCTTTTGATACATTTATAATATCTGCTTTGAAGTCTTTGTCTGCTAAGTTCAACATCTAGGCCTCATCAGAGACAGCCTGTCTTACTGATTTTTTTAAAAAAAGCTTTTTCTAAGAAGTTGTTGTACTTTTATAATTCTTTGCATATCTTGTAACTTTAGGTTGAAAAGTAGAAATTGAGTATAAAATACATGATAACATTTCTGGTTTCGGGCCCTCCCATGGGGATTGTTTTTGTTCCTTTGTTTGGGGACTTGCCTGCGCAAATTCTGTGGAGTTTCTCTTCCCTGTAATGTGTGAATGCCGATGCTTCTTTTTATTTATTTATTTTTTTAAATAACTTTTATTGTGTTTTAGGTGAATGTTTACAAATCAAGTCAGTCTGTCACATATAAGCTTATATACACCTTACTCCATACTCCCACTTACTTTCCCCCAATGAGTCAGCCCTTCTAGTCTCTCCTTTCGTGACAATTTTGCCATTTTCTAACCCTCTCTACCCTCCTATCTCCCCTCCAGACAGGAAATGCCAACACAGTCTCAAGTGTCCACCTGATACAAGTAGCTCACTCTTCATCAGCATCTCTCTCCAACCCATTGTCCAGTCCTTTCCATTTCTGATGAGTTGTCTTCGGGAATGGTTCCTGTCCTGGGCCAACAGAAGGTTTGGGGACTGTGACCGCTGAGATTCCTCTAGTCTCAGTCAGACCATTAAGTCTGGTCTTTCTATGAGAATTTGGGGTCTGCATCCCACTGTTCTCCTGCTCCCTCAGTGGTTCTCTGTTGTGTTCCCTGTCAGGTCAGTCATTGGTTGTGGCCGGGCACCATCTAGTTGTTCTGGTCTCAGGAGGATGTAAGTCTCTGGTTCATGTGGCCCTTTCTGTCTCTTGGGCTCATAGTTATCGTGTGACCTTGGTGTTCTTCATTCTTCTTTGATCCAGGTGGGTTGAGACCCATTGATGCATCTTAGATGGCCGCTTGATAGCATTTAAGACTCCAGATGCCACATTTCAAAGTGGGATGCAGAATGTTTTCATAATAGTTTTATTTTGCCAATTGACTTAGAAGTCCCCTTAAGCCATAGTCCCCAAACCCCTGCCCTTGCTCCGCTGACCTTTGAAGCATTCAGTTTATCCTGGAAACTTCTTTGCTTTTGGTCCAGTCCAATTGAGCTGACCTTGCCTGTATTGAGTATTGTCCTTCCCTTCACCTAAAGTAGTTCTTATCTACTAAAAAAAGAGAAATTTTTTTTTCTTTTTCTTTTTTTTTTATCAACTAACTAATCAGTAAATAACCCTCTCCCACCCTCCCTCCCTCCCCTGTTTTTATTTTTTTGTTTTTTTTAATTTTAATCCTTGCCTCCTAGGGTTTGCTCCTGTGTCAGTGTGATTGGCCAGAGGATGTGCTCAAACATTTTGATCCAGATAGACTTCCTTCATTTGCTGTTGGATCTGTGGTGTGTTTGGTGGAGAACACATGTAAAGTGTCTAAGTCAACTTTTGTTTTTACTATCTGCCAACCCCTCTTGCATCCCTTCTAATAACAAAAGGCCTCATATTTAGCCAAGGATGTATAGATAACTAGAGCCCTCTTTGGTCTCTCTGAAAGCATTTACTCTTGCACACGCATACAGCCTTTCATACAGCGATATCTGGGAGCTTATCCAGGCCCTTTATGATTGTCTCACTTCCCAGATCTCTGTGTTCAATTTCTGGCAACTCTGCTGTTGGTTGTTTTCCCTAGTCAGTTTTGCAAACTCAGGATAATTTCAATATTGGCCTACCTCAAAATGAATAAACAAAAATGTGCCAGTATGCTAGAGAGTAGAATATTAACAGTATTTATAGTCACTATATTTTACGAAGGAGAAAGTATCAGTCATTATGGCAATTCACTCAAGAGAACCTCTGTATTAAAAAAACAAACAAAAACAAACTGCTATACTAAATAATTATCCTGGTTGCCATATAGGGAATGACTTGGAAGTTTGAAAAGTGGAATAGACTAGCTTTGAGTCTCTTTTAGTAGAGCAAGAGGTAGGTGATTGTGAAATAAAATAGATCCATGACTACTGAAAAAATTGGACAGGCTTAAGAAATAGGTTCAAATTAGGATTGGCAAGGTCTAAAAATGAAAGGAGCCCTGGTGGCACAGTGGTTAAGCACTTGGCTGTTAATGAAAAGGTTGGTGGCTCAAACCCACCAGCCATTCTATGGAACAATGTGGCAGTCACCTCCCATAAAGATTACAGCCTTGGAAATGCTATAGAGCAGTTCTGTTCTGTCCTGTAGGGTCGCTATGAGTCGGAATCAACTTGACAGCAATGGGTTTGGTTTTGGGGTTTAGAGAATGAAAGAAAGGAAGTGTCGATGCTGATCCTGAGGTTTGGGGTTTGAACAATTACGTGATGACATATACTGAGATGGAATTGATTATCGTTGACACAGGTTTGGGGCAGGATAAAAAGACATACTGTTTGATATGCAAATTAGTGGAAATGTCAGAGCCGCAATATTTAAGTTTAGAACACAGAAGAATGCCTCAATTGGAGGTAATTTTAGAGTCGTTGGTATGTTTATTTTTTACCTATGGCTGCATAACTCATCATCCTAAAACTTAGTGGCTTGTAACAGCAAACATTTTATTATTACTCACAAATCTGTGGGTCATTCGAGTGGTTCTGCCATCAGTGTCAGGTTAACTAGGGTCTAGCCAGTTTATGCTGGTTCCGTTCAAATGTAAAGCAGTTGGTACTGGCTGTTGGTGGCATAATGGCAGTGACTGACTATGTGCCTCTCTTCATCAATAGGCTGAGCTAGACTTTGTCACCTGTGTAAAGCCTCCCAGTTTCTTTCAAAGGCAGGAAGAGCTTTAAAAGGAAATCAAGAAACTTAAATCCTCTCTCTCTATATACATATATACCAAAACCAAAAAACCAAGCCCAGTGCCGTTGAGTGAATTCCGACTCATAGCGACCCTATAGGACAGAGTAGAACTGCCCCATAGAGTTTCCAAGGAGCGCCTGGTGGATTCGAACTGCTGACCCTTTGGTTCTCAGCCGTAGCACTTAACCACTACGCCACCAGGGTTTCCCCTATATATATACATATACTATGAAAGATTTATTAAACCCAATCACACATTAACACATTAGGCTACTTAATTTTTTAAAGAGTACAAAACTTAAAGGCAAAGTAATCTTAGATAATTTAATTGTATTAAAAACAATTAATAAAATACTAGTCTAAAAACCCTAACATTTAAAAGTTTTAAAATAGATTCCTAGATAACTCTTGGATCAAAGAGGAAATCCAAAGGAAAATGGCAAAGTATACGGAAAAAATATACTATTCTTACATAACAGAACGAAAGCCTTATTCAGAGGAAGATGTACCGTCTTTCATTATTAGAATGAATCAACAATGAAGGAACTTAATGCTCATTGTAAGAAGTTTAATGAAAGAATCATACCAGCTGAGGAAAAATTCATTTAAAAATAATGGATGGTATAGTATCTCTCTCTGACCCCCCCTTTGTGTATGCTTTTGTAGTCATTAGGTGAGTCAGTTTTGACTCAAAGCGACACTATGTACAACAGAATGAAAAACTGCCTGGTCCTGCACCGTCCTCGCAATTGTTGCTGTGCTTGAGCCTATAGTTGCAGCCACTATGTCATTGATGGTTTTCCTCTATTTTGCTAATGCATTACTTTCCCAAGCATCATTTCCTTCTCCAGGGAAGGATCCCTCCTGATAACATATCCAAGGTGCTTAAGATGAAGTCTTGCCATCCTTACTTCTAAGAAGCATACTGGCTATACTTCTTCCAAAACATATTTGTTCGTTCTTCTGGCACTCCATGGTATATTCAGTATTCTTTGCCAACACAAAAACTCAAAGGCATCAATTCTTCTCCAGCCTTCCTTATTCATTATCCAATTTTCACATGCATATGAAGCAATTGAAAATGCCATGGCTTGGGTCAAGCACGCCTTAGTCCTCAAGGTGGTATCTTTGTTTCTTAACACTTTAATGAAGTCTCTTGCAGCAGATTTGCCCGGTGCAATATGTCATTTGATTTCTTGACTGCTGCTTCCATGGGTGTTGATTGTGGATCCAAGTAAAATGAAATCCTTGACAACTTCAGTATTTTTTCCATTTATCATGATGTTGCTTATTGGTCCAGTTGTGAGAATTTTTGTTTTCTTTATGTTGGGGTGTAATCCATTCTGAAGGCTATAGTCTTTGATCTTTATCAGTAAGTGCCTTGAGTCCTTTCACTTTCTGCAATTAAGGTTGTGTCATCTGCATAATGAAGGTTGTAACGAGTCTTCCTCTAATCCTGATGCCCGTTCTTCTTTGTATAGTCCAGTTTCTCAGATTATTTGCTTGGCATAAAGATTGAATAAGTATGGTGAAGGACACAACCCCAACACACAACTTTCCTGATTTTAAATCACTCAATATGCCCTCGTTCTGTTAAAACAACTGCCTCTTTGTTTATGTGCAGATTCCTCGTGAGCACAATTAAGTATTCTGGAAATCCCATTGTCCACAATGTTATCCATAATTTGTTATGATCCATACAATTAAATGCCTTTGCATAGTCAGTAAAACACAGGTAAATATCTTTCTGGTATTCTCTTTTTTCATTCAGGTTCCATCTGACCTCAGCAGTGATATACCTCATTCCATATCCTCTTCTGAATCCAGCTTGAATTTCTGGCAGTTCCCTGTCAATGTACTGCTGCAATCATTTTTAATTATCTTCAGCATAATTTTGTTTGTATGTAATATTAATAATATTGTTCGATAATTTCCACATTCCATTGGATCACCTTTCTTTAAAAAGGGCACAAATAGGGATCTCTTCCAGTCAGTTGGCCAGATGGCTATCTTCCACATTTCTTGCTGTAGACCAATGAGCACCCCCAGTGCTGCATCTGTTTGTTGAAACCTCTCAATTGGTGTTAACATCTATTCCTGGAGCATGGTTTTTCTCTAATGCCTACAGTGCAGCTTGGACTTGTTCCTTCAGTACCATCAGTTCTTGATCATATACTACCTCCCAAAATGTTTGAATGTTGACCAATTCTTTTTGTTGCTGCGAGTCTGTGTATTCTCTCCATCTTGTTTTTATGCTGCCTGTGCTGTTCAGTATTTTGCTCATAGAATTCTTCAGTATAGCAAATTGAGGCTTGCATTTTTTCTTTAGTTCTGTGAGCCTGAGAAGTACTGAGCATGTTCTTCCCTTTTGGTTTTCTAACTTCGGGTCTTGGCACCTGTCATGATTAATATTTTACTTTTTCTCCTTGAGCCGCCCTTTGAATCTTCTGTTCAGCTCTTTTACTTCATCATTTGTTCCGTTCGCTTTAGCTGCTCTACTTTCAAGAGCAAGTTTCAGAGTCTCTCCTGACATCCGTTTTGGTCTTTTCTAAATTTTAATGACATTTTGCTTTCTTCATGTATAATGTCCTGATGTCATTCCACAAATGGTCTTGTCTTCAGTCATTAATATTCAATGTGTCAAATCCATTTTTGAGATGTGCTCTAAATTCAGGTGGGATATACTCTAGGTCGTATTTTGGCTCTTGTGGGCTTATTTTACTTTTCTTCAGCTTCAACTTGAACTCACATATGAGCGATTGATGGTCTGTTCTGCATTTGGTCCCTTGGTTTTGTTCCTACTGATGATATTGAGCTTCTCCATTGTCTCTTTCCACAGATGTAGTAGATTTGATTCCTGTGTATTCCATCAGGTAAGGGCCATATGTACAGTTGCGATTTATATTGTTGAAAAAAGGTATTTGTGATGAAGAAGTTTTTGGTCTTGTAAAATTCTGTCATGCAATCGTTGGTGCTTCTGTCACCAATGCCATGCTTTTTTAACTACTAATCCTTCTTCTTTGTTTCCAACTTTCTAATTCCAATCATCAGCAATTATCAATGCATCTTGACGGCACATTTGATGAATTTCAGACCGCGGAAGTTGGTGAAAATCCTCAATTATTAATAAAAAAAAAAAAAAAATTTTTTTTTTTTTTTTAAATATTATTCAGACTCATAGGGACCCTAGAGGACAGAGCAGAACTGTCCTATAGACTTTCCAAAGAGTACTTGGTGGATTCGAATGGCGGACTTTTTTGGTTAGCAGCCATAGTACTTAACCACCACCACCACCAGCTTTTCCATATATATGTTAAACATTATAAATATATACTATGTGTAGGTGTTTGTAAAATATACAAATTGTTTATATATATGTAAAATAAATATAATTATAAAATATATAAACATATATATATAACTTACAGATAATATATAGATAATAAAACTTACAGATAATGCTATATCTGTATATTTGGAAACCCCAGTGCTGCAGTGGTTAAGAGCTACAGCTGCTAACCAAAAGGTCGACAGTTCAAATCCACCAGGTACTCTTTGGAAATTCTGTGGGGCAGTTCAACTCTGTCCTATAGGGTGGTATGAATTGGAATCAACTTGATGGCAGTGGGTTTGATTTTTTTTTTTTTTTTTTTGGTTTATAGGTATAGATATAGATAATACTATATCTATAAATATAGATAAAGTAAAGATAAAGGAAATAATGGCTATATCTAGAAGCTATTACTTGGGGAAGACCAAGAAAAAAAGTTTATTTGAAGTTTGATAAAAGCAAACAAGTGAGAGAACCAATTATAAAACATTAAAATGATAAAGGAAATAATCCAAAATTTCAGAATTTTAAGAATTTAAAATTTTAATTTTAAGAATATTCCTTATACTATAATAAATACACATATATAGGGTCCTTAAATGATATTTTCTCTGATCATAATGTAGTAAAGCTAGAAATAAAAAAAAAAGATAAAAAAATATTAAGACAATTTAAAGATTTCAAACAAGCATTAATGCAAATAAATTTCCAGTTAAAATGGAATAAAAAGTGAAGTAACATTATTTAGGAATTTACAAATTATATGCAGTTCATATTAAAAACCAGTAGGGTATGGCCAAAACTACATACATGGAAGAAGATAGCCATATAAGGTTTTATTATCTTTTAAAAAATGTAAAATAAATGAACAAGCATTCAACTAAACAAAGCACTAGAAAAAATACCAACGAAATAAACAAAAATATTATGACACAACAAATATAAAGGATGAAATTAATGAACTAGGAAAAACCATCAAAATTATGAGGATACTGATAAACCAAAAAAAAAGCTTTTTTTATTTCATAAAAAACAAAAATACAGAAAAACCTGGCAGCTATTTTTTTTAATTTTTTTTATTAATTTTTATTGAGCTTCAAGTGAACATTTACAAATCAAGTCAGACTGTCACATATAAGTTTATATATATCTTACTCCATACTCCCACTTGCTCTCCCCCTATTGAGTCAGCCCTTTCAGTCTCTCCTTTCGTGACAATTTTGCCAGCTTCCCTCTCTCTCTATCCTCCCATCCCCCCTCCAGACAGGAGATGCCAACACAGTCTCAAGTGTCCACCTGATATAATTAGCTCACTCTTCATCAGCATCTCTCTCCCCCCCGCTGACCAGTCCCTTTCATGTCTGATGCGTTGTCTTCAGGGATGGTTCCTGTCCTGTGCCAACAGAAGGTTTGGGGACCATGACTGCCGAGATTCCTCTAGTCTCAGTCAGACCATTAAGTATGGTCTTTTTATGAGAATTTGGGGTCTGCATCCCACTGATCTCCTGCTCCCTCAGGGGTTCTCTGTTGTGCTCCCTGTCAGGGCAGTCATCGATTGTGGCCGGGCACCAACTAGTTCTTCTGGTCTCAGGATGATGTAGGTCTCTGGTTCATGTGGCCCTTTCTGTCTCTTGGGCTTTTAGTTGTCGTGTGACCTTGCTGTTCTTCATTTTCCTTTGCTCCAGGTGGGTTGAGACAAATTGATGCATCTTAGATGGCCGCTTGTTAGCATTTAAGACCCCAGACGCCAGAGTTCAAAGTGGGATGCAGAATGTTTTCATAATAGAATTATTTTGCCAATTGACTTAGAAGTCCCCTTAAACCATGGTCCCCAAACCCCCGCCCTTGCTCCGCTGACCTTTGAAGCATTCATTTTATCCCGGAAACTTCTTTGCTTTTGGTCCAGTCCAATTGAGCTGACCTTCCATGTATTGAGTGTTGTCCTTCGCTTCACCTAAAGCAGTTCTTATCTACTAATTAATCAGTAAAAAACCCTCTCCCACCCTCCCTCCCTCCCCCCTCGTAACCACAAAAGTATGTGTTCTTCTCATTTTATACTATTTCTCAAGATCTTATAATAGTGGTCTTATACGATATTTGTCCTTTTGCCTCTGACTAATTTCGCTCAGCATAATGCCTTCCAGGTTCTTCCATGTTATGCAAAGTTTCACAGATCCGTCACTGTTCTTTATTGATGCGTAGTATTCCATTGTGTGAATATACCACAATTTATTTACCCATTCATCCGTTGATGGACACCTTGGTTGCTTCCAGCTTTTTGCTATTGTAAACAGAGCTGCAATAAACATGGGTATGCATATATCTGTTTGTGTGAAGGCTCTTGTTTCTCTAGGATATATTCCGAGGAGTGGGATTTCTGGGTTGTATGGTAGTTCTATTTCTAACTGTTTAAGATAACGCCAGATAGATTTCCAAAGTGGTTGTACCATTTTACATTCCCACCAGCAGTGTATAAGAGTTCTAATCTCTCCGCAGCCTCTCCAACATTTATTATTTTGTGTTTTTTGGATTAATTCGAGCCTTGTTGGTGTGAGATGGAATCTCATCGTAGTTTTAATTTACATTTCTCTAATGGCTAATGATCGAGAGCATTTTCTCATGTATCTGTTAGCTGCCTGAATATCTTCTTTAGTGAAGTGTGTGTTCATATCCTTTGCCCACTTCTTGATTGGGTTGTTTGCCTTTTTGTGGTTGAGTTTTGACAGAATCATATAGATTTTAGAGATCAGGCGCTGGTCGGAGATGTCATAGCTGAAAATTCTTTCCCAGTCTGTAGGTGGTCTTTTTACTCTTTTGGTGAAGTCTTTAGATGAGCATAGGTGTTTGATTTTTAGGAGCTCCCAGTTATCTGGTTTCTCTTCATCATTTTTGGTAATGTTTTGTTTCTGTTTATGCCTTGTATTAGGGCTCCTAGGGTTGTCCCTATTTTTTCTTCCATGATCTTTATCGTTTTAGTCTTTATGTTTAGGTCTTTGATCCACTTGGAGTTAGTTTTTGTGCTTGGTGTGAGGTATGGGTCATGTTTCATTTTTTTTTCAAATGGATATCCAGTTATGCCAGCACCATTTGTTAAAAAGACTATCTTTTCCCCAATTTACTGACACTGGGCCTTTGTCAAATATCAGCTGCTCATATGTGGATGGATTTATATCTGGGTTCTCAATTCTGTTCCACTGGTCTGTGTGTCTGTTGTTGTACCAGTACCAGGCTGTTTTGACTACTGTGGCTGTATAATAGCTTCTGAAATCAGGTAGAGTGAGGCCTCCCACTTTCTTCTTCTTTTTCAGTAATGCTTTGCTTATCTGAGGCTTCTTTCCCTTCCATATGAAGTTGGTGATTTGTTTCTCTATCACCTTAAAAAATGACATTGGAATTTGGATGGGAAGTGCATTGTATGTATAGATGGCTTTTGGTAGAATAGACATTTTTACTATGTTAAGTCTTCCTATCAATGAGCAAGGTATGTTTTTCTATTTAAGTATGTCCTTTTTAATTTCTTGTAGTAGAGCTTTGTAGTTTTCTTTGTATAGGTCTTTTACATCCTTGGTAAGATTTATTCCTAAGTATTTTATCTTCTTGGGGGCTACTGTGAATGGTATTGATTTGATTATTTCCTCTTCGATGTTCTTTTTGTTGATGTAGAGGAATCCAAGTGATTTTTGTATGTTTATCTTATAACCTGAGACTCCTGGCAGCTATTTTTAATGAAAATAAAAAATATGTATTGTTATAAATACGAAGTTATAAGCATATCTATGGAAAATAAATTTAGAAGTATAGCATTTGCAACATTATGGCAGTAAAATTTATTATCTGGAAAAAAGTAATATTTTCCAACCAAATATAAATAGCAGACATTTTCTAAAAAGAAAAAAAAAAAAAGAAGTGGCAAATCTAAGCCAGTGCTTCTCGAATGTGAGCTTATATCAGAATCACCTGAAGGACTTGTTAAACTGCATTTTGCTGGTTCCCATGCTTAGGTTTTCTATTGTACTAGGTTTAAGATGTTTCATTTCCCACAAACACCCAGGTGATGCCGTTGTTGCTTGTCTGGGATCACACTATGAGAACCACTGCTGTAAGCAAACAACCAGGAGAAAAAGTTAAAAACATAGTAAAACTCATTGCCATACAGTTGATACCAACTCATAGCAACCCTATAGGACAGAGTAGAGCTGCCCCATAGGGTTTCTAAGAAGTGGCTGGTGGTTTTGAACTGGTGACCATTTGGTTAGCAGCCAAGTTCTTAACCAGTGTGACACCAGGCCTCCAAAACATAGTAAAAATACTAAAATTGTTGTCAATTCACTTTACCCTTCAGATCGCAGATAATTCTCATATTTTATAAATGATTTCAGTAGATAGATTAAATTGCAAAGTTTTCTCAGTTCATTTTACATAGCTATTATAACCTTAATATCAATACTGCATATACTCCAAAAACTAAAATTCATGTATACATATAAAGGTAACAATTGCGAGCAACAATACTAGCAAATAAATTTAAGTTATATATTTTAAATACTAAAATGAATTGACCGAGTACGGTTTATTTCAAGAAAACGGAAGTGGGCCAATGTTAACATAATTAATTTAAATAAAATCCAGGACTATCGTTTTCATGTTTAAAAACTAAAATATGCAAAGCTTTTTCTAGAAATTAGCAGTTAATATCATATTAATAGTGATATACAACAGGCATTCCAATAAAATCAAGAAAACAAGGCTTCCTTTATAACTATTCTAGTCAATATTTTTAGAAACATTAGCTAATTTAATAATGAAATATTTAAATAAATCATATAAATATTGAAAAGTAAGACACAGGTTATTATTTGAAGGCAGTATGATTACACATATAGTAAACATAAATTGAAAAAATAAAACTAGAAAAGCACTATAAGGTGGCTGGAAACTAGGTAGATATACACACACACAGAATACATAGCTTTCCTTTAAAATAATTACATGTTGTTGTAAATATGAATATAATTTGGTTCACAATCATGACAAAGCTATAAAATATCTAGATCTATATTTAATAAGAAAGACATATGACCTATATATAGAAAACTAAACCATTTTAAACAAAATTATAAAATAAAACATGAATTATAAGAAGTCATTCTGATGTTCCTCTATGGGAAAATTTAATATTACTAAGAGATTAAATCTCCACTAGGTAATTTATATACATGTTAGTCCGTTGCTACTGAGAATCCTAATAGGATTACTGGTTGTTCATATTTGATTAATTGTAATTTGCAGTTGGGCAAATGCCATTGTAATTTTCTGAAATAATTGAAGTTTTATAATGGAAATTTCTTTGCCATGTACTAAATACCATCAGGTTACTGTAACTGGAGGATAAAAATCTGTTGTTGTTGAGTCAACCCCATGTGTTACAGAGCAGAACCCATGTGCTTCACAGGAGTTTTTGGCTGTCACCTTTATGGAGCAGTTCACTAGGGATCTGTAGGTGTATTCAAACCGCCAGCCTTTAGGTTAGCAATCGATTACACGTTATGTGTGCAACCCAGGCTCATGTAACTAAGATATGGTGACACAAAAATAGATGAATGAAACAGTGTAAGTTAGACCAAAAAAAAAACTAGGTATTCGGAGAATTTAATAATTATTAGATGTTGAAATTTCAGATGGTTAGGAAAAGGAAGTGCAAAATAAATTAGCAGGCACAATTAATTATTCACTTGAATGAAAATAAATTTATATTTCCACTTCATACTTCAAATAAATTAAAAATATAAATGGAAGCAATACATTTATAAGACACAGAAAAAATATGAGTAGCCCTGGTGGTGCAGTAGTGAAGCACTCGGCTGCTAGAACCTACCAGAAGCTCCGTGGCACAAAGAAGTGGCAATCTGCTTCCACAAAGATTTAGAGCCTTGGAAACCCAATGGGGCAGTTCTCTTCTGTCCTGTGGGGTCTCTATGAGTCAGAATTGACTTGATGGAACCCAACAACAGCAAAGAGAATATAGATATATATTGTTATAATCTTAGAGTAGGAGAAGCCTGTCTAAAGCAAACAGTAAACCTAGAACCCATAACGGAAAGGAAATGACAGTTATATTCATAATCTTTTTTTTTTTAAATGTTTGTTGAAACTGACATTAACAGAAGACAAAGAAAATATTTCCGTGCACAAATAGTAAACATTGGGGTTAATAAAGTAAAATATGGAATTTTTAATTAAAAAAAAATCTGATAGAAAAGTAGACTAAGTCTGAGAAATAACTATCATAAGTAGCCAGATGAAAAGATTCCTAATGTTATTAATTAACAGTAACAGATAATATAGTAAACATAAATTGAATAGTAAACATAAGGTGCAAAATTATGGAAATGAAGAATAATTTTTTTGCCTTTCAGATTATTAAAATTATGGAAATTGGTAATATATAATGTCAATAGGCATGTAGAAAAATGGTCACTCCCATATTGTGTGGTGAACCTGTCAATTAAATGATTTTTCATGGAAAATAATTTAGTGTTATCTGTGAAAATTAAAAACAACTAGTATTATTTGATCCAGCAATTCTATCTCTAAGACTCTGTAATAGAGGAAAAAAAATTAATACAAAAATCTAAATAGCACTAATCATACTTAATTGCATAAAACTGATATGTTTATCAGTTTGAAATGATATACAACTGGAAAATGAAAATAAAAAATTGTCCCTAAATATACATTGTTCTTCCATTTCTTTTTTCTGTCGATTCCGACTCATGTCGGCCCCATGTGTTATAAAGTTGTACTGTTCCATAGTGTTTTCTTGGCTGTAATCTTTACCAAAGCAGATCACTAAGCCTTTAGTGGCAATGCTGGGTGTGTTCAAACTGCCAATCTTTAGGTTAGTAGTCAAGCACAAAGCCTTTGCACCACTCAGATACCTTTTACCTAGCACTAGAAAACCCAAAAACCCAGTGCTGTCGAGTCGATTCCGACTCATAGCGACCCTATAGGACAGAGTAGAACTGCCCCATAGAGTTTAGCGCTCAATAAATGTTACAGACGTTGATGGTATTCAGGTAACAGTGTTTGTTATATTGCTCTGTCTCTAAGAACGTGGAAACTATCAGCAGCAGGTGTACAGAACAAAATATTAACAATCTTCATCTCTGAGATGGCAAAATATGGGAAAGAAATATGGGAAAGTAATTACTTCTTAATTTACTATAATTTAAAAATGTGGGGACCATTGGTAATCTTTATAGTATTATTAAAATATATTGGAATGTTTCTAAACCCTTCTATGGTGCTTAAACTCTCATTCAAATATTCATTTTAACCTGATTGAATCCCTACACCTTGCTGGATTGTTTTAGAAATGATTTCAGATTTTCTTTGGTTTTATTTGCTTAGATCACATTTTACGTGGATAAATACTTTTCTTTACAGCTGCTACTCAACTGATCATTTTTGTTTGATATGTTCTTTTGTCTTTTCCTTTCATTGATATATACAACAATTTTATTTTATATGTTTTTTTTATGTGAGTAGTCACTATGTGCTGGACACTATTGTAAATATTGGAAAGTATAGCAGGAATCAGTACTGGAGGATATAGCAGGAAAAAAATTCAGCTTTCATGGAGCTTATTTTCAGATAGAGGTGACACCATAAAAAAGGTGAAGAAATAAGATAATTTCAAATAGCGATAAGAGATATGAAGGAAATGAAAGAGTGAATTAACTCGTTTTGACCTGAAATGTCTTGTTCTATAGTAAATGTGTCAAACCAAAAAAGAAAAGCCAAACCCGTTGTCATCAAGTTGATTCGGACTCATAATGACTGCATAGGACAGAGTAGAACTACCCCATAGAGTTTCCAAGGAGTTGCTGGTGGATTCAAACTGCTGACCTTTTGGTTAGCAGCCAAGCTCTTAACCATTGTGTCATCAGGGCTCCTTAAATATACCAGGACATGACAAATTCTTCTATTTTGCGTGCTGTTCTTTGCATCTGCTTATTGAAGTTTAACTTTCTCTTTTTTTTCAGGATTAGACTTTATGCATTCTACTGGTCTCAAGGTCCTAACCATTGGCCTTATGACCACTGGGTCATCCATTTTATTTTCCAACTTTCTGGTCTTGTTGGTAGCTATGGGTTGCCCGGTCTGTGAGCACACTGATTCTGCCTTGTCTTGGTTTTGTCCTTGTTGCTTTGAGTTAGAGGATCAATTTCTGGATATAGTGCTGGTAGGGAAAATAAAAGTAATTCTAAAACTAACTCTCATCTGGGAACTATTGAATCCATATTCCCTGGTAGCTCCCTGAAGAAAAATATTCATCTTTTTCACAGTGCAGCATGGAAAGGAGATGCCATAGTTAATATGCATCAGGTGTATTTCAAATTTCAGAAGAAAGGCTTGGCAATCTGCTTCTGAAAATCAACCACTGAAAACCCTATGGAGCACAGTTCTACTCTAACACACATGGGGTCACCATGAGTCCGAATTCACTTGCTAACAACTAACAACAACAATGATGATAATTGTGGTCCCAAGCAACACACACAGTGTTGTCAGCAAGGAGAGTATCATGTACAGTATCAAGGAGGGAAGACTGTTAGCATACAAGATTATTCCCAGTGGAGGATCCAGTTAACAAGATCAACAAAATATTCCTTATATGGGCCATTTATTGAGATATAACTGCATCGGTGAATAAACATTTCTTAACATCTTCTGCTGATGTATGTTGTCGTATATCAACATCAGAAAAATCTGAAATACTAAGTTTTCATGAACATTTAGTTTCCTAAATGCTGTTTAGGATTTTATTCCTAAAGTGTTTGTTTAATAGTTCATTCCACAAATATTTATCACGTGCTTGTTCTGATTCCTTGGCTAAAACTATAGTGGATACAAAAATTAACATGGTGCCATGCAAATAGTGTGAATTACAGAATGTGGGGAGTAAAACAGAATACATATTAATCTTTGCCTTTATGTAGCTGGAGCCCTAGTGTAGTAGTGGTTAAGAGCTTGGGTACTAACCAAAAGGTTGGCAGTTCGAATCCACTGGCTGCTCCTTGGAAACCCAAGGGGGCAGTTCTATACTGTCCTGTAGGTCTCTATGAGTCGGACTCGATCGGACAGCAATGGGTTTGGTTTGGCTTTTGATTTTATGAGGCTAGAAGAGATACCAATTAATAGGGGTTAAGGGATTGAGTTTATTTTCCTTTTAACTTTTGCCATATATATCTTATTGTTTACTATAATATTATTATAAGGAGTATTTCGCCCTGCAATAATAGATATGAAAAGTTTTTAAGCATATGTTAGCAATTACCTTACTGTTCTGTAATTAAAGCATCAGGCTATAATAAACTCAATCCACAAACATCTGTATTATCTTTCAATTTTATTTGTGTAGAGGAAAATTTAAGACTACTTTGAGGCAGATTGTGGGAACTATAATGGTTTGACTTAGTATTTCAGCCATAATAAATGTTAAAATAATGAAAGATTTAAGCAAACCCATTTCTTCCTAAGTGTAACGGTGATCCTCTTTGCAACTTAGAATATGCATAATTATGCATAATTAAGACCTATGAATTATCTTCCCTACCTCCTAGGTCTCTGATGCCAAGTCTGAAAAGGTCATGGATTATCCCCATGGAAATGCTTCCACCAACATAAATTGTGCTTGGCTTGCTGACATTGATAGATATTGAGCCACAAACTAGTGCTCATGTAAGACCACCTTAGCCCAATTCTGTTTTCCCTACATAGAGTATTGATTCTGTAGCAGTTGTTAATCATTCCAGTAAGTTCCGATTTGGACACTCTTCAACACAGAAGTCAGCACTGAGCGCAATAACAAGCAGGGCAGTAAGAATTTCAAAGGCTTCTGGAAAGGTCCTCCAGTTTCTGTAGACCATATCCAGAAACAAATTAGTATCACATTGTACAAAAATCAAAAACCAACATTAGAATAAAAACCTTATCCACATTAATTCTTCTGAAATCTGAAGAGTGTCTGTGATCACTGTGGAAATATCTTCCTACTCTGGAAGAAATGTGACAAAGACAAGTGGACTTTTACTACACCATATATATTACTACCCAAATGTCCTATCAAATAGATATTTGCATGGTTATGATTTAATATCCTTCAGCCTTAGTCAGTCACTACGAGCCTCTTATTCTGCCACTGTAGGAAAAATATGACTACTTAATTCTCATAACCATAAATTTCAAGTTAGTGGAATAGTTACCAATCAGAATCCCTTCAGTCATCAGCCCTTTCTTGCATTTTTTTTTTTTCTATGCCATTACAGACAAATACAAAAGAAATAACCTTAATCATAGAAATTTAGCAATGCTCACAGGCTGCTTAAGATGGTAACATTTTTGTCCACCCGTAAGGTAAATTAAACTGGGTCCTGAACATATTTAATATAGGCTTTAAAAGAACAAAAAAATTGTCATTTTCATTTAATTTGTCCGGCTACTTCTTTATTATACATGCTATGTAATTTTTGAAAGCTACCACATCTTTTGTAACTTAATTTAAATTTGTTTTGGCCAGATTCTATAGGTCTAAAGATAATTTTGTTACTACACAGACTATAATAACTGTTATGTTTTGGAATATCAAAAACGTTGTTGGTTGCTATCAAATGATTTCTGACTCATGATGACTCCACATGTGCATAGTAGAACGACTCAATAGGGTTTTCAAGGCTATGACTTATGGGAAGCAGATCACCAAGCCTGTCTTCAGAGGCCCTCTTGGTGGGTTTGAACTGCCAACTTTTCAGTTAGTAGTCAAATGCTTAACTATTTGTGTCACCCAGGACTCCATCTATTACCTAAAGAATAGTGTATTTTAATGAGGAACCAGGTGCCTAAATGAGGTACTTGGATTCTACGTTTGAAAAATAGAAAGGTTATAGACCATTATAGTAATCACTTGGCGAGACTACAACGCTCAGTATAGAAAGACAAAGTTCTGAATTATATTTCTTCCCATTTTATGACATTTTATACTATACTGGAATTTTTTTTTTTTTTTTCAGGAAAGCCAACTGTTCATATCTTTGTAGGAAGGTACTGTCTTGTAGGACATTTGCTCCTGAAATAGATATTTTGTCTGAAGTAGAATTTGTATTTATTTGAGTAAAATATCAATTAGAAAAAGATTATTAATCTCAAATACTTGATAATTCTATCTCAAAGCAATGTGTTTACTTCCAAAAAATTTCACTGTAAATTTAATTTTTTTTAATATAATTTCAGCACCATTACATTGTGCTTGTCTTTTATTCACTAAACCACGTTAAACTCTTTAATAAATTAGATATTTTTAGAAAAAGCAACCTCTTCTCATGGAATCCCTGGGTAGTACAAATGGTTAAGCACTCTACTACTAATCAAAAGGTTGGAGGTTTGAACCCATCCAGAGGCTCTTTGGCAGAAAGTCCTGGAGATCTACTTCTGATAGATCACAGCCCTGAAAAACCCTATAGAGTACGCATCTACTCTTAAACACATGGGGTCACATCGACTCAATGACAGCTGGTTTGGTTTTAACGTATTCCCTACAGAATGATAATGTATATGATATTCATCAAATAGAATATAATGGGATTTCTTTCTAAACAGATCCATCCTACAGAAACCAATAATGGATACTGTAATTTGATGTGACCCTAAAGCTAAAAGCCTCAAACTAGAATATTGACTTACAGGATAAAACAAAATTGCTGCTTTTATTTTATTAATAAATTTACAAAAATGATTCTTTCATTAAACAACTATTGGCAATATTTTTAAATTGTCTTTTTTTTCCCACCAGATAACTATTCTATTTTTTTTTTATATTAAAGATCTTTACAGTGGTTTTGATTATAGACCAGAATATCTGATACCTGAAGAAGGTAAAAATGTAGTATTTAACCAAAAACAAAACTTTATAAAATATTTAACAGATTAAAATAAATGAATAAATTATTCAGGTAAAAAAATAGAAAATAATATGACATTTAAAAAGAATTCCTTACCCTTAGGTAATTTCTGAGCTATAAAATCGTTACATTTAGCGGTGTTCACATCTTTATCATCTGTTTGCTAAAGGGTAAACTGACGCTCTGCTTACTCTTTCACCTACCAAACTCTCATAAAACTTCTCTGGCTGTTGTCATTACTCACCTCAGATATACCAACGTGCTGGCACTACATTTCTGGGATATTTTCTTGCACTTACCCTTGTCTCACTTTTTACTTACTGAAGTTATTTCCTTACTTCCTGGAAATTCCTCAACCCCATACTCTCTTGAGTCTTGTAATTCTTCTTTGACAACAAGCTAGTTTTATGTCACTTTTATGGGCTTTTCTAACTGAATTTGCTAGAAAATGAACTGTTGGTGATCACCAGGATTGTTTACTGTTCTACTTTTCTCTCTCTGAGTCTTTCTGTTTATCGCATTCCTCCTGATTTGAAATCATGAGGAGGAGTGAAATAACCAGAAAGGTTTAGAGAGAGAAGAGCAGAAATGTAAACAATCCTGAAAATCATTGACAGTTAAATTTCATGTATCTTTTAGCCATACTTATTTAATCTGTATGCCGAGCAAATAATCTCAGAAACTGAACTTTATGAAGAAGAACGCAGCATCGGGATTGGAGGAAGATTCATAAACAACCTGCAATATGCAGATGATACAACCTTGCTTGCTGAAAATGAAGAGGACTTGAAGCACTTACTGACAAAGATTAAAGACACAGCCTTCAGTATAGATGACACCACACCTCAACCAAAAAAACCCAAAAATCCTCACAATTGGACCAATAAGCAATATTGTGATAAATGGAGAAAAGATTGACGTTGTCAAGAATTTCATTTTACTTGGATCCACGATCATTGCCCATGGAAGCAGCAGTAAATAAATCAAAGTACATATTGCACTGGGTAAATTTGCTACAAAAGACCTCTTTCAAGTGTTAAAAAGCAAAGATGTCACTTTAAGGACTAAAGTATACCTGACTCAAGCCATGGTATTTTCAGTCACCTCATATGCATGTGGAAAACCCTGGTGGCGTAGTGGTTAAGAGCTACGGCTGCTAACCGAAAGGTTGACAGTTCTAATCCACCAGGCACTCCTTGGAAACTCTATGGGGCAGTTCTACTCTGTACTATAGGGTCGCCATGAGCCAGAATCAGCTTGGCGGCAATGCATTAAGGTTTTGTTTATTTTCATGTGCATGTAAAAACAGGACAATGAATAAGGAAGACTGAAGAAGAATTGATGCTTTGAATTATGGTGTTGGTGAAGAATATTGAATATACCATGCACTGCCAGAAGAATGAACAAATGTGTCTTGGAAGAAGTACAGTCAGAATGCTTCTTAAAAGTGAGAACAGGGAGAATTCATCTCACATATTTTGGGCATGTTATCTCCAGCCTCACCTCCAGAAAATGCCTGTAGTTTCTTGAAAAAAAATTTTTTTTTTTTTCTCTCTTGACTCTGCCCTTTCACATGTCATCAACTCTTTCTGGATGAACCTGACCTCATCCACCCATCCTCCTCTAATTTTCCCCATATATATTCTCTCTTTCCTTATCCACAAGTTACAAGGTTATCCCCTGTTCTGCTTTGAATAATCAGCTCAGGCCTCTCTTCTCTCAAAAAGTTATCCTGACTTACCATACTAGGTTTGCAACTCCTGTTTGATACCCCATAATACTCTGTACATACCTCTATTGAACATTAATCACATTGTCCACATTTTTAATAGTCATCTGTTTGTCTGTCTTCCCCTAGAATCTGAGTTTCTTGAAGAACTCCTTGTTGGTTATTGAAGCATGTCTACATTTTGCACATATATTGTGATTTAGCAGCTGTCAGTAGATACTAAATGATCGTTTAGCTATGGATGAATAAAAGTTAGACTGTATTCCAAGCTCCAGACTGATTTCTTTGGCTCTTTCTCTTACATTTGATTTATACTACTCTTTTTTTTTAGTGTTAGATAAAAACAAACAGTATAAAATTTCCATCATAATTTAAACAGAAAGCTTTCTAGATATCCATAAAGACAAGCATGTTATCTTTTTGAATATTTCTAATAATCTTAGAGAATTGAAATATTAAAACCTTGCCTAATGTACAGTAAGGGGTTAATAATGTACAGTATAGTTTCCATAAATACATTTTAAAATATGGAGTCTTTACAAGTATGTTTTAAAATATAATAGAGGCTGGTATCTGACTTGAATGATTTTAACAGAATTTTGATTTTCTTACAGTCATTTAATTTCTGGGACATGAACTTTCCTAATGTTCCATAGCTAATTTAATCTTACCTGATTTTAGCTGTCATGTGCTTTTAATGACTATACTTGCAAAATGTATCAGAGCTAAGGAATTTTTTTTTTTTTTTTTTTACTGTAGCTACACCCTAGCTAGAAGCTATAATGCTACAAGTGACAATGATAAATGAGAGTGTATTCCTGAAGATGTAATTAATCTGCAACAGGGTCAGAACAGCTCCTTAGGTAAATGAAACTAAATCAGCTGTGTAGTCTCTAATTAACTTACAACCATATTAGTCCAAGTATAATATTACTCATTATATATGTAAGGTATTATTTTCTCCATATGAAAGTTGTAATTTGCTAAGTAATGATTAACAATTCATCTTAATACTTTAGTCATATTATCATAAAATAATTGTCACATTTTCATTTTATTCCGTTCACCATTTCTATTTGAAAGGTGGAGGTAAATGTGTATCCTCTACATTGTATGTACAGAAATGAGTAATTTTACAATAACACATAAATTCTTATAATTAAATTGGTTTCCCAAATAGCACATACAGTAGCAAGTTTATTTTGGACTCTTTGAGCAAGTTGAAGTGTATATAAAGCAGGCTTATGGCATTCAGTATGCATTGAGTTCTGTTAGTACAGGAATATCATGTCAACTCCCATAGAAAAAATAAAAATAAATGGAGGAGGGAATTTTTGACCCAAAGTGGACGCAGATCACTTCCACTTACATTTTATTGACTAAAAGAACTCTACAGCCACATATAACGTCAAGGGGGCAGTAAAACTCATTTCTATCATGTCCCCATGAGACAAAGAATCAGAATATTTGGAAAACAAGTCTAATGACTATCATAGATAATCTGTTTACCAAATATTCAGTGTCATCTCTGCCCTAGCCCAATACAGTCATGCTCTGATTGATGTGTTAAACCTAAAACCCCATTCAATGACATCCACACTCTCTGGCTTATATTCAGAACTGTCTCTTCTTCATGAGGTGATAAATGCAGTCTGCATCAGTTCTTCATATGACCTTTATTGATCTAGAAACCTAGAATTAAAAAGCCAGGTTTTCAGTACTCTTCTTCACCCAGTACATCATGAAAAACCATTGCCATCGAGTTGATTCCAATTCAGAGTGACCGTATAGGACAGGGTGGAACTGCCCATAGGGCTTCCAAGGAGCGGCTGGTGAATTCAGACTGCCAAACTTTGTTTAACAGCCATAGCCCTTTACCACTTTGCCTACAGGACTCCAAAACATGATGGTGGATAAGAAATAGGGTAACACAATAAGTGCTTCTGTTCAGAAAAGGAAAGAATGGGAGTTGCCCAGCAGACCCTGGTTTGTAGCAATTCTTAAACCCTTGTGAACAGACATTGTGACATTTTCGATCTTGGGGGTGTGCAATGGAGGCTGATCAAGCCTTTACTCTGCTTTCCAGGGGTCCTATTGTCCACTTTGTCCTGCAGTTCCTTTGCTCTGGCCATTTTTAATAACCTCATTGACTGCATAGGACGTAGGCATTAGTAATATGCCTTTGGGTGGGGTGGGGCATATTAGGTATTCTTAGTACACTTTTTGTTTATAGAACGTTGGGGCCCCATAGGTCTTGTAGATTTATAGTCTCTCTTGGTGCATGCTTTTGGCAGTATAGTTCCCTCAAAAACTTAGTTTGCTACTTATCTCTTTGATTCATCAGTAACATGATCCAGTACTCACATGCACAGTTCTTTTTAACTCATAATTTTTTTTTTTTTTAATTGTGGATACTTTAATTCTACACCCTGATGTCACAGTGATTAAGAGCTATGGCTGCTGGCCAAAAGGTTGGCAGTTCGAATACAGCAGGTGCTCCTTGGAAACTCTATGGGACAGCTCTACTTTGTTCTGTAGCGTCGCTATGAATCAGAATTGACTAGATGTCAACAGGTTTGGGTATTTTGTTTTATACTCTTTATCTAACTTTTCTCCAATATGCTTTAATCTTCAGAGATTCGAAGAATGGGTATGAAGGCCATTTCTTAATTTCCTTCCTCGTTCTGAGGCAATTTAATAAACAGTTTTTAATAATAGATACATGTGCATACCTTTTTTTTTTTCTTTGCAAAAGTTGAGTTTTAATCTACTTTTTTTTTTTGTCCTAACACTATCTTGGTTTTCTCTTCCAGTCCTAAAAGTCCTCTAATATATTAGCTCTCTGTATATGTCCTTTTATTCCTTCTTGCAAACTCTCCAGTTCTTTTCTGTATTCATCTCTTTCTTGGAATACTTTGCTAAATAAATACCACCAGCTGCAACCCACATACACTATGTACTCTTTTTTTTTTTTTTTTTCTTTTTAAATCCCTTTGCTTAGAGCTCAAGCTATTTAGGTATATGATCCACTTCTGTTTCATCAGGGCATAACATGGATCACCTTCCTTCCCACCTCTGAGAATAGTGTTCTCACTGCCTGCCACCCTAGGCCTAACTGCCAAGCCAATGCCATATATTTTAACCTCTCTCTCTTTTTTTTTAATCACAGCAACATAGTCTGTCAAGTACCAATCTGTATTATGGTGTGGTAGCAAAAACACTCTAATCTCAGTGGATTAAAGCAACTACAATTTATTTTTCATTCAAGCTATGCATCCAGCATGATTTGGCAGGATTCTCTGATATACATCAGCCTCATTCAAGGACTCACAATTGGATGTTTTCTCCACAAGTTGAAAGTTAATGGTTGCCTAGGCAGCAGAAAGGGGACATGGTGAATCACACACTGGCTCTTAAAGGCATCTGACTGGCAGTCACATGTATTACCCTAGTTCACATTTTTCTTCTTCTTTTTTTCCCTAAAGCATGTCACATGGCCACTCTAATTTCTGAAGGTACCCAGAGGGAGGAGAACTGAAATATGGGCACACAACTGTAATGACTATTATAGTGTGGATGTATGGAAAGGGATAGAAAGAGAAACTGAAAAATCTGACAAAGAGAGAAAACATTTAGCCTTAAAAGGAGATTGGAAGGGATGGCTATTGAAAGGGTGAAGTAGTAGCAGGTATAAAGGAAATTGAGAGTGTTTAAAAAACTAAATTTTTTACAAGGCATATTTTGGCTTTGACATGAAGAAGCATCTGACAGTAAAAATACAAGTGGGAGGGAATGAGAGGGACAATTGACATTTGGGAGAGAGCCTAGAAAGCAGAGAGAGAAAGAACTGACTTATTGGAGAAAAAAACAGTGTGATAGGCCTGGAAAGCAAAGATGGGCTTCTCTAAAAGAGAAAACAACACTGCGAAGGAATTTAACATTCTGTCCTAGAAGAATTTTCCTGTCAAAAATCAACATGTGAAGTTTTTGTGATCATCATTATCATTCATGCCCAAATATTTATGACTATTAATATAATTATAAATGTGCCTGATTTAATTTAAATATTTTTTGGGGGGGAAAATAATATCCTGACTTGTTTTTATTAGACTCTGAATTTTGACCTACATATCAACAGTGTTTGAACCCATGTTTGAACCCATGAGGCTAAAGGATATTATTGGCATTCTTTTTTCCATACACAAAAATTAGTGAATCTCCAAATATATGCTAATTATTTTTAAATTCCTAGAATCTGAATTTTCCATTATTTGGATAGACGTATATATTATGTTTATTCATACAATAATACATCTTTTGATAAATATCTTTAAGGCTGATGAAAACCATTGCTGTTTTTCCACGTATTTGCAAAAATCTTGGAAATTTATCATAACTCTTATTTGACCAGCTTAATTAGTTCATATTCTCAGTGATTGTGCCTAGTCCAAAGGAGCCCTGGTGGTGCGATGGTTAAGCACTTGGCTGCTAACCAAAATGTTGGCAGTTCTAACCCACCAGCTCCTCCATGGGAGAAAGATGTGGCATTCTGCTCCCATAAAGATTGTTGTTGTTAGGTGTGGATGAGTTGGTTCCTGCTCATAGCGACCCTGTGTATAAGAGAACAAAGCACTGCCCGATCCCACGCTATTCTCGCGATTCTTGTTTTGCCCGATTCCATTGTTGCAGCCACTGTGTCAATCCATCTCATTGAGTATCTTCTTCTTTTTCACTGACCCTCTACCAAGCATGATGTCCTTCTCCAGGGACTGATCCCCCCTGATAACATGTTCAAAGTATGTGAGACGTAGTCTCACCATCCTTGCTTCTAAGGAGCATTCTGGTTGTACTTCTTCCAAGACAGATTTGTTCATTCTTTTGGCAGTCCATGGTATATTCAATATTCTTCACCAACACCACAATTCAAAGGCGTCAATTCTTCTTCAGTTTTCCTTATTCACTGTCCAGCTTTCACATGTATATGAGGCGATTGAAAACACCATGGCTTGGGTCAGGCACACCTTATTCTTCAAGGTGACATCTTTGCTTTTCAACAGCCTTGGAAATCCCATGGGGCAGTTGTACTCTGTCCTGTAGGGTCACTATGAATTGGAATCAACTCTTGGCAGCAGGTTTGGTATTTTTTTTTGTGTGTGTGTGCCTAGTTCAGTCTTAAATAGGGAACTTAAATAAAGAGAATTTGTTTCTTCCATTATCTTGTAAGCAGCGCCATATCAAAGTCTTTCTTCTGATGCTCTGTGGAAATTATCCAAATATATGTGATTTTTTCACATATCTCATAATTGCCTCTTAATTGAAACTCAAGGAATATTTTTAATTACTTCAAGAACATTTGAAATCTCAGAATTAATGACTGCATTCTACAAAATAAATGTGATATACTAAAAGCAATGTAATATTGATAATATGGAAAAATGGAATTTTAGTTAATCTATTTGATATTGTGATGAAATTAATGTTAAAAGTACACTTGCTATACTCCTTCTTCTGTTCTTTGTTGTACTGGATTATCAGTCAGCTCCTTTCTAAATCCCTGAGAAGTATGTAGATGACTGGAAGGAACTCGTGGCATTTTCTCTGTGAAGAGTTTCTAAACAAGCAATACCTTATGAGCTACCAAAGTTTTGGTTTTTAAATTTATGGCCATAACAATGAGTTATTATTATTTATTGAATTTCTACTGTGTATGTGAGTTAATTTGTACTAAATGCTTTACAAATAGAATTTCATTCAATTATTTCCATATCAGTGTGAGGTAGTCACTATTATTCTTGCTTCATTCCACCGATGAGCAAACTGAAATTCAAGGAGTTTAATTTTCCCAAATTTATGCAGCTGGTAAGAGGAGAGCTGGTATCAAAATTCAAAGCCAATAGATTTTTCACTCTTTCAGGCAGATCTTCTAACTTTTTTATAGTTTGTTCTTTCTTTATAAATACATTGTTTACATTCTGAAGCATTAATGAAATGGAAATGTATTATTATTTATTTAGAAATTGCTTTCATTTTCAACATTTTAAAGACAGAATAAAAAATGGCATTGGCCAACAATGTGTCACAGCACCTGTTTGAAACTAGTTCGCAGACACATGTCTGTGTTTTTATTTCTAAATTCTTAAGTGGTCCAAATGGGCTTCCCACTGTTTTATCAAAGCCGTCACAGCAAACTTTACTAACATACAAACTCCCAAGATTTTCTACAAATTCAAATTTAACTGCAGTGTGGCTTTAGATAGAACACATTTTCTTTGAATAACGATGGGTAAAATCCCCCGAAGCTCTCTGGCCACAGTGATAACAGAGCTGGAAATCTGCAGGGTGAGGGGTGGCATGGCTAAAGTTTCAGACAGATACTTCCATAGGGAATCTTCCCCAGTAGAAAATCCTTGAAATGTGGACTTGGACCACTGCCAGGAAGAAGTGTTAAATCCATATTTCCATGTCTGAATCTTCTGCCTCTTCAGAGGAGAGGCAGGCTACAAGTTGATTAAAGTGACCAGGCAAAATAACAAAATGCAAAACTGTTAAAGTTATACAGAAAATTCCCTTTTTAAGGGTGTACAGGAATTAAATAAGGAGTCTTGGTGGCTCAATGTTTAAGCAGTCCACTGCTGACCAAAGATAAGTGATTGAAACCCACCAAGCGACTCTACAGAAGAAAGACCTGGTGATCTGCTACCATAAAGAGTAAGCCTAGGAAACCCTATGGGGCAGTTCTGGTTTGTCCTGTAGGGTCGTTATTAGTAGATTCTACTTGATAACACACAACAACACCAAGGAATAATTAGGAAAACAAAGTCAGAAGACTTCCAGGCGGAGAATGATGTGAGCAAAGCTATGAAGTGGGAAATACAGACAGTGTAAGTCACGCTTAGGGGAAAGCGGCCATTGTGGCTTGACAAAAGTTTTTGCAGGGGAGCAGCAGGTGATCATGAGAGAGTTAGAAAAGGGTAGTGCGGAACAACTTGAATAAAACAATACACTTAGAGGTTACAATGTAGTCCATGAAGAACCATTGGAAGATTTTTGAAAAGCAATTGATCATTTGAAAGGAATGGTATTTTAAGAAGAATTATCTGACTGCAAATAGGAAATTTTATTTAAATTTGATAAAATCAGAGGCAGAGAGGCTAAGAAGTTCAGGGGCTAGTACAGTTTCCTCGGTATGAGAGGATGATGTAATGAAATAGGATAGTATCTATTAGTATGGGGATATCAAAAAATCACATAATCTGAAGAGAAGAAAAACAATTGATGGCATTTGGTAGTGGATTTGATGCAGGTGACATGTCTTTAAAAAATGTCATCACTTTAAAAACTTTGACATACGGATGTCAAGTTGGAAATGCATGTCTGAAACACAGAAGACAGGTTGATATAAATTTGAGAGTAAATTGCTATGGATTGAGGGCCTAGGAAAATCTGATAGAATGTACAAGGAAGTAGGTATGGCTCCATTTTAGAGAATAAGCCATTTACATGCTATGGGAAATTCGAAAATCTCTTAGAATACGTTGCTTCTGTATACCTCTGCAAATATCTATCAGTCTATTGTTTTTCATAAGACCTTTAAACACGTTTATTTACTGTTAAAAATTCTATTCTGTTCTTATATTTGTGGGGGCATCTCAGGGATATTTTGTCTGTATATTACTTGCTTATCCTCAAGGGACTTATTCATTCCTGCTCCATTTGTCTTGTTGAACGAATACAGTATATTTTGCCTGAAGTGTCACATGGCAGTTTTGGGTCTAAGATATTTTGAGGTATCTGGAAAATCTTTTCATCCAGTTCAGAAGACCTTCAAAATGCCTCACAAACGAAGTAGTAACAAGTGATCAATGTTTGTGAATGATTACCTTTCACTTTTTATTACTATAGAACCACAGCTACTGCTGTAATACCACAGCTGTCATTCACTTGAATTCTTTTCTGATTCCATGAAGGAAGGAATCTCACAATTCTTTGGATGAAATCTCAGTTGTCATCTGAGTTCTGTCTGGAAAATTGAAATGAAGACAATATTTTTAATGCAGCTTTTTTTGAAGCGTAATCCATGTACCACTATAGACTTTTATAGTTTATCTAATGTCAACAAGCTGCCTAGTAGCTTCAGATGAAACCACAGTGAAATTGTTTTGTTTGCACGTATTTCAAAAATTTTGAAAGTAAGATTAATTACCATTTTTATAGATACTCTGCTGTATTATTAGTAATCACTGTCTTTGAAAGTTTATAGCGATACTAAAAAGATGATGTTGATCAATTTCTCTCAGCAAATGCTCAGATAACAGCTAAAGATTTTCATATCATTTGCATCTTACTAATTATGTATATTAAATATACGTTTGTTATTGTTACTATTATCCATAATTCATAAAAAAAATCCAAGGCTCAGAATAAACCATTGGAATATAAGTGTAATGATAAAATCATTCTTGAAGTTGTAACTCAAATAGTGAACAAGACTATTACAAAAGTAAAAGGTAAACCTGTGTGTTCTCAGGTGAATGAATCAGCTAGTGTGCCGACTTCGCACAGACAATCAAAAAAGAAAAATCTGATGGGAATTATGAAGACAAAACTCTTTACAATTGGATTTTATTGGATTGATATTTCTTGTACATCATCCCAGAGGTTTTTAAATTACAAATCTCTGTCAATTTGGGGCGTGAACTTTTGCTTCATTTTCAAACAAAACACAATAATATCTCTGGTAAACTGGTTGAGCTATTGCAGAACAATCATAAAATTGATTATTATTATTATTATTATTATTTTTTGCCAAAGGCAAGGAAGAGACCAGCACTTCAAAGGCATCATTAAAGTTACATCTTCATAGTAATCATGTTACATGATTGCTGAGAGTATTGTAATAACAACTGCAGGGTTAATAACAAATATTGTACCCTGAAAAGATGGATGAGAAAATGTTTTTATCAAATGATGCTGATGACTTTCACATAATGTCATATTGCCCTACATCTTGGAAGAGCAAGTACAGAGCCTGTCACACTAACAAATATTTTACTTAAGTGAAACCACTGATGTGATGAGTCAGGAAAGAGATGATACATATATGAGAAAAATATGCTTAATGACTTTTCTGCTTATCACATAAAAAACATGCTGCAGGAGATTATTAAAAATTATTTTGCAAATTATTTTAGAGAATCAAAAAGGTATATTATGATCAGTAATGGAAAAGCCTGAATTATTACAACCCTGAATGGTTATCTCAGACAGTCAGTCTACGCACTGTGAACATTTAGTTAGTTGTCAAATGTACACCTCTGGATCTTGATTAAGTATTGAAGCAGCTTAATATTGTGAAGGTGAACCAATGATACGTACTGGATATAAACTTTTTTGTATGTATGTGAATTTGAGGAATTGGGTAGCAATGCTAGGATTTTGCTTTCCATTATTGAATTTCTAAGACTGTCAAGAAGAGTATATAATACATGAGTTTTTGAAATTACAAATGAGATTTTTAAAAATTCTGGCAGAGAATAGTTGCAAGTAAGTTACTGAAATTTCATATTTCAGCAATATTTTTAAAACAGCTTTACCAAAACAAAACAAAACTTACTACCATTGAGTTGATTCCAACTCATAGCCACCCTATAGGACAGAGTAGAACTGCTTCACAGAGTTTCCAGGGAGCAGCTGGTGCATTCAAGCTGCTGACCTTTTGTGCCACAAGGGCTCCTAAAACAGCTTTAGGAAAATATAATTTACATATTATAGAATTGTATGGGTAGAGCTCCCATTATAAGGGTACCTTTCAATGATTTATACAGTTGTGTAACGATCTCTACATTCAGTTTTAGAGCATTTCTACCATTCCCAAATTTCCCTAATGCTCCTTTACAGTCAGTACCTGTTCCCACCTCCAACACCAGGCAACCACCAATCTGCTTGTTATCTCTATACATTTGTCTTTCTAGAAATTTCATATGAATGGAATCGTACAATATGAAGTTGTTTGTGTCTGATTTGTTTTACATAGAATGCTTTTGAAGTTCATTCATGCTGAAGTATGCATCAATAGTTTTTTTTTTTTTAATTATTGCTTAATAGTATTTCATCATGTGGCTATACCACATGTTGTTTATCCATTCATCAGTTGATGGACAGCTGAATTATTTCCAGTTTTTGCAAATTAAGAATTATGCTGATATGTACATTCATGTACAATCCTTTGGGGGTAGAGTAGGTTTCTCTGGAGTAGATACCTAGGACTGAAATTGCTGTGTTGTATGATAGATGTACGTTAACTTTTTTTTAAAAAACTTCCAAAATTTTTCAAAGTGACAATATCTTTTAATTTCCCTTCCATAAATTTGGGGCCCTGGTGGCAGAGCTGGTGGCTAGTGGTTAAGAACTACAGCTGCTGACCAAAAGGTCAGCAGTTCAAATCCACCAAGCGCTCCTTGAAAACCATATGGGGCAGTTCTACTCTGTTCTATAGGTTCCCTATGAGTCGGAATCGACTTGAAGGCAACAGGTTTTTTTTCTTTTGGTGGCAGAGTAGTTAATTGTTTGGCTGTTAACCAAAAGGTCGGCAGTTCGAATCTACCAGCCAGTCCTTGAAAATCTATTCGGCAGTTCTACTGCGTCCTATAGGGTCACTATGAGTCAAAATCGACTCGATGGCAATGGGTGATCAGAAGTTTGTGAAGGTTCAATTTATGCACCTCCTCACTAACATTTTGTATTGTTGGTTGTGTTGATTGTAGCCTTTCTAGTGTGTGTGTGTAGTGGTATTTCATCGTGGTTTTGATGTGAATTTTCCTAATGGTTAATGATGTTGAACATTTTTACTATGTGTTTACTAGGCTTTTTTTTTTTTTTACCTGTTTTCGTGAAATTTCTATTTCAAATTTGTTCTTCCATATTTTAATTGGTGCTTACCTCATTATTATTAAGTTGCATACAAAGAATACAAATTCTGTTTAAGATAGGTATGCAAATATGTTCTTCCAGTTCTGTCCTGTCTTTTAATTTCCTTATTAGCCCAGGTATTTTGACTTAATCTCTTTTGAGTTAACATTTGTGTATGATTGGAGGGAAGAGTCTAGGTTCACTTTTATGAATATTAATATATACTTATCATACTACCATTTGCTGAAAAGCCTATCTTTTCCCCTGTAAAATTGTCTTGATACCTTTATTAGAAATCAATAGACCATAAATTTAAGGGTTGTTTTTGGACTCCTTAATTTGTTCCATATCTATATACCTATCCTTCCATCGGTACCACACTCCTGATTACTATAGTTTTATAGTAGATTTTGAAATCAGGTAGTATAAGTCCTCCAATTCTGTTCTTCTTTTTCAAAATAGTTTTGATTATTCCTGCTCCTTTCCATTTCTATATATATTATAGGATTAGCTTGTCAATTTCTATAAAAAAAAAAAAATCCTGCCTTTTGAAAAGAATTTCACTAAATTTATAGGTCACTTTTGCAGATTTGCTATCTTGATATTACTTTGCAATCCATGGACATAAAATAGCTCTCAATTTATTTGGGTCTTCTTCAATTTCTCTCAGCAGTGTTTCATTGTTTTCAGTGTACAAGTCTTCCACTTCTTTTGTTAAATGTACTTCTAAGTATTTTAGTCTTAAGAACTTTTGTAGATGGAATTATTTTCTTGATTTAATCTTCAGATTGTCCATCACTAATATATGGAAATAAAATTGATCCTTCTATATAGATTTTGTATCCTGTGGCCTTTCTAAACACATTTATTAGTTCTAGTATTATGGAGGGGCAAGGGGGCTCTTTGGGAATTTCTTCTACACAGGATCATGTTGTCTGCAAATAAAATATAGTGTTCCGTCCTCCTTTTCAATCTGTTGTTAGGTGCTGTCGAGTCTATTCCACACAACAGAACAAAACACTGACCAGTTCTGCCCCATCTTCACAATCATCGTTTGAGCCCATTGTTGCAGCTACTATGTTAGCCCGTTCTGTTGAGGGCTTTGCTCTTTTTAACTGCCCCTCTACTTTACCAAGCATGATGTCCTTCTCCAGGGACTGGTCCCTTCTGATAACATGTCCAAATATGTGAGACGAAGTCTTGCTGCCCTCATTTCTAAGGAGCATTCTGGCTGTACTTCTTCCAAGACAGATTAGTTCTTTCTTTAAGTGGTCCATAGTGTATTCAATATTCTTCACCAAAACCATAATTCAGAGTTATCAATTCTTCTTCAGTCTTCCATATTTATTGTCCAGCTTTCACCTGCATATGAGGTGATGGAAAATACCATGGCTTGGTTCAGGTGCACTTTAGTCCTTTAAGTGACATCTTTGCTTTTAACACTTGAAAGAAGTCTTTTGCAGCAGATTTACTCAGTACAATACGTAGTGTGATTTCTTGACTCTTGATTCTATGGGCATTGATTATGGATCCAAGTAAAATAAATCCTTGACAACTTCATTATTTTCTCCATTTATCATGATGTTACTTATAGTTCCAGTTGTGAGGATTTTTGCTTTCTCTACTTTGGGGTGTAATCCATACTGAAGCTGTGGTCTTTGATCTTCATCAGTAAGTGCTTCAAGTCCTCTTCACTTTCAGCCAGCGAGGTTGTGTCATCTGCATATCGCAGGTTGTTAATGAGTCTTCCTCCAATCCTGATGCTGCTTTCTTTATATAGTCCAGTTTCTCAGATTGTTTGCTCAGCATACAGGTTGAACAAGTATGGTGAAAGGGTACAACTCTGACACACATGTTTTCTGATTTTAAATCATGCAGTATCTCCTTGTTCTGTTCGAATGAGTGCCTTGGTCTATGTATGGTCTATGTACAGGGTCTGCCTGAGCACAATGAAGTATTCTGGAATTCCCATGCTTGGCAATGTTATCCATAATTTGTTATGAGCCACAGAGTCAAATGCCTTTGCATACTCAATAAAACACAGGCAAGCATCTTTCTTGCCAGTCTAGATGCTTTTAATTACTTTTTTTTTTTTTTTTTTTGGTTGGGTTGCTGTAGCTATTACCTCTAGTGAAAATGGATGTTCTCTTTGGTGTGGGAATATTCAGGGGATAGATCAATGTATATTTGGAAAACATAAACTGCCCTTTATATGTATTTGCAAATACAGAAATAATTCTTATACTATATTCATAATAATATTTGCTAATTTTATTATTAAACAGACTAATAATATTATCTTTTTTATTCCAAAATATTTGACAGGTTCTCATTTATTTTTTCTTTAAACATTTATTTGGTTATCTTGTATATTTTCTTAAGTTCCTTCAAAAGATAGCAACCTAGATAAAATAAACTTGGAAACCTCTTTTCTCTCCATGTATGTCATTTTCTATTAGCTTCCTTATTTTTGTGAGAAATGTCATTATGTACAAGAGCAATGTACTAGTAAGGGAAAAGACAGAGAAAGGAGAGAGGTTTAATCTAAGCGGAAACTGCATATTTATTCACGGTGTGACTGTGAAAAAGCCAATTTGAACCACCTTGCTATGTCTTACATGATGGTACATTTCCCTTCAGGAGTTTGATATGATGCTTAGTTTCCTCTCATCCATGTTTTGATGGAACCTCTGATGCTGTAAGAAGAACTCACTCAAGGCATCTTTCCATGTTGTATATATGCCATCCAGTTTCCAACTCTCACATCTCTGTACGGGAGATAGAAATTTTAAATTGTAGTTAAGAGTGATCAAGGGAAGAGGCAACTAGAATGAATTATTATATATACAGAGGGGGTAACCCATATTAATTACTTACTAACCCTTTCCTCAGACTGACCAAAGGCATTCCTCAAAAAAATTATCTTTATTCATTACTCTTCAAATTTTCATGCTTCATAAAGTAGTACTTAAGAGCGTTCTTTAAAAATTGTATAAAGATTCACTTTTGGAATATAGTATAAAAATTGTAATCTTTTTTTGAGGTTACTACATTAGAAGATATAACCTTAATAAAACGGCATTGCTGTATTAGAAGGATATTTGACATTTTGCTATAAGGCAGAGGCCTTTAATGAGATCTCGATCAAAGAAAATATTTTAGTAATGATACATGAGTTAATCGATGCTGATCAAATGAATCTACTCCAGTCCACTTTGGATTTCACTTTATCAGTAGCTTTTCAGATTAAAAGATTAACAAGTTCATAAGTGACTAATAGCATTTCACTTGACTATGCATCTGTATCTAGCTAATTGTACAAGAGAATATTTGAAAGTACTTCAGATTGCAATTTATTATAGTGTTGAATTCCTTAAGAAGAAGCAAACCAGGTAAAACAGCATAAATTGAAGGATAATCTAAAGTAAGCTATGCAAAAATACTTGAAAGTCCATTGTGTATCATGGAATTGTTGGAGAAAGATAAACACAAAAAAGAATGGTGTTATGACTATTGCTGCAAAATACAGCAAATAATTTAAAAGTATCCAACTTCTATTTTGATAATATTATCATTTATTTGAGTGCTGTCAAACCACTCCAGTTCCTAAGGGATTTGTACCTATTGCTCAAAACCATTTTTCACGGAAAATAACACTACCGCATTCCAGAACCCAAGGCCAGCATCACATTTAAAAATATCATCATAATTACTTTGTGATGGAATCAGCATGATCTTTATCTTATGGATCATATTATCAGTGTTTTCAATCACTTAACCAAAGAAGAAATAGTTGCTCACTTAAATGGATTTTTGAGATTTTACTTTTAATCACCATTGTACAATAAAATGTAATGAGCAAAATATAATGAACAAACATAGAAACCATAGTTTCTTCATGTCTCTGACATGGTACCTATGCCAGCCATATCTCAGTTTTTATTTTTGTTTAGGAGCTTTCTACATTCAGCCTATATCAGATAAATTTTCAGGGGAGAATTATTTATTATTCCCCTTTTGTATTTAAAGTACAAATTTTGAAAATTATTTTGTAACTTTCTTTAATGTCTTTCAGCATTATTGTAGATAGTTATCTGGACAGTTCTCATCTCATTTAGTAATTTCAAGGAGAAGACAGTGAGGGTGTGTAAATGACTTCAACGTGGGTCCCCACCAATTGATAAGGAAGTTAAGCTACACTCTTAGTCTGTGTTCAGCCATTAAATCTCAGTGCAGTTGACCAACTTCTATTCATCTTTTTAGACCTTTAGGTGTTAATTACACTTCTCTATCCCTGCCCCAAGTTCTTGACCTAGCAAAAGAAAAAAAAAAAAAAATTTAAGGAATTACCATAAGACTATTAAAATGTACAGTGACACATCTGTGTTCTACCGACAAAGCATAGTGATCTTTATTTCAGATGCTGATAGCCTATATTGTAAAATATATATCATGTGCTTCTTTAATGAATTGTGTTTTTTTTTTTTTTGGTTAATGTATTTATTCTCCATTAGCATAGTGTGTTAATTTTTTTTTTTTTTTCTCTTACCACTTCACAGAATGTGTATTACAACGTAGCTACTCTGTAATTAGGGTTCAGGAGAACCACAATACAAATACATTTTATGTGGATTACTTCATAATTATACTTCCAGTTACTGTGTAGCTCAATGACTAATCACCATGTTACTTGCAATTTTTATATCTTGTAAGCCTGCAGTTTCAAAGACAGAAATAATCAGATAATTAGTCTTTGATTACATAGTACTCACCCTGTTCTTAAATGTACTTAAATGGTCAATAATTACCTTGTAATTACAGAGCAATTACTGTAGTGCATTCACACCACCATATGTAAGGCACTGTCAGTGATTTCTTCCCCTATGTTTAGGGATTTATGACTCAGTCATAGAAAGGTCACTGCAGACTGCACTGGGGCAAAAGCTGCCTGAGGGGGTGGTCATGTTATTAAGGTGAGAGCAGGCAGCAGTGTAGTGGCAAGGGCTGTTAAAGGAAGTAGTGGCAACTGGTTTTAAAGATATGGCTAATAAATACAAAATATGTATAGAAAGAGAAAATCCACTGAATTTTTTTTCAAGGCCATCAACTTGTTCTTTACAGCAAGTCATTTTCTCTAATATACCTGTTTTCACTTTATCCAAAGATGCTTTTTTGGATACTAACAGACCATTTAAAATTACATAGTACAAGGTTCACACACTAAAAATTTCATCTCGCTTTCATCTTAGCAAGAAGTTTTAAGTGCCAGCACCTGGCACCTCAGCAAAAGATCATAGTTAGCACATTTTCTTTTCGTTGAGTTGTTGCATGGAAAGCATTGATAATTTCCCACTCAGCTAAAAGAAGTTGATGCTTTAGCAATGGTTTTACATGGTTGTAGTTACCTAATGAACTAATTCCTTGAATTCTATGATGTTTTATTTTATTCCATGTTTACCTTACTTATAATCATATTCCATTAAGGGATTGGAATCATTTTTATGAATAGGAAAAACAAATCTTAAACTCAACTGAATTTATAGCACTTCATAGTAATATAGAAGTATCTGTGAAAAAGTGCCAATGTAAATAAAGGGTGAAGTATTTATTCACATCATATATATATATATATATATATATATATATATATATATATATATATATATATATATATATATATTTACCCCTAGCCAATTTTGGTTTGCATGCATGAAGGTTTAAAATTCAGTCCGTTTCTCAGAGGAACTCTAGATGAAGAAAAGATCAAATCAATTTGATAAAAGATCAGTTCTTGCCATCCTTTTACTTACCTGACTTTACAACCAATTTGGCACTTTTTCACAGATCCTCACATTCAGCTTTGTTTGAAATCATTTAAAAATGTCTTTAATTTCTTTTTCTTGTATGACTTTTTCCATTGTTTGAGTTGCAGTCCTTTAGGAGGTGACTGGGATTTAGTCAGATGCAAGACAGAACTCACTTTAAAGCCTTGTTTCTCAGTGGGGGTGATTTTTGTCCCCCAGAGACATCTGGAAATGTCTGGTGACATTTTTGGTTGTCACAACTAAAGGGAGGGTTACTAATGGCATCTAATAGGTAGAAACTAGGAATTTGCTAAACATCCTAGAATGTTCAGGACAGCCCCCCATATAAAAAAAAAAAAAAAGGAATTATTCAGCCCAAAATATTTATGGTACTGAGGTGCAGAAACTCTGCTTTAAAGAAATGACCAGCCACTGGCCATAACGGTTTCTAAGAAGTTATATAGAATTTGAGCAGAATGTATGTTTTTCCTCAAAATCATTTAAAAATATGTGAAGGAGGAAAACATCTTTCGAGAAAAAGTTTTACTTACAACTGAATTTTCTAAAAAAGTTATGCAAATATAAAATAAAACTAACCTGCCTAGCTTTCAGGCAGTGTGTATATACTTTTCAACGTATCTAAAGAACCATACTAAAACATTATTCTTAATGACTTAAAAATTCTAAAATTTTTCTTTTTAACGTTATTTTTCTGCAACTATTATTCCTTTATTTACAACTTAACTTTGAGGACTTAATTGTTGAGATGATTTTAATTCAGTTTAATAAACTCTGGAAAAAAATATTCTGAGATTGGTAGCTAACTAAATAATAAGAATGACAAAACTATTTTTTTTCTATTACACAAATAAAAATATTCTACTTTTCTCACTTTTTTTTTTTTTTTTAATTGTTACTATCTCAACATTCATTACAATAGTTGGATCGTCACATCTTGCCTACTATCAATAGTGTTTTGTCTCCAATTTAAAGGTCATTAGACCAAGTCATTTAAGTGACCTGCCAAGGACATATACCCAATCATTAGTCGAATAAGAGAGAATCCCTTTTTGGGCTGCCTAATGGAGACAACTTGATAACACTCTTTTCAAGACATGGTATAAATGTAGCAAAAGAGTATAATTTCCAGAACAGTCATTCTTGTTTCCAGAAGAGTCTAACTTGAACCACTCAGAGTGATTTCTTTTGCATCCAGGACTAAGGCCACATAGACACCTTATAGCTGTCCTGAAATAAATGAAGATAGGGCTAGGATTGTACATAAATCAGTTTTTTACTGGAGTGGGGAAACTGTTACCGGGATCAGGGCTGTCAAAATGGACAAAGGGGGAAAATTAACTTGTTTGTCTTAGAAATGATTGTCCTACTTATATCAATGACAGAGTCAATAAGAGAATACAGTTTTAAAAAATGACTTATAAAAAGGGTTCAAAGTAGCAATAGTTATTTGTTTACTTTTACTCTTTACTTTGGAAACCTTCAACCACATTGCAAAATGAATAGAAGAGTGTGATGAACCACTGTCACTCAGCTTCAATAATTATCAACACCTTCCCAATGTTTTTTCTCCTCCTCTCCTTTTATTGAGTAGAATATTTAAAGCAAATCTCAGAAATCATGTTATTTTACCTATCAATATTTCAGTATGTAACTCTAATTGGTAAAGGTGTTTTATTTATTACACAGCTATCATTTTTTTTTTTTTATCCCATCTAACAAAACTAGGAAAAATTCCTTAATGTTTTTATAATCCCAGCAGGAAACACTTGATACATCCAAACTGAGGCTATTTAGAAAAAGTCAATGAATGGACTATTTACAAAGATGTGGGTAGGGTTTGAGGGGATACCACAAGGGAAAAGGGATAGTGTAGGAACCTGGCTGGTATCTGGGGAGAAAGCATTATTTTGCCACTCCTTTGACCTGAATCAAGATGTGGGAGCAGTTACCTAAACTCAGAGAGAGAAAGGATCTGTAGCTAATTTACCAGGACTGCTAATTTCCAGGATCAGTGATTTTTTTTTCCAAGTTTAAATTTAAATTGTTTAAAGTATCTGCTAAGAAAGTTTTAAAGTATGAAATGTATCTTATATTTTATTCTAACAGAATAAATATAAAATTTGTAAACCATCAGTTTCTCAACTCTTGTTAAATCGATGAGATTTGAAGAGGTACAAAATCCCGTTTTCCTAGTATGCCTCCATGCCTCCATTCAGAGCTGGGAAATGCAGTTGGAGGGGCAGTTATTTGCTCTATTCTATATATCAGGTGTTGTCACACGCATTGTCTATCTAGTGTATCATCTCATCATGACAGCACTCCAGTATAGGAGATATTGTAGCCCCCATTAAGAAGATGAGGAATCAGTGAAACATTTCATAACATGGAGGAACCTGGAAGGCATTATGCTGAGTGAAATTAGTCAGAGGCAAAAAGACAAATACTGTCTGAGACCACTATTATAAGATCTTGAGAAATTGTATAAACTGAGAAGAACACATACTTTTGTGGTTACGAGGGGGGGAGGGAGGGAGGGTGGGAGAGGTATTTACTGATTAGCTAGTAGATAAGAACTACTTTAGGTGAAGGGAAGGACAATACTCTATACAGGGAAGGTCAGCTCAGCTGGACTGGACCAAAAGCAAAGAAGTTTCCAGGATAAACTGAATGCTTCAAAGGTCAGCGGAGCAAGGGCAGGGGTTTGGGGACTATGGCTTAAGGGGACTTCTAAGTCAATTGGCAAAATAATTCTATTATGAAAACATTCTGCATCCCACTTTGAACTCTGGCGTCTGGGGTCTTAAATGCTAACAAGCAGCCATCTAAGATGCATCATTTGGTCTCAACCCACCTGGATCAAAGGAGAATGAAGAACACCAAGGCCACATGATAACTATGAGCCCAAGAGACAGAAAGGGCCACATGAACTATAGACTTACATCATCCTGAGACCAGAACAACTAGATGGTGCCCAGCCACAACCAGTGACTGCCCTGACAGGGAACAAAACAGAGAACCCCTGAGGGAGCAGAAGAGAAGTGGGATGCAGACCCCAAATTCTCATAAAAAGACCAGACTTAATGGTCTGACTGAGACTAGAGGAATCCCAGTGGTCATGGTCCCCAAACCTTCTGTTGGCTCAGGACAGGAACCATTCCTGAAGACAACTCATCAGACATGGAAGGGACTGGACAATGGGTTGGAGAGAGATGCTGATGAAGAGTGAGCTACTTGTATCAGGTGGACACTTGAGACTGTGTTGGCATCTCCTGTCTGGAGGGGAGATAGGAGGGTAGAGAGGGTTAGAAAATGGCAAAATTGTCACAAAAGGAGAGACTGGAAGGAGGGAGTGGGCTGACTCATTAGGGGGAGAGTAAGTGGGAGTATGGAGTAAGGTGTATATAAGCTTATATGTGACAGACTCACTTGATTTGTAAACATTCACTTAAAGCACAATAAAAATTATTAAAAAAAAAGGAATGGAGAAAGACTGATTTAAAAGAATTTCTCCCCACCCCCTTTTTTTTTTTTTAACTTTTATTAAGCTTCAAGTGAATGTTTACAAATCCAATCAGTCTGTCACATATAAGTTTACATACATCTCTCTCCCTACTCCCACTTGCTCTCCCCCTCTTGAGTCAGCCCTTTCAGCCTCTCCTTTCGTGACAATTTTGCCGGCTTCCCTTTCTCTCTATCCTCCCATCCCCCCTCCAGACAAGAGTTGCCAACACAATCTCAAGTGTCCACCTGATATAATTAGCTCACTCTTCATCAGCATCTCTCTCCCACCCGCTGACCAGTCCCTTTCATGTCTGATGAGTTGTCTACGGGGATGGTTCCTGTGCTGTACCAACAGAAGGTCAGGGGACCATGGCCGCCGGGATTCCTCTAGTCTCAGTCAGACCATTAAGTTTGGTCATTTTATGAGAATTTGGGGTCTGCATCCCACTGATCTCCTGCTCCCTCAGGGGTCCTCTGCTGTGCTCCTTGTCAGGGCAGACATCTATTGTGGCCAGGCACCAATTAGTTCTTCTGGTCTCAGGATGATGTAGGTCTCTGGTTCATGTGGCCCTTTCTGTCTCTTGGGCTCTTAGTTGTCGTGTGGCCTTGGTGTTCTTCATTTTCCTTTGCTCCAGGTGGGTTGAGACCAATTGATGCATCTTAGATGGCCGCTTGTTAGCATTTAAGACCCCAGACGCCACATTTCAAAGTGGGATGCAGAATGATTTCATAATAGAATGATTTTGCCAATTGACTTAGAAGTCCCCGCAAACCATGTTCCCCAGACCCCCGCCCTTGCTCCGCTGACCTTTGAAGCATTCATTTTATCCCGGAAACTTCTTTGCTTTTGGTCCAGTCCAATTGAGCTGACCTTCCATGTATTGAGTGTTGTCTTTCCTTTCACCTAAAGCAGTTCTTATCTACTGATTAATCAATAAAAAACCCTCTCCCACCCTCCCTTCCTCCCCCCCTCGTAACCACAAAAGTATGTGTTCTTCTCAGGTTTACTATTTCTCAAGATCTTATAGTAGTGGTCTTATACAATATTTGTCCTTTTGCCTCTGACTAATTTCGCTCAGCATAATGCCTTCCAGGTTCCTCCATGTTATGAAACGTTTCACAGATTCGTCACTGTTCTTTATCGATGCGTAGTATTCCATTGTGTGAATATACCACAATTTATTTACCCATTCATCCATTGATGGACACCTTGGTTGCTTCCAGCTTTTTGCTATTGTAAACAGAGCTGCAATAAACATGGGTGTGCATATATCTGTTTGTGTGAAGGCTTGTGTATCTCTAGGGTATATTCCGACGAGTGGGATTTCTGGGTTGTATGGTAGTTCTAATTCTAACTGTTTAAGATAACGCCAGATAGATTTCCAAAGTGGTTGTACCATTTTACATTCCCACCAGCAGTGTATAAGAGTTCCAATCTCTCCGCAGCCTCTCCAACATTTATTATTTTGTGTTTTTTGGATTAATGCCAGCCTTGTTGGTGTGAGATGGAATCTCATCGTAGTTTTAATTTGCATTTCTCTAATGGCTAATGATCGAGAGCATTTTCTCATGTATCTGTTGGCTGCCTGAATATCTTCTTTAGTGAAATGTGTGTTCATATCCTTTGCCCACTTCTTGTTCGGGTTGTTTGTCTTTTTGTGGTTGAGTTTTGACAGAATCATGTAGATTTTAGAGATCAGGCGTTGGTCGGAGATGTCATAGCTGAAAATTCTTTCCCAGTCTGTAGGTGGTCTTTTTACTCTTTTGGTGAAGTCTTTAGATGAGCATAGGTGTTTGATTTTTAGGAGCTCCCAGTTATCGGGTTTCTCTTCATCATTTTTGGTAATGTTTTGTATTCTGTTTATGCCTTGTATTAGGGCTCCTAGGGTTGTCCCAATTTTTTCTTCCATGATCTTTATCGTTTTAGTCTTTATGTTTAGGTCTTTGATCCACTTGGAGTTAGTTTTTGTGCATGGTGTAAGGTATGGGTCCTGTTTCATTTTTTCGCAAATGGATATCCAGTTATGCCAGCACCATTTGTTAAAAAGGCTATCTTTTCCCCAATTAATTGACACTGGTCCTTTGTCAAATATCAGCTGCTCATACGTGGATGGATCTATGTCTGGGTTCTCAATTCTGTTCCATTGGTCTATGTGTCTGTTGTTGTACCAATACCAGGCTATTTTGACTACTGTGGCTGTATAGTAGGTTCTGAAGTCAGGTAAAGTGAGGCCTCCCGCTTTCTTCTTCTTTTTCAGTAGTGCTTTGCTTATCCGGGGCTTCTTTCCCTTCCATATGAAATTGGTGATTTGTTTCTCTATCCCCTTAAAATATGACATTGGAATTTGGATCGGAAGTGCGTTAAATGTATAGATGGCTTTTGGTAGAATAGACATTTTTACTATGTTAAGTCTTCCTATCCATGAGCAAGGTATGTTTTTCCACTTAAGTATGTCCTTTTGAATTTCTTGTAGTAGAGCTTTGTACTTTTCTTTGTATAGGTCTTTTACATCCTTGGTAAGGTTTATTCCTAAGTATCTTATCTTCTTGGGGGCTACTGTGAATGGTATTGATTTGGTTATTTCCTCTTTGGTGTTCTTTTTGTTGATGTAGAGGAATCCAAGTGATTTTTGTATGTTTATTTTATAACCTGAGACTCTGCCAAACTCTTCTATTAGTTTCAGTAGCTTTCTGGAGGATTCCTTAGGGTTTTCTGTGTATATAATCATGTCATCTGCAAATAGTGATAACTTTACTTCCTCCTTGCCAATCCGGATACCTTTTATTTCTTTGTCTAGCCTAATTGCCCTGGCTAGGACTTCCAGCACGATGTTGAATAAGAGCGGTGATAAAGGGCATCCTTGTCTGGTTTCCGTTCTCAAGGGAAATGCTTTCAGGTTCTCTCCATTTAGAGTGATATTGGCTGTTCGCTTTGCATAGATGCCCTTTATTATGTTGAGGAATTTTCCTTCAATTCCTATTTTGGTAAGAGTTTTTATCATAAATGGGTGTTGGACTTTGTCAAATGCCTTTTCTGCATCAATTGATAAGATCATGTGGTTTTTGTCTTTTGTTTTATTTATGTGATGAATTACATTAATGGTTTTTCTGATATTAAACCAGCCTTGCATACCTGGTATAAATCCCACTTGATCATGGTGAATTATTTTTTTGATGTGTTGTTGGATTCTATTGGCTAGAATTTTGTTGAGGATTTTTGCATCTATGTTCATGAGGGATATAGGTCTATAATTTTCTTTTTTTGTAATGTCTTTACCTGGTTTTGGTATCAGGGAGATGGTGGCTTCATAGAATGAGTTGGGTAGTATTCCGTCATTTTCTATGCTTTGGAATACCTTTAGTAGTAGTGGTGTTAACTCTTCTCTGAAAGTTTGGTAGAACTCTGCAGTGAAGCCGTCCGGGCCAGGGCTTTTTTTTGTTGGGAGTTTTTTGATTACCGTTTCAATCTCTTTTTTTGTTATGGGTCTATTTAGTTGTTCTACTTCTGAATGTGTTAGTTTAGGTAGATAGTGTTTTTCCAGGAATTCATCCATTTCTTCTAGGTTTTCAAATTTGTTAGAGTACAATTTTTCATAATAATCTGAAATGATTCTTTTAATTTCATTTGGTTCCGTTGTGATGTGGTCCTTCTCGTTTCTTATTCGGGTTATTTGTTTCCTTTCCTGTATTTCTTTAGTCAGTCTAGCCAATGGTTTATCAATTTTGTTAATTTTTTCAAAGAACCAGTTTTTGGCTCTGTTAATTCTTTCAATTGTTTTTCTGTTCTCTAATTTATTTAGTTCAGCCCTAATTTTTATTATTTGTTTTCTTCTGGTGCCTGATGGATTCTTTTGTTGCTCACTTTCTATTTGTTCAAGTTGTAGGGACAGTTCTCTGATTTTGGCTCTTTCTTCTTTTTGTATGTGTGCATTTATCGATATAAATTGGCCTCTGAGCACTGCTTTTGCTGTGTCCCAGAGGTTTTGATAGGAAGTATTTTCATTCTCGTTGCTTTCTATGAATTTCCTTATTCCCTCCTTGATGTCTTCTATAACCCAGTCTTTTTTCAGGAGGGTATTGTTCATTTTCCAAGTATTTGATTTCTTTTCCCTAGTTTTTCTGTTATTGATCTCTAGTTTTATTGCCTTGTGGTCTGGGAAGATGCTTTGTAACATTTCGATGTTTTGGACTCTGCAAAGGTTTGTTTTATGACCTAATATGTGGTCTATTCTAGAGAATGTTCCATGTGCGCTAGAAAAAAAAGTATATTTTGCGGTAGTTGGGTGGAGAGTTCTGTATAAGTCAATGAGGTCAAGTTGGTTGATTGTTGTAATTAGATCTTCCGTGTCTCTATTGAGCTTCTTACTGGATGTCCTGTCCTTCTCCGAAAGTGGTGTGTTGAAGTCTCCTACTATAATTGTGGAGGTATCTATCTCATTTTTCAATTCTGTTAAAATTTGACTTATGTATCTTGCAGCCCTGTCATTGGGTGCATAAATATTTAATATGGTTATGTCTTCCTGATCAATTGTCCCTTTTATCATTATATAGTGTCCTTCTTTATCCTTTGTGGTGGATTTAAGTCTAAAGTCTATTTTGTCAGAAATTAATACTGCTACTCCTCTTCTTTTTTGCTTATTGTTTGCTTGATATATTTTTTTCCATCCTTTGAGTTTTAGTTTGTTTGTGTCTCTAAGTCTAAGGTGTGTCCCTTGTAGGCAGCATATAGATGGATCGTGTTTCTTTATCCAGTCTTTGACTCTCTGTCTCTTTATTGGTGCATTTAGTCCATTTACATTCAGCTTAATTATAGATAAATAAGTTTTTAGTGCTGTCATTTTGATGCCTTTTTATGTGTGTTGTTGTCAATTTCATTTTTGTGCTGAGGCGTTTTTCTTAGTAAATTGTGAGATCCTCATTTTCATAGTGTTTGACTTTATGTTAGTTGAGTCGTTACGTTTTTCTTGGCTTTTATCTTGAGTTATAGAGTTGTTATACCTTTTTGTGGTTACCTTATTATTTACCCCTATTTTTCTAAGTAAAAACCTAACTTGTATTGTTCTATATCGCCTTGTATCACTCTCCATCTGGCAGTTCAAAGCCTCCTGTATTTAGTCCCTCTTTTTGATTATTGTGATCTTTTACCTATTGACTTCCATGATTCCCTGTTATGTGTATTTTTTTTTTCAATTAGTCTTAATTTGTTTGTTTTTGTGATTTCCCTATTTGAGTTGATATCAGGACGTTCTGTTTTGTGACCTTGTGTTGTGCTGATATCTGATATTATTGGTTCTCTGACCAAACAATATCCTTTAGTATTTCTTGTAGCTTTGGTTTGGTTTTTGCAAATTCTCTAAACTTGTGTTTATCTGTAAATATCTTAATTTCGCCTTCATATTTCAGAGAGAGTTTTGCTGGATATATGATCCTTGGCTGGCAGTTTTTCTCCTTCAGTGTTCTGTATATGTCGTCCCATTCCCTTCTTGCCTGCATGGTTTCTGCTGAGTAGTCTGAACTTATTCTTATTGATTCTCCCTTGAAGGAAACCTTTCTTTTCTCCCTGGCTGCTTTTAAAATTTTCTGTTTATCTTTGGTTTTGGCGAGTTTGATGATAATATGTCTTGGTGTTTTTCTTTTGGGATCAATCTTAAATGGGGTTCGATGAGCATCTTGGATAGATATCCTTTCGTCTTTCATGATGTCAGGGAAGTTTTGTGTCAGGAGTTCTTCAACTATTTTCTCTGTGTTTTCTGTCCCCCCTCCCTGTTCTGGGACTCCAATCACCCGCAGGTTATCCTTCTTGATAGAGTCCCACATGATTCTTAGGGTTTCTTCATTTTTTTAAATTCTTTTATCTGATTTTTTTTCAGCTATGTTGGTGTTGATTCCCTGGTCCTCCAGATGTCCCAGTCTGCATTCTAATTGCTCCAGTCTGCTCCTCTGACTTCCTATTGCGTTGTCTAATTCTGTAATTTTATTGTTAATCTTTTGGATTTCTACATGCTGTCTCTCTATGGATTCTTGCAACTTATTAATTTTTCCACTATGTTCTTGAATAATCTTTTTGAGTTCTTCAACAGTTTTATCAGTGTGTTCCTTGGCTTTTTCTGCAGTTTGCCTTATTTCATTTGTGATGTCTTGAAGCATTCTGTAAATTAGTTTTTTATATTCTGTATCTGATAATTCCAGGATTGTATCTTCATTTGGGAAAGATTTTCATTCTTTAGTTTGGGGGGTTGGAGAAGCTGTCATGGTCTGCTTCTTTATGTGGTTTGATATGGACTGCTGTCTCCGAGCCATCACTGGGAAACTAGTTTTTCCAGAAAATCCGCTAAAAAAAAAATGCAGTCAGATCCCTATCAGAGTTCTCCCTCTGGCTCAGGCTATTCGGATGTTAATGAAGCCGCCTGGGGAGGGTGGGGGAGGGAACAGAGAGATAGGAGAGTAGCACCTCAGAGTATAGCCAGAGTTGCTTGTCTTGCTTGGAATGTCTATTATATCTGAGATTCCCGCGGGGCGCGTTGCCTATGTGTGCTGGCTGTGTGGAGATTGCCCCCGGGGGGTCTGGCCCGCTGGAGTCACGGTCATATCCTCCGCTTCCAGCCCCACGCCCAGCGTCAAGGCTCCCCTGCTGGGACGGTGCACTCTCGACTCCAAAATCAGTTGCTGCCTCCCGGGGACTTCTCCTACCGGCTGCGTCCCACGCCGCCCACGGAACCGGCTGGTCCCCTTCCCGGGGTTAGTTCAGGGGGGTGGAGCAGCTCTCCGTGTTTATGCCGTACCTGCGTCCAGTCCAAATCCCGGCGGAACGGTTCCCTGGCTGGAACGCTGCTCTCCCCGTTCCAAGACCAGTCACTGCCTCCCTGGGACTTTTCCTACCGGCTGCTTCCCATGCCTCCCGCGGAACCGGCTGGTCTCCCTCCCAGGGTTAGTTCAGGGGGGTGGAGCAGCTCTCTGTGCTTGTGCCGTACCTGAGTGGTACGCTGGCTCCAGGCTCTGGAAACAATCGCTGCTTCCCCATATTAGTTCGTTCTCCGTCTCTAAATCTGTGTTTGTTGTTCAGGGTTCATAGATTGTTATGTATGTGATCGATTCACTTGTTTTTCCGTGTCTTTGTTGTAAGAGGGATCCGAGGTAGCGTCTGCCTAGTCGGCCATCTTGGCTCCGCCCCCCCCTTTTTTTTTTAATGGTGTTTCTGGTCTCTGCTAAAGGGAAATTAAAAATTATGAAAAATAAAGAAATCACATTCCTTCATCAAGGAATGGTAGGACATTTTGAGGTTTAACTGTCCAAGGGAATAAAATGTGTGTGTTTCAAAGTGCAAAAAAAAAAAAAAAGATGAGGACTCTAAAGCCCTAAATCTCACAACTAGGAAGTAGTTGATTTGCAATTTTAATACTGATGTGTCTGACTCCAAATCTCAAGCTCTTCCTACTTAACAGCATGCAATCAATATTACGAAACATCTAGCAGCAATTTCATATCTTTTATGACTCATGATTGTTTGGAGAGAGTAGTTGTGTATAATTATTATTTCCAAACAAGATAGCATATGACTGATTTATTGATATTATTCATATTACACTATGTTGTAATATATAAACATTTATGTTTTACTCTTGGTTTTGATTTGGAGTCTAATTTTAGCATAAATATCCTCAGAGAATCTTAGGCTATATCATGTGTAAGAAAAGCTACGTTTTGGGCTATTGACTGAGTTGTATGGAGGAAACAATGCTTTAATACAGAGCACTGACCTATTTTTTTGTCCAGTCAAGAAGGCTGGAGTATGTGTTGTGTGAGCTATCGGAAAGAACATAAACTCTTCAGTTTGAAGCAACTTTCATGGAAAACGAAAATCAAAGTCTGTCCCCTCAGATAGTTTCCATGATGCTTCTTGTCAAAGGACATGATGTCAAAATTAAGCGATCTTTAAGGAAGATATGACTGCTAAGAAGTTTCAATTCTCAAATATTTTTTAAAGAAAATTCATTTTCTAGGAAGGAAATATACTTAAGTGAGTATTGTTCATTTGATCTGAATTGAATATTTCCTATTATTGAAGTTTGTATTTTATTTTGTAGTTAACTGTTATTGACTATTAAGTATAATTCTGAGTTTTCTGGCTTCAGGAAGCATAAGGTCAAGAGAGGAATGAGACTGAAATTATGATGTTGTGTTTAGACTCAACCCAGCCATTAGCTTTCATAATGAAACTAGGCAAGTTCCTTATTCTTTCTGGCCTCAGTTTCTTCATTTGTACAAGGAGAGGACACGTTTATAGATCTAAACTTCTATTATTTTAAAATAATCTTGTATAAATCAAGCAATCTGAAGTCAGTGGACAGCGTGAAGTGAGGGGTCAACAGAACCTTTCCCTGAAAAGCAACTATAAAACTGGATGACATTGTCAAAAGAAGCATTTCTTTACTCTGGAATTTCTCAAAAGACAACAAACTAAGCAGTGTTTTTTCATGAAAATGATTGAACTCTGTGTAAGAGCGGTGTAAATCTATGGCATTTTTGCTCAGGATGCCTGCTAGTCAGCCCTATCTACAGCTATGTCAGCATGGTAGTTCAATCAGAGAGGGGCAGGCCTGCTGCCACCGCCAGAGGCGGTTCAATTGATTGGGAGGGTTTTCAAAGTGGTTATCTCAGTGGTAAGCAATCCGAGGAGAGTAGTTTTGTCAGGATGAGTGTCCAGGCACATTTGGGGGCATGCGGTGGTCAATGGACTACTCAGGGATTTGAAGAGAATTCTGGGAGATGAGGTAGTCATAAAGGACTAGATAACTCTCCGTATGTCTTGAATTGAAGAGAGGATGTTTTCATGTACAATAGAGAACAAACCAAACCCAAACCACCTATGCATCACTAACCTGTCAAGCCTGTGTATGCGTGGTAGAGATGTTAGAGAGCCTTGTGGGAAGTAAAAGCCTTGGGAAAACTTGAAAACATTCTGAAGGTTAAATGCACTCTTTGGCCAGACATGAATCCATCAGCAGAAAATAAAACATTTGCTGGCTTGAGGTGGTTTAGCACAAAATGGCAAATCTTTGAGTCAGCACTAAGACATGTGATCCCAAGGGTGATCCTTAGGATTCCAAGCTTAAAAACAAAAATACAGAAATCCAAACTAAACAGAGACATCAGTGATCACACATTGTGGAAAAGACAGACTTCATGTTGATACTAAGAATATTTTGTACTGAATGAAAATAAAACCCCATCATATAGAAATTTATGGGATGCAGCCAATGCAGTGATTAGAGAGAAATTTATAAATGCATACATGCCTATATGCAGAGGAAGTTCTGAAATCAATTACCTAAGATACCACCTTAACAAACCAGAAAAAGAACTGCAAATCCAAGGCAAAAAGAATTAAGTAAATAATAAAGATTAGAGCAGAAATCAATGAAACAAAAAAATAGAAAATAGGTAAAATCAATGAAACCAATCAAAGGTTTGTTCTTTAGTGAGCTGAATAAAACTGATCAAGAGAATATGAGAAAAGACACATTACCAAAATCTGGGATAATTATAAGAACTAAAGTTAAAACATTTCTAGAAGAAAATGGGGGAAAAATCTTTGTTATTTTGGGTTAGGCAAAGAGTTCTTAGATATGATGCTGTAACACAATTCATAAATAAGAATTGATAAATTGGGCTTCAATAAAATTAAAATTGATTGCCATTTAAAAGATACCATTATGAAAATGAAAAGAAAAAAAACAAGCCACAGGCTGGAAAACATTTGCAAATCATATATCTGATAAAAGATTTGTATTCAGAAAATATAAACAACTCTTAATATCCAATAATAAGGCAAACAACCCAATTAAAACTGGACAAATGATTTGAAAATACATTTGACCAAAAAATATCTTTAAAAACACTAGTAAAAGCACATGAGAGGCACTCAACATTATTAGTGATTAGGGAAATGAAAATTAATACCACAATGTGATACCACTATACTAAACATGCACTAGAAACACTATAATAAAGTAAAAAAATACCAAATGTTGGTTGAGGATGTGGAAAAACTGGAATCCTCATCAATTACGTGTAGGTAAAATGGAACAGCCAGTTTAGATAACAGTTCTGCAATTTCTTTAAAAGTTAAACGTAATCTTATAGTATGACCCAGCAATTCCTTACCTAGGCATAAACCCAAAAGAAATAGAATTTTATGTCCATAAAAAGGCATTTATGCTTATGTTCATAGCATCATTATTCATAATAGCCAAAAACAAGAAAGAATCTAGTTATCAACTTGTGAATGGACCCTGGTGGCGCAGCGGTTAAGCACTCAGCTGCTAACTGAAAGGTCAGCAGTTCAAACCCACCAGCCACTCCACGGGAGAAAGATGTGGCAGTCTACTTCCATAAAGATTTATAGCCTTTGAAACCCTATGAGGCAGTTCTATTCTGACCTATAGGGTTGCTATGAGTCAAATGGGCTCAACAGCAATAATTTAGGAAACCTGGTGGTGTAGTGGTTAAGTGCTAAAGCTGCTAACCAAAAGGGTCGGCAGTTCGAATCTGCCAGGCACTCCTTGGAAACAATAATTTTGTTTGTTTGCTATAATATTGATGAACCTCAGAAGAACCATGGTGAGTGAAAGAGGCCAGATGCAAAAACTGTGTATTGTATATACTATTTGTATGCAATACCCAGAAAAGACTTATTTATACAGACAGAAAATATATCAGTGGTTTCCTGAGCCTGGTGGTCAGAATGGAGCTTGATTGCAAACATGTTTGAAGAAATTTGTGGGGTTGATGGAAATGTTCTAAAACTGGATTTTAGTGATGGTTGCGTAACTGTAAATTTCCTAAAAGTCATTGGATTGCATACTTACAACAGGTGAATTTTATCATATGTATGTTATGCTTTCATACAACTGTTTAAAAAGTAAATTAAAGTTCATGATTTATCCCTTTTCATTAAAAGAGACAGTATATAGATCAGTGGGTCTCAAAGTATGGTACCTGTACCAGCAGCATCAAGATCTGAGTTGTCAGAAATGCAAATTTTCACACACCACCCTGGAACCACTGAACTGGAGACTCTTGGCATGAAGCCCAACACTATATTTTAACAACAACTCTGGGTGATTCTCGTACATGCTTAATTCGGAGAACCACTTTTGTGCAAAACCTTTTGTTAGTACGGTTCTCTCTTTTTCTTGAGAAAAACCTTGAATTTCCTGGATGCTTGGAGAAGTTCTGTTCTATTGTTCTCTGTATCATAGTGTATAGAAGTACCCACAAGCCACTTTTTTTTTTTGTTTTTAATGTTAAATTAGCAAATATTTTTAAATTAAAAAAAAAGAGTCACCACTGAGTCAATTCAGACTCATAGCGATCTTATAGGAAAGAGTAGAACTGCCCCGTAGGGTTTCCAAGGCTGTAAATCTTTACAGGAGCAGACTGTCACATCTTTCTTTTGCAGAACAGCTGGTAGTTTTAAACCGCCAACCTTTTGGTTAGAAGTCAAGTGCTTACCCGCTGTGCCACCAGGGCACCTTATTTTAAAGTAGAGATACATATATATATATAAAATTTTAAATTTCTCGTTTTTCTTGAAAAACCACATGATGTGGCAAATATGCCTCTTCCCTGCACTGCGGTATTAGGCGCTGGGTACTAGGTGCCACTTGAGATGGCATGGCTTGTCAGTGTGCCTCTGTTCCCACACAGCTTTCTTCACTCCTTTTCACTCTCTTTGGCCCCTCAGGATCTGAGTTAGTCACTCCTGATCTTCAGTGTAATCCCAAACTACTTGAGTGCGAATTACAGATTTTGGAAACGGCATTAATTCCTTCAAGTGGGAAAAAAAAAAAAAGAGAGAAACCTATTTAGATAATATTGCTATAAATGGTACTGGAGAGAGTGTGTTTGATTTTATAGTAATATTTTCCATTAGTTAAATGACTTCATTTAAACTATTGTACTTCTTTGTGGTTTACTTTGCATGTGCTTGGAATTTCAGTAATAGTTTACTCATTCCTGAAGTAACACATTGTTTTGTTTTCTTGTGTTGTAAAACAATTATTTTCTTCAAAAAAATCTAACTCTTGTAGCAATTTGAAGTGAGAAGTCATTCTTACCTTTCTGTAATAACCATGTAATTTACATATAATCCAAGTAGCTTTTTTCATTTGATATCTATAAAGGAAGGAAAATAACCAGGATGATGGTTAAAATAATTTAGAGATAAAGTTCTTACTTCTAGATAACAAAGGCAGAATGTTGAATGTGTTGCCAGATTACAAAGATGCTTGTGTGAATATGTTGGCACTGGATACTTAACATGTGAAAGTTTTGGTATTCTGTCTCCCTGATTCATACATTTTTGGATGAAGTACCTAAAGCCTTCTTGAAACCAGTTGATACGCAAGTCAGTAGACAGATGAAAACATAGTTTAATACATTTTAATTATTAAATATGTTAGATCAATTATTTCTGACTTATCTTTGGTATGTTATCTCATAATAAGAGAAAAAAAAAAAAAAGTGTTGGATCTGCCTGTCAGGAACATCTAAGGCACAATCCATCTCAAAGCAAACAACTTCTTTTCCTTATTACGGGAACTCAAACACAGCCATCACTGAATTCATTATTTTTCTGGCAAAATATCACTGAATCTGCCATTCTCAGTTTCCTCAAAGATGTTGACAATTTTCCTAGGACTACTAATGGAACAAAAACAATGAAATAATATATTTATGTCATGATAAGAGTTCCTATTTTTATGATTTGATTTTGGTATTTAACTGACTTATTCTAGCTTTCTAAATTCTAGAATTGTTACTTCAGATAATTTTGTTGTTGAGAGAATGTCCTAACTTTGACTTTTACTAGTAATAAAATCCTGGGGCCACTAATCCTTAGTCTCTTTAACTGTAAAATGGGAAATTATAGTATCTTGTTGTAGGATTGTTGTAAAAATTACTTGAGAACATTCATCTTATTACTCTACTTGATACAGAATAACATGAAAAATTGTTGATTTGATATAGAAAAAGATCTCTATACTTTAAATAATATCTTTGTAATTCTGATAAACATCTATTTTGGTAATAACAGAAATATTGAATCCCTTGTTTTATTTATGGAGCCCTGGTGACACAGTGTTTAAGAGCTATGGCTGCTAACCAAAAGGTCAGCAGTTTGAATCCACCAGGTGCTCCTTGGGAACCCTGTGGGGCAGTTATACTCTATCCTATAGGGTATCGACTTGATGGCAACGGATTTGATTTTTGAATTTGATTTTATTTTATTTATAATAACATTAGCATTAATCATAAATTTATATTTTGAATCTGCCAACGAAAGGATTAATTGCAGTTATAATCAAATTCTATAGAGTGCAAGTAACAGTGGAAACATCTACACGTGGTCCAAATAGCCCAATGGGTAACTCTGAGATCTACTTTTAAATTGCTTTTTAAAAAGTCAAGTAAATATCCTATTACTTAAAAAAAAAATCATTTTGATGTGAGAAAATGATTGTCACATATATGTTTTCACTTGTATGTTGTAAACTGAAATTTTAAGTTTTGGAAGACTTAAATTTTTATTCTAATCTTTTTTTGTACATTTGTCAGGGAGCACCTGCATGATTCAGTAAGAAAATCAAAGTGTTTTTTTTTGTTTTTCTTTACAGTACAATTTAGAAAGAGATTATAAAAATAATTTCATTGATCTAGAACTATAAAACCCTGTTGTTGTTAGTAGCCATCGAGTCAATTCCAACTCAAGGTAACCCTCTAAATAACACCTAAAATACAATCAGTTCTCAAGTTAATTAGTAGTGCAGTCATTGACATTTTATCAATATTTCAATTAAGGCAGGTATTGTATATTGAGCCTCTGACTAAACATCTAAATTAAATGCCAGTGTGTCTATTTTCAGTTTTTTCAATATCCAGCATCAATGTAATAATGTTAATCACTTATCTAATGAATTTTAAGACTTTAAATTGTATCTGTAAAAGCATGGAACTTTTAAAAAGAGAATCAGATTACTTTATTGGTAATTAACTGCCTAAAAATGTCATTTGACCAAAAGCAATATGTGCAAATTGTAGTACAAGATAGCAGGCAAAACATTTTAACTTAAAGTAACTCGTGAATGATACTACTAAATAGAAAACTTTTTTTTTTTTTTGTATTTAGAAAACCATCTATATATCCATCCTTTTAATTTTATTCTATAACTCTTTCATTAAAGACAATGTAATTCCAGGTTCTGGGAAGTATACAGAGATGAACAGCATATATCTCTACCTGTCCAAACATTAACAATCAAGTAAAATATTGTATTCTATTTATATTTCAATATAACATGTTGATATTTCACTTACAATAAAGAAATTGTATTTTAACCCTAGTGCCTAGAACACAGTAGATGTATCAAAAAAAATTGTTTAAATAAAATTAATATATTGGGATAGCATGGAAATATATTAGTCGTGATTATCTGAGTGTGAATTACTCCTGGAATCGGACTAAGTTTGGCTGTATCTTAAAGCAGAGAAAAGAAACTCAGTGATCTTCTCCTGATCATGCCCATTGATCATTACTTTTTATGAGAAAGTGGGAAATGTACAACAAACTTGAATTTGATAAAAATAGACATAACTATTGACATAAATATGCTTACTTTAAGTATTCTAGTAAATGGACACAACAAAGTCTACTAGGTCCCATATGTATTAAAAAAAAGAAAAAAAAACTTTTTAGTTTTAGTCTTAATTATATGTAATACTCCAAATGTGGTCAAACTTAATACATGTAGAAGATAGAATAATAAAGTATGGATTCTGTCTTAATCACTCTGCTCCATTAAATATTAAAAAGCTGTTATTAATAGCACTTTTATAATGGATGTCATTTTGTACCTTGAATGAAAATCTCATCTCCTTTCATATATTCATCGTAGAAGTTATATAATCTTTTTCAATTTTGAACCTTGTACCAAGAGGGATTTTCTTCTGGCTATATGCCATTTGCACTTGCCCAGTTCTTTTCATGGTGCCTGACATGTAGTAAATGTTCAACAATTACTTGGTGAGTGAATAAATGACCACATAATTGAATGAAGGAAGGCATTTTTTAAAAAAGAGCAAAGGAGTGTTCATATAGCAAAATTTCTTTATTTCATTCAAATAAGCTGTTCCAGGCTTTTGTGTGAACTGCTTTAGGTGAGATTTTATGATTTCTGGTGTTTCAAAATCTGTGTAATCATGAGCTTTGTTATAACTGAGTTCTACGATACATAAAAGGAACAAAGTGCCTCTTGTCTTAATTAGAGTTTTGGTGTTATTGTTAGCTGCCATTGAGTAGATTCAGACTCATGGCAAGCATGTGTGTGCATAGTAGAACTGCTCTATAGGGTTTTCAAGGTTATGACCTTTTGGAACATTTAGTAATAACAAAAAGTAATAAAGAGTAAGTTTTTACAGTTTGCATAGCTTAATTATAATTTCAAAAAAGATACAGTGCTATATTGGTGTGTTAGTTTGCAGAATGGCCAGATGCTGCTTTGTAAAACCTAAGATGTATATAGGCATGTTTTAAAACTAATAAAAAGAAAGAGAAGAGCTGTATTTTCAGGATGAGATTTTAAAGAGCAGATACAGGCACACCAAGGACTTCCTAATCCTAACTCATGTCTTAGTTAAACTTCAAGAGTAAATTTACCTCTAAACGTTTTAGTATTTATCAAGAAAAAGATAGTTGTGGTAAGAACTTTGCTCTTTGGGTAGTCATTGAATATATATCACATTAAAACCCTCCTCTGTAATCAACTGACAAGAATTATTTCATCTTGTAAGGAAAGTAAGAATGGCGTGGACTTGTCAAACATCTGTTTCTGTGATTTGTTCTGCAAACATGAATATGTTGATATAATTTTGGAAGTACGCATTCAGCATTTGGTAAACAAGATACACCTGCAGGCAATGAACATAAATGGACCAGAAACCAAGACAGAGGTGGAGGTGTGGTCTCCAATCATAGATAAAATGAGTATATGTGTGCAATAAATGCTATGGAATTTAAATAATTTAAAGGAATAGGGCAGAATTTAACAGCCCATTTTGAAAGGGTAAGATATTTTCTCCATGAAAGATTGAAATTCTGGGTGTAAATGTCCTTTTGGTTAGCGACTGTAGCTCTTAACAGGGCTCCAAATAATATCAATGCTTGTATAACAGATGCTCAATTGAAAATTGTATGTATTATTACATCTTACATCTTAAACTGTAAAAATTATGTAAATAAATTGCTCAAGTCTGTAAAGTGGTAGCATGCTAGGATAGAAGAAATAACACTGATTTGGCTTCAAGAGACCTGGGTTGAATATCTGACTTACTGAGTCGTTTCGAACGTACAAAATAAGCCTCAAATTAATTTTCTGAGTACTTTCGACCTTGCCTCTAGAAGTTCAGCATCAACTGCTCTAATAGATACTGTACCTAAAAACAATTTACTAGCAATTTACATTAGTAAAGCTGATGAGTAGAATGAAGAAATTCTGGTGACCTTTCACAATAGGTCACAAGGGCGTTTGCTGCATGCAATAATTTCATCTCATCCTTCCCAAGTTTTCAAAACTTTTTTTTTTTTTTCTTGAATAACATGTTTTCCTTTTAGAGATACAATGGTTTAACCTAAGTGGCAATAATTTAAGAATTTTCCAGCAAACTGCCAAAACAGCAGGGAAAAGAGCTTTTAAGTGGATGTTCCATTCAAGATGCTCAAATCATGCACATCTATTTTATATGTTCCTAGGTCCAGTCCTGATAATAAAGTTTACTAGTATATAAAACACAATAATTTTTTTTTTTTAATCAAACAGGCAGAAGGGTCAAAGATGAATATTTAATAGAGCTACAATTTGAAACCTACTGTGAAAACAGTATTTGGTTTCAGCATATAGCTTATTGACATTTTCTCTTCTGTTTTTATTGCACAGCTTATATAAATAAAGCCAAGATATACTTCTCCCTTTATTTACAACTGATTTAGGTAGAAATAATTTTTTAAAAATTGCTGCATGATTGTCTTTTGAAGAGAAACCTGGGTAAAAACAAAGTCTGGAACACCAGCCATTATAGAATTATTTCCACGAAACTAACCTCATCAGCCAAAGATGGTTTTAAATATTATTTTTAAAAATTAATCCAGCTCAGGGTTAGATAGTTATTGACAAATCTGCATGTATCTAAGTGTGTACTATAAGCTCAGGGTGGACAAGTGTTTGGACCTCCATGTCTGGGAATTATGCCATCAATACCCACAGTTGAGTCACATGTTTTTTTGGCTCTTTCCCCTCCTGCAATCTGCTTGTTTGGCATTGTGCCTCCTTGCAAGTTGGTCAGACCTGTGCCAACATAATGGAATGTCGATGGATGGTACATAGAATGCTGCAAGATGTAGAATTTTAAAGAGAAAAACCAGCTTCAGGGGGCACCACATTGGTTCAACATATGGCCTTCTGTGGATACCTGAGAAGAGAGAGTGAAAGAAGACACGGATCCACAGACACTCCCAAATGCCAATAAGTAAAAAAGGACACTGAGAAATCTCTGTGCAAAGTAGAGAAAGAAAACATCCTCATATACTTTCTGGCTTGATATATTTAAGCATTAAGTGGTACGTGGATTCTCCTTGATAATGTTGTTTAGTGATGGACCACTGAGGTTTTTAAATGACACATTTAAATTTCAGCAGGATCCCTGACAGCATGCTCAGGGGAATTAAGTATTTCATTAAACTAGCAATCTTCCTTGAAGTAAATATCAGAGCCTAAAGGCTACTCTTAATTTTTGAGGGTCAGAGAATGAGATGCTAGCTTTGTAATTGTCATGAAAAGCACTGGAAACATACTGCTTCTAATTTTTGAGGTCAGTGAGTGAGATTTATAACATATAGTTGTTTGATCTAAGCATGCTAGTCTAAGTTGTGCCACAACAACAAACAAGTCCCCAGACCGCTATGGCTTAACATGGTAGAAGTTATACTATTCATGGATCAGGTAGCTCTCCTTTAAAATCATAACTCAGTCATCAGGGCTGCTTTCAGTTAATGCCTCCACCATTTTATAAGCACTGTGTCACCTTGGCATCATCCAGCTTCCAGATGGAATGAGAAAGACAGGGGAAAGAAGATACCTTGGTTACTTAGACACTCCAACCTAGAAATGACACATATGACCTCCCCTTATAATCCATTGGCCAGACTAATCAATAATCAACCTATTGAGAAATATAGCAGAGTACAAGGTATCAGGAAGTACCAACAGACCCTGCCATAGCAGAGAATTTCAGCAGTAAATCGTCTTTTTTTGTGAACAATCCAGGGGAGTAATGATACCTCTATCCATTAACCTATTTATAGTATTCTGAACTGACAAGGACCTTAGAAATCCCAAGTATGAGCTCCTCAGAGGCCTGTACGTAGCTATTCAGTAGGTTGCATAGAACACAGTACGTATTTTTTTTTGTGAATGAATGATTTAATAAATGAAATCTAAACCCCTGCTTTAGGTATCAGATAAAAATAAATAAATAAAAATTAAGTGACTTGCATGTGTTTCCAAATGTTAACCACATCTTCTGATTCCTAGTGCAACTCTGAGGCAATCAAGGGAAATTTTTTTTTTTTTTGGTGTTGTCTACCTTTTTTCATAAAGAATTTGAAGTTGGATGGCCTAATTTTCTCCTTAAGAAGTTTAAAAATATTAAGAAGTAGTTATTAACTGTAGAAGGTTTGCAATTTTGGCTCCAATAAATTCACATAAATATTTGGACTTGCTCTGAGCATGCTCTGTTAAGTGAGGACATCATCCTTCATGTGGGTGAGTTTACATCTACTGGTTTGTGGGAGGCCTGGTATTTTGCTCTTCTCTAATCAGGGAATCCTGCCAAAACCTTTATTCTGAGTTACCAGAAAGTACAGTTAGTCACAGTATGTTGCATTTTTGTGGTGCAGGATACGAACTAAAGAACACACGTTTAACAATGTCATACGGTCTGCTTTGTAGTACTTACACTTAAAAATACCAAGCAGACCTACAGAAATATCTGGACATAGCTAAAAATGAGAGCCTTTATATAAAATTTCTGACAGTGGGATAATGTTGCTCCATCTTTAGAATCAGCAGTAAAGAGACAAAGAAAGTAAAAAGCATTCTGTAGATCAAGAGAAGGGATAGTGTATTTATACAAGGATATGGTAGAGAAGCAAGTATACCAGATATTTGGGCATCATTCACGTTGTGAACCACTCTAGCACTTTCTATATGTTCTTGAGGAAGGTCTGCAAATATTTGTTTTCTGTTTAGAGAAGAGGACGTATCTAAAAGGTATTTAATCAAAGTCTAAGGCAAATAAATGCATATATAGTTAGAAAGCAATTTTAAATTGATTTTTTGGAGGCAAAAATGGATAGTGTCGACTGAACATTTTCAAAATCTTCACAAAGCAGTGAAGTTGTGATAGGTGAAAAGTAGCCTGCCAGATAAGGAGAGGTGAGGAAGGGGGTGGGGTGAATAAAGGCAGACAATCTCAAAACAAAATGAAGCAAAACAAAACCAAGTTAAAATAAACGCTCAAAATGAATATGGTATGAAGGCAAGGAAAGGGGCATTATACCAAGCACTATCCCTTGAGCAAGGAGTCCTGGTGGCACAGTGGTAAAGCTTCGGCTGATAACTGACAGGTTGGTGGTTGGAACCTACCCAGCTGTTCTGCAGGAGAAATACCTGCTATTCTGCTTCCCTAGAGATTACAGCCAAGAAAAGAAAACCCTGTGGGGCAGTTCTGCTCTGTCACATGGGATTACTATGGCTCTGAATCTACTCGATGGCACACAGCAGTAACAACATGCCTTGAACACACCATGAGGTAAGTAAGGGAAGACCATGGGAGAACTGTACTAGAATGTGAAGGCTTGTTCTGGGCTCCTGACCTTTAAACAATTTCAGTCCTTGTACCTCTAAGGAATTGGAGAAGTTTCAGCATGTTAAAATTATGATTATAGGACTAACTTACTACTTACTGAGTACAATTATATATCTAATTTATTTTGTTGAGAGAAATCATTTGGTTTTTAGTGACATTTTGACTATTTTCTATTTATTTTAAAGAAAAGTAGTACTTTTTGGTAATTCTTTTTGTTTTCATATATTGACAGTTATGATTGATGCATGTGACTGCTTACTTCAGAACATTTGTTCACTTTTAAAACCATAAGTGAAAGAGTGCTTAAAATTTTACAGTACATTTGTAATCACATCTCAAATATATAAATGATATTCTGTGAATCTCAAGGAGAAAGTATAGGAAAAAAAGTCAACAAGTTCATTTCTAGTTGCCACTTAGCTGTAAACCTCTAGCCACTCTTCATTTTGTCAATACTGAACTTTAATGAATCCGGATAAAAAGCTAGTCAATGGATATCCATTTAGCTAGTGATAATCTGAACTCCAGCTGATTGTCCTAGCAGCTGTGTGACTTCATTACCATTAGAAAGGCATACAGCCAAGCCAGCTGGTATCCAAGCCGACTACTCAATGCACAGAGCATATCTATTTGTTGGTTTACGCATCAGAATTACACAAGGCTCCGTGAAAAGTTTGGAGTATAAAACAGAATCTGCATAAAGATTTAATTTAAAGGGCTTGTCATTACTGTGCCAAGTACAGCTAGTTTGTTTTGTTTCTACTATGATGTGGTATATTGTGGTTGTTTTCGGCTCTTGCATAAATGCAGCCTGCATGCAAAATTTGCATTTAGATACCAAACATAACTGCACATCGTAATTTCCCAGTTAAGAAAACATCTTTTTGGTTGTGTTTGTTTTAGTGCCTACAATACTGCATTTTCATTTTCTAAGGCAGATTTAATAGAAAGCAGTTTCAGAAACTTAATAGCCAGTTTAACTTCCATCTGTCCCCTCCTTTCTATCTCCACTACTTCTGTCTAGATCAGGCCTCTGTCAGCTCTCCTCTGCATGTTTGTGAAGATTTTCTAACTGGACTCCTGACTCTAGTCTCTCATCACCTTACACTACTGTTGAGTAATTGTCTTGAACCACAGGCCCATTGCCTATATCAGTGTTTTATATTGTAGTCTGTGTCTATCTGCACCAGAATCAGCTGGAATCCAGAAGCACTGAAATGCAGATTCCTGGCCTTGTCTCACACCCACTGAATAAGTCTAAAGTTCTTTTTATTTACCATTAATCTTTGAAAACTACCCTGTAATAAGGATACCGTTGGTAATAATCCGATATCCTTGAGGACATGCCCAATTTAATTGATTCACATTTTGACTGAAAAGTGAGTCAAAATATAGAGTGTAACATAGTTCAAAATATGTGAAAATTATATATATATATATAAAATGCATGCAGTGTTATAGGAGAGAGAAAGCCATATGTTAAAACCATGATCTTTTCAAGACAGTGCACTAGATAATGTCAAGTAGGTTCAGCATTGGATCTTATACAAGTGTTCCAGTAGCTGAAAAGTGTGTTTTTGAGAAACCGAATGGCAAAAAATGGTAGAGGTATAGCCATGTGGGTATTTCTGAAACAAGGAGTCAGAACAATGTATGGTCGGTCACTTAAAGAAATTAGACCCTGGAGAGGCACATAATCATGAGGGGGGAAAAAGACAAGAACTTAATTACTAGAGAAAAAAAAAAAAAAGTCAAAGGAAGACAGTGCAAGACTTATCAAATGTTAAGAAGTCTAGTGGTGCTTTCATTGATTCCTGGTTTTCTGTAAGTAAACAGTCCCTTGAGGTGATGTTTTGAAAGTGGTTCAAGCCAAGTGTACTATGATGGAGAAAAGAAGTGCATGAACCAGAATATTGGATAACTTTTTTGTACATAAGTTAGAAATTGTGCTGACTTTTAAATTATTGGTGAAAACAGCAAGAGTTTTTGCAGTTGTGTTACCTTATGATGGGAATGTTGGGGTTGACTAGATCATATGTTCAGGAAGTCTGAATAGAAATTTTACTTGGAATTTTAAGACCCAAGATAGTCTAAATCAAACTTCAAATTAAGTTATCTGTTTCTGAACTCTTGGGTGTGCCCTTTGAACCTTTCTTTTCTTTTCCAGAAAAAAAAAAAAAAAAATTGACCATGTTTACCACTAAACAGATTTCTCAGCCTGCTACCTTCCCAGAGTAGGTTCGGGGTTCAGTGAGCTCTTTTCATTTTACACTGTCTCTGTTCTTTTGGGCCAAATTGGAAGGGTTTCTTTAAAACTTTGGTGGGCTTCCTATGAATCAAATTATAAATCCACTCAATTAGAGGAAGTCACAACTACATATGTCTTCTTCATAGACTTTTCCTTACCTCAGGTCCCCTATGAAGCTACTGTAGAACAATGCCCTTAAGATTCTTAAAAACTCCGTTAACTGAAAGTCTATAAAGCACACTCAGTAGTCTTAGAAGCTCTCATAGGTAGGCTCTTAAATACTTCTCAGGTGTGAATGAAGAATCATACAGTTATAGCCTTGGGATCTTAATGCTGAGTCCACGTATTATTTGGTAGTACCCTGGATGTGATTGTTTACCAGGAGCTAGTTCTTATTTTGAAAATCTTTTACTGAGAGGGACTGGGGATGAAGAAAAGTTTTATTTTCAACCCCCTCAAGTCCTGGCTCATTTATATTTTCTCTAAACTTTCCTTAAAAACATGAATCTTTTTTATTTAATCTCCTCATGTTTTGTTATAGACAATTAGAAGATGTTTCTGAGCTCTTGACTGTGGCGTATTGCCATATTTTGCCTGTAAATTTCCACTGCCACATCTATGCACTTATTAAATACTTTTTCCATTTTTCATGGAACAACAGGAAAGAATCTTGCTAAGCTTTTCATTGATATACAACATGTTGTTGTCGTTAGGGGCTGTTGATTTGATACCGAGCCATAGCTATCCTATGTGATAGAGTAGAACTGCCCCATAGGATTTTCTTGGCTGTAATCTTTACAGGAGCAGATCACCAGGCCTTTCTCCTAAAGAGTAGCTGGGTGAGTTTGAACTGCCAAATTTTTGGTTAGCAGTTGAGCGCTTAACCATTTGTGCCACCAAGGCTCCTTTTTCGCAGACTCCAGTACCATTTCCCTCCAAAAGGAAAGGGAAGTCTTTTGGTGAGTACCAATAGACTCTCTGAGGTGTTTCCAGGTCTGCCCCTCACTTCTAGGCACCATGCTTACCTAACCACTGGATTGCTAATTTGTAAGAAATGTAGCTTAAATTTGCTTTTTATTTTTGGTTATTGCTAACAATAGTAATAAATTAAAGGAATTGATATGTGGAGATTTTCAAATGTGTGTTGAACTGCAATTTTAGACTTACTACTTTTATTTCTCATTATGCCACTTTAGAAAAGATATAAGCAACTGGAATGCAGGTAACTTGGCAGTCTTACCAATTCCTTCACTCATTCACTGAACATACAGTAATGGCTCAATGAATAAATAGATTAATAATATAAATGAGCAATTTTAAATGCAGAAAAGGTAAAATATTTGAAAGGCCGCTGATCAATAAAAATAATTTGAAAACTTTATGAACTTTTCTGTTGAAAATCATGAAGTTCAAAGTGACATTATCTAGGGCAATTAAGTTATAAAGGGCAAATATTTTAATCAAATTCAAAATACAAGAAAGAAAATTAACATTAATTTACATCAAATAAAAAACTCAGCATTTTTTTTAATGCAGCATACCAAACTGGGAAACAGAAATAAATATAAAATATATTCAAAAAACTTGGGGAAATTTGTGAATAATAACTCCACAAGGAAAAATAAACTCTTTGGGTTGTGGTCTTAATTCAACTTATTTGAATTTCTAACTTTTAAGGTTGACGTGTGGGAGAAGAAATATGCCTCCTTGTCAGCGCCACTGCCAAAGGGAAAAAACTGGGGTGAGCCATGGGTCTGAACCACTGGGAAAGTACCCATGTTTTCTGTTTTTCAGCATGTGAAAAAGTATTTAATCATTTCTGCCCTTTCCCTTAGTACATTGAGCCATGCTTTGATTGACTTCCCCTGCCATTCACTTTTCTAGTAGGTACTTAATTTTTTGTACTGTCCGTATTAAATTTAGATTATGTAGTATAAAGATTAGTAGGTTGATTATGTACTAGGAATCAAGAGACGCAGGGTCACCTGCCCATTGACTGCAATTTATTCCATTTCTGGTGTTTCCCTGCTTGTAAAATGAATGTGAAAGCATTGTGAAGCTCCAAATTTATGATTGTGTGAATCTGCCCCTGACCTGATATGGCTTCATTTTCATTTTCGATATTCAAGAAGGCTTAAGCCAGAGAAGAAATGAGCTAAATTAAAATTAATCTTCTGGGAGTGGTATTGATAGGCAATAGTAATGATGTCTTTGTAGGTTATTGTAACAAAAACTCACCCAACTTTTGAAGAGTTAATCCAAATGAGCAAAAGATACTGAAAATGGAATGATATTTTCTTTAATCAAACGAAGACTTTCTCCCAAAAGCTGGTAATTCTCTACCTCAAACAATGAGAACAAGTGGTAGCAACTCTACATTCTAACAAAGAACAAACTGAGTTATATTTCTGCAGCAAAAACCAGTAAAAAGGATAGAAAATTTTGGAGCATAAATCTATTTCTGGTTCAGCCACTAACAAAAACAATTTGCGGTCGAGTCAATTCCAACTCATAGCAACACTATAGGACAGAGTAGAACTGCCCCATAGAGTTTCCAAGCCGGGCGTGGTGGATTCAAACTGCCAACCTTCTGGTTAGCAGCCCTAGCTCTTCACCAGTACACCACCAGGGTTTCCCACTAGCATTTAGGCAGGTTTTTTGTTCTCTGAACCTCTGAGCTTGAATCTCTAAAAACCTTTCAGATTTTATAATCTGATGTCTTTTTTATCTATCCTATTTTTCTTTTAAGTTTGTATTGCTGTGATTTCATAATATTGTGTGTTAAGTTGGCTATATGAATGTCTCCTTAGTAGAGCAATTAAAAAAGTGGAACCGTTAAGTTTGTGAATGCATTTTAATGAGTTCTAAAGACATTTAAGCAAGGTAAGCATCTTTAGCAAATGCTATTAAGGAGAATGTGTAAGGTGGCAAATTTACTTCACCAAGACAATGAATGTTTGCTTTAAAAGTTACTGTTAGCAAATTAAGGAGGAATAGATTTAAATGACATACTATTTGAAATAGAAGACATTTATATATTGGACTTAAACTGGATAGAACAAAAGCATGATTCATTCCTTATGTTTTTTTTTTTTTTAATTATGAGAAATTCAATAAAAATGAAACAGAAAAGTCTACAATAGGATATATAACACTTATTTTTGTATTAAAAAAGTTGAATGTATATTAAACCTTGAACTTTGATTTCTGGTAGTGCTAGAATGTCAGTTGCCCTTCCACACATAGAGCGGGTGAAGTGTAGTAAGCCTTTCAGCGTTGAGTAGTATTGTGCAAATAAGATAAACAAACATCTCCTAGAACAGTGGGAGGCAGTGCAGGATTGGTGAACTGGGTTCAATATCAGTTTAAACCACCTAGTGGTTTTCAGTATTGCACAATTTACCCAGCTCTGCCTAATGTCAGTTTGTTCAACTATGTGTATAATAATATCAACTTTCAATAATTTCAGCAAATTACTATTCCAAGTAATCCAGGAAAGTTCCAATTCTTGTTACTAGCTCCATGCCATTTGGTGTTGTCATAAATGTTTTAGGTTATGCCACAGAGGCACTTTACACTCACTTGTACTCGGATGAGTTGTACTGAGGAAGACAGTGACACATTCTGAAGGGCCCAGGAGCACAGAGCTAAAGAAAATATTCTCTGTTCTGTGGGGAACAGAGGTTAGAGCTTAATGTAAAGTTTTCTCAAGAGAATAATATAGCCTGAATATGGAGGGTAAGTGTTGAAAATTAAATGTTCACCTTTCTTACCACTCTCCCCATTGTATAATCTAAATCTTAAAGTACTTCACATCTGTTTGGAAATAAAGTCCCTTAAGAAATAAATAAATAAATAAACCTGCTGCTGTCGAGTCAATTCAGACTCATGGCAGCACCATGTGTTACAGTGTAGAACTGAACTCCATAGGATTTTCTTTGCTGTAATCTTTATGGAAGGAAATCACCAGGCTTTTCTATTGCTTTACCACTGGTGGGTTTGAATGTCAATCTTTCGACTAGCAGCTGAGCACAAACTGTTTGCCCCATCCAGGGACCTTTTAGGTATATTGATCTGTGATACCCTACCTAAGAATGGAAGCCCTGGTGGCACAGTGGTTAAGAGCTTGAATACTAACCAAAAGGTTGACAGTTCAAATACACTAGCTGTGTGTTAGAAACTGTATGGGCCAATTCTACTCTGTCTTGTAGGGTTGCTATGAGTCAGAATTGATCCCAGGGCAATGGGTACCTGAGAATGGGACTACATAATCACCAACATAATTTTGGAAATGATTAAATTACTATAAATATTTGAGGCAGCTCTGCCCTCTCTCACCTTTTATTTGCAGCTTTGTTGAAAAAATATTGTTAATACTGTTTTCAAGAACTTTAGAACGATGTTCCTAACTTTTTGTATTCCCAGCAAGGTCGAAGGTAAAATAAGAAAAGACAGGGAAGGGAAGAAGAGATTTACACATATATTAATTTCCTTAAGTGCAGAATCTATGTTTTATTTAATTTTGTCATCTTGGAACCTAGCACAGGGCTTGGCATGTAGTAGGTGCTTAAGGAATATTTGTTCAGTAAAGGACTTTGCCAATTAGTTTGATGAAAATGAGCATTTTTAACAAAACATCTGTCATATGGCACCACTACACCACTTATTTTGCTTGAATCACTTTGATCTGAATAAAAAGGTGCTATTATTACAAAAAAAAAAGTCACACTTTGTATCAGAGAAACAAATAACCATCCATTTTACTATCTTATCACCTTTTATATATTTAATAAGCCACTAAGAATTATCTTCAAGAATCCAAGAACAAATTGCTTCAGGCAATAATTACAAGCTTGACCATATGGGCCTTACTTCTGTAATCTACACTGGAAATCGAAAAACAATCCGTATGCACGTATTTGATAAACCACGAACTATTTATTTGTTAAAGGTAAGGCAAGAAAGTGCTTCTTCAATAAATATATTTTTTAAAAAGTGTGCAAGTCAGTAGGTTAAATATTAATTTGAATGTCTACAATAATGGGTGCCTGGGCTATTTAAGGAAGTCATTATTCCACTGTGTAGTCAACAAACATATTGATTAGAATTAATTCACTACGAAAAGTCTCCAATCATTTTTAACATACGTTTTTCCTCTTTAACAGTAGCCTGAGGCTTGTCTTTTTTTTTTTTTTTTGGCGTGGTCAATTTAGCAACAAATTTGCAATTAATCATTTGCTGATTGCAATGAATGGTCTGTCAATAATATGCACATTGCTAAAAGGGCTATACAGAGCTTTATTGTTTTCTTTTTGTCTTGGGAGCCTGCTTTTTCTAGCTGTTTTCTAGAATGGATTTTGAGTAGTTGTTTTGAAGTAATGCATGCCAGTTTTAAAGAGACATTACAGGCTGCTCGGAGGGTATTAATCAGATATGCCCTAACTTTTTTTTTTTGGCATTACAATATTTGGACATCTGTTCTGTCTCCTTATATGTGAAATAAAACTCATACCAGATAGTAGAATAAATGAAGGGTTTCATTATCTTAAATGTCATAACATTTGTTTGAATTATCATGTGTAGATTTTAAATGCTGAAATTGTCATCTTGGTTTTGTTTCATCTATTTTGCTGTCCTTTCAAAAGACTATATGCTTCAAAAATTCTTTTTTCAATTGCATTAATAATTTAAAAGAAATAATTTACAATTTTATGCAATAACAGTGAAATTGTTGTGGATGAGCTGTATAGGCCGGTAATTTCTAAAAGCATAAATATTTTACCGAGCAAAACATACCCTTTAAAGCACAATAGGTTTCTCCTTATAATGACAGTATATTTAGTGACAAATAATGCATTTTAAAAAAGCCATTTGTTGGCCATTATTATAGTTCTCTTTGTGTAATGGTATTGTAGATTCGTATGTGTTCACATATTACAGCCTTTTCCATTGAGTGCATCAGGAGGGATTTGTCTTTGAGTTCCATGGTGCCATTGATTAGCAGTGACTATAGACTGACAGGTCAATTTGAAATAAAATAGCAATATATTTGGATTTGCATTTAAACAACAAAAAATAATTTGATTTTGAAAGATACCAGTAATGCTATCAAATCTGACTAAAACCATCTCTTAAATCTTTTGTCTTTCTCAAGAGCTTTTTTTGAAAATAGTATTAATCATGCGAAGATAACTGTTTGCCATGAAGCTATATCACATATCATATCCACTAGGCTTGCAAAACGCTGGTGATACTAGATACTAATGTGGTGCCTACAACTTTTGTTTTTTTTTTTTTTAATTTCACATTAGAGAAGAAGAATGGCATCACCTTTGACATACATAAAATGATTTAACTAAATCATGGAGGCAAAGTAGTACTTTACAAATGTGTGATTTTGAATACCTTAAAAAATCATAGGAGCTTTCAGCCTTCTATTCGCTTTGCATATTTGATGTCAGAGAGTCAGTGTTGTTTTGCCTGGCAAAACGTTTCAATCCAAGGTGCCCCTTAATGTTTTGTTTGTGAGTGTAATTTAAGGTAGTTGTAATTCTTCTTAACAACTGAAAGCCATTTTTTTGTAAACATTGCTTCTTTGAGAAAAGATGAAAAATTATATTTCCTGCTATTGGATATATATTAAGGGCTGACATAGGTGACCATAAAAGTTATTTGGAAACGTGGGAGAAATAATAACATGAAAAAAAAAAATTAATGATTGTTTTTTAATCCTTATTTATAATTGTATAACTTTGATAATTATGATACTGAAGTGTCATTCTTAACTTGTGGTTCTAGGGAATAACAAGTTTAGATTGAATTTGTATTATTGTATTTATTAAAACTGGCTAATTTGAACTCTCTTTTGGGTAGTGGGGGCCTGAATTAAGATCAGCATAAAATAAAAAATAAAAATAAAATCCCATTTGAAATTGTTAGTATAGATTGTTTCAAGTTGCTCATATATTTTAAGCACCTAAAATTTGGTTGATTTTATGAAATTCTAAATATAAATAGACTAAAACTCTGCATGAACATACAAGATGAAATCCTAAATACTAAATGAGCTAAAATACTAAACTAATAGACTGGAAAATATAATCTTTTAAGAAATATTCCTATAAGATTTAACACAATTTAACTATATATCTGCTATAAACAAGGTGGATTTTCCTTTATAATTGTATATGAAGACGATGTTCACATATTTTAAACCTTTGAAGCCCTTAACTCTTTGAAGCTAATTGTTGTTACCAAAATAACATGAAGATTGTTGGCCATATATGTATTTATAGATCACATATTGAATTACGGATGGCATATGATGAAAATGACATTTCTGTTTAATTGCTCTGACACACACATAGCCATGATTTGAGATTATGTGTCGATAGTATTTTCTGCATCCTGTAGAAAGTAATAGTTTTATATGTGAAAAATGTAGATGGCCTTATTTTACTTTCCTCCATTGATTTATAAAGTGTTACTATCTTCTTAGTCCTCAAATAGCAATGGGGAACTTGAAGCTTCATTTTTTAGTCCATAATTTATTCAAATAAACATAATTGAATGCTAATTGTTGAACCATTTTGCTGAAAGCATTAATACAAAACTATTTTATCAGAAATATCAACACTAGGCAAATATGCATCTCAAAAGTTTTGCCTGGTTAAAGTATTCAAAGTAGGTGTATTGAAAGATGGTTATATCTGCCTAAGTACACGTAGTTTTTTTTCTTTTGCAAAATTTGGCTGTGGTTATTATTATTCATCACAACTTACAAACAGTATTAAAATGTTTTTTCAACTCCATGAAAGTTTAACTTTCTTCTTTCCATGCACTTTCAATATGTAATTTCATTGTTACAGTTGTCATTGCTATTGAATGTGAAATATTGAAACGATTTAAATTTCTTGGCACCTATTACTATTTTGAGGTGACCCATGTATTTTATTTTTAGAAATTCAATAATTATATAGGATATTCAAAACATATATTTTGTGGAATGACTTTAAAGTGGCATATTCGTTGCTATCGTGTTGATTCCAACTCATAGCGACCCTATAGGACAGACTAGAACTGTTCTATAGGGTTTCCAAGGAGCGCCTGGTGGATTCGAACTGCCATCCTTTTGGTTAGCCCTCGAACTTAACCACTACACCACCAGGGTTTCCTTATAATGTCATAGTAGATATTAAAGATGTGTTAATTGAAAACAGATGAGTTATTGAAGCAGAAGTATAGAGACTGTATGTAAATATTTGAGTAGGGCCCTAGAGAAAGATAAGTTTGAATATTAACTAAGCTTCAGACTTAGAACTTTGATGGCGCAGAGTAGCCATCACATATAAACAAATAATGATACTTAAAGGTGAATTGTAGTGGTATGGGGCATTATCAGGAGGAAGGGCCATTTGAGAAGCATTGTAGTAGTATAGATGGCATGTAGTCAGGACTGGACTAAAGCAAATGCAACGGAAATGAAAAGCTACAAAAAGACTTACAGACTGGTAGTTGACTGGTAGGTTTGGGACGAAAAGGAAGAATCAAGAATAACTTTGAGCCTGAGTAACTGGGTGTAACATGCTGGCATCACTGATAGAAGTAATAATTTTGAGAAGAGGATTTATTTTGGGGGAAAGATGATGATGTCAGTTTTCTGCATGTTGAGTCTGAATATTTAGCATGACCCCTGATTGGTGATATAAAGTATAGATTTGGAAAAATGAAATTAAAAAACCAAGAGAGCAGTCGGGACTACAGTTACTGGGCTCCATTTTATCACTATAGTTAAAAGCTGCAAAACAGAGTAGATCCCGAGATAGGAGGATTTCTCAAGATCATGAGTTTGGAAAGTACAGAGGACAGTTTCAGTGTTGTAGGGAACAAAAGAACAAGCCTGAAAAGTCTTTGGAGTGTAGACAGTTAAGGTCATTTTATAATCCTGTGAACTTTCTAATAACTTTCCTCTTATCAAAACTGCCAATAAAGTTTGGCCCAGTATCACTCAACAAAGGTCTTGAGATGTAAACATATGGTATGTTTTTAAAGGATTGCATTTTAAGAATTACTGGAAAAACAAGGAAAATCCAGAGAACAAAACCAATAATTATATCACATTTTCACATATGAAGTTATTTTACTAAAGAAAATACTCTGGTTCTTTCTTCTTTTTAAAACTCAGTTCAATATATTAAGCAATTTAGAAGCAAAAAAACTTGTGCTTGTTTTATTGATATTTTTAAAAGGTAATTGGAAACCCTGGTGGTGTAGTGGTTAAGTGCTACGGCTGTTAACCAAGAGGTCGGCAGTTCGAATCTGCCAGGCGCTCCTTGGAAACTCTATGGGGCAGTTCTACCCTGTCCTATAGGGCCGCTATGAGTCGGAATCGACTCGACAGCAGTGGGTTTGGGTTTTAATGTAAGAATTTACAAATCTCATAATTAGTGAAATACAAAATCAGACATTTTTCCTAATAAATTTCTAATGACACGTTTTGCACTAGCAAATTCAAAAGTAATGAGAAAAAAATAACATTATTGAATGTTTTCTATATTTGCAAATATCAGCTTCAGTCTTTCACTAAACTGCTTTTTCATTTATTCCTTACAATACCTTCAAAGAGAGAAAACAATTTACCCAGGATCACATTGGTAGAAAAAGGATTTAAAGTTAAGACCAATTGATTCTAAAGAACTATCTTGTTTTGTTTTTCCCAGTAAAAGGTTAGATGTTTATTTATTTAACCTATACTAAAAAAAAAAATTTTTAGATAAAATAAGCCTCAACATTGTTGAACGTACCAAAATCTGATTATTCACAATCACATGTAAACATTCTGTAACTGTTTTCCCATATTTTATTTTTAAACTTATTACCTAAAATACTGATTATTTTTGCCAGTTTTCAAATAGAAGATAAATTTTGGAAAGAATTTATAGCAACACTTGAAGTAAGTTTTCATTTGAGATTCCAATATTATTCCGATATTTTCTAGTTAATAAAGTCATTGCTGTTGAGTCAATTCTGACTCATAGCAACCCACAGGACAGAGTAGAAGTGCTCCATAGGGTTTCCAAGGAGTGATTGGTGGATTCAAACAGCCGACCTCTTGGTTAGCAGCCAGGTGCTTAACCACTGTGCAATTAGGGCTGTTTCTAGTTAGTAGTTTTTTCTTAATATTCTCATAAACCACCAATCTATTTCTGTTTGTTTAATTATTTGAACGTTTTGGATGTACACTGTTAAATGTTGATGTGCAGTTTCATGGATACCAGAAATAATTTAAACAGGTTTTTCACCATTAGCTTTTCTAGGACTTAGGCAGCAGCTATAGTCAAATGGCCTATTTTGCCAGAATATTTGGGCAAAGCTATTATTCTGTGGGAGGAACCCTGGTGGCACAGTGGCTAAAGCACTCAGCTGCTAACCAAAAGATAGTGGTTCAAATCCACCAACTGCCTCTCAGGAGAAAAATGTGGCAGTCTGCTTCTGTAAAGATCACAGCCTTGGAAACCCAATGGGGCAGCTCTGCTCAGTCCAATGGGGTCACTATGTGTTGGAATCAGCTTGGTTTTTATTATTGTGTCTGTGTGTGTGTAGAATTTTGTACATAATCCACCCATGAGCCAAAGCCAATGCTCACTAGAAAATACTGAAAGATTAAAATATAACTTCTCACGATGGGGGCTGGACTTTTGGAGGGCTGCTAATGTATTACTTATTATCTAGATGTTGGTTACACAGTTGTGTTCACTTGTTCCTTTTGTGCACTTGATTTACTATATGTTCCATTTCAATAAAAAGTTTAACAAGCAAAAGCTTCAGTATGCCCAAAGTTTGTCATCTTTTCTGCATTTCCTGTTATTTTTGTATCTCATTTGGAAATACCAGTATCCATCCAATCACCCAAGCTCAAAACCAGGGAATCATTTTTGATCCCTTCCTCTCTATTACCATTCAATCAATCAACATCCAGTCACCAGGGCCAGTATTTACCACCTTTAAAGTTTTTGTGAATGAGTACCATACTTTCCATCCATGTTACTACTGTTGCTCTAATTCAGCCCTTATTATTTCTTCACTATTAGGTCCCCCTAAATAAATCATCCATAAAGTGTCCAAATAATTGCTCTAAAATGCACAAATGATGCCCATTTAAAACATCTTCATGACATTTTGTTTTTAGAATCAAGTCTCATCTTCCTAACACCATTACAAGCCTTTTTTGTTCCGATCCACTTGTCTTCTCTCTTCCTTTCTAAGCATACTCTCATTCTCTCAGTCCATTTCCCTCATCTCTCTTTAAAATGCACTGTTGCAACTGCCTAGTACTTTACTAGCCCATTCTTCCCCCTAAATAACTCCTACCTCTCTACTGTGTCTTAGTAAAAAGATCATTTACTCTCTCTCTGGAAAGACTTCCTAACGCTTACTGTTCCTTAGCCCTATAATACCTCTAACAGAGAACATTTTAAGTTATTGCAATTTTTTTGACTAATTATCTGTCTTCATTGCTAGACTATAAATTCTGAAGAGCAATGATGCCCACCTTCCTCACCATTATACCTGGTAGAGTTTCTGGATCACAAATCAACACTAAATCAATAACTAATGATAGAATATGTTAATAAATAGGAAAATACCAACAGGTGTTTAAATAATTATAAAGATAATAGGCTAGATACTAATGTCAGATGCATGGATAGCAGAAGTCGAGACTAAAGAGAGGGTATTGAACAATAGATGTTGTTTTTGTTAGGTGACCTCAAGATGATTCAGTCTCATAGCGACCCTATGTACAACAGAATGAAACACAGCTTGGTCCTACGACATCCTCACAATCGTTGCTATGCTTGAGCCCGTTGTTGCAGCCACTGGATCAATCCATCTCACTGAGAGTCTTCTTCTTTTTCACTGACCCTCTACTTTACCAAGTATGTTGTCCTTCTGCAGGAACTGGTTCCTCTTGATAACATGTCCCAAAGTATGTGAGACGAAGTCTTGCCATCCTTGCTTTTAAGGAGCATTCTGGCTGTACTTCTTCCAAGACAGATTTGTTTGCTCTTCTGGCAGTCCAGGGTATATTCAATAAATATTCTTTGCCAACACCATAACTGAAAGGTGTCAATTCTTCCTCTGTCTTCCTTATTTATTGCCCAGCTTTCACATGCATAGGAGGTGATTGAAAACACCATGACTTGGGTCAGGCACACCTTAGTCCCCAAAGTGACTTCTTCGCTTTGAAAGAGGTCTTTTGCTGGAGATTTTCTTAATGCAATGCATCGTTTGATTTCTTGACTGTTGCTTCCATGATCATTGATTGTGGATCCAAGTAAAATGAAATCCTTTACGATTTCAATCTTTTTTCCATTTATCATGATGTTGCTCATTGGTCCAGTTGTGAGGATTTTTGTTTTCTTTATGTTGAGGTGTATTCCATACTGAAGACTGTGGTCTTTGATCTTCAACATGAAGTGCTTCAAGTCCTCTTCACTTTCAGCAAGCAAGGTTGTCATCTGCATAATGCAGGTTGTTAATGAGTCTTCCTCCAATCCTGAAGCCTCACTCTTCTTCATATAGTCCACCTTCTCAGATTATTCGCTTAGCATACAGATTGAATAAGTATGGTGAAAGGATACAACACTGACACACATCTTTTCAGATTTTAAATCATGCAGTATCCCTTTGTTCTGCCTTTTGATCTGTGTACGGGTTCCTCATGAGCACGATTAAGTATTCTGGAATTTCCATTCTTCGCAATGTTATCCATAATTTGTTATGATCCACATAGTCTAATGCCTTTGTATAGTCAATAAAATGCAGGTAAACATCTTTCTGGTCCTGGCATTCTTGTTTCTAAGAAGCATTCTGACTGTACTTCTTCCAAGAGAGATTTTATTCCACATTCCATTGTATCACCTTTCTTTGGAATGGGCACAATTTGGATCTCTTCCAGTCAGTTGGCCAGGTAGCTGTCTCCCAAATTGCGTGGCATAGACAAGTGATTAATTCCAGAGCTGCATCCATTTGTTGAAACATCTCAATTAGTATTCTATCAATTCCTGAAACCTTGTTTTGCATCAGTGTCTTCAGTGCAGCTTGGACCTCTTCCTTCAGTACCATCACTTCTTGATCATATGCTACCTCCTGAAATGATCGAATGTTGATAAATTCTTTTTGGTACAATGACTCTGCTTATTCCTTCCATCTTCTTTTGAGGTTTCCTGCATCATTTTAATATTTCCCCATAGAATCCAACAACAGAGGGCTTTCTATTCCAGGCTAAGAATTATATCATGTAGATTATTGGGAGCCATCAAAGGCTTTTGGGAAAGAGGCTGGCAAGATTAGATCTGAAGTGATCATTTTTGAAGGTGGAAAGAACTATTAGAATCTATGGCTGTACTTTATAGCTCTTCCTAGGATTAAGGCAAGGGTAATGGTAATAGTGTTGGAGAGAAATGAGTGAAAGGAATAGATATGTCTGAAGTAGAATAAACAGGCCTTACTATTTGAGGGTGAGGGAAAAAGGAGAATCAAATAAAAATATTGATTTTCTGATTTGGGGAAAAGTATATGGTGGTGACAGATGTGTCTGGTTTTGTACATGGTGACTTTCGTTTATTTCTGAGAGTCAGGTATGTGTGTTCTCAAGCTCAGTGTTAAAATATATGTTAGAAATTTAGAATGGGAAGTCATCACAAATAAGTAGTGTAGTTAGAGAAAAGTTTGAGGATAGCACCCAAAGGGAGGCCATAGTTATAGAGTCAGGCAAAGGATGAGTAGCATGCCAGATAAATAATTAATGAATATCCTGGAAAATAGGAGGAAAACCAAAGTGTTCTGACCAAAATCGAGATAAGAGAGTACGCTTTTTTACTCAAAATCAAGAAAAAGTAATACAGAAAATTGCCAAGGCCCAGGATGTAATTTACCATGGGGCAAAAGAAAACACCAGACTGCAGTGGGATATGAAGTGAGAAGCAGTAGAGGAACCAAAGAGAATTTCTAGTCAATATTGAGTAGTTAAAGAGAAAGCCGGAATGGATTAGGTAGTCAGAGGGAATGGAGTAAGGAAGTGAAGATAGAAATTGTAGCCAATACTTTTAAGAAGTTTGGGTTAAAGGTAGAGAGTAAAGTATTTTTCAGGCACAGAAGATTAAAGGAATTTTGTTTGGATTATAGATACCTAAGCAATTTTAATATTAAAAAAACAAGAGCCTATGGAGAGGAAGTGGATGGAGGTAAAATAGAAGAATATATATTCTGATGGAATGTGGTTCCTGAGAAATTGAGAATTACAGTATTCAAGCACAGATGGAGGGATCGATCTTGAAATAGAGGAGGAGAACCTCTATTGTAGCAGAAGGGGGAAAATTGGGGTATGTTTAATAGCCAGAATGTGTGCAGTTTGGTGGTAGGATTTTGGAGAGTCACTTTGGTTAGCTTCTACTGTCTGTGTGTGTGTATATGTGTGTGTGTGTAGGAAATGAGGCCTCCTGCACAGATGTTTGAGGGGAGTGAAGAATGTGTAAAATAACCAAAAAGTTGAAGTACGAATGTAGAGAGGGCTTGAGCAGGTTCAAAACTGAATTCAGAGCACAGTAAGATGCCATCAATGAAAGAGCAGACCTGGAAAGACATCAGGTCTAGAACAGTTGTGGAAAACTGCATTTTCAACTCTGGCAATTTGCAACAACGTCCACGTATTTGTCAAGAGAAGGACTGATTAGCTCCTCTAAAACCGTAAAGTTATAAATACTCTATGCTATTATAAGGAGAATATTTTTGTATTCTTTTTCCTCTAGGAAATTTTATTGTGAAAAAAAATGAATGTTCACAGAAGGAAGATTTCACAGAACAACAGTTTTATAAATTTCAAAGCTGTGAATAAAAAAAAAAAAGACTGAACCACTTACTTATGTAGACATAACCTTTGAAATTCTATTTTGGAGCAAAGTTGAATTAAAAGGATAAGCCAAAGAGAATCTTTAATCTGTATTCACATTATCCCCCAGCCTAGCACCTCCTATTAACATTGTCTATTCCCTCCCAATTTCTAGCACCTCTAAACTATCCAACTTTAACAAAGCTCACTGGTGTTCCTTCCATTATGTCACCACCTTGATCTTTCCTCCCCTTCGCACAACACAGCCCACGAGGTGTGCCCCCCAAAATTATGTTCTCTCGCAGTAAGCGCTCTCTCGTGGCTCTGTAATGATTCCTCTTATAGTACTTTTCTTAGAGAATTAGTCCAAGAGGCTTCTGAACTTTCTATTCTTAGCAGACAGGGCAAGAAAAAGAAGTTAATTGGAAAATGGTGGAAGAGCACGCGATTGCCCTTGTATGTTAAGAATTTATGTCATATCACAAAAAAGAGTTTCATGCATTATAACATTTAAAGCATATATATCTTAATTTACCACTATGTTGAATGGTTTGTAGAACATACAATACTGAATCATGTGTAGATAACTGCTCAAGAATGGCATTTGGATGATATTTAGAAGGTTAATATTTTACTGGAGCCCTGGTGGCTACTAACTAAAAAGTTGGCAGTTTGAATCTACCAAGCTGCTCCTTGGAAACCGTATGGGACAGTTCTGCTGTGTCCTATAGGGTCGCTATGAGTAGGAATCGACTTGATGGCAATGGGTTAGGTTATTTGTTTGTTTTGTTTTTATTATGGACTTCTGAAGAACATTTCATGGGGATGTCATGATTTTCTTGAGGCAGAAGGTAAAGTAATATTTCTGATATTCATTACTTCTGTGCATCTGTATAATCTATGTTATACTAATAAATGTGACAACTCTATTTACTTATCTTCAAACAAACCAAAATGTAAGGTATTTTTTTCTTGCATAAAAACTAGTCCTTTACTTTTGGGTTGGAAAATATGACCAAATAGTATAACTGTTACAAAAGTGATGTTTGGTATATATTTTCTTCCAGTTATTTTTTTGTTATTTTTCCTCAGGGCTTTCAAATCTAGCCGTAACGTCTGCCCCGGCTATTATAGCTCCCCCTTCCCAATAGGTTTGTTTCTTCCTCCAGTGCCTAAATCCTGTTGAACTATTTCTCTTTTCTATGTTGCTCCCAGGAAAGGCCTCAATAGACTAGTTACAGCTTTACTTTGTGGTGTCTAAAACAAAAATTAACAAGAACATTTTTTCCTTAAAATTTTAACTTTGGTCTAGTCCTTAGCATAAGTGTGACACAGAATATATTTAAATTTTCATATTACGTTGGATACAAAGTGATTTTATCTCTGAAATCTTTGGTGAATTCACTTACTTAATTCACTTAATCGTTTATGAAGGTGATATCATAGGCGTCTATTCTCTTCCAAATACTAGCTTACTGGTGTGGTAAATTCTGCAGTAACTTCATGATGCTCTTTGTAGCAACTAGACATAAGGTATTATCGCTGAAGGATTTTGGACTCAAGTTTGTCTAACTTAATTTAAATAAATTATAAGGCTCTAATGATGGTCTCAAGCTAATGATTTACTGATTTTATTATCTTTAAGGACTGTGATTACATGAAAGAACAGTTAAACATATTTATTCTTGAGAACAATGAGTTAACACACTGCTATTTACTATTTTATGAGAACTAAACCACAGCATTTTTTGTCTTTTAACTGCCTCTAGGAAATGCATCATTAATTAAATGAAACTTACCATCAGGTTAAGAATAGAATTATGAACACCAGAAGCTTCTTCTAATTTTCTGAGTAATATTAGTTATTTGGGGTAATACTGGATGCTGTTGTCATTAACAGCAGTTAATGCTGGAATACCTCTGAGAGAAGAACAGGTATTGTGTATCAACAAAGTTCATATCAAGTGAATCAACCATATTGCCATCAGATGGAGAGATTAATAAAGTTAATGATATCCAGGCAGGTTAGAAACTATTAGTGGGAATATAAGTTGTGTGTGAACTTTTAGAAAATTGTTTCTATTTATCGAAGTATAATATGCATATGTAGTTTTATCCAGAAATTCCACTTCTAAAAATTTAGCATGAAATATATTCACAGAAGTAAATAACTCTATTACAAAAATGTTTATTGCAATATTTCTTTTGGTAGCAAAACATTAAAATCAACCCAAACCACCACTAGTAGGAACTAGTTAAATAAATGATGTATATACATGGAAAGGAATAGATTGCTTGACATTAAAAACTTCAGCAAAATATTTGTTTACTGATTTAAAAAGATGTCTCAGCTATATTGATAAGTGAAAAAATCACGTATCAGCACAGCTTGTATAGTGTGAACCCATTTTTGTAAATATATATATGTGCGTATGTACTTTTATAGATATAAACTATTTCAAAAGGATGCACAAGAAAAGGTTTTTGCTTCTTACATCCAGGAATTAGACACAGGCAAATGTGGGACTTTTGCTTTTTATTTTACACACTTTTATATACTTCCAATTTTTTAACTTCTTATTTTTATTGAAAGTATAATTTAAGCAAAGTAAAAGATCATAATCAGTTTGAGAGCTCAAAGCTCTTCTCGGTAGACTGAATATCTTTTGGAGGATGTAACTGAAAGAAGAATTCATCTTTGAAACCCTTGAGTGTTTCATGCAGGGAACATGGGGTGGGAGACACATATGGAACTCCAGAGAAGCAGAGGTAAAAAGGGTCCTTGATTCTATTTTGGAATTATTGAATAGCACAACCGAAAAAATATGCTAAGAGCTGTGTAGATGAATAAATTGTGTTAAAGCTGGAGGCATCTATTAAATGTGTATCAAACTTTCAAATTCACTAGTTTTATCCCAATTGTCAGACTCCTCTATTGAAACAAATGGTGCTGATTCAGAAGGGTTGAAACCCAAGCAAACATACCATTGCACATTCATTAGAATGGGTAAAGTTTAAAAGACTACCAAGACTTGGTGTGGATGTGGAGTGTTGGTGAAGGTATGAAGGAACTGAAACTTTCATACCACTGCTGGTGGGACTGCAAAATGCTATAGCTACCTTCAGAACTTGTTTACCAGTTTCGTATAAAATTAAACACATACTTACCATACAACTGAGCAGTCTCACTCAGAGGTATTTACCAAAAAGACATAATCACATATGTCTGCACAAATAATTGTGCTCAAATATTTAAGCAGCTGTATTTAAAAAATGGCAACAAAAACAAATGCCCAGCAATTAAAGAACAGATAAACAAATTGTGGCAATTCACTCAGTGGAATACTATTTAGCAATAAAAAGGAACAAACTACTAACTCGAGAACAAATGACTGAACCTCAAAAACATTTTAAGTGAAAGAAGTCAGGCACAAAAGAGTACATTTAATTTTATATATGGAAAGTATAGAAAATGCAAAACTGCTGTAACAGAAAGCAGATTAGTGGCTTTCAGGAGTGAGATGAGAGAATGTAAGTATAAAAGTACACAAATGTAAATGGCACAAGGGTACCTTTTGGGTTAATGGAAATGTTACATGTCATGATTATGCTGGTGGTTATTGTATAGCTTTGTCAAAACTCATTGAATTAAATATGCTAAAAATTGAGGAATTTAATTGTATGTAAAGAATGCCTCCAAAAAAAAAAAAATCAGCTAGAGAATCTTAATAAAATATCAACAAATGGAAGCACCAAAACTTCAACTTTTGAAGCTTTTCAGCAAATTGTAATTATGGTGGGGAGGGGAGCTCCCAAATAGGAAAACATTATGATTTATCTCTCCAAAAGCAAAGAGGAATTGAGCCATTTGAACAAAATTTCCTTTAGTGTGTAAGATTTAAATTAGAAATTCTATAATTGTATTTTGGATTAAGTATTTTTAATGATACTCATTTTTAATTTGCTCAATTTACATTTGTCTTTTAGGAAATGCTTCATTAATTAAATGAAACTTACTATCAGGTTAAAAATAGAATTATCAACATCTTGATCTTTCCTCCCCTTGGAATGGGACGAAATTGAGAAGGCCTTCAAATTTGGTGAAATGTTTCAAATAATCAAAAATAAAAACAACTTATTTGACAAGTATTATAAAAGCATTTGTCAAAGAAATCTTCTCTGAATGGAAGCAAAAATAGTGCCAGTGACAATATGGTTTACATTTTAATAAAAACTTTTGTATTGATAATATCCTGTACTTAGAAGAATTTACTGTAGGCCCAAGTATCTCAGTACTTATGTTTTCCCGATTTAAAATGCTGTGTTCCACAAAAAATAATCAAGTTTTTCAAATTAATAACCTAAAACATAACTTTGAAGATTTAGAGAGGAAAAAAACAAAACAAAAAACAAACAAACAAAAAAAAACACTGCTCAGAAAAATACCAGTGACTCAGTATTAGAGACAGATATGGCTAAGAAGCTGATTAATGTATATAAATGTATATCAAGAAAAATTACTCTGATTACTTTTTTAACTGTTTAGATAATCAGCACAACAAAGTTTAATATTTTGTTTTAATAAAGATGGATTTATCTTATTGCTATTTCTTAGAAATGGTTTTATTTTTAAATTAATTAAAAAATATTTCATAGGTTCAGAAAATAAAACCAATTTGAGAGTAAATACATATTTCAAAATTATGTAATTTAGACACTCATAGGAGTGGAAGTGATACAGATTTAATTTCTGTTCCCTAGAAATTGTAATACATAAGAGGGAGAAAATGTAGAATTTATAAATAATAATGCCGTTTCAGCTTTTTCTTACTTTTTGTATTTCTAGAGAATCCTAAGTATCTCCGCAGTATGAATACTGGATAAGTTTGCAGTGCTTAGCAGTACTCTTTTAATCCCCTTGGGGTTATGCCAAAGAGACAGGGCCTCATGGGAATTTGGTCTGAATTCTCATCCAAATGAACACCTGCTGTCATTGTTCCTTATCAATCCTATACTCACTAATGCCAGCTCTCTCTTTGTGGTCCAGCCCATTCAACGCAAGGAAAATCATTCCAGCCTTAGACACTAATTTTTCTTTCTCCCTTTCTTTACTACATGACCCGCTGCCCAAGTATCTTGGAGATCGAGCTAATATTAAGCTTATCTCTGGCTATTTGGTATTCTATATTTCTGGAAGATTACTCAAAGTCCAGTCTACTTAAATGGTCTTTTTAAAAAAATCTTTCCCTCTCCTCTCTTCCCCTCCCTTCTCCATTTCTCTCCTCCGTCCTCTGTGTTCTGCTTATGCTCCTTTGGAAAGGAAGAAATTTATTACTGCAATAATACACACTTGCAAAACAAATTATATTACATAATCTATTTTTTAAATTCTCAGTTCTCTGTATTAGCTGAAACAAATAATTCAAGCAGAAATAAATTCAATAATTTCCTCCCTATGGGTGAGCAATATTATCATTCATTCCTAGTACTTAGGTGATATTCCTATGCTTTTGTTTCACTGGCCTCCTTGATGTATCCATTTAATTATAAGCTATTTCAACTTGTTTCTGAACCAGATTAGGGATAAAGCGGAAAAACATGATTAAAAAAAAATAAAGATTATGTCACATAATATACCAAGAATAATCCCATTCAGATTCTTTTCTGTAATCTCGTACCACAGTAATTCAATATCATATTCGAAAATAGAATGTATTTATAACTTATTAGTGATAATAAGGAAAAGAAAACTGATTGGGTTTGAGAGTTATTGGACCAATAAAAGTCAGCCGTTTTGATATTTCTACTTTCTAGTAAACCAGAAAGGAGCCCTCCTGGCCCAAAAGTTAAGCAGTCAACTGCTAACCCAAAGGCTGACAGTTCAAATCCACCCAGTGGCTCATCAGGAGAAACCTTGCGATCTGCTCTCGTAAATACTATAGTCTACAAAACACTATGGGGCAGTTCTACACTGTCACATTGGGTCAGTATGAGTTGAAATCAACTCAGTGGCATGTAACAAAAATAACAGTAAGCCAGGAAGCTGACCATGTACATATAACAACAGCATATCTTAGAATATCAAACCATAGAGTATTTTTATTTCATTTATTTATTTTTTGGCTATCCTTTGTTATATGTGTTGTTTCTGTGCACATCTATCCATACCATTTTTTTTTTTTTTTTACTTATGGATCCAAAAAAAAATTACTTGACAGTTTTTAGGGTATGAAATGTTTGCATAGAAAAAAAAAATCAGTTAGCTTGATCTTGCAGGGAAAACAACTGTCTGTCTGCCATCTGCAGTGGGCATTGGTCCCTCACTTGTTGTGCCATGATTTGTTATGCATGAGTAAGCACATTAGCCTTTTCATTTCATTCATTAGACTTTTAGTCCTTGATTAGTGTTTTCGGGATTCTCTCAAATACACAACTTCTTTATATCCTTTGTGTTTGGCTTTTCTTATATCGCCACTATTAAACAAAATTAACAGTTAATCGCAACAATAGCCTCTTTTCTATTGAAATGACTGATAAACATACTAGTTTTCCATTGAAGTGATTAATCATCTATGGAAGAAAAATAGGAGACTACCTCCTTACTTGGAATAATGTGGGCAACTGTTTAGAATCAGCTAGAACACACTGTGCTTGAAAAGCTCCGACCATAAAACCCCACAAATCTCACACATTTATTGTGAGTTCACAGTGTCCTGGAAACTCTCAATGGATTTCCTAAAAGTAAAAATCTTCCATTAGGGTTTAGAACTGGGACAATTGGGGTCTCAGACTCTACCTAAACTTGTCATCTATTCTTCCATTAAATGAGAAAAGATATTTAAGAAAGTTGCTTTTGATATAAACAGTTGTTAATTACACATCCAAAACACACTTAACAAACTCTGAAGTTATACTTACCTTTATTATATTACACTTACCTTTATTATATATGGAAACCCTGGCAGCATAGTGGTTAAGAGCTACAGCTGCTAACCAAAAGGTCGGCAGTTCAAATCCACCAGGCACTCCTTGGAAACCCTATGGGACAGTTCTACTCTGTCTTATAGGGTCACTATGAGTCAGAATCAACTTGATGGCAACGGGCTTGGTTTTTGGTTTATTATATATGCACCTTCAGACTCTCTTTTTACCCATAATTAATCTCAAAGGACTAGGAACTTCTCCACCTCATCATTTCTTCACTTAAGCTATTCTCCCAATTCTTGTTTAATAGTATTTTCAACTACTTTTTGACGTTTATGTTCATGTGCAATATCTTAATTATATTTTGCACATGAGGCCAAAACCAGTTATTAAAGGAGATATATAAATTAAATGGAAATCAATTCCTAGTTGGAAATAAGACAAGTAACCAATGGTGAAATGATTGAATGTATCATTAAGTGCTTGGGCAAAATTTACTTTGCTTATACATTTTTTACCTTATTTCAGAGCATTTTCTGTGCAATGCATTTGTAAGAAAAAGTTAATATAAAAATATTATTTATATACTTTTTCTCTTTTAAACTATAATTTCCACAAGATAAAAGTATCATAAACTTTCCTATTTTTATTTTCTGTTTCTCCCCTTAGGATGCCTCCATTGCACACAGATTCCACATCATGAGAGAAAAACACCCAGAGAAGTTCAACAGTAGGTAAGGTACCCCAAATGATGACGGTGTAATTATGGTTGCTCTTGATAAACTATGTCATGGTACAAAACATTTTACTAATTAATAACTGATTGAGCCTCCGTGTGTATATAAATATAAAAAAGAGGGTGTGGGTGAATATAATTTTTCCTCTTAGGTTGTAATGGGGCAGTAATGAAAAATAAATGTGGTCAGCTCTATTCTGTTCTCATGTTCTGAAAATAAAGATATCAAGTGTAAGGTGAAAACAATAGTTTATTAAGACTTACTGGAAGTCTTTACATGACTTGCTATTTGAGGGATGGTCATCCTCAATCCCTAGGAAAAATATGGAGCTCTTTTTTTTATCTGATAAGGCTGTGTAACTATAAATTACATAGTTATCATAAAAGGCTTCTAACCTTTGGAATATCAGTTGCACATAGAACTCGATCAAATGCAAAGTTAAACCAGAGAAGCATTTACTATTGTTTAAAGACATTTCATGCAAGGAGAAAATGCTATTCAACAAAAATTAGCCTTTCTATCATAGCAATAGGGAAACATTTATTCCTCCAAATAAAGGCAGGCATTGACCCTTTCAGTTATTCAGGCAATCAAGAAAAAGGAGAAATAGGGAAAGCCTTGGCTCTGTATATTCCCTGTTTCTAGAAGGAAAAATATTTATCTCCTCTGCCTTTACCCCCAGAAAAACAGGGCAGAACAAGTGAATCATCTCTTGCTTCAATTATATTCACTTCTACCCTGTTCATTTCATGAAGTCACAAAATCATAAAGAGCAAATTTCTATATAGATATTAAAAGAACTGTATTAATGTTCAAAGCCAAAGGCTCTGTGGCCTCTGTATTTAGCTAAGTTGACATCTTGCCATGGATGCCTCAGAATACTTTTTAGATAGCTGCTTCTGCAAAGTCTTGTTTATTTCAATTTTCTCACACCTTAGTACATTGACATATTTTAGTTAAACAAATGAACATTTTTTTCATTAAAAATACCTCATAAATTATGACCTTCTGGCTTGCTTCTTCCAGTTTAGAAAGCTGTAATTTTTGTTTTTAAAAAATGGAAAAATTGCATATACTAATACTTAATATCTTTAGAAGGATTAATAAAAAATCCTGTAATTTTTGTTACTTCTGAAGAAGGAAACTGCAGTGCAGACTGAATATGTATTGTATACTTGTTTACTTGTTCGTAGTTTTTTTTTTTTTTTTTGTGCCATGCTTCATAAAAATAAAATCAGGAGTAACCTAATTAAAAATTTGCACCTGTAAGTTTTTTTTTTGTAGGTAGTCCCAGACTTACAATGTATTCTAGTTATGATGACCTGTACTTACTACTGTAATTTGCTTTTTTTCCACACATCTTCTTGTTAGAAATATGTACTACATACAATGTTGCAGATGTAATTTGCTGATGTTATCATTCTCAGATGTTTACTCCCTGAAAAATAAAGATTGATTTATAAAGATACTGATAATATAAACAGTAATAATAAAAACTAAAAAAAAGAGGTGTTCTACTAACATCAGAACTGAATTACGACAGAGTCATTGGAACAGAACCCTTTCGTAAGTTGTTATGACCTGTATCTAGAGTAGAGAGTAGAGAGACTTGTTTTCATTTTACAAGACTTAGTTTCAATTCAGGAAATATATGAGAATAAACTGATGTAACAGTGAAGTTATATATACTTTAAAGTAGATTTTAGTACTTGGTACACTTGATGATTTGGGAAATGAATATAATTATTAAAAAAAATAACAGTATTATAGCATGGACTAACCTATGCTTTTCCAAATGTCATTCCATAAAGCATCTATATATTAACATTCATAGATTAAAAGATATTTTAAGCAATAAACACTCTGTTTTGGAAATGTAATGCACAGTGTATCTCTTGCAAGATTCACAATGTAAAAGCCCGTTATAGGCATTATGTAATACACGGGAGGCAGAAGCGGGGGAAGGATACTGTTTAATGTTGTGTAAGGCATTATTTTCTTAAACTTATCTGACCATAGCGGCCTTTCTTCCTCCTTCCCTATCTGGAGCTGTATAACACTTACTAAAATGTCTTAGAACATTAATATTACGTATAATATAGTTTAGGAAACACCCTTCAGTTCATTTCATGGCATAGATCCCAAGAACAACAACAGTACAACAGTGTGATGCGTGCATGTTTGTGCATGTGTGTATTCATGGGTGTGCAAGACAGAGGAAGATTTAAAAATGCAGAGAGGTATGTGTGTGTATATATATATATAAAACCAGTGCCGTCGAGTCGATTCGACTCATAGCGACCCTACAGGACAGGGTAGAACTGCCCCACAGAGTTTCCAAGGAGCGCCTCATGGATTTGAACTGCTGACCCTTTGGTTAGCAGCCATAGCACTTAACCACTATGCCACCAGGGTTTCTTTTATATATATATATATATATATATTTGGTAGTCAAATTTGACTACCGATACATAAGATTGACAATATTTATGACCCTCCTTCAAAAATCAGATGCTAATGAATTCCATTCTCCAGAATAATTAACATTCTTCTTAATTGTAAAGAGTTCTATAATTCACATATACCTATTTAATTTTTATTATGAGTAGTACTACTAATCTATGACATTTTTCTCTGGCCAATATGTGGTTAGATGCCTTTTACAATGTTTGTGTACTCCAATGTGTTTATAGGATATAAAAGTACATCTTATTGAAACGTCTTTGCAAATTTGAGACATGACTAAATATTGCTTATTTATAGGGTAGAGAAATATTTCAATTAGATAAGTAATAACATAGAAAAATGTCTTCTCCAGAACAAGACAAGATACCTTTATCACCACTCCTATTTAACATTGTGTTGTAAGTCCTAGCTAGAGCAATAAGGCAGGAAACAAATATAAAGAGCATCCAAATTGGTAATGAAGAAGTTAAACTCTCCCTATTTGCAAATGATACGATATGATACTTAGAAAACCCAAAAGACTCCATGAGAGAACTACTGGAACTAATAGAAAGATTCAGCACACTGTCAGGATACAAGATAAACATACAAAAATCGGTTGGCTTCCTATACACCAATAAAGAGAACAATGAAAAGGAAACCAGGAAAACAATACCATTTATAATAGCCCCTAAAAAAATAAAATACTTAGGAATAAAACTAACTAGGGATGTAAAAAACCTGTACAAAGAAAACTACAGAGCACTACTGCAAGAAACCAAAAGAGATCTACATAAATGGAAAAACATACCATGCTCATGGATAGGTAGAGTCAACATTGTGAAAATGACAATTCTACCCAAAGCGATTTACAAATACAATGCAATACCAATCCAAATACCAACAACATCCTTTAAAAAGATGGAAAAACTTATCATTAACTTTATATGGAAAGGGAAGAACCCCTGGATAAGTAAAGCACTACTGAGGAAGAGGAATAAAGTAGGAGGACTTGCACTACCTGACCTCAGAACCTACTATACAACTACGGTAATCAAAACAGCCTGGAGCTGGTACAAGGACAGATACTTTGACCAATGGAACAGAATTGAGAACCCAGGTGTAAACTCATCCACCTATGGTTATCTAATCTTCGACAAGGGCCGAAAGTCCATCAAATGGGGAAACGACAGTCTTTTTAACAAATGGTACTGGCAAAACTGGATATCCATCTGCAGAAAAATGAAACAGGACCCATACCTCACACCATATGCAAAAACAAACTCAAAATGGATTAAAGACCTATAAGCCCCAATTATGAAGTTCATAGAAGAAAAAATAGGATCAATGCTAGAGGCCCTAATACATGGCATTAACAGGATACAAACTATAACCAACAGCACACAAGCTCCAGAGGATAAGCTAGATAACTAGGATCTTCTAAAAATTAAACACTTATGCTTATCAAAAGACTTCACCAAAAGAGTAAAAAGAGAACCTACAGACTGGGAAAAAAAAATTGGCTATTACAAATCAGACAAAGGTCTAATCTCCAAAAAAAAAAAAAAAAAAAAACTACAAGAAATCCAACACCTCTACAACAAAAAAGACAAAATAATCCAATTGAAAAATGGACAAAGGAAATGACAGACACTTCACCAAAGAAGACATTCAAGTGGCCAACTGTCACATGAAGAAATGCTCACTATCTCTAGCCATCAGAGAAATGCAAACCAAAACCACAGTGAGACACCATCTCACCACAGCTTTATTGGCATGAATCAATAAAACAGAAAGTAACAAATGTTGGAGAGGCTGCGGGGAGATTGGAACTCTTATGCACTGCTGGTGAGAATGCAAAATGATACAATCATTTTGGAAAACGATATGGCGCTTCCTCAGAAAGTTAGAAATAGAAATACCATATGATCCAGCAGTCCCACTCCTAGGAATATATCCTAGAGAAATAAGAGTTGTCACATGAATAGATAAATGTACATCCATGTTCATTGCAGCATTGTTCACAATAGCAAAAAGATGGAAACAACCTAGATGCCCATCAACAGATGAATGGATAAACAAACTGTGATACATACACACAGTGAAGTATTATGCAATGATAAAGAACAATGATGAATCTGTGAAGTATCTCATAACATGGATGAATCTGGAGATCATTATGCTGAGTGAAATAAGTAAATCACAAAAGGACAAATATTGTATGAGACCACTACTGTAAAAACTCGTGAAAAGGTTTACATGCAAAAAGAAACAATCTTTGATGGTTACGAGGGAGGGGAGGGGTGGGGATGGAAAAACACTTAATAGACAATAGATAAGTAGTGACTTTGGTGAAGGGTAAGACAGTACACAATACTGGGGAAGCCAGCACAACCTGTACAAGGCAAGGTCATGGTAGCTCCATAGACACGTCCAAACTCCTTGAAAGACCAAATTGCTGGGCTGAGAGCTATGGGGACCATGGGTTTGGGTAACATCTAGCTCAATTGGCATAACATTGTTTATAAAGAAAATGTTCTACATTCTACATTGGTGTATAGTGTCTGGGGTCTTAAAAGCCTGTGAGCAGCCATATTGGATACTCCAGTGGTCTCACCCCTTCGGGAGCAAGGAAAAATGAAGAAAACTAAAGATGCAAGGGAAAGATTAGTCCAAAGGACTAATGGACCACAACTACCACCGTCTCCACCAGACTGAGTCCAGTACAACTAGATGGTGCCTGGCTACCACTGCTGACTATTCTGACAGGAATCACAATAGAGGGTCCTAGACAGAGCTGGAGAAAAATGAAGGACATAATTCTAACTCAAAAAGAAAGACCAGACTTGCTGGCCTGACAGAGACTGGAGAAACTGAGAATATGGACCCTGGACACCCTTTCAGCTCAGTAATGAAGTCACTCCTGAGGTTCACCCTTCAGCCAAAGATTGAACAGGCCCATGGAACAAAACAAGACTAAAGGGGCACCCCAGCCTTGGCAGGGACTGGAAGGTAGGAAGGAACAGGAAAGCTGGTAATAGGGAACCCAGGGTTTAGAAGGGAGAGTGTTGACATATTGTGGGGTTGTTAACCAATGTTATACAACAATGTGTGTAGTAACTGTTTGATGAGAGACTAGTTTGTTTTGTAAACCTTCATCTGGAGTTCAAAATTAAAAAGAAAAAGAAAAATGTCTCGTACACTGAGACAAGATCAGTCTATCTACTGTGATTTCAAAGAGTACCAAGTGTACAGTATATGCTCAATGTTTTATTGGCCAAATATTTTTTTTAGATAGCAGTCAGCCCTAAAATACCATATATAACCAAGTCAATCAGGCATGTACATTTCAATCTATACTTTTATACATTAGGCCTTGACTCAGGAGTACAAGCATTTAGCTAGTTTCCTAAACTATAATGAAATGTCTTCAGTGTATGATAATTTTGTACTTAATTTCCAGAAGAAAGACATGATAGATACTGTGCACAAGCAATTTATACTTACAAGAGCAGGTTTTCAGATCTCAACACTGAGACAGTTTCAGCCATAGTACTCTTTCATACCTTCAGGAATTTGCAAATGAATTTAAAGTACTGCTAATAACGGTGTTTCAGATCAGATCACTTGTCACAATAAATCATATGACATTAATATTATCCTCTAGTATGCTCACCTTAAAATTCATTTATATTTTAAAGAACATGATGTTTCTAACATTATCTTAAGGAAATTAATTACCAAAATATATAGTTCTGCTCTCTATGCCTCCTATGACAGAAATTGAAAGAACTGGGAAAGGTAATGATTTTTTCCGGTGCTTAAGAGAGTGCTAGTTGAGAGGTTTATAACGTATTCTTTTCCAAATTTCTGGACAAATCTAAGTTAACTGTTAAAAGGAAGTATGCAGTTCAACTTTCTAAACTTTCAAATAGTCTTACATCAAACTAAATCTAAATAAAGTCTTCTAGTCTTTTAGATTCAAGACAAAATAATCTTTAATTAAGGTATTTATGCTTATGTGATTTAAATCCATTTATTATACAATATTGATATTTAAAATATTGACATAATTTGCCTAGTACTGTTTTCAATCATACTTATACATCACATCACATAGATTACACCTGTCCTGATTGTACGTAGAAAATTTTTGCTGTTTTTTTAAATTGTGTTTTAATAAATGTACAACAGCACACTGAAATGCTATGCAACCATTAAAATGATAATTATGAAGACATACTGATTTTGAAAAAAAATGCAAAACTGTTGAATTCTTTGAGTACAACTGTGTAGTGACACGAACTTCCAAGGAATATGCAAAATGGAAATAGCTAAAGCAAAAGTATTATTAGAAAGATTTCTTAACACTGTAGTAGTCATTTGTTTTCAAAGAATACAACACTTGGTACAGTATTTCGGGAACAAGCAAGAAGAAATCAGTAAGCATTAAAGGCCAGTGATACTCCACAACGATACTCTGAAGTCCACACCATGTATTTAAAACTGTCTGGTCTCTAACCTGAATGAGACAGAGACTGTTTTCTCAGTCTTCCTGTTCACAGAGGTAAGTGGTTCATTTGTGTACCACTTTCTACTTTTCTTTGAAGAAATATCCAAGTAGAAAACTGAAGGCAGTGTGTGAATTTAAATAAAGCAATTTAACTCAGAATCTATGTAGTGATATCAGGTATAGCAAAATGTGTGCAGAGAAGAAACAAAACCGACAATTTTGTATACCTGACTGATGATATTGCTATATTAATAAAGCCTAATTTCCAAAAGAACCTATAATGTCTAAATTATCCAAGAAGTTTGTACATGAATTTAGAAAATTTGCCTATGCTTCCAAAATTGCACTCATTGTTCTATAGAAGTGATCCTTGTTTTTGTTTGTTTTTTTTCCTCGTAAGAGAGTCTGTGAGATCATGGAATGAGTCTCTTTTTCTTTCCAGGACTAGTGTCTATGCAGTGCTTTGAACTTAATGAGTACTCAATAGATATTTGCTAGATTTTTTTCATGAAAATACTTATTATTTAGTACTATATTTATCTTTCAGATATTTTATTACTTTTATAGCTTATGCTTTTTATAGCACAAAAAATAATACAAAAAAGTAGAGTTGCAATATGCCTAGTATGAGTCTTGATTCTACATAATTACTCTTTCAGCTATTACTAATGCCATTTTGTTTTCTCAGTCTTTATATATTTTACTTCAAAAGAGCCTAGTGGTGCAAAAGAAAAGAAAATCATGCAACATAAATCCCTGATCACTGTGAGTGTCTTGCTAATAAATGATACAAGCTTGCTTATAGATTAATACTTATTATTGGCTTTATTGGTGAGCAATTATTACTATATACCTGATGATGAGGTTTACTGAAGACTAAGTTTGAAGGATCACTCTCTCCATACATATATTTAATATTTTGAATAAAATTTATATTCCTTAGAAATGTTAGCAATTCATGGGGACCATTTAGATAAAATTATATAATCCTGAAAATTTCATGCCCTAAAGCACTTTTGTCTTTTTCCTGTGTACCGGTACCAACTCTGTCCTGCTTTTAAAGAAGAAACATACTCATATTACTTAAAAGTACTCAATTTACACTTTAAATATAGTTTTTGAATTTTTTGTATATAAACACTTTTATTAAACCAGATTTTCCAGATGACTTAATTATGTCATATAGTATATAGATAAATCAATAATGTATAGATTTATATGGGTATGTATGTATGATGATAGGCAGTTCAAATCCACCAGTCCCTCCTTGGAGACCCTATGGGGCACTTCTACTTTACCCTAGAAGTCGCTTTGAGTCAAAATCAACTCGATGGCAATGAGTATATGTGTACATTGATATAATTTTAAAGTATCGTATTCATATAAATTTTACATATTGTTTTTATCCTTGTTTTTTTTTTTTATACATGTGTTTCTAAATATCAGGGTTTTAAGATGATTTAATAGCTATTCTATTTTATTAATATATTTTTATTTGTATGTTGAGGCTCATTTAAATATTTTGACTCATCCGAGCAGGTAGAAACACGACTTGTCAAATGAGTCAGAGCTGTGTACGCACTGATGGCAGGGGCTTTCATTCATCTAAATCTTTTTGCAACAGCTCCACAATGCCTGCTTTTATCATATCATTAAACCAGAGCACTTAACTTCTGTATCCAGGGTATTCAAAGAAATGTTTGTAAGATAGCTGTTTGAAATGGGGAAGTGAAGACTAGAGGATAACTAAGGAGAAAATCAGTAGTTTCCCTTCCTTCTTTGACCGTCACTCCCTCTTTTTTCTCCTTCCCAGATTTCTTATTCTCCCGCTCTATTTTTTTTTTTTTTTGGTCCTTCAATTTTTCTACTGCACTGGAGTGGTGAAAGGATCAATGTAGGTCCTGAAGTGTGGATAAAATGTTTATCTGTTATTCATCTGGCTGATTTTTTTTTTTTTTTCCCGGCAAACATCTAATAAGGATATGCCCTTTTATATGATATGCATCATGTAAGACACTGAATCTTTAGACCCTGTAAGGCAAATGCAGAGACTGAATTTGAGGTTACAGAGGGATTTTTGATGGTGATAGGCCTGTAGGAGAATATAAACTACAAAGAAATTCTGCACTGCGACTGTAGGAAGGGAAGGACATTTCCTGGAACTCCTAAGTTGGGGTGGCCATTGTGCTCTAAGGGATATATGTTCAAGTAGAGGATTGGTTATATATGCTATGGTTTAGATGAAGAAGAGACATTTTATTCCAGTTTGTAAGATACTTATATTTTATTAGTATCATTTCCATGCAAATATTCCAAATATTTTCCTCCTTGATTTTGCCTTTCTATTATGAGGGTTTGTATTTTTGTTTTATATGAATTTACGTGTGATGTATGCAAAAATTACACACACACATAGAGACACACACACACACTTCCTAGTATACCAAATAAACAAGATTTGTGAAGTAATGGTAGTTAATTCAGAGATGTCCACAAAATCACAATGTGAATAACTGAAGTATTTTCTTATATTGAAAAGTACTAAACTGTAAGAAAACTAAGAAAAATTTTTCTACTCATCATTATGGTTTCTATGCCTATATGGAAACCGTAGGGAAATATTTACAAAATTATAGCACTGCATTAAATTACTTGTTCTTTACAAGCTGACAGCAGTTAAACTAACCTGATGCATTGATTCCAACTCATAGCGCCACACTACAGGACAGAATAGAACTACCCCATAGGGTTTCCAAGGAGAGGCCGATGGATTCGAACTGTCAACCTTTTGGTTAGCAGCCATAGCTCTTAACTGCTGCGCCACCAGGCAATTAGTCCATAATATATAAGTTATCAACTTTAAGGGAATGAACCAGAGATAAACTTAGATAGCAGTTAAAGCCGTTGTTCTTAAGAACCCTGTTCCTATTTCCCAAGTGTGTGTACCTTAAAAACACAGAAGTGCCTGTTCTATTGGTGCTGATCTACTCTTTTATGTAGATTTAGTCTCCCTGATGGCATAGTTTGAATCCACCATATGCTCCTTGGAAACCCTATGGGACAGTTCTACTCTGTCCTATAGGGTCGCTATAACTCAGAATCGACTCCACGGCAACGGATTTTTGTTTGTTTGTTTTGGTGGCATTGTGCTTAAGAGCTACGGCTGCTAACCAAAAGGTTGGCTTAAAATCCACCAGCCGCTCCTTGGAAACCCTATGTGGCAGTTCTACTCTGTCATACAGGGTCACTGTAAGTCAGAACTGACTCATGGGTGATGGCTTTTTGCTTTTTTTTTTTTTTAACTGCAGTAAGAACCAGTTCTGGGAAATGAGGTGATGCTCTATATTAGACAATGGAGAGCTTACTTTGGAGAAGGAAGCTGTGAACTTGACCAATGCCAGTGATTGCATTTTGTTATTTTTGTTCATTTGGTATTCACGGATAATCTATAGTTTGGCATTTGGAATTGATTATATTCAAGTTCTATATTGTCATTATGGCTAAGGTTACTGCCAAAAAAAGTTATGTAATTTGATATGAAGTTTAAATATCTTACTTCTAATATCCTAATGCCTTAAGATTCACTCTAGCAATAATATATATATATATATATATATATGTTTCATTTATTTATTTATTTTATTTCATACTGAATAGAATCGATTGATTCTTGGTAGAAATTATTTTAAGGAATTTTGAGGACTCTTGTTCTAATACTCCTTTATAAGGTATATTAAGTATAATCTTGAACTCTTTCCAAAGAGGTTAATTACCTCATTATACCTAGAATGTAATTCTCTGGTGTGGCTAATTGAACTAATTAGATGTTCTTCATTACTCTCTCTCCACCTGGGCATTAGGTACTAATGCCTTTCTTTTTGGAATACATGTAGTTGTATGGATCTGTTCAGTATTATTTTCAGACTGAACAAAATTAATTCAAAAATATTAAGCTCAACTACCTTTTTTTTTTTTTTTATGGCCTGCTCTTTGAAGAGAAAAATAATATTCCCACATTTGCAGCATTTTGAAGGGGCCAAAAATATGCAAAGAATTGCCAAGGTACCTGGTTACTATTACTTTATAACAAACATTTTGGCACCATGTAACAAGGGTCCTGTGACCTCTCGTTTCTAATAACATTTTTCCTAATTTCCTCTAAACCTTCACTGACAGCCTCCTAAGGCTTATCAGTGCTCTCAAGTCCCTTCCAGCTTCTGTCTGCCCTTCAGTCCTACAGCCAGTTTTACGTGCTTTCTGTTTTTGCCAATGCAGCACCCCACTTCTACTTATCAAGTCTGTTCTGCTCGCTATTTCTGCATAACAAACTACTCCAAAGCTTAGTGGTGTAAAACAGCCATTTTTATTATGTGCTTAGCTTCTGTGGGTCAAAAATTAAAACAGGGCACAGCAACAAAGGCTGCACAGTGCCTGGGGCTTCAACTGGGAAGTCACATTGGGCAGATGCGATTTGATAGCTGGGGGCTGGAATCATCTGGAGGTTTGTTTACTCTCGTGTTTGGTGGCAGATGCTGGTTGTTGTCTGAGATCTTATATGGAGCACCTACAGTGGCTTCTCCATGTGGCCTGTGCTTCTCTGTGTGACCTTGGGTAGCCAGGCTTCTGCCATGGTGGCTCAAGCCTCCGCAAGTGAGTATCCTAAGAGAACAGGCAAAAGCTATGTGTCCTTTCTTGACTTATCCTTGAGCGCCACATAGTGCCATGTTTCCTGGACTTATATTAATCATAACCAGCAAATATTCATGCAGTTTCGAAGGGAGGACACTTAGGCATCACCTCTCAGTGGGAGGAGTGTCAAAACATGCCATAAAGCCTCCACACAAGGATGTCAAAGATGACTAATACCAAACTTTATTTCAAATGAGCTTGGGATTAAATAATAGTACGAAATTTTATACTAAAGACTGCTGTTTAATTAAGACTAACTCTTCCAAGTCATTAAATTATTGCTTTTTTTTTTAAGTCATATAACATGTCCTTTAATCCTCAAGATTACTCTGTAACTATTATAATTCTATTTTTTTTTTTATTTGACAAAGAGGAAATTACCCATATGTTTCATAGTGGCAGAACAGAAGCTTATGCTCTTAAGGCATATACACAGTCAGGGATAAATTGTGCCTCTAAAATATCTCCTTGTTTCCCCTTGAAATTTGCTGCTTTTTAGTTCTTGAGTTACAATCCTTTTGGAACTTTCAACCTCCTTTTTTTTCCACTTCATTTGAGTTTTCTGCATCTAATAATCATTTAAGTGATTTTAATGCTATCTTCATTTCTCAGTGACATCAGTTACTCCTAGTTACTAATCATTAAACCTGTTGTGAGCCCCCAGTCTTCACTGCACTAGACAGTGAAGACAGGAAGAGGACGTGGAGAAACAAGGAGTTATTTTAGAGGCACCATTTACCCCTGCCTGTGTGTATGTCTTAAGACCTTAGCCTGTGACCTGTGCTGGTTCTGTCTGCCCTTCCTTCTCTTTTAAATTGGTTGTTTCTATGGATTAGTCTGATATCTGCTTAATTGCTTCTCCCTAAAAAAAATAATTTTTTTTTTCCCTTCCTTATTCCACCAGTCTAGGTTAGACCTCCAGACCACCTTGTACTTCCTTTATATAGAATTGGTAGAGGTTTAATAATTGATGTGTTTTAACTGCCCCATGTGTCTGTTAGTTTGTCATACTATGGGGGCTTGCGTGTTGCTGTGTTGCTGGAAGCTATACCACTGGTATTCAAATACCAGCAGGGTCCCTTGTGGTAGACAGGTTTCAGCTGAGCTTCCAGACTACGACAGACTAGGAAGAAGGACCCGACTGTCTACTTCTGAAAAGAATTAGCCAGTGAAAACCTTATGAATAGCAGCAGAACACTGTCTGATATAGTGCTGGAAGTTGAGCCCCTCAGGTTTGAAGGCACTCAAAATACGACTGGGAAAGAGCTGTCTCGTCGAAGTTGAGTTGACCTTAATGACATGGATGGAATCAAGCTTTTAGGACCTTCATTTGCTGATGTGGCAGGACTCAAAATGAGAAGAAACAGCTGCAAGCATCCATTAATAATCAGAACATGGAATATACGAAGTATGAATCTAAGAAAATTAGAAATCATCAAACATAAAATGGAACATATAAAGATCAATATCCTAGGCATTAGTGAACTGAAATGGACTGGTATTAGTCCTTTTGAATCAGACAATCATATGGTCTACTATGCAGGAATGACAACTTGAAGACAAATGGTTTTTAAGTTTCAAAAGAGACATAAAACCCATGTTAGAGATAAAAGCTTTAGAATAGATTCGACAATTTCATAATTCTGGCTTATTATATAAGTCGAGGCATGAAAGAGGCATAAAGTTTATATCATAATCATGACTCTGATATTATTTTTATTAGAAATAGCAGGCTCCCAGAAGGGATCCAAAGCAGTAGAAAAGCTTTAATTAAGAACATGTGTATTTTTTATGGTACCTAAGAGAATCGACTCAATGGCACTGGGCTTAAGGGAAGTTGGGGAATAAGGAGCCAGATAATAGTTGAGAAATTAACGTTGGAATTGGTAGTGCAGAGGAAAGAATGACAGCTGGACTGAACCATGAAAATATTAAAAATAAAAGGAAGATCTTACTTGATCGCTGGTTCATATGTTCTTTCTTGTTAGAATTTCTCAATTTAATTTTTTATTATTATTTTTCCAGACATCCAAATTTCCTTAATTTTTAACTTGTTTGTTAATATAAGCTTCATAACAGATAATAAACCACCTAACGAATTTGTAGAATACTAATTTTATATGTGTTCTTTTTGTTTTGAGAACAAAATGATCATTACTAAAAATTTTTTTTAATGATCTGAACTATGTTCAAGTATATCTAAATTAATTAAAACTATTATAGGACGTAAAGGAGTGAATACAAAGTTTAATAAAACGAGATCAGATTTTTCCATTGCTTTCTCTAGATCTATTAATCTCGTTACTCTTTATTAGAAAAAATAATCCCCCCTCCCCTCAAAAAAGACCTAGGTAACCATGAAACCATAAAATAATGCTGTAATATTCAGTTTCCATCTTATTTCCGTTACTAGTTCTTGTAGCCTAGTGTAGAGCAGCCCTGGTGGCACATTTTTTAAGCATTCGGCTGCTAACCAAAAGGCTGGCAGTTCAAATCCACAAGCCATTCCTTAGAAACACCCTATGGAGCAGTTCTACTCTGTCTTGTAGGGTCACTGTGAGTCAGAATCGACTTGTTGGCAATTTTTTTTTTTTAGTGTTGTCGACCTACTAGTTGAAAGGTGGACTATGTTCCAGATACTCTACCAAATGCTTCTCTTGGATTATTTTGTTTAATCCACTCACAACCCTGGGATGGTTAGTAGTATTTTTCACACTTTGCTTATTAGAAAACAGAATTAGAAGTATAAATAACTTGTCCTAGTTTACCTATTTAACACATTATTATTCTATTTAGACAGTCATTTAATGCATGTCTACTATTTGATGGAAAAGAGTGTTCTTCATGCTGAAAGACGAGTTAGACACCATTCCAGCCTCCTGGAGTTTATGGCTTAGTAGAAGGCAGGTACATGTAAACCAATAAACATAATGATGTGTATAAGTGCTGTAACTGAAGGATTGTACATAGAAGATGCAAATGAGAAAATAATTTTCAGGTGGTGGTGACTAAGAAGCCTTTATAGAAAACGCAGTGACTGAGCATAGTTTTAAAACATGAGTAGGAGTTTTGCAAAAACTCTGGAGCTGGTAGAAGGAATGTGTTAAGGTACAGTGACATAAAACATCACAGTTTATGCTGGGAAAGATAAGTAATTTCATGGATTAGGAAAGGAAAAAAAAAGGAAGAAGGATCAGAAAAAGGAAAAAAGGAAGGAAGGGTGGAAAGAAGGAAGGATGAATGAAATATGAGAAACGGAGGCTTGAGGGATTCAAGATGGTGCTCAGATCACAATGAACTTGGATAGTCTTGTTTGAAACTTGTACTTTATCCTTCTGTCCAACACATAGGTAATGTGAAACAAAGTTTTAAGCAAGGATATGATAAGACTAGGGGAATTGATTTGTAGAAGAGAACAAGGGATATTATTACTGAACTTAGAAGTTGATATGAGTATGAAAATGGAAGTGAAGGAAATGGTAAATGAATATATGTGAATGAAGGCAGGATAGAGACAATACCAACCAGAGGTAAATGTAGGAAGAAGAGGTGGTATGTGCAGGAAGATTAGGAATTCTGTTCTGTGAGATATCTGGGGGAACCCAGGTCAGTGCTACACGCAATAGATCATTTTACTGGCCTGGAATTAGGTGAGATGTGTAGGATGGAGTTGAAGAGCTGTTACAGTAGAAGAACTGTTCTTCCTCCATCATTGAAAACTGGAGCATCAGTAAAATCCAGAGTGATGATAATTCACAGATATTTGATTGGGTTTAGTTAGAAAGCACTCTTTATTTTGAACTGTGCCATAAATGGTAGTTAGAATGTTTTAAGAGATTAACTTAAAATCACAGGTGAATTGTATTTTTATATATTATGAGGGGACAGGGAAACCCTGATTGTGTAGTGGTTAAGCGCTATAGCTATTAACCAAAGGTCAGCAGTTCGAATCTACCAGGCGCTCCTTGGAAACTGTATGATGCAGCTCTACTCTGTCCTGTGGGGTTGCTATGGGTCGGGATCAACTTGATGGCAACGAGTTTTTGGTTATGAGGAGGAATTACAAATATTATTTTTATTATTATTACTATTATTAGTTTTATCAGAGGCATTTATTTAGACTTCCTTTAATTTTTAGAATAAACAATTTACGAGTCTAATTTTCTCTTGATTCTTACAGAAGTATTCATGTTGTAAGACTGTCTGGAGTTCAGTGTAAAATCCAAATTATTTCATAAGATTTCCAGAAGATTCTAAATTCCAAAAAGAAAGAAAGAACCTTTAAAACATCCTTTTTTGTAATCAAGGTTTTATATGATTATAAAAAAAATAGAAATACTTAAAGAAAATCCAAAGAATTCAGCCAGCAGAGGGCGCTGGCCCACATGCACTCAGCCCTCTCAGCAATTCCTATGATCAAGAGAAAGAACACTGGATGAGTCCTTTCTTAAAATACACACGCTGGCAAAGTGATTGTTTTGGTGAGCATTGTGTAAATGCCAGGACTAAGATATTTACCCCAGTGGCCCTTCTCGTATGGAAGTATGCATCGCTTTTAGCAAAAAGTAATTTTAGCTGTATTTGAATGTCAGCCACTTGAGAGTGTATTATAAAATGCCAAAATCTGAACATTCTGCAGTGCGAGGTCAAAGGGCATCGGTGAACTTTAGTCCTGCTAACTAATTAAGGAGATTTTGATCACATTTGATGAACAAGATCAGTTTTAATCTGATGTGGAAGGGACTTTACTTCAGTCAAACTAAAAGTCAAAGTGTTGATACCCTTTCTTAAATATATCATTACTCATTAAATAAATGCTAAAATGTCTGAAACAATTTTCTAATTGGAACTGAGGGAATCCTCAGGAAATTTTCCTTTTTATTTATTTTTTTATTCTTAGGCAATTGAATTTATAAATTACTTTTGTATAATACATAATACATAGGCTATATTTATTTATATGATTTTTCTCCCCTACATACCTCTTTGTGTTGTTGTTGTTGCTGTTTTTAATCACCATGGAATTGATTCCAACTCATGGCAACCAGTATTTAATGATCTTACAAAGCTGTTATTTATAAAGATCTCCAAAATGTAAGTAATACTGTAGTTCTTTAGAAGCATTTTAACAAATCTCATGTATTTTATATACACTTATTGTTTTTCTGCTGGATTGTTTTTCTTGTATTTCACAATTAGATAAGCAAATAAAATATTTAATCTTTTTTAACATATGGAAGCTCTTTAATGCATAGACATTATTGGCAACTGTTTATTTGAAGTAATTAATAATACACATGGGTATTTAATGACACAGGCCCTTCTACATATTGTCTTCAGTGGTACACCATGATTACATGTTTTTATAACATGCAGCATATTTTCTAACTTGTGTACAATTAAGTATATGATGTAGCTTTGTAGTGTCTGAAATCTGTTTATTTTTAAAAGCTGATATGAGACATATTTGCTTCTTATATTTTAAAAAGCAGTTGATTCTGTCATTTCTACTTTCTGATCCAGCACAGCGAAACTGCAGTAAACTGTTCAAAACCCTGTGGGAAGTCAATTTTAAAATGTAATAGTGTGAGGGGGCCCCATTTCTTTTCTTCATTCAATGAAGCTTATAACAATTTTATCTGCAAAGATGATGATTACTTAATAAAGTGACAAACCGTCCCACTAATAGGATACATTAATTTGCCTCTAAAGCTGTTCCTTGTCCTCCATAAGAAGGTGATAATTAGGTTTTCAGATTAGAATAAAATAATTATGTCACTTATGTAGATGCTTGTTAAAATATATTTTATCCTTTATATAAACCTGAAACAATTAAAAGCTGTAAAAATATTTTTCAATGTGAACTTCCAAGTGTATCCATCTAATATATCAAGCTAATTTTAAGTTTGTCAGTTTTGTTACAAGGCTAACAATTTGGAAAATAATATAATAAGTGATTAACTTTTCAGGTAAAGCCTTGCCATTAAGCTTTGCTAGAACATCTACCTAATAAGGTAGCACTCATTCATATCCTGATTTAATTTCTTCCTTTGCCCATACTGAATGTGCAATTTAATCTTTGAAAAGTCAAATAGAATCATTTTGTGCATGTATATTAACATAATGTCTAATGTTGAGAACTTGAAGTATTGTCAGATACTGCAAATTATTACCTTGCAACTTTGGCTTTATATTACACAAAACTCACTAGATCCCACATCTGAGTACCGAGAAGAGTACCTATATAGTGTTTGAATTTTCTACAGTGAAAATACAATTTATAAAGACAAAACACCAAGTAACTTTTTAAAGGAAGACTCTTTCATTGCCTTGGGGTTGATGATAGCACATAGTCTTAACGTTCTAAAGTCCAATCTTCTCAAGCTTTAAATATCCAAAGATCATTTCCTTTCTTAAAGTTTGCAGAGTATTAAAACTTCCCTAAATCTATTTCCTGAACCAAGTTGGACAATGTTCAGTGCACATTCATTTAAAATACCTTTAAATGTTCTGACTCAATTACTTTTAATAGAGTGGAGATTGTTTGGTGTAGCTCTGAGTGCATAGCATGAAAGGTTGGGTTTTAGTTAGAAAACATACAAAATTAGCTTCTGTGCAAAGGAAATCTCTAGAGAAATATAAGTAACCAGAAAATCTTATTGAAGACTATTACAGGCACTGCAAATGTCATGTACTTCCTTTGCACTGGTTACATACAGAATTACAACTGAAATGAAGTTATGGTAAGACACTGGCAAGACAATAAAAAGAATTTTTGTTGATAATATGCAAAAATGCCACATCTGTTTTTATTCAGTCTGTATTTATTTCTTTGAGGGAGCTTTTATACAGCTGTGAAAACCTAGGGAGTTTTGTACAAAACAATTTTGACAAATGTTCATGATTCCACACCAATGAAATGCATTTTAATTTCATTCAGAATGTTCCAAGCTCTCTGCACATAAACAGCAATAAAACTCTGATTGAAGTTACTTCTGTGATTTTTTTTTTTTTTTGTAGCTTCACTGTACAAACAAGTTTTTTATGGCCCTCGTTAAGAAATACAGAGAATTTGAAGCAGTTTACAGAATTAAATTACATTGAGGTTTTGGAAGTTTGGACCTGATACTAGTTTCCTTACTCAACCACGAGCAGTTCATGGTGTCATACAAAGAACATGGACCTTTAGTCTGTGTCCTAATGCTGATTCTATTTCTTACTAGCTCTGTAATCCTGGGTAAATTATTTAGAATTTAGGAGCCTCCATTTTGTCACCTGTAACAATAAAAGAGTAATGCCTAGTTCACAGGGTTTTTATACGATTAAATTAAATAATGCATGCAGTGTAGCTAATGCAGTATCATCCCTTTTCCCTTTTATCCCCGTGAAATTTTACAATCAAAACAATCACTGGACACAAGTGTATGAGTGATATTGATGTTGCAGTGCAGAAGTCCAATAACTCTCTGGAATTTAGGAAGGTAGGTCAGAAACACTAAGTGTAAAATGGAGTTAGGAATTTTTGAAAAAAATACCATTTAATAGTTAGCGTTCATCTGATGGCAATCACGTATGATTTTTCAAAGACTGTGTAATGTGGTAAGCCAAAAAACCCATTGCTGTCAAGTTGATTCCAACTCATAGCAACCCTATATTAAAGGACAGAGTAGAACTGCCCCATAGGGTTTTCAGGGAGTGGCTGGTGGATTCGAACTGCCGACCTTTTGATTAGCAGCTGTAGCTCTTAACCACTGTGCCACCAGGGCTCCCATATAGTAAAAAGAGTGCAAAATTTTGATCAAGAGGCTGTATTATAATTCCCAGTTGTGGCAGTTACCCCTGTGTAAAATGAAATCAGTTTGCTAGAACTTAATTCACAGCTTATTGTAACTATTGAATGTGATAATGTTTGTGGCACCACAAGCTAACCAAAAATTGGTTTAGAAGGGTTGTTCAGTCAAAGCTTTGGTAAATAAGTGGATACAAATTTGATAGAAATGCATAGGGAATACCATAGAATTAAGTGGCTTCTCTGAAATGAGAGAATATTTTCAAACAATGCTCCCTTCCAAAAGCCAGAATAAAATATACTGCTTCCCACTGTTGCATGATAAGATAGAGTCAGGCATCAGCAAACTATGGCCCACAGGCCAACTCCAGCACTGTGCCTGTTTTCTTAAAAAAATTTGTTGGAATACAGCCACACTCTTTTGCTTATGTATTGTCTATGCCAGTGTTACATAAATACATAAAGAAAACAAAAATCCTCACAACTGGACCAATAAGCCGCGTCATGATAAATGGAGAAAAGAATGAAGTTGTCAAGGATTTCATTTTACTTGGCTCCACAATCAACATCCATGGAAGCAGCAGTAGAGAAATCAAAAGACACATTGCATTAGGCAAACTGCAGCAAAAGACCTCTTGGAAGTGTTGAAAAGCAAAGATGTCACCTTGAAGACCAAAGTGCACCTGACCCAAGCCATGGTGTTTTCAGTTGCCTCATATGCATGTGAAAGCTGGGTGATGAATAACAAAGAATGAAGAAGAATTGATGCCTTTGAATTGTGGTGTTGGCAAAGAATATTGACTATACCATGGACTGCCAAAACAATGAACAAATTTGTGTTGGAAGATAAGTACAACCAGAATGCTCCTTAGAAGAAAAGATGGCGATACTACGTCTCACATACTTTGGACATGTAATCAGGAGGAATCAGTCCCTAAAGGAGGACATCATGCTTGGTAAAGTAGAGGGTCAGTGAAAAAGAGGAAGACCCTCAACAAGATGGACTGACACGGTGGTTTTGACAATGGGCTCAGGCATAACAACAATTGTGAGGATGATGCGGGACAGGGCAGTGTTGTGTTCTGTTATATGTGGGGTCGCTATGAGATGGCACCTAACAACAACAACATGCCTGTGTTAGGAGCCCTGGTGGCGCAGTGGTTAAGTGCTGGGCTGTTAACTGAAAGATCGGTAGTTCAAACCCACCAACTGCTCCTCAAGAGAAAGATGTGGCAGTCTGCTTACATAACAGTTACAGCCTTGGAAACCCTATGGAGCAGTTCTACCCTGTCCTACAGGGTCACTCTGACCCTTAGCATTATTCTTTAAATGATAACATACTCAAACTGCTTACAGTTTTAAATTTGCTGCTGTATGCATCATTTTAGGTGATCTTGAGATGATTAAGCACAGAAATATATGCCATGCATGCTCTTTTCAGTTTGGCAGGAAATATTGCAAGCATATTGATGGTGATAATTAATATTTTCTAAACAGTCAAAAAACAGGTGTACCTTCCTAAATAAAATTGAAAACACACTTGTGGGATGACTTTTAAAAAGCCAAAAATAAAGTGGAAATTCTCTTGGAAAAGTCTTGAGATTAGAAAGCATTCTTATGTTAAGTTTTTAAATACAAAATTCATGTTTCATTCATCTTTGTTTCTCCATTGTTTATCATGTGCCTGACACACAATTGGCATTCACTAGACAATGATATAAATTTTAAACTTCTTTTGTTATCTTTTATGAAAGAGTTAACATTCTCTATTTGTATCTAAATGTTTGTGTGATAATTAGTATTAAGAGTAGCTGAGTTAACTTTGCATTATTGTATAAAAATTACTAATTTTAGCAATAACCACATTTATGTAATCAGTAAATATAAAGCAATCTTAACTCAAATTGTGCAAAAGAGTCACTTTCTTTAATTTCTTAAATTGATCTCATCTTGTTCATGATTTGCCGTTTCACTGGTGGAGTAAACAATTGCTTTTGTCAGTTAGAAGTACTTTCACGGGGTTGCTGTGAGTTGGAATTGACTCCACAGCAAAGGCAGCAAAGGGTTTGGGTTTGGCTTTCAGTCTTGTCTGGTTTAAAAATTCTCTTTCATGTAAATACTCAGTCTTTCTGGGAATATTTCTCTACTTACTGTCTTTTTCCTTCCTTTCCTCCTTCCCAGAAAAGAAAAAAATTGGTAATTGTCAGGGTACAAAGCATGTAACTACATTTCCTCTTAACATAGGTGAAGATTATCTTACAGGCAATTGCTGTATCTTCTGAAATGTAGCAAAAAACAACTGGGTACTGGGTGTCTAGTATTCTCTGCATCTGGTTAACATCTGCTCCTGATGACTGTAGACTATGTAATTGCCTTCCATGTCAAGGTCCCACGCTCGCCAACTACCTCTCCTGAACTTTTGAGTCCACATTGTGGAAGAACCTTGTGATTCTAAGCTAATTTTCTCTCTGCCAGAACAAGGTCTATGTGACTTGGCAAAGGTTTTCCTCGGTCCCACTTGACTGGGCACCTCTTTCAGCCAGTGCTGCTCTACTGATCCATATGCAGTATGTTGTTGTTGTTGTTAGGTGCGATTGAGTCGATTCCGACTCACAGCAACCCTGTGTACCACAGAATGAAACACTGACCAGTCCTGCACCATCCTCACAATCATTGCTATGTTTAAGCCCATTGTTGCAACCACTTTGTCAGTCTGTCTCAAAGGACCTTTCTCTTTTTCACTGACCCTCGACTTTACCAAGCATAATGTTGTTCTCCAGGGACTGGTCCCTCCTGATAACACATCCAATGTATGCAAGGTGAAGTCTCACCATCCTTGCTTCTAATGCACATTCTGGCTATGCTTTTTCCATGACAGATTTGTTTATTCTTCTAGCAGTCCATGGTATATTCAATATTCTTTGCCAACACCATGATTCAAAGATATTCAAAGTTCTTCGATCTTCCTTATTCATTGTCCAGCTTTCACATACATATAAGGTGATTGAAAACACCGTGGCTTGGGTCAGGCACACTGTTATGGATTGAATGGGGCCCCCTAAAAATGTATGTCAACTTGGCTAGTCCATGATTCTCAGTATTGTGTGATTTTCTACTACTTTGTTATCTGATGTGATTTTCCTATGTCTTGCAATTCCTACCTCTATGATGTTAATGAGGCAGGATTAGTGGCAGTTATGTTAGTGGGGCAGGACTCAGTCTACAAGATTAGGTTGTGTCTTAAATAAATCTCTTTTGAGACATGAAAGAGAGAGGCGAGTAGAGAGACATGGGAACTTCCTACCACCAAGAAAACGAGCTGGGAGTAGAACATGTCCTTTGGAACCAGGGTCCCTGTGCTGAGTTGCTCCTAAACCAGGGGAAGATTGATGACAAATACCTTTCCCCAGAACCAACAGAGAGAGAAAGCCTTCCCCTGGAGCTGGCTTCCTGAGAGAGAATACCTTTCTCTTTGATAAAACCATCCACTTTCGGTATTTCTGTTTTAGCTGCACTAGTTTACTAAGACATACCCCTTAGTCCTCCAAGTGATATCTTTGCTTTTTAACTCTTTAATGAGATCTTTTGCAGCAGACTTGTCCAATGCAATGCTTCATTTGATGTCTTGACTGCTGCTTTCATGGGTGTTGATTGTGGATCCAAGTGAAATGAAATCCTTGACAACTTCAGTCTTTTTTCTGTTTATCATTATGTTGCTTATTGGTCCAGTTGTGAGGATTTTTGTTTTTTTTATGTTGAAATGGAGTCCATACAGAAGGCTATGGTATAGGAAATAGAATTATGAACAAACATTGTTCTCCATTAGAGGGAGGGTGTCCCCAGGGTACTCTTGGATGTTTTTGCCGCTTTGCACTATATGGATATTTTTCTTTCCTACTCTGAGTTGTTGACCCTGCAGTATGAGGGGATGTACATTTACATATAATCTCTTATCTTTCTTGTCCCATCACTGACTCCCTTCTTACTTCCCTCCGCCTCCACACAGCAAGAGCAGAGCTTTGACCTTCTAGTTCAGCAAAAATCCCCCACTGTGGCTCCTTATTCTAAGCTTAAATTCTTCTGCAGCCCTCTGTTACCTGGCTCTTGATCTATAAACCCCTGCTGTGGAAATACAAGGAAAAGAACTTTATCTTTTCAGCAAGGCCTAACTTTTGAAAAAGTCAAAAACGTTATATTGTCAGATTATTACTAGATAAAACTACCCCCACAAAGACATGCATGTTGTTGACATAATCAGTAAAAAATAAATAAATTTTATATCAGTAGGGGAATAAAAACATTCAGGAATTTGGTGTTACCCAGCATGACAATGAATGGATTTAATATTTCAATTAAAAAGTACTCTTTTAAATCTATTTTAAGATTATGCTAAAATATGTTCTTGTCATTTTTAACTTTATAAAACAATTTATTAAAAATATCGTATGATTAAAATTAGTTATGTTGTCCTCTAGAAAGTAACCTATAATGGACTTTGAAAATCAAAGTTCACTAATTAATAGCAATTGACTACATTTTATTTACTTTCTACAGTATATTATGTTCATAAAGAATTCAATTAGATAGTTTCATTGAATATTCTCCATAAAAGCTTGGCACAACTTTCTACCCAGAATACCTAACAAGGTTGGCTAAACGTCTTGATTCAAGAGTCACACACAAATTAGATGTTAATTCTCTTATTCTTTTGAAGCTGATATATTTTTATTCAATCACGGAAGAAAAGCTTACAAGAATATGCTGTTACTCTAAGGGACTGTAGACATTTCAGAAGAGGTTAAATACCACAAAAGATATTTAGGAAATAGCTTGTCTTACAGATTTTCTAATGGCAAAATACATAAGCAGTGCTCAAGAAAGTGGATGCAGATATTATAGGCAACTGAAAGTAGTAGGTGGTTATTGTAGCTGGAATGCCTCCCAGAGCAGATGGTTTTTTAGGAGTTTTTGAAGGAGAAGAGCAAGGTGGCCTGCCTGGCGTATATTAATTGGGCGCCTGTTCCAAGTGTAGGGGGTGGTTGGAAGAATGTGTGATGTCTTGAGTGGGCGAATGATACAAACAGGCATAACTTCAAAATAACCTGGAATTTATATCTCAGAAAGCCTACAGACAATTCACAAAGACTCAGTTTTGTCTGTAAGGAATCAGTAAAATACAAAGTTATACAAACAGAAAGTTAACACCATGTAAAATAAAACAAAGCCAAGCACGGTCAGTATTTTCACATTTACCACTTTGTTTGTGCTTACCAACACAAAATTATAATTTCTTTCTTAATTAAAAAAAAAAAAAAAAAAGCTTACCAAAACTACTTGCTGATTTTGTGTTTAAAAAAAAAAAAAAGACCTTATTAAATTTTAAGAGACAAGATTATTAATTTGTATTTTCTCTGTATATCAGTGTACATAGATTCTTTAAGAACTGACATGGTTTAACTTAACTGTGTAGTCCTTATACTCAGTTTTGAGGACTCCTGCATCTGTCCTATCCATCCATTTCTTACTACTGCCATCCTGATTTAAAGAATATTACCTCATGCTTATACTGTTGAAAAACTCTTCTAATTGAATTCACATTCCTAGTCTTTCCAGTTCTGTAAACACAGCTGTATGTTGCCCTCAGATTAATTTTTAAAATTGACTCTTTGACTTTGAGAGTATCAGTGGGAAAGAACACAGAATCTGGACACAAGCTGCTTAGGTTAAATCACAGCTCTGCCACTTTTTATGGTGACCTTGGGCAACTTACTTAAACTTACTTACTCAACTTACTTAAGCTCAGTTTCTCTGTTCTCCAAGCATAAAATACTTGGATAATAAAATTACTTACCTTAGAAGGTTGTTGTGAAAATAAATGAGTTGTTATTTGCAAAGCGTTTAATATAATACCAGGCACACTGTAAATGCACTATAATGTTAATTAAACATCATGGCCATGCTCAGAAATCTTTAGGACCCCCTGTTGCATCACAGAACGTTCAGACTTCTTAGCCAGGCATTCAAGCTCTTTTCTACCATCCACCTCCTACTTCCCAGTCTTACCCAACTTTGTTTCCACAGGCAAACTTTCTACCTGAGCCAAAGTGACCAATTTGTTTTGTGCTTTCTTGTTTGCATATTTCAGCCGGAGCTTTTCTCAAACTAGGATGCTCATTATTTCATCCCCATATCCATCTCCACCCACAAAAAAAAATGCCCAACTTTCAGACCCCTACTCAAATCCCACTCCCTGCATAAAGTTTTCATTTTCATTCTCTTCTTAAGTATCTGTCTCTTTCAAATTCCCCCAACACTAACTGCCTAAATGACCTATATAACAACATTATGTTATTGTTTCTGTAATTTACAATATCTCTCCCACTAAATTGCTAAGTTCATACAGAGCATCACACCACACTTTACCACAGTGCCTTACACACACACGTATACACACATACACACAAGGTACTCAGTAAGCATATGGTAAGTGAGAAAATGAATGAACAGATGAGTGGATAAGTAAACCAGAATATCCAAGAAAGGGATTGATAATCTTAATGTTCTTGGATTTCAATGCCACTCTGTGAGGTTTTAGGCAATTCTACTTTAGCCAAGAGTCCTCCAAAAATCAGGTAAATAATCTTTAAAATTCCCAGTGAGAATATTTAGTGTTTTCTGAGATTGCCAAAGTCAGGGAAATGTGCTGATACACACAATAGCTCAGAAACAGCTAATCGGTTATAACTGTGTGATAGCCGTGATAGCCAGTGGGTGTGTTGTGGTGAAGGTAGCTATGGTCTCCATTGTGTGATTAGTAGCATACATCTGTTGACATCTAGGAGTGTTTTCAAAGTTTGTGAGTCTGAGGTTGTAGAAGTTGGTAGTTGTACTTTTAGTACCCAATGACTGAGAAAATGTTAAATAATACAAAGTACATGTGAATATTTTGTTGTTGTTAGGTGCTGTTGAGTTGGCTCTGGCTTATAGCAACCTTGTGTATAATAGAAGGAAATGTTGTCCAGTCCTGTGCCATCCTCACAGTAGTAGGTGTATTTAAGCCCATTGTTGCAGACACTGTGTCAACCCATCTCATTCAGGGCCTTCCTCTTTTTTGCTGACCCTCTGCTTTATGAAGCATGATGTCCTTCTCCAGGGACTGGAGCTTCCTAATCACATGTCTGAAGTACGTGAGACGAAGTCTTATCATCCTCCCTTCTATGGAGCGTTCTGGCTGTACTTCCTCCAAGACAGATTTGTTTGTTCTTCTATCAGTCCATGGTATATTCAATATTCTTTGCCAACACTGTAATTCAAAGGCATCAGTTCTTCTTTGGTCTTCCTTGTTTATTGTCCAACTTTTACATACATGTGAGGCGATTGAAAATATTGTGGCTTAGGTCAGGCACACCTTAATCGTCAAAGTGACATCTTTGCTTTTTTCATGCTTTAAAGAAGTCTTTTGCAGCAGATTTGCCTAATGTAATACATAGTTTGATTTCTTGACTGTTGTTTCCATGGGCATTGATTGGTGATACAAGTAAAATGAAATCCTTGACGTATTCAATATTTTGTTGTTGTTGCTGTTTATCATGATGCTGCTTATTGGTCCAGATATGAGGATTTGTGTTTTCTTTATGTTGAGGTATAATCCATACTAAAGGTTGTAGTCTTTGATCTTCATCAGTAAGTGCTTCAGGTCCTCTTCTCTTTTGGCAAGCAAGGTTGTGTTGTCTGCATATTGCAGGTTGTTAATGACTCCTCCTCCAATCCTGACACTGCATTCTTAGTCATACAGTCCAGCTTCTCATATTATTTGCTCAGCACACAGATTGAATGAACAAGGTGAAAGGACACAACCCTGCTGCACACCTTTTTGGATTCTAAACCACACATTATCTCCTTGTGCTATTTGAACAACTGCCTCTTGATCTATGTACACGTTCCACATGAGCACAACTAAGTGTTCAGGAAGTCCCATTCTTTGCAATGTTATATAATTTGTTATGATCCACACAGTCAAAGGCTTTTGCATAGTCAATAAAACACTAAGGTGTTCATCATTTCATGAATACGCCAATGCTTTTAAATAAATGTATTTTATAACTTAAACCAAATATGTGTCTTCAAAAGTTATCAGTGCTTATAAATGCAAAACATTATTTCTACAGATGAATCTTTCTGCATTCTGAATTTGCAGATTTCTTGCAATAAATCAACATATATTATCCATAATACACATATTTTAATCTCCACTAATGGGGCAGAATTTATGAGCTTGCTTTTATGAGAGGCTTTTTGAGTCCCTGGATGAGGCATTGATGATTCATTGGTAGAATTTTGCCTTTTATACATGGGACCTGAGTTTGATTTCCAGCCAGTGTACCTCATGCCCAGTCATCAGCCATCTATCAGTGGTGACTTGCATGTTGCTATGATGCTGAACAGATTTCAGAGTAGCTTCCAGACTAAAATGGACAAGGAAGAAAGGCCTGGTGATCTACTTCTGAAAATCAGCCAATGAAAACCTTATGAATCACAATGGTCTGATCTGCTACTGATCATGGCAATGGTGCCAGACCAGGCAGTCTTTTGTTTCCTTGTACATGGGGTCACCATGAGTTGGCTGTAACTCAAAGTCAGCTAACAATAACAGTGTGTCCCTGAACAAAATTCTTTACTGAGAACCTTGGACTAGCTATTTTAAATATTTTTTAGATGCAAATTGAGCAAATAATAAGCTTGATAAAGGAAAAATTTAGAAAGCCTTCAGAAAACTTAGCATATAAATTTCTGTTTTAACTTATTTTGTTGGATATGTTATTATTCAAAGAGTTGATCATTTATCAGTGTTGAATTTTTTAAAGTTGCTGTTCATGATGACGCTCAGTTTCTGACTGCACGTCATATGTTAAAGTAGTATATAGAATATGTAAGTGCTAACAGGGCAGATTTCTATTAAAGAAAATTGTATTTCTTTACCCTATCGCACTACTCTTAAATCTTAATAGGGGAATAGATAAAAGACTAAGTAAGCCAATTTACCTAAGCTCTCAGAGATTTGATAAAGATCATCGGGGTAGTTTTAAGGACGTGGAAATAACTATTTTTGAAAATAAAGCATTCTGTTTGAATGGAACATTTGCTAAGTAGCTGATTTTGAAAAAAAAATTAAAAGATTTTGAAAGCACACACTAAAAAAAAAAAAGTCTGTGTCACTCTTGGGTCTACTATGGACAGAATTTTCTTCATGCTTCTTGAGTACAAATAAACTTCAAAGGGAACTCCATTCATGAAATATGGGGAGATGCTATATACTAATAGGAGATTTTCAGAAGTATTAGGAGAAAAATTTGGATGTGATATGTATGAAAGAGAAACTAAAAGGCCAGTGAAGTAAATGAAATAGTTTTTCATCATGTTACAAATTATAGTGTTTGAAATTTAATTTTCAGGTAAAAAGAAAATGTTTCTGAACCCTTCAGTACAAACATTCTCTTTCAGTAGGACTTTAAGCTCTGGGAATCCCTGCAACAAAAAGAAGTTGGGTTTCATGGAAGATAATACTGCAGGACTTCTTTTTGGAAAATCATAACACTAGAAAAAATAAATTGCATTTTGATATGATGCCTTTGGTTTATACAAAATGACTTGTAGCTGTGTTTAATGTAAGGGTGTCACTAGGGTTAATTTAACTTTTAATATGCAGGGCTCTCTTTCTGATTCTTGAGAACATTTTCTCACTGTTAAGATCAGAAACATCAATCATTATTGAGCAATTGGTTCAATTAATCTTATAATCATATAATCGCAGCTCCTAAAAACCAAACATATGGCCAAAACACATAGAATTTCAGGTTATTCATTTTAGCTTTGTTTTTGGCTTCATTGCTATAGCCTTCTTTCCTTTTTTTCTTTTTTTGCTAGTTCTTAGTTAAGTACATTTTTGAAATGTATGTGCCCAGTAAAACATTGTTAAATAATTTGGGAAAAAAGGATAAGAAAAGTAGTTGGAAAAGTAAGAAGAAAGGCTATTGCAAACTTTGGGGCTATTTCTATTTGAATGTTTTCTGTATTATTGATCAACTCTTCCTTGATTATGATGACCAGGTTTACCCTGCAACTAGTAATGCGAAGGAATGTAGGCAGTCTTGGAGATGACATACCTAGAATACATAGTGAATATATAGGAGATCAAGAAAATGAGAAAAGCCTTACCGCTTGACTTCCATCATTGTTTGCCACCCTAGGAGACATGCAATGGCTTACTCATTCCATCATGGCAAGGAAGCACAAAGAAAAGAAAGAGCAAGAATAAAGAAAAATGTGGGGAAAAGTTTAGTACAATTTTTTGCAACTATTTTCTCTGAAATGTTTCTAAAGTATTTAATAAGTTGAGTCCTTCATAATCAGTTTGATTTACAACTGGGGCATTAGCTCTTTTTTCTGACTTTCTTCTCCACTTCATGTCTTTACAGAATAATCATTTCCTAAAAGCTGTCAAATACTCCTTCCAAATTTTTCACAGGAATGTTTAATCAATTTTGGTTACTAACTGGACCATAACAACCTTTATAAGGAATCTGGGTGGTGCAACAGTAAGTAAGGTCTTAGTTACTAACTGAAAAGTTGGCAGGTAGAACCCACCCAGTGGCTTCACAGGAGAAAGACCTCTGTAAAGAATTATGACTTAGAAAACCCTATGGAGCAAGTCTACTCTGTCAAATGGCCTCACTATGAGTTGAAAATCAGCTAGTTAGCGTCTAACAACAACAACCTTTATATGATTCTGTATTTGACCAATTCTTTAATAATCTCTTGATGAAGATCCGGTGTAGTATTTATGTTTCTATGAACTCAAAGGAAATAATCTTTCAGGAATTGCCTTTGTGCATGTCTGTTGGTAGTGGTAGTGACTTTTATTTTCTATAACATTAAGTTTTTAATATTTTAGCTCTTCAGATGTGTACATTCTGTATATTAGTAAATCTTTTTAATTAAAATTTTATTTTCTTTGCTTCAAAGTTTGTTATTTGTATGCCTCCATTTTACAGCCAATGCGTGTGTGTGTTGATGTAGTCATTTAGTAGAGGTAAAATAAAGGCGAATGCAATCCTTCTTCGTTTATATCATAGAAATTGTGGAAATATAACTTCCATAAAAATCATGATAATTTCTGGAACCTGTAATTTAGAAACAGAAAAATCGACATCCTTCCTAATTTTTATTATTTTTTTGAACTTATTAAAAAAAGATCTCAAAATATATATTCTGTTATAGACTAGTAAAAGCCAGAATTTGGTATCAGGTAACCTAATGATCAAACAATACTGTCTTGGGGAAGCATCCTGGTAGATACTGTAGAGAGAATTAGAGTATACCAATGACATGGGTGGGCAGACAGGGATCGATTACATTAACAGGCAATCTGAAATGTATTAAACATAAATGCCTTTATTCTAATACTCATTAATTGAAAACAAGACTTTTGTATTAAGTAATCAAATATTTAATTGTCATTATTCTCAAATGAACTTATTATAGGGCATAAACTGATACATTTGTTTTAGTGGGGTCTTGGACATATCAGCTGTGGTAGTATATTATTTATTAATTTTTTGTTCTTTTCTTATGCCATTCTTCAGAATACAGTATTGGCAAGTTCATTTTGAAACTGTAGGGTTTTTTAAACATAATAGCAGTAGCTCTATTACTTGTTAGGTCTTTACAGTATCATAGATGATTGGTACATGTAATAAAAGCAAGGAACTATGCTAAGAGCTTTACATACATGGAGATCATATTAGGACCTCCTTCATACTTAACTGTGAGAATATAAATGTCTGACCAACAGCAAATACTTAGTCCAGTGTTCAATAAATTCCATATATTATCTATTTTATTATTATTATTGTTGTTAATACTTAGCACTTAGTCTTAGCATTTACTATTCAAATTCAGTTATCATTGTCATTATAAATTATCCTTTTATAATTGTTTATAAATAAAGGGTAATGTATAACTATGTAGTAAATAAAATTTGAGACATTTTCGTATTAAACAACATCAAAAAAAAAAAGAAGAAAAAAATAATACTAAGCTACACCTAGGGAGAATATGTGTAATGTTTATAACTGACAAAGAATTATTATATGGACTATGAAAAGAAATTTCATTATTATAAAGAGGAAGGAGAGCAATTCTGTAGGAAAATAAGCAAAAGATATGAAAAAGCAATTCCAAAAGAGGAAAGCAGAGTGCCCAATGAACACAAAACTATTCAACTAGTTTCAGTTGGGAAAAAAAAAAAAGAAAATACAAATTGCTTTCATAACTATCAGAATAATAAAAATTAAAAGTCTAACAATACCAAGTGTTGGCAAAGATGGAAACAAAGGGCAAATATTAAACAAAGCTGGTCATATATATGTAAACATTTTGCAGAACGACTTGTCAAGACATTAAATTTTTGAATATGTGCGTATGCTGAGACCCAGGAATTCTATTCCTAGGTATATAATTTAGAGTAACTCACAAATGTGTACAGTGAGACTGTTTAAAGATATTCATAACAACATTGTTTATAATTTCAGAAACAAGCTGAAATGAGCCTGTATGCTGTCAGCAGTGGATTATGAAATAAACTTAGTTATTCAAACAATTGCATATAATTTAGCAGTGATAATGAAGGAACTTGATTTACATCAATCAACTTGCGTATATTTCACAACCCAAATGTTGAATTTTAAAAAGCAGAGTGCAGAAGATACATGTCTCTGATAGCATTTTCATAAAGTTTTAAAACTTGTAATAATTGTATTTTAGAGATCTATACATACTTAGAGAAAGCGTAAATTTGTGGGGATAATACATGACAAACTGAGGAAAGAGAAGGAGGGGAGAGTGCATGAAGAGATCACGTGGCAGATATTCACTTGTATTTGTAACATATATTTCTTAAATGGGTGAAACACAGGTCTTTTTTTGGGGGGAGGTCATTATTTTAATGCATCATTATTTACCTAAAACGTTTGTAATCTTATTTTTTTCAGGGAAATAAAAATGTGATATTTTATATATTTATTAAATAAATATTAACAAAAGTAATATCTTTATTACTGTTTCATTAACAAAATTGATAATTAATATTATTTTAATTATATTTAGAATTTATTTTATTGTGTATTTTATTTGTATATGTATGCATGCAAACTATATAATTCACTTAGTTTATATTTTAACTCATAATTACTATATTAATATTTGGAGCCCTGGTGGCACAGTGGTTAAAAGCTCGGCTGCTAACCAAGAGGCCGACAGTTCAAATCCACCAGCCCTTCCTTAGAAACCCTATGGGGCAGTTCTACTCTGTCCTATACGGTCACTGTGAGTCAGAATCAACTCAACCACAACATGATTCATATTAATATTTATTGTTTTATTAAATAAATAATAAATATAAATGTTTATTTACATAAGTATTATAATTTATGAAAATATAAACATTTCATAAACAAACGTTTACAAAACATCATAAGTAGAACTGATACTGACATTGCATCGGTTTACTTGAAGAATTAGTGTGATGAAGAAAAAACGTAGACGATTTGGAGATTTGGTACATGTAATAAAAACAAGCCATCCTTAAGAAAACCACCCCTGCTCATGATTTTTATTGTTTTTGTTTGTTTTTTTTCTTTTGGTGGGTTGTTTGTTTTATCTATCTATCTATTTATTTATTTATATATTTTTCTTCTCAAACTCACTTTACTCAGAGACACTATTATCTAGCTATGTTGTTTCCAGTGCACTCTTACCTAGAAAAGAGCTTGGGCTAAAATAGTAAGTCTTCCTCATTATCATATAATTTCTCCATTATTATAGGATTTAAAATGTTAAAAACAATCTTCGAAACTGTTAAACTTCAGAGAGTATATTCAGGTCACTACATTTTTTTCTTATTACTTAGACTTTAAAACATGAGAGTGTTAACCTTTCAAAAGGTATAGAGAAGATAATTAGGGAGTAGTTTTTTTTAGTTAATTATCTGTTTCTTTAAGGAATATATTGCTAAACCTAAATTTATTGCTGCCAACACTTGCTAAGATTGCTAGAAGGACATCTTGCTTCACAATATCTGGCTCTAATTCTAGACAAAATAATGCACCTAACTATGCTGTCATCTATAATTCATGGATGCTTATAAGCATAGTTCATTGAAATCTCACCCGTACTCTAACCTCTGTCACTCCAGGAAGCAAGATTCATTGCACTTTTCTTTCTAGTTTTATCCAAATTATTATGTTAATAATACAGAGGGTTTGGGCGGTAAATTTTTCTCCATAAACACATAATAAAAGTCTGACTTTACAATGTTCCTTTAATAAAAGGGTCTGCATTTAACATTTAATTCTCTCTCTCTCTGGGTATTCAATATTCTAGGGTCACACTGACAAGTTGGGTCGGCAGTCTGTCAAGTTTGCATTAATTTGTTCTGGTATCTCTGAGTTTTTATTTGATTTGGATAGATACCTGAGGTGGGAAAAAAAACTGATTTGGTACTTTGTAACTTCCTAAACTTCAGGCTTGATATTAAAGTTTTATCATTTAGGTGTTACTGCTTAATAATGGCATTTGTTGTTCTGTAATCCCGCATTTTTTTTGTGTGTGTGTGAATTTATTATTCTTATGCAGAGGAAAAAATATTAAACTCTCGACTTTTATTTATTTATTTGGTCTTATTTTTCAGTTAAAGACCACCAAGTTTTGGTTTTGAAATATTTTCCTAGAATTCTCCAAGGCAAAATCTTAGTCACTTCCCAACAGACTTAAAATCCTGTGGGGAAATTTGGGGATTATAGAGTAAGTGTGGAATTAACTATTAAAAATCTTCTAATATATTTTTAATATATCATTGAAAATATTTATTTTTTGAACTCACCAGATATTACCTTGAAGACAATTCTCTGTCTTGAAAGATTCCCTTTCAAGATGCAAATTAACACAATTATCTTAGTTGAAAACATGTTTAGGAGGTATGCAATCAAAATAATAAAGCAGTTAAATAAAGCTGGCATGTGCAATCACATTTGGTAAGTAAATAATTTCTAATGAGAAACTTTAAAGAATATGTTTAGCGTACTTTTAAGAGTAGAGTGTATTTTCTTTAGAGGTAGTGCTGCTCCTCAGCTTCGACTTAATATTATTTTCCTGATCCAGAGATCAATAAGTAAATAAGCAAATGGTAGGAAATTAAAAATGAATCTAAAAGCATGAAAAGTTTTAGAGTTATCAAAATTTTTTGATGTTAATTCTACATCACTGAATGAATAAAAAGTTGAATCTCATGAACTTGGTTACTGCCTCTGAAAATTAATCAACTCCAGCTTAGTTTTTAATTATTACCGCTCTTTGTGGGTCTGTTGTTGTTTCAGCTCCTTTATATGTTTAAAAATGAAGTGCATCCCCATAAATCATTAAGTCTGGCCTCCCAGAAAAAATATTTTAAGCATAAAAAATAAAATTTATGATTTGCTGAGGTTGCAACTCTTTATTGCTAAAACAAACAAATAAGCAAAAAGAAAACACAAAGAGAAAGAAAGAAAAGCCCAAATGCCATTTGAGTTAAGTTCATTAAGGAAGGTAAAATTAATTGTCTTAATTAGGGGATACTATGAAAGTTTTTTTTTTTTTTTTTTTTTTTTTTTTTATGAAAGCAGCTTAACAATGGTATAGTTTTTAATAGCTCACCTAGGTAATTTCATTCTGACGTTCATTAAAATATTTTCAAGAAAAATGGCTGCTGTTTTGGATCTAGTACTTTTAATAATATAGTACTGCAGCTTCACTAATTGAAACAAAGGTCAGACTCATAGAATTTGAGCTGAGGCTAGACTATCTTTCATTTATTTTGTGGTGGAGAGATATTTATAACTTGAAAAGGAATTATTGAGAAGTAACTAAGAGTGAAATGAAAAATCGAAGGAACATCTACTAGCGTTTAAGTATCTAATTATTGAATTTAAGCTTTAAAAAACTACATTTTGAAAAGGAAGGTGGTTGTCTCCCCTGTCTTGACTAGGAGGCTAGAGAGTGGTCCATCTATCCCCAAGTGGACAGCACACCAGGCTGACTGTCCAGGGAATTAGGATACTTACGCAGGGAGGGAACAACAATTCTAAGGTCTCAGCCACAGAAAGGGCAGCATCCATTATCTTGGTGAGTGAATCCAACTCTTGTAATAAATATTGGTTGGTTGAATTTAATATCAAATTATACTTATTTATTAATGATCTTTGTGCACAGAGCTAAATTATCAGAGAATATAAAAAATAAATAGGAAATAATTGGTATTGGGAATTCATTTTTATTGTTCTGCAATTTCTAAGTTAATATGTCAATAGATTTAATGGGAAAAATTGGCATTAAATTTTATCTGAAAATCTTTGTGCCTGAAAGAAATTATGATTTCTGTTGATCTTTCTTCTGATAATATTCTAATTCATAATCCCCTAGAGTATCCATTTGTCTTATATGTTCAGAAAATAAATATCAGTGCAACACATGGCAAAACTCAACTACCTGCAATTGTTTGAAAGCTTGAAATGCATCTCCAGAGAAGATAGTTTTTTATAAAGATTAAATAACTTACAAAACTCACTTTCTAATGTGATTTACAATAAAAACCTAAATATCATTTGCAAAGATAATTAAATAAAGTTCCAAAGTGATAAAATTAACTAATTTAATTTCACTTTTTCTTCAATATTGTTTTGTAAGAGAAAGAACAAATTAAAAGAGTATGTGGACATGGAAAAAAGATATTGAAGATAATATGACTTTGAATGTGATGCTGGGAGCTTTTTCAAAGCTTTATTAGTATCATTGATTCTTTTAATAAAAATAATAATAGATAATATTTATGGAAAGTTTATTTTTCTGTTTGCTTGCTAAAGTCCTTTATGTGCATTAACTATACTCAAAAACACCCTGGCAGGCAGGTGCAATTATCCTTATTGTTCAGAAAAGATAACTGCTATTTAGACATTTAAATAAATTGCTCAAAGAGGGCCAGTGATAGCAATGCTTGTTTCTGGAGAAGTATGAAGAGAAAACTTGAGATGGGTACAGGTCAAAACAGTTTAAAAAGATCAAGAGAGAGTTTGAATTAACTGGATGCTAATATTAGGCAAAAAATATGGTGAGCAGTAATTAGGCAAAAGTAGAGAAAGAAACTTTCCTGATGTTTCTCCATGTGATCTATCAGATATGTTACAGACTGGGAACAATATAACCTTTGTAGTATTAATAATATTTGAAAGGAGGTGGTGAAGAGAGAGTACATTAAAAGGGCAAGAGAATAGGACTGGCAAAACAAGCTTAAGGTGAAAAAGTATGCAGTAGAAGCCGTGTAATAAACCACTGGTATCTCTCAAATAAAGTTTAGTGATTAATGTCATGCTCTTGCTAGTTTTCCAACCTTGTTTTTTTCCTTTCCATATAGTTGAGGCCCTTTGGTACCTACATACAAACTAGAGCTGGACTGCTATTTAAGAACATTCCCATGGGTCATGAAAGTTGTATTAGTTTCCTCTTGCTTCCATAATGAATGACCTCAAACTTAATGGCTTAAAACAACACACAAATTTATTACTTTGCAGTTCTTTAGGTCAGAATTTTGATACCCATCTCACAGGGATAAAATCATGGTGTTGAAAGGGTTGGATTCCTTTCTGGAAGCTCTAGGAAAGAATCCATTACCATGCCTTCTCCAGCTTCTAGAGGACAACCACATTGTTTAACGCTAGCACACATTCCTCTATCTTCAAAGCCAGAAGCAGCAGGTAAACCATGCCATTTCACAATTTCTCAACTGCTCTTCTTCCCCACAAGCAAAAATATTTTCAAGGACTTCTCAAGATAATAAGCAGAGAGCAAATATAACAAAAAATGGGATTGCACACTTGAATTATTTCCCAAAAAGTGGTTTGTCCCTGCTGTTCATTGAATGAAAATGTAGCAGATCAAGTTCTGCCTTTATCACCAAAGCAAGTTTCATGTGTGCTTGTTAGAGTTCCCTCCATTCATTGCATTTGATTTTACTCCCTAGAATATGGTTCCTGGGCCTTTTTACTTCCTTATTCCTCCCACGTGACACATCTGGGAGACAGTATCTGTCTTAGATTGGGTTCTCTAGAAAAGCAAAACTAGTGAAACGTATATACGTGTGTGTGTGTGCATACACACACGTATATAGATATATGTATATATGTATATATGTTTATATGTATGTATGTAGAGAGAGAGATTTATCTCAAGGAAATGACTCACACAGTTGTAGAGGCTGGCATGTCCCAAGTCTACGGGTCAAGCATCAGGCTGGGGCCTTCTCCTAACTCATGTAGACTCAGATGAGACAAGCTGGATGCAGGAACCCGAGGGAAAGCCTTGCTGGCACATTCATTTATGTACTGGAGGCAGTCCACACCCTCAAAGAAACTCCCTTTCAACTGACTAGCTACTCATAGCAGAGCTCATCATGGAGTTGATTACATCATTACATAACCGCCAAAATGCATCAAAACTGTCAAACCACTGAGAATCATAGCCCAGCCATTGACACACAACCTTAACTATCACACTATTATTCTCCTTGAGATAGAGAAAATGTTCTGGCGACAGTTTGAAGAACAGGAAGAAGGTGAAAGGATAGAGACCAAAGCATGAAGTGAGAGATATGTAGAGATGAAATAGGGACTGAGGATAAGACTAAGGAAACCAGAACTTGGGCAGAGGGTCGAGATACACATGGATACCACACCTCAAACGTCCTTCTTGGGAATATGGTTAATAGGTTGAGTTTATATACACAGATTGATAAGTGTATATACATTTTGAAAAGTAGTTTCTTGCCAGGAAATCGGATGAGCAGTATTCAAATCGGAGACCACGAGGGAGCATTGAAAGTCACTATTCAGATAGAAGAGGATCACAAACCAGAAAAGAAGTGGCATTCGAAATGAGAAACAGAGATTAATTGGAAATAGAATGGGCCTGAATTAATTTAGGAATATATCCTGGGAGAGCAAAAACTCTTTTAGAAGACTGGTACATCACAGCTAGCATTTGTAACCCATTTTTTGGCTGGAAAGGGTGGTGATAGTCCCTGAGTGCATTACCTTGGGAAGTGTTATAATGTCTACTCCTTCTCATTACTGCCTAGTCTGCTAATTGGATCAGCTCTTAGTCAAAGTAACAGAGAAGATTCTGATAAAGGTGATAGGGCAACATCAAGGGCAAAAAGTCAGAAAGTGAAATAATTCTGAGTTAACAGTAGCAATGTCTACACTTGCCAGTGAAAATCAATGATTGTTTGTAAGGGGTAGTGAAAGTCAGGAATTTTGCCTATAGATGAAACAAACTTGAGGTCTATTTTTATCACCAGAAATAAAAATATGTAAATATTAAGAGTATAGAGATCATCATTTTTGTATTTCCGTGGAGACACTTTCATTTTCCACTAAAGCATATCTGGCATAGCCTTTCACAGCTTACAAATGTCAAGACATTGCAAAATGTACCTTTATAAATAATGCAATAATGCATATAAATGTGTATGTAAAGATCATAACGACATGATCCCTTATACTGTAGCTAACTATAATTTTTTTCATTATTTCATGCAAGTTTTTTTTTTTTTTGCTTTAGTAGAACTCTTACGAGGAATAATATATAAATAAATATGTTCATATTCCAGTCTCAAGAATATATCAGTTCTCCAATAACACAGACATGATTTAATTATTAAGTGAAAAATTGTTTAAAATATTATCAGAATTTTTTGTTTAACACATAATTACAGATAACCTTTAGCCATAAGGTTCCTAGAGTATTGTCATAAAGATAGTAAATGCTTAATGTTAATTGATGATAATTACAAAGTGCAGTAGTTAAGAGCTACTAAATTATTCCTTTGGTTCATGAAATGGTGTCAGAGCTTTTAAGTAATTTGAATTTCTGAACATTTCAGTAGCACAGTTTATGCCTGCACTTAATAATAGGGTAAATCAAATTAAATTGCCTATATTCAACCACTTTTGAATATAGGAGTGAATTCCTATGGTTCAGAATATAATATTTAAGTTCAAAGTGCAGTACAGTATAGAGAAAAATGGGAGGTTTAAGGACCCCAAAAAGGTGATGAAAGTTACATTGTAGAACAGGTGATGGTTCAGGTGTCAAGTAAGTGATCACTAGTCTGGACACTGAAATAGATGAAGGGTTGGGAGAAAAAGTCAAGCAGTCAATCAAGCAGAAGTCTGAGGACATGTAACAATGAAACATAAAACCAGGACAGTGAAAAGAAGAAGGGAGTCTTCTAAAACGTGACATGGTCAGAAATCCAGGAAGGCAACCATAGCCAGGCAAGTCATGTCAACTGAGAGATCAGAGCAATGTGGACAGGAGAAAGGCCACAGAAAATGATGCTTTAGGAGAAAATTCCTCTCCCACGTAGACAATTCTAGGTAGATGTATCTAAGTAGAGTACTGAACAAATGTACAGGTAGAATTGTCTAGAGGGCATTTGTAACTAGAGAATAAATGCAAATTTTTATATTACTAGGGCATGGTATGAATAAAAAATATGAATATTGTTTCTATCAAATTATAGAAGAGCCTTTCTGAAGTATGAAAATATGTCAATAAAATCACTCATATATGTAAAATTTGAAGATCTGAATAGAATTTCCTGGACAGTTTACCCAAGAAACATGAGAAATATTCAACAAATAAATCTATTTATGTTATAATCATCTAAAGTGCATCATTAGTGGCATCTTAGCATTGGACCTAATTTAACAAATATTTACTGACTCAATGTATTAGAGACTTGACTTGGAGTATTTTGTAAATTATTAGTCATAGAAATCTGAAATTTCAGATCTTAAGACAGTAGATCTGGCTTCCAATAATTTATCCTGAATAAGGTTAATGGAGCCATTGCACATTGGAAGCGATCGTGGATTTGGTTTCTGGATATAATTGAAAAGAATGATTAATATGTTACCTAATAGGTTAAGATATATTCCATTCTAGATAATCAGTGAAATATTTTTATGATTCAAACATAGATACAAGTCACATGAATCTCAAAAATTAACCAAAATATAACAAAAAAATTTAGAATTGACCTGTCTGGCTTAGCAGGCAATGTCCAAAAAGACTTGTAAAATTACATTATTAAATAAATCAGAAGTTTAGTTTTACATATGTAAAATGCAAAAAATTCAGCTTTGTAATAAAGTATTCTGTATGAGCAGAAATAACAGTTATAAAAGAAACTTCATGGTGTACTAGTATATTTCCAGGAAGCCATTCATCCATCATCAAATTTTTGCAAATGAGAGGTATCTTTGGAAAATGTTCTCAAAAAGTATTAAATGAAAATTAAAAATTATACAGCATATTTTCTCAAAATTTTATCTGAGAAATATTTTAACATTTTATAACTATACATCTGTGTACCCATCACCTACGAAATTCTTAAATACAGAAAGGTAAAACCCCAAATTTATAACCAGCCAAAATATTTTTTGAACCCAAGTGTATGAATATTAAATTTTTTGAACATGCAAAAAAATTATTGGAGATGCTACAATGAAAGAACTGGAAGTTGCTTAAAGTGTATTTAATTATACGGCTAAGAGTAAAACAACTTCTTAAATTCGATAAACATTGTAGAGCAAAATGAAAGTGTTACAAACATATTGAAATGTTAGTAGACTTCATTTAAAACAGTGAAGCAGGGGTGGGGCCAAGATGGCGGACTAGGTGGACGCTACCACGGATCCCTCTTGCAACAAACACTTGGAAAAACAAGTGAATTGATCACATACATAACAATCTACGAACTCTGAACAACAAACACAGATTTAGAGACGGAGAACGAACAAATACGGGGAGGCAGCGATTGTTTTCAGAGCCTGGAGCCAGCGTACCAGTCAGCAGATTTTCTGGAAAAACTAGTTTCCCAGTGATGGCTCGGAGACAGCAGTCCATATCAAACCACATAAAGAAGCAGACCATGACAGCTTCTCCAACCCCCCCAAAAAAAGAATCAAAATCTTTCCCAAACGAAGATACAATCCTGGAATTATCAGATACGGAATATAAAAAACTAATTTACAGAATGCTTAATGATATCACAAACGAAATAAGGCAAACTGCAGAAAAAGCCAAGGAACACACTGATAAAACTGTTGAAGAACTCAAAAAGATTATTCAAGAACATAGTGGAAAAATTAATAAGTTGCAAGAATCCATAGAGAGACAGCATGTAGAAATCCAAAAGATTAACAATAAAATTACAGAATTAGACAACGCAATAGGAAGTCAGAGGAGCAGACTGGAGCAATTAGAATGCAGACTGGGACATCTGGAGGACCAGGGAATCAACACCAACATAGCTGGAAAAAAATCAGATAAAAGAATTAAAAAAAAAATGAAGAAACCCTAAGAATCATGTGGGACTCTATCAAGAAGGATAACTTGCGTGTGATTGGAGTCCCAGAACGGGGGGGGGGGGGACAGAAAACCCAGAGAAAATAGTTGAAGAACTCCTGACAGAAAACTTCCCTGACATCATGAAAGACGAAAGGATATCTATCCAAGATGCTCATCGAACCCCATTTAAGATTGATCCCAAAAGAAAAACACCAAGACATATTATCATCAAACTTGCCAAAACCAAAGATAAACAGAAAATTTTAAAAGCAGCCAGGGAGAAAAGAAAGGTTTCCTTCAAGGGGGAATCAATAAGAATAAGTTCAGACTACTCAGCAGAAACCATGCAGGCAAGAAGGGAATGGGACGACATATACAGAGCACTGAAGGAGAAAAACTGCCAGCCAAGGATCGTATATCCAGCAAAACTCTCTCTGAAATATGAAGGCGAAATTAAGATATTTACAGATAAACACAAGTTTAGAGAATTTGCAAAAACCAAACCAAAGCTACAAGAAATACTAAAGGCTATTGTTTGGTCAGAAAACCAATAATATCAGGTACCAGCACAAAACAAGGTCACAAAACAGAACGTCCTGATATCAACTCAAATAGGGAAATCACAAAAACAAACAAATTAAGATTAATTAAAAATAAATAAATAAATAAAATAATACACATAACAGGGAATCATGGTAAAAGATCACAATAATCCAAAAGAGGGACTAAATACAGGACTCTTTGAACTGCCAGATGGAGAGTGATACAAGGCGATATAGATCAATACAAGTTAGGTTTTTACTTAGAAAAATAGGGGTAAATAATAAGGTAACCACAAAAAGGTATAACAACTCTATAACTCAAGATAAAAGCCAAGAAAAACGTAACGACTAAACTAACCTAAAGTCAAACACTATGAAAATGAGGATCTCACAATTTACTAAGAAAAACGTCTCAGCACAAAAAAGTATGTGGAAAAATGAAATGGCCAACAACACACATGAAAAGGCATCAAAATGACAGCACTAAAAACTTATTTATCTATAATTACGCTGAATGTAAATGGACTAAATGCACCAATAAAGAGACAGAGAGTCACGGGCTGGATAAAGAAACACGATCCATCTATATGCTGCCTACAAGAGACACACCTTAGACTTAGAGACACAAACTCAAACTCAAAGGATGGAAAAAAATATATCAAGCAAACAATAAGCAAAAAAGAAGAGGAGTAGCAATATTAATTTCTGACAAAATAGACTTTAGACTTAAATCCACCACAAAGGATAAAGAAGGACACTATATAATGATAAAAGGGACAATTGCTCAGGAAGACATAACCATATTAAATATTTATGCGCCCAATGACAGGGCTGCAAGATACATAAATCAAATTTTAACAGAATTGAAAAGTGAGATAGACACCTCCACAATTATAGTAGGAGACTTCAACATACCACTTTCGGAGAAGGACAGGACATCCAGTAAGAAGCTCAATAGAGACACAGAAGACCTACTTACAACAATCAACCAACTTGACCTTATTGACTTATACAGAACTCTCCACCCAACTGCTGCAAAGTATACTTTTTTTTCTAGTGCACATGGAACATTCTCTAGAATAGACCACATATTAGGTCATAAAACAAACCTTTGCAGAGTCCAAAACATCGAAATATTACAAAGCATCTTCTCACACCACGAGGCAATAAAACTAGAAATCAATAACAGAAAAACTAGGGAAAAGAAATCAAATACTTGGAAAATGAACAATACCCTCCTGAAAAAAGACTGGGTTATAGAAGACATCAAGGAGGGAATAAGGAAATTCATAGAATGCAACGAGAATGAAAATACTTCCTATCAAAACCTCTGGGACACAGCAAAAGCAGTGCTCAGAGGCCAATTTATATCGATAAATGCACACATACAAAAAGAAGAAAGAGCCAAAATCAGAGAACTATCCCGACAACTTGAACAAACAGAAAGTGAGCAACAAAAGAACCCATCAGGCACCAGAAGAAAACAAATAATAAAAATTAGAGCTGAACTAAATGAATTAGAGAACAGAAAAACAATTGAAAGAATTAACAAAGCCAAAAGCTGGTTCTTTGAAAAAATTAACAAAATTGATAAACCATTGGCTAGACTGACTAAAGAAAAACAGGAAAGGAAACAAATAACCCGAATAAGAAACGAGAAGGACCACATCACAACAGAGCCAAATGAAATTAAAAGAATCATTTCAGATTATTATGAAAAATTGTACTCTAACAAATTTGAAAACCTAGAAGAAATGGATGAATTCTTGGAAAAACACTACCTACCTAAACTAACACATTCAGAAGTAGAACAACTAAATAGACCCATAACAAAAAAAAGAGATTGAAACGGTAATCAAAAAACTCCCAACAAAAAAAAGCCCTGGCCCGGACGGCTTCACTGCAGAGTTCTACCAAACTTTCAGAGAAGAGTTAACAGCACTACTTCTGAAGGTATTCCAAAGCATAGAAAATGACGGAATACTACCCAACTCATTCTATGAAGCTACCATCTCCCTGATACCAAAACCAGGTAAAGACATTACAAAAAAAGAAAATTATAGACCTATATCCCTCATGAACATTGATGCAAAAATCCTCAACAAAATTCTAGCCAATAGAATCCAACAACACATCAAAAAAATAATTCACCCTGATCAAGTGGGATTTATACCAGGTATGCAAGGCTGGTTTAATATCAGAAAAACCATTAATGTAATCCACCACATAAATAAAACAAAAGACAAAAACCACATGATCTTATCAATTGATGCAGAAAAGGCATTTGACAAAGTCCAACACCCATTTATGATAAAAACTCTTACCAAAATAGGAATTGAAGGAAAATTCCTCAACATAATAAAGGGCATCTATGCAAGGCTAACAGCCAATATCACTCTAAATGGAGAGAACCTGAAAGCATTTCCCTTGAGAACGGGAACCAGACAGGGATGCCCTTTATCACCGCTCTTATTCAACATCGTGCTAGAAGTCCTAGCCAGGGCAATTAGGCTAGACAAAGAAATAAAAGGTATCCGGATTGGCAAGGAAGAAGTAAAGTTATCACTATTTGCAGATGACATGATTATATACACAGAAAACCCTAAGGAATCCTCCAGAAAACTACTGAAACTAATAGAAGAGTTTGGCAGAGTCTCAGCTTATAAAATAAACATACAAAAATCACTTGGATTCCTTTACATCAACAAAAAGAACACCGAAGAGGAAATAACCAAATCAATACCATTCACAGTAGCCCCCAAGAAGATAAAATACTTAGGAATAAATCTTACCAAGGATGTAAAAGACCTATACAAAGAAAAGTACAAAGCTCTACTATAAGAAATTCAAAAGGACATACTTAAGTGGAAAAACATACCTTGCTCATGGATAGGAAGACTTAACATAGTAAAAATGTCTATTCTACCAAAAGCCATGTATACATACAATGCACTTCCGATCCAAATTCCAATGACATTTTTTAAGGTGATAGAGAAACAAATCACCAATTTCATATGGAAGGGAAAGAAGCCTCGGATAAGCAAAGCATTACTGAAAAAGAAGAAGAAAGTGGGAGGCCTCACTCTACCTATTTCAGAACCTATTATACAGCCACAGTAGTCAAAACAGCCTGGTACTGGTACAACAACAGGCACATAGACCAATGGAACAGAATTGAGAACCCAGATATAAATCCATCCACGTATGAGCAGCTGATATTTGATAAAGGACCAGTGTCAGTTAATTGGGGAAAAGATAGTCTTTTTAACAAATGGTGCTGGCATAACTGGATATCCATTTGCAAAAAAATGAAACAGGACCCATACCTCACACCATGCACAAAAACTAACTCCAAGTGGATCAAAGACCTAAACATAAAGACTAAAACGATAAAGATCATGGAAGAAAAAATAGGGACAACCCTAGGAGCCCTAATACAAGGCATAAACAGAATACAAAACATTACCAAAAATGATGAAGAGAAACCCAATAACTGGGAGCTCCTAGAAATCAAACACCTATGCTCATCTAAAGACTTCTCCAAAAGAGTAAAAAGACCACCTACAGACTGGGAAAGAATTTTCAGCTATGACATCTCAGACCAGTGCCTGATCTCTAAAATCTACATGATTCTGTCAAAACTCAACCACAAAAAGACAAACAACCCAATCAAGAAGTGGGCAAAGGATATGAACACACATTTCACTAAAGAAGATATTCAGGCAGCCAACAGATACATGAGAAAATGCTCTCGATCATTAGCCATTAGAGAAATGCAAATTAAAACTACGATGAGATTCCATCTCACACCAACAAGGCTGGCATTAATCCAAAAAACACAAAATAATAAATGTTGGAGAGGCTGCGGAGAGATTGGAACTCTTATACACTGCTGGTGGGAATGTAAAATGGTACAACCACTTTGAAAATCTATCTGGCGTTATCTTAAACAGTTAGAAATAGAACTACCATACAACCCAGAAATCCCACTCCTCGGAATATACCCTAGAGATGCAAGAGCCTTCACACAAACAGATATATGCACACCCATGTTTATTGCAGCTCTGTTTACAATAGCAAAAAGCTGGAAGCAACCAAGGTGTCCATCAATGGATGAATGGGTAAATAAATTGTGGCATATTCACACAATGGAATACTACGCATTGATAAAGAACAATGACGAATCTGTGAAACATTTCATAACATGGAGGAACCTGGAAAGCATTATGCTGAGCGAAATTAGTCAGAGGCAAAAGGACAAATATTGTATAAGACCACTATTATAGGATCTTGAGAAATAGTATAAACTGAGAAGAACACATACGTTTGTGGTTACGAAGAGGGGAGGGAGGGAGAGGGTTTCTTATTGACTAATCAGTAGATAAGAACTGCTTTGGGTGAAGGGAAAGACAACACTCAATACATGGAAGGTCAGCTCAATTGGACTGGACCAAAAGCAAAGAAGTTTCCGGGATAAAATGAATGCTTCAAAGGTCAGCGGAGCAGGGGCGGGGGTCTGGGGAACATGCTTTGAGGGGACTTCTAAGTCAATTGGCAAAATAATTCTATTATGAAAACATTCTGCATCCCACTTTGAAATGTGGCGTCTGGGGTCTTAAATGCTAACAAGCGGCCATCTAAGATGCATCAATTGGTCTCAACCCACCTGGAGCAAAGGAAAATGAAGAACACCAAGGTCACACGACAACTAAGAGCCCAAGAGACAGAAAGGGCCACATGAACCAGAGACCTACATCATCCTGAGACCAGAAGAACTAGTTGGTGCCCAGCCACAATCGATGACTGCCCTGACAGGGAGCACAACAGAGAACTCCTGAGGGAGCAGGAGATCAGTGGGATGCAGACCCCAAATTCTCATAAAAAGACCATACTTAATGGTCTGACTGAGACTAGAGGAATCCCGGCGGCAATGCTCCCCAGACCTTCTGTTGGCACAGGACAGGAACCATCCCCGAAGACAACTCATCAGACATGAAAGGGACTGGTCAGCGGGGGGGGAGAGAGATGCTGATGAAGAGTGAGCTAATTAAATCAGGTGGACACTTGAGAGTGTGTTGGCAACTCTTGTCTGGAGGGGGGATGGGAGGATAGAGAGAGAGGGAAGCCGGCAAAATTTTCACGAAAGGAGAGACTGAAAGGGCTGACTCAATAGGGGGAGAGCAAGTGGGAGTAGGGAGTGAGATGTATGTAAACTTATATGTGACAGACTGATTGGATTTGTAAACGTTCACTTGAAACTTAATAAAAGTTAATTAAAAAAAAAAAAGTGAAGCAGTAGGTATATAAATATATTTAAGCCATAAATGATAATACTTTTTTTGCAAGTTTAACTTTTAATTTGATCTTAGTTAAAATTGTAGTTTAAATCATAAGCAAGCCAGAAAAGCTTTAAAAAAAAAACTGCAAGAAGTTTGTTCAAACAAGTGCGTTTAAGAATCCAGACCACTGAATTAGTTGTTTCTTTTGGATTAGGGAGGTAAGCGAGAAAACTAGAAAATATTTACCAAAGTATTATTTTGTGCGTATCAGCATACAGTTGATTTTCTGCTGAAGTCTTCACCTAAAAAGAGAGTTTTCTATCAAACTCAGCTTATGACAGAATAGTTATCTTCCAAGGATTACTGAGAAGTACTCTGTAGACTTGAATGTTTACTATTCAAAAAACAAACAAAGCAAAGCGCTTCATTTTCAACTCATTTGTGTAAATTTGGGAGGGGCATTGCTGAATTATATGGTAAGACCATGTTTAGCTTTGTAAGAAACTGCCAGACTGTCTTCCAAAGTGGCTGTACTGGCTGTGTAGTTTTGGATTTCTATCAGCAGTGAATGACAGTTTCCATTTCTTCACATCTTTGCCAATATTTGGTATTGTCAGTGTTCTATTGTAGCCATTCTAATAGTTATATCCACCACTTATCTGTCAGTTTGTTGTACTGTGGTAGCTTGCATGTTGCAGTGATGCTGGAAGCTATGCCACCAGTATTTCAAATACCAGCAGGCTCACCTATGGTGGACAGGTTTCAGTGGCGCTTCTAGACTACAACTGACTATGAAGAAAGACCTGACTATCTACTTTCAGAAAGGTTTGGCCAGTAAAAACCTTATGGATAGCAGTGGAACATTGTCTGATATTATGCTGGAAAATGAGCCCCTCAGGTTGGTAGCTACTCAAAATATCAATGGGGAAGAGCTGCCTCCTCAAAGTAGAGTAGACCTTAATGACATGCGGGAGCAAAGCTTCTGAGACCTTCATTTGCTGATGTGGCACCATGTAAAGTGAGAAGAAACAGCAGCAAGCATCTGTTAGTAATCAGAACATGCAGTGTACAAAGTATGAAACAAGAAAAACTGGAAATAGTCAAAAATAAAATGGAACACTTGAAGATCAATATCCTAGGCATTAGTGAGCTGAAAGAGACTGGTGTTGGCCATTTTGAATCAGACAATATATGGTCTACTATGCCAGCAATGACAAATTGAAGAGGAATAGCTTCACATTCATTGTCAAAAAGAACGTTTCAAGATCTACCCTGAAGTACAACATTGTCAGTGATAGGATAATATCCGTACACCTACAAGGAAGACCAGTTAATACAACTATTATCCAAATTACACTCCAACCACTAATGCCAAAGATGAAGAAAATTTCAGTCTGAAATTGATCTAATATACTATCAAGATGTATAGATAATTTCTGGTGTTTAGAATGTAGAAGTTGGAAACAAAGCAAAAGGATCAGGACTTGGAAAATGTGGCCTTGGTGATAGAAATGCCACCAGAGATCTCATGATAGAATATTGCAAGACTAAAGAATTATTCCCCCACGTCTGTCAGTTTGTCATACTGTGGGGGCTTGCGTATTGCTGTGACATTGAACACTAAAGACTGAAGACCAGCTGAGTTGTGGAGTGACATCAAAGACATCACACATGAAGAAAGCAAGAGGTCATTGAAAAGACAGGAAAGAAAAAAAAAAAAAAAACACAAAGATGGATGTCAGAGGAGACTCTGAATCTTGCTTTCAAACATCGAGCAGCTAAAGCAAAAGGAAGAAATGATGAAGTAAAAGAACTGAAGAGAAGATTTCAATGGCCAGCTCAAGAAGACAAAGTATTACAATGACACGTGCAAAGAGCTGGAGATAGAAAACCAAAAAGGAATAACACACTTGGCGTTTCTCAAGCTGAAAGAGCTGAAGAAAAAAATCAAGCCTCGAATTGCAGTAGTGAAGGATTCTGTGGGGGAAAATATTAAACGATGCAGGAAACATCAAAAGAAGATGGAAAAAATACACAGTGTCATTATGCCAAAAAGAATTAGTCTATGTTCAACCATTTCAAGAGGTGGCATATGGTCAGGAACTGATGGTACGGAAGGAGGAATTCCAAGCTGCACTGAAGGCATTGGTGAAAAACAAGGCTCCAGGAATTGACTGAATATCAATTGAGATGTTCCAAAACAAATGGATACAGAACTGAAGGTGCTCACTCATCTATGCCAAGAAATTTGGGAGACAGCTACCTGGTCAACCAACTGGAAGAGATCCATATTTATGCCTATTCCCAAGAAAGGTGATCAAACCTAATGCAGAAATTATTGAACAATATCATCAATACCACACGCAAGTGAAGTTTTGCTGAAGATCATTCAAAAGTGGTTGCAGCAGTATATCAACAGGGGACTTCCAGAAATTCTGGCCAGATTCAGAAGAGGACGTGAAACCAGGGATATCATTGCTGATGTCAGATGGATCCTGGCTGAAAGCAGAGAACACCAGAAGGATGTTTACCTGTGTTTTATTGACTATCCAAAGTCATTGGACTGTGTGGATTATAGCAAATTATGGACAGCATTATGAAGTATGAGAATCCCAGAATACTTTTTAATTGTGCTCATGAGGAATCTGTACATAGATCAAGAGGCAGTTGTTTGGACAGAACAAGGTGATACTGAGTGCTTTAAAGACAGGAAAAGTGTGTGTCAGGGTTATATTCTTTCACCATACCTATTCAGTCTATATGCTGAGCAAATAATCCAAGAAGTTGGACTATATGAAGAAGAATGGGGCATCAGGATTGGAGGAAGACTCATTAACAACCTGCATTATGCAGATGACACAACCTTGCTTACTGAAAATGAAGAGAACTTGAAGCACTTACTAATGAAGATCAGAGACCACAGCCTTCAGTATGGATTGCACCTCAACATAAAACTAAAATCCTCACAACTGGGCCAATAAGCCACGTCATGATAAAGGGAGAAAAGATTGATGTTTCAAGGATTTCATTGAACTTACTTGGATCCACAGTCAACAGCCATGGAAGCAGCAGTCAAGAAACCAAAAGATGCATTGCATTGGGTAAATCTGCTGCAAAGGACCTCATTAAAGTGTTGAAAAGCAAAGATGTCACCTTGAAGACTAAGGTATGCCTGACCCAAGCCATGGTATTTCCAATCGCATCATTGCTGGATAATAAATAGGAAGACCAAAAAAGAACTGATGCCTTTGAATTGTGGTGTTGACGAAGAATGTTGAATATACATGGACTTCCAGAAGAACGAACAGTTCTGTCTTGGAAGAAGTACAACCAGAATGCTCCTTAGAAGCAAGGATGGCGAGACTGTGTCTTACATACTTTGGACATGTTGTCAGGAGGGATCAGTCCCTGGAGAAGGACATCATGCTTGGTAAAGTACAGGGTCAATGGAAAAGGGGAAGACCCTCAATGAGATGGATTGACACAGTGGCTGCAACAATGGGCTCAAGCATAACAACGATTGTAAGAATGGCGCAGGACTGGGCAAGTGTTTTGTTCTGTGGTACATAGGGTCACTATGAGTTGGAGCCGATTCGACAGCACCTAACAACAATAATGATTTATTCATTGGAAATATATTTTTTCAACAGCATAAATGATGACTATATATGTGCAGCTCTCCAGATGGAATAGGCAGGAATCTAAACGAGTACACCTGTGGAAAGAAATGTTGGAGAAGCTCAATATCATCAGTCAGAACAAGACCACGGGCCTATGCGGAACAGACCGTCAGTTGGTCATATGCAAGTTCAAATTGAAGCTCAAGGTAATTAAAACAAGTCAATGAGAGCCAAACTACTACCTTGATTATATCCCACCTGAATTTAGAAACCATCTAAGAATAGATTTGACTCATTGAACACTATCAACTGAAGACCATTTGAATTGTAGGATGACATCAAAGATATCATACATGAAGAAAGTAATAGGTCATTAAAAAGACAGGAAAGAAAGAGAAGACCAAAATGAATGCTGTGAGTGGGAATTCACTTGATGGGAAATGGGTGTTAGTTCTGTACTGGTATGTAATTGTTGTTTTAATTTAGAATTCACTAATGATATATGATGTTGAACACCTTTTTGTATGCTTATTTGAATGTCTTTTCATAGGCTATTTGCCTCATCTTCTTTGGTGAGGTATCCATTCAGGTGTTTTGTACACTTTTTAACTGGATTTTTCATTTTCTTATTGTTGAGTTTTAAGTATCCTTTGTATATTTTGCATGTAAGATCTTTATCGATATGTTTTTTGCAAATATTTTTCCCCAGTCTGTGACTTGTTTTTTCATTCTCTTAATGGTGTCGTTAGCATAGCAGAAGCTTTTAATCCTAATGAATCATTTAACTTTTTAAATAACTTCTCCTTTTCTGAATTTTAGTCTAACTTTATATGGAATCAGAATGTCATAAGTTAAATTTTGAAAAGCTATTGCTAAGTCTCTCAAAATTATTTTCAAGCCAATTTTATGAATTACTTAGTGGTAATTACAGAGTTAAATAATAACTTTTATGTGTACCTAGATTAATTGGCTTTTATATACTAATTATGGGTTGGTTGATATTTGAGCATCTATTTGGTAAGGACTAAAATGTAAGAGGTATGAAGCCATTTGAAACTCCTTAAATGTCAGATAATTTTATTAGATTTATGTAGTTAATATTCTGTTGCTGATTTCCAAATGTAAATAACAGTATTCTCTTTGACAATTATTTTAAAGATAGGCCGTTTTTCACCTTACATTTCAGAGTTAACTAGCAAAGTATGTAGTAAGTTTAAAGACTGTTCCTAAAAGGGCAAAGTTATATTCTGAATTTGAAAAAAATGCAGAGCAATTCTGTTGTTCTGTACTGCTTAGCAATCTGACCATCTCACTGTCTAGTTGTTCGTCTATAATCTTAGTCCAGCTATTCTTTTTGTGTTAGCACATTTAATTTAAAAAGATCATAATGGCTTTATTCTAGAGAGTAGAACTTGATCATTAAAGACTATAAATTATTTCCCTACTCTGCTACTGATTAGTTGTAAGATAGTGTGTCAGTCATTGCATTCTTTAGAGCCTATTTTCTCATCAAAAACATGCATGGACTTCATAGAGTTATTTTGAGAATTTAATGAGACAATGCATATAAAGAACTTAACACTATACAGGCACATAGAAAGTACTCAATAAAGGGCACTTGCTATTGTGACTCCTTGTATTATTGTTATTACCTAATTATCATTATTATTTATTAGTAGTAGTAGTAAATTTAAAGAATCTATTCTATCTGCAGCATTTTTAATGATCTAACCTCATTGCGTGATAGACCATAGGATTAAGTACTAAAAAAATGCCTTTATGTGGAGAACTTTTCAGCAGTCAAAATTAAAAAGAAAAAAAAAAATCCTGTGAGAGAAATAGAATGTTAAGATTACATTATCAAATGAAATACAACAAAGGCATTTCCTTTACTAGAGGTGTTTGATATTTGAAATTAATAAAACATGGTAGGTCTTTGTTTTCTTTTGGTACTGTTTATGAATAACTGTGGAAAAATTGTATGGTCTTTTATCTGAAAAAAATGCCTGTGGATTTCAAGCTTTCCTGATTGTAAAGAAGTCATCCAAAGACACCCTACGTATTTCTTATCAAGCCTCACTATTTCTTTAATTCAATAGAAGCATTTTGGTTGCACACAGTTTTTACAAGAGAAATTCACAACAGTAACAACACAACAACAAACTTCAGAAAGATAAACATGAGATTTTTCCCGTTGAAGGGGATCAGCCCCTCTCCTGACTTTTTAGAGACGTCAGAGCCCTGGTGGCACAGTGGTTAAGAACTTGGCTGCTAACCAAAAGGTCTTGGGGGTTCGAACTCACCAGCCACTCCACAGGAGAAAGTTGTTCCAGTCCGCTTCATTAAAGATTTCAGCCTTGGAAACCCTATGGGGCAGTTCTACTCTGTTCTGTAGGTTCGACTTAATGGTAATGAGTTTTAAGCAAATTCTAAAGCTCAGCGATACTTCATTGACAGTAGATTAATCATATTTAAAAACAATTGAAAGGATACTGGATTTCATTGTATATTTCCATTTAGGTTAATGGAACTGAATAAGGTAATATGATTCAGCAAATTGATAAAGGAGATTAGTTGTCACAAGTGCATTTTTAAAAATAGGTAAACACAATATGTCAATATTTTTATATATACATTCTATAAATATGCTTATTACTTTCCCAGGAGGCTGCAATAGCTGTTTTTGCATGCCAAGGAGTGCCTGAAGTGAATTTTTATGGCCCAGTTATAAACTTTTAAAAGAAGAGTTTATAATGGAAACACAGTGAGACATTTAATATCGGCACTGAAATAGGCACTGTTGAGACCCATATTTGTTTGAAAATAGTAACAGCAGTTCAAGCTTCTCCCAGAGGTATATGTCTAAGTGTGTCTAATTAGAGCAGTGCTCTTTGTGCCTATTCCATGTTGATACTAAATATTGTTTTCCATTACACCATATTCTTATTTTAGAGCTTTTAAAATGTACTCTACCCAATAAAATATCTGTGGAAATTACATTTTGAGATTGAGTGAAATGTTTTCCATTGATAAAGGTTGAAAGGCAAAATGTTTCCTTCTTTTTTAAACAAAAATTGTAGAGGCAGTAGACCAAAGACATCTGAATAACTTACTTTAGAACAAATATTATCTACTTTATCTGGCTAAAAAAAAGAATAATAACAGTAATTCATATACTAGGTAATTGCAGTTTAATAAACACTTATAAAATAAATTATTTAATTTAAGCCTGAGCAAAATCCTGTGAGATGTGATATCTTTATTATCACTTTATTGACTTATTTATTTATTGACAGAAGATGAAAAGTTAACAGCTAGTAAGTGGGAGATACAGGTGATTTGAAACCATTTGAGCATCAAAGCCTCTGTTTTTTAGAGTGCCATTCACTTTTCCAAGATACTAGATGGTGTTTTGATAAGTAAACAGGTCAATTCCATTAAAATATTTTAACAATTAAAATCAGCATGTACCTTTGTAAAGGATGAGCAATTTGTTTCCGTCCCCTCAACCAGATAAAGATTTAGTTTTTTAATAATTGAGTCGAAGTACGTCATTATATATAGTTGAAAACTTAGATTTTACGTTTAAGGTAAATAAACTTGTTGTAGTCCATATCTTTAATGATTTCCAAGAGAACTGAGATGCCACATTTATATCATGGATGGAGTAGAAGACTAAGGAGAGTAGCAATTACTTTCACCTTCAAATCTGTGATGGTTCATGTTTCAGTTCAGATGTACAAAGGAAAACTAGATTCTGAAAGGTATATTGATATAAATGGAATTGCTGTTGTTAGGTTCCGACTCATAGTGACCCTGTGTACTACAGAAGGAAACACTGCCCAGTCCTGCGCCACGCTCACAATCGGTATGCTTAAGCCCATTGTTGCAGCCACCGTGTCAATCCATCTTGTTGAGGGTCTTCCTCTTTTTTGCTGACCCTGTATTTCACCAAGCATGATGTTCTTCTCCAGGGACTGATCCTCTTGACAACATGTCCAAAGTATGTAAGACAAAGTCTCGCCATCCTTGCTTCTAAGGAGAATTCTGGAATAGAGACCACAAAAATCCACTTACTTACTTTATAGTAGTAATATTTTACCCGATTTTTCTCTGAAGTGCTTTTCTAGAAGTTATATTGGCAAACTAACTGAAACCGAAAATCATCTTGCAGATTTTCTCTAAAAGATGGAACATCAATGAGAAAAGGTTTCCTCAGAAGATTCAAAATGTATTTTTGAATCATGTCACAATGAAAATATTGCCATCTGAATTCATCTTGTAGATAGATATTTGATTATATTATCTATCTACAAATAGATAATACTTGATTTTTTTTTCCATAAAATCATTTTCAGGAACTATAGTCTTATTAGAATATTAAACTTTTTAACCCCAGTTTCCTATGCCTGGGCTGATTTGAGTTAGAATTCTTAAAATATATTTAAATAAGTAATAATATTGATATGTGCCCCTTGTTTCAGGCTAGACATATTCAAAGCTTGAAATATACATGTCAATTAAAAGAGCTGCAATAAAAAAATTGACATTGTTTAAGAAGTTGGGTTTTTTTCCCTTGTGAGTCGATGCCTGTTAAGCTCTTTGGCCTTTGACAACCTAAGAACCAAAGTGAGGAGTATAGGACCTCTGGAAATATTGTGCACATCTCACAAAACAAGGCCAATGATTTGGTATTTAACACTCAATTTTAATGTAATTGATAACTTGATAGTGAATTTCATTTTTATAGTTAATTGGGAGCCAGAAGCAGTGTAAATCTAGTGAGATTGTTCGCCATTTTCCTGCTACTAGTTCCAGTCAGTGTAGCTGGAACTATATATATGTATATATAAGTATATATGTGTGTAGATATGTATGTATATATGCATTCCTATATATTTATTTATTTTTAAATGAAGCTTCTTTATTTTGAATAATTCCAACACAGCCCCAAACATGTTCACCAGAAAATACAGTCCAATTTCAAAAAGAAATGGACATTTAAACGTCATCATTTTATATGATATATATCATGTATTCTTTAAATTATACACTTATTTTAACACATGTACTTCTAGAAGCACATCTTTTAACTTGTAAACTTATTCTCTACTAAATTCTACTGTGTTTTTCTGTTTGTTTTTGCTTTTTTGTCTAAACAGAGGTCACAACACAAAGTCTCGAAAAGGTTAGCTGCCTTCTTCAGAGAACTGGAATTTTATGTAGCTGTTAAAAATTATGTGCACAAGAAATAGGATTTTAATGGGTAAATTACACAGAGAATAATGTCAAATGGTTCAGCTTATCAGAAATGTTAAGTGCCCTTCACACCTCTCTGAGGCTGGAGAATGTCATTTCACACCCCTGCCAACCTATTTAGAATTAAGTCAAGGAATGTGTGGAGGTTTTTTTTTTCTTTCCCTCATTTAAACAGAGACCTACAATAAAAAGTTCTAATAATATCATGCCATACAGATACTTAAGGTTATATCAATATATATTTTTTTCTTGTAACATATGGTTCCTCTTCTGTTGGTTATAGAAGGCAATGTTGTAAGAGACTTACAGATACTGTAGAGAAACTCTTTAATTACACCTGTTAAAGAAACTAAAATTCAGATTAATTAAATGATCTATCCAAAGTAACTGCCTTTTTACTGGTAGAGACAAGGTGCCTGGTTCCTGACTTGTAGGGTGGGCTGCTTTCAACTGTACTGTGCAATCCCCAGAGCAATTTGTATGTTATATAATATTGAAATGTCCTTTATGTGAAAGATTTTTTTTTCTCTTTTATTTTTCATTGTTCAAATAAGCTTTTAAATCTTCCTAAACCCTGCTCAGTCCTGGTTGCAGAGTGAAAACTTTGTGTAACCACTCTAGATTCCTTATGCTCACTTATTTCCAAACTGTCCCATCACAGTCAGTCTCTCATGATGAGCTTCACTTTCTAAGCTCTTGACATCTGGAAAGGATACACTTCTCTCCCTAATTTTTTTACTTTACCTATACAGAGAGAGAAAATGCACTTTTTTTACTAGTATGTATTCACTCTTTCTTGGATTATCTGAGGAAGACTATAGCTCTGTAAGCTTAAAGGATGTAAGAGTCTGTCTTAGTCATCTAGTGCTACCATAACAGAAATACAAGTGGATGCCTTTAACAAAGAAAAATTTCTTTTCTCACAGTCTAGTAGGTTACATGTCCAAATTCAGGGTGTTGGGTCCAGGGGAAGGCTTTCTCTCTCTGTCAGCTCTGGAGGAAGGTCCTTGTGCTCAATCTTCCCCTGGTCGAGGAGCTTCTCAGGTATAGGGATTCCGTGCCCAAAGGACGCGCTCTGCTCCTGGTGCTGCTTTCTTGGTGGCATGAGGTTCCGAACTCTCTGCTTGCTTCCCTTTCCTTTTACCTCTTGAGAGATAAAAGGTAGTGCAGGCCACACCCCAGGAAAACTCCCTTTATCTTGGATCAGGGAGGTGACCTGAGTAAGGGTAGTATTAGGATCCCACCCTAATCCTCTCAACATAAAATTACAGTCACAAAATAGAGGACAACCACACATGGCCTAACCAAGTTGATACACAGATTTTTGGGGGGACATAATTCAATCCATAACAGAGTCATTAAAAACACTGTGCGTATTGTTGAAAATAAAGTAGTAGAGTTTTTTTTTTTAATTGAATAGCACAGGTTGATGTAGATTTAACCTTTAAGACCAAATCTCTTTTGTTAATGTACTCAAATCTCTCCCATTTAAAAACAAACAAATCAGTCCCTGGTGGCATAAATGGTTAAGTGTTGAACTATCAGCCAAAAGGTTGGCAGTCTGAACTACCCAGAGATGCCTTGGAAGATAGGCCTGGTGATCTGCTCCTGAAAGGTCAAAGCCTTGAAAACCCTATGGAGCAGTTCTGCTAGGTACACTGGGGTCACCAGGAATCAGAATTGACTTGAGGGCAACTAACAACAACCAGCACCACTGGCCAAATGTGGAACAATTGAAATATCAAAATAAAAAAACATGGCAACTAAAGGCAATGTGTGATCTTGGAATGAATCCTGGACCAAATAAATAAATAAATCATAGTTTCTTTTGGCTTGTTTATGCCATTCTAGTTAATATTCTTTATTGTTCCTCCTCTGTGGCCAAAACACTTTTGGTATATTCTGTTTGCTCCTTTCATTACTCAAGTCTGATCCCATCTTGGCTATGCATTCGTCACTCTTGCTATGAACATCAACGACACCCACCCCACGTTATTCAATGATACTTTAACTCCACCTCATGTGAGCTCTTTGCAGGATTCGATACAGTTGGATATATCTTCTTGAACACTTTTTTTTTTTAACATGGCCTCTGTGCTACCATATCTCTGACCACTCCCACTCTATCTCTTCTTCAGCTTTAAAAACCCCAAAAACCAAACCCACTGCCATTGAGTCGATTCAGACTCATAGCAACCCTATAGGACAGAGTAGAACTGCCCCATAGAGGTTCCAAGGAGTGCTTGGCAGATTCAAACTGCCGACCCTTTGGTTAGCAGCCATAGCACTTAACCACTACGCTACCAGGGCTTCCTCTTCAGCTTTATCGTACTTTGTTTGGTCAACAGTGGTTGGAATGCCTAGAGATTTGTTACTAGGCCCTTTAACCTTTAGCTTTATTGACCACGTAAGTGACTCTGAAACTTTATGTGCAATTCAGACCTTTCCTCTGAGACCCAAGTCCATTTACCAGCTACCTCATTGACATCTCCTCCTGAATGTTTTGAAGTTAACTCAAGACCAGTAAACTTAAACCTGAATTTGTGATCTTTCTTTCTTTCAAACTTGATGCTGTCCAACATTTCTTGTTCTACATTATTCATCGAATTATGCAAATTAGGACCTGAGATGCCACCCTCATTGGCTTCTTCTCCCTCAGTAATCACTAATATTGATCCCTTTATGTGACTGGCCCTGTGCTGAGTGCTTAAATGACTTGTTTTTGTTTTAATTCTCATAACAACATGAGGCAGATTTTATTTTATTTCCATTTTACATTCTCCATATCCAATTAATCTCTAAATCATGTTAGTTTTGCCTCCTAAATAGACCCTGGATCCATCATTTCATTCCATCTCTACCAACTCCATCCTAGTCCAGGCTCCTGTCATCTCTCTCTTGCATTACTAAAAACGCTTCACAGCTCTCGTCTCTGACTTTTGTTCTCCTTGAATCTGTAGCCAGAATAATGTCTTCCTAACACAGCTCTGATCATTTCACCTATACAACCACCTCCTTAAAACTGCTCAATAAAGCCCTATGCAATCTGCCACCCACCTGATTCTCCAGGCTAACATATTAAAGCCACACCAAATTATTTTACTTCGTCCCACTAAAGGGCTAAGCTAAGACTCATGGAGGTAAAGTAAGTTGATGAAGTTTATATGCCAAGCAAGTGGCAGTCCAACAATTTGCCCCCAAGCATGTCTGATTACAAAAATACTTGTTAAATCATAGATTATACTCATTTTAATATTTTTGATGGTTTTTGTCAAATGACCTTCTTATAGTAATCTGTACTTCTGTATGCAGGTATTTTTCCATCATTGGGTATTATTATTATTATTAACTACCATTCAAAGATATAAGAACTCATTTGTTAATAATTTTTATATATTGAATACATGTCAGTTTTGATATATTATATTTTTTTATTTGTCTGATTTTATCTTTTAGTCATTTTTCTATTGGAATAAAGTTTTTGTACAATTGATCCATCATAGTTCTTTATATATTAAGGATATTAACTCTGTACCCCATATATTGCAAATATTTTCTCATATTGTTAATTTCCTTTTAATTTAGAGTATGGTGTATGAGTGGACACTGTGTGTGTACATTTAAGGTTATAGTCATTTTAACCCTTCTACTCAACCAAATTTATTAAAATTCATAAGACTTTACCATATTCTAGATTTTACTTTTAAAAATATTTTAATGATGGATAAAAGTTAAATAATTCTTGAAAGAAATGTGCTTGGAAATATAAAATATAAATATGGTTGGTTATATAAGTGAAAGTAGATGAAATCTATTTTAGATGTGTCTTGCTGAATAAAAATGTCCTAGAGATAGGAATAGCGAAAGGTTTTGGAAATAGAGTGAATGTACACATGAGATGAATTTGGAACAAAATGAATAGATAGTTACGCAGAACCAGACTTTATAAAAATACACAGCTATATTATAAATTTTTAAATATGTTAAAAGCTTCTTTTGAAAGAAGATTGTAAAAGAAAATGAAGTAGATATATTATTGGTATAAACAGGCTTGACATAAATGGTTATAAAAATTGATAGAAGGATATCATGAGAGATTTGAGCATGAGTAAGGTTAATTGTGATATCACCATGCTTTTTTTTTTTTTTAAACTTTTTCTTTGTGTATTTTAATGATTGCAATCCGATGACTATTGACTATGGCAGCGATGAAAAAAAAACCAAGATATTTTAAAAATAAAAAGCAAAATTAATCAGTGAACTAGAATAATAAATAAAATCATTGCCATCAAGTTGATTCCTACTTATAACCACCCTATAGAATAGAACTGCACCGTAGGGTTTTCAAGGTTGTAAATCGTTACAGAAGCCGACTGCCACATCTTTCTGCCATGGAGCAGCTGTTGGTTTCGAACTGCCAAGCTCCTGGTTAGCAGCCGAGCACTTAATCGCTGTGCTACCAGGCCTCCTTCAAACTAGAAGAATCGGATCATGAAATAAGTTAGAAATGGCAATTGTCCCCTGAATTTGAAAGGTTATTCTTAGACCTCAAATGTAATAAATTGTTCAAATGTACCCTGTTTAATCTGAAAATTGGAAACATTGATACTATGTCATTTTTGCTTTGATACAGTGATTAGGCCGTGAACCCTGTGAAAATGAGTGCTTTATCTATAATCTTACCATAGTCCCCATTACTGGAATCACAGTGGTCACCTCCCAGTAATTATATAAATAATTGCTTATTGATTTGAAGTTTCCTTATTTCCGTACCTACTCTACCCAAGATGAATACCCCAAGTACTCCTATAATAATTGACCTGGTTCCCGGTGCTTCTCCTGCTTCTAATACCCAGGCTTATTGTTGCCAAGCTCTCCAAAAGCCCAATCCTAGTTGCTCTGTTAGGCCTTCAGGGCCCCTCCAGCTGAGTAAATGAACACCAAACCATGCAGCACAGATTTGCTTACTTACTACCATACTTTTTTCTTCATAATTCTTTTTGCTAAAATATGTTCTGCCTTCTTAAATAGAGTATGGGTTACACAGTGTTAACTCATGATGACTACTAATTATTAGTATGCACTCCAGGGTTTTCAAAGGGGTACCTTTCAGAGTTGTTGGACTTTGTGTTATTGTTAGTGATTCCATTGCTTCTAAAGCCTATCAGTGGCAATAGCCATACTTTCCAATAAGAATATGTTATCGTTCACGCACTACAGAAGAAAATGCAGAAGACAAAGTTAGCATAAAGTCTGCCCCCTCTGAATTTCTTGGTTTGGAGTAGGGGTCAGGGAGTAGCTTTTATTCTTTACTGCCCTATCCAGACTTCTATACTCCGTGGGGTGGCGGGGGTGGGGAAACATGTTTTTGTTTTTGTTTTTTGAAGCTCCATACTTACTTCTGTCTCTACTTGCTGCCTGTGTCTGTTGACCTCCAATTCATTTCCCAATGGTCTTAAAGGACCATTGAAGTGCTTGATTTTTAGCATTTGTCTTCATTCCTGTTGAATATATATATTTGAAATATTTAACCCCTTTATATCCACAGATTTTGCCATATGGTTTTGTAATACTGTACATTGGAAAGGCTATTGTATATTTCTATTCTAGTCACATGATTTCTTTCAGCCAACGAAATGTTAGCAGATATGGATTGAGTGGAGGCTTTAGTTTCCTTGTGTGTTTTGGCTTTCTTCCTGTGCTCTTGTAACCCACAATAAGAAGAGCATGCCCTCAGGTAGCTGATTCTTAATCAGCCTAGGCTCTAGAATGAATGTACGTAGAGCAGACCTAAATCCTGAAGCCAAGTCCCCAGTCCCAAAACTTGGGGCAGAGTGACCCAGATGAGCCTCAGTCAACTGAACCCACAGACCCATGGTCATGAGGAAAATGTTTGTCATTGTATAGTCATTGAGATTTTTGTAGTTGTTTGTTCTACTGAAAACTGCTTAATACATATAAAAATTAAGTACTTAATACATTTAATGAGTTAACTCTGGATAAATTGCAAATCCAAGTAGGTAGCTTTCTAATTCCCTAAGTTGCAATTCCTCAAACACTTGAATTAAGACTATCATTTCTGCTTCAACTGCTCTCTGTCATATTTATATGCTAGAATTTGTTTTTACCCTTAATCTCTGACATTTACTTCATATTGTTTTAGCTCTCTCCCTCCCACACTCCTTCTAAATCTGCTCTTTAACCTCATGGAGACCTCACACACTTGGCCCTCACGATTTATCCCATAAGTATGAGTTCCTTCTTGAAATAAATTTTCTGCTAAATATAGAATTCGTAGTTAATCATTTGTTTATATCCTCAACCAACCTGTTCCTCTTTCATTTGCTAAGTTTTCTCTGGAAACGCCGAACATAAATCTACCCTACAATTTATCCTCTTCACTTGTACATTCAGACCAGTAATAAAACTTGGAAAAGTGTGTATGATTTGAAATACAAAATGGTATGCAAATATGGTTATATATTATCCAAATTAATTTTTGAAGATGCCACTTATCTTAATAGCAGAAAGTTTAGGATTTTTTAGAGATTTCTTTTATTCAGTACAAAACTCCTAAATTTAGACACCCCAAAGTGGGCCAGTCCATTTTTTCCTAGAAACAGAGGTCACCATTGAAATTTCTTTCTAGTTTCCCATACACAGCCACTTTTCAAGATGTCAACAAGATGTAGAGTTTCTAAGCCACATCTTGACTAAGAGTCCTTCAACTCATAAACTCATAAATCTAAAAAGTATGATTTTCACATTTCCTTGTTTTAGGTGTCAAGCAAAGTTTTTCTTTTTTTTTTATATATATATCCCTCAAAATATAACATTAGTGACTTTATCTCCTTTCTCTGAACAGTGAAGTTACTTGACCAAAGTGTTAAAAAGGGTGACTGTTAATGATTTCAAGGGTTCTATGCTAGCTCTGGACAAGAGTTGGTGGTGCAGTGGTTAAGCGCTTGGCTGCTAACTGAATGGTCGGTGGTTCCAACCCATCAGCTGCTCTGGAGAGAAAGATGTGACAATCTTCTTCTACGAAGATTATAGCCTTGGAAACCCTATGAGGCAGTTCTGCTGTGTCCTGTAGGGTCCCAATAGGGTTGCTATGGGTTGAAATTGACCCGAGGGCAATGGGTTTGGTTTTTCAGGTGTTAGTTCTGAGCCCACTTGCACTCACATCAATTCCTTTCCCTTTGCTTTCTCTATTGGGTATATGTTGTTAGGCACCTTCTAGTCGATTCTGAATCCTAGCTATACCTTGTGACAGAGTAGATTTGCCCTCTAGGGTTTTCTTGGGCATAATCATCATGGAAGCAGATCTCCAGGTCTTTCTCTCATGAGCTGCTGGATGAGTTCCAACTGCCAACCTTTCAGTTAGCAGCTGAGTGCTTAACCATTGCACCACCATCCTTCTCCTGGATATATAAGGGGCAGAATTCATAGGCTGCATTGGCCAGGCGATTGTATCATATGTCATCTTATTTGATTTGTCCATTGAGAGTCACTAGTGGGATAATAGAGGAAGGGCTGAAGGAAAAAATAAGAGATCTTTCTCTCTCTCTGAGACAGAATCTCTAGCAGTAGCTGTATCTCCTCATTGACTCCCAATTTCCCTTGAACAGACCAAATAAGATTCTGTCTTCTGCCCTGGTTTCTAGCAATATCCCTTCCTCTGTTTATTTCTCCAGGCTAGAGGTAGTAATGGTTTCCTATTGTTGGTAATTTTAGGTTGCTTCACAATCTCAGTTTGGATTCTGATCTATTTCTGAAAGACACCAAGCTGTTTGTTGCCTCAGTTTCTTTGTCCTTCCTGGGGCTTCTGACTAGAATGGTGGTTTTAAAATCTCTTTACATGGAGAGGTCCTTCTCCTTCAGGTCTCATTTCCAATACCGTCTCCTTGCCAAGTTGTATGTGGCTTCCATTACTCTGTACCACACCTTCCTCTATATTTCTTTCATTGCATGAATCATAATCTACATAGCTCAAACACTTATTGTTTTACTTGTATTTTACACGTCTTTGCTAATTTGATTATAGCTTTTCTATGATAGTTAGAACCTGGTCTGTCTTTTTATCTCCGATCCCCACCACCTACAATGGAACATAATAGACTTTCAATACATTTCTTGATGGAGTCATTGAAAAAATTAATGAAAAAAACCTAATTGTTCTAACTTCCCCAGTATTGTGTAGTATCTTACCCTTCACTTGACCAAGGCAAAGTCATAGAAGCTTCATAGACACATCCAAACTCCCTCAGGGACGGAGTTACTGGGCTGAGGGCTGGGGACCATGGTTTCAGGGACACCTAGCTCAATTGGCATAACATAGTTTATAAAGAAAATGTTCTACATTCGACTGTGACACGTAGCATCTGGGGTCTTAAAAGCCTGTGAGTGACCATCTAAGATATATCTACTGGTCCTGTCCCTGCTGGAGCAAAGGAGAATGAAGAAAACCCAAGACCAAGAGAAAGATTAATCCAAAGGACTAATGGATGACAACTACCTCAGCCTCCACCAGACTGAGCCCAGAACAACTAGATGGTGCCTGGGTGCCACCACTGACTGCTCTGACAGGGATCACAATAGAGGGTTCTGGACAGAGTGGGAGGAAAATGTAGAACAAAATTCAAATTCACAACAAATGAGACCAGACTTACTGGTCTGACAGAGATTGGAGAAACCCCAAGAGTATGGACCCCAGACACACTTTTAACTCAGTACTGAAGTTCACTCTTCAGCCAAAGATTAGACAGGTCTATAAAACAAACAATAACACAACTTAGGAATGTGCTTCGAAGTTCAATCATGTATATGATACAAAATGGGCACACCAGCCCAAAAGCAAAGACAAGAAGACAGGAAGGGACAGGAAAGCTGGATGAATAGAAATGGGGAACCTGAAGTGGAGAAGAGGAGAGTATTGATATACCAGTGTTGCCACCAATGTCACAAAACAATTTGTGTATTAATTATTTAATGAGAAAATAATTTGCTCTGTAAGTTTTCACCTAACACTCACATACACGCACACAGACACACACAAAGAAAACCTAGTTGTGATCTTTAGGAAACCTATCACATTTAATTCTTACCACAAGCTCATGTCACAGTTACTAATATCATCCAGATTTAACAGTTGAGGAAAGTGACATTTATAGAGGTTAGGTGGCTTGTCATAAGAGTTATTTCAGAAGTAATGAGATTAAGTAACATATTATAGAGCTAATAAATGGTGGAACCTCTATTAAAAACCAGAATTTTGTGATTCCCTTGCTCACATTCTTCACCAAAATTCATATTAAAATGTCATATGAAATAAAGACACTGGCAAGGCCAAGTAGAATATTTTTCCCTCTTTATTTTCTAGCATATATAATGTCTTTGCTGTCCAGATATGCAATGATGAGTAAGATTGCCAGTTTTGAGAACTTTGGAATGGAGTAGATTTGAAACGCAGAAATCAAGAGTTTGGGCATAAACATGTTAGATAAGAGATCTAAATGGTGATGTCAAAAACCCGCTGGAGTTTGGGCTTTTAGATGTGTATCAAGTTCCATGTGGTGCTTTCAACCTTGGAGCTATATGAGATTACCTAGAGATTATCCAGAGAGGATGAAGACAAACAGCACTGGACTGAAGTTTGGGCTACACCAACATTTAGTGTCTAAAGTGAGAAGGAAGAAGAAACAAATAGACTGGTATGGAGGAATGAGTAGAGGCAATGGAAAAACGTGGAAATGTAGGCTTACAGACAAGTGCAGGAGAGTAACTCCAAAAGAAGGAATTGGGCAATTGCAATAAATTTTTTTGAAAGCAAAGTAAGATTAGGGGAAAACAGGAAAGAGCAATTGTGGTGTAGTGCAGGAGACTGAAGCAAATGGATTGAGTGAGAATGTGGTAGGAAGTAAAGGTCAAAGTATATCGAGTCCATTGTATTGAGATGTTTTGTTAGGAATTGAGGCTGCAGCTCTATTTCCACCATTCAGCTCAGTTTCTGGTATATGGAGACTACTCAGTAAATGTCCATTATACTCAAATAGATTGAATTAGATATCGAGTAATAATTTGATTTGAGGAACAATTTATAGTTGAGTGAGCAGGTGAGTGTACAGTTAATTTGCTGTTAGGGGAATGAACAGTGAGAAATAGTCAGTTTTGGGATTTGCCCTTTTAAGTAATCATTTGGTTTCCAATGAACTAGAAAAGTGTGGATGAAATACCAAGGCTATTTATAAATTAGGAGAAGATAATGATAATATTCTGGTTTCAGAAGCTTGATGGGGAAAGAAGATGTTGCATCTAAAGGAAACAGTGGGGTTAAATGGAGATATCTGAAACATATGTATTATGTATCTCAAAATGTCAGCTTTGAACAGTTTATAATCTACTCCACTCTGTTACTTTTGACCTACTGTCTGCATTTTAGTATGAGAGAAAAGTAAATATCCAGACTTACTAAATCGGTAAGTACAATTTTGCAGGCTACACTATGGATTCTCTTGACCTAAAAGTTGTCCATGTCTTTCTGACATGATAAAATGCATAGATTTTCTGAAAACTTCTTTCTTTAAAGGAACTTTTATTTGTGGTTTCCTAGGAGGTTTTATTCTGGTGACTAAGGAACTGTGATTATTAGATAAGTGGGATATTACCATAATATAACATTAATTTTACTTTGGATAAAAGTAAATAACATAATCAGTAGGTGAATTATGAAAGCTTACATGAGTACCACAGGTGCTGATTTTTGGTGTATTTGTCCTGCCAGATCCCATAGTCCTGTGGGATTTAGTGGTTTCAATAACAGTATTCATCAAAGGATATTTGAAAAGATAAAGTCAATGTGGTGGTTAAATGAATGCTAAAATAGTCATATGTAAATAGTTTCCAAGGTCTTTACAGGAGAAGTTTGCTTCCTTATTGAAAACTAATGGATACTATGGGATGCTAATTAGGGTTTCCTAAGAGTTCTCCTAAGGAGCTGCACTGGAGTTGATGTGAATTGGCAGAAAGCATCATAAATTGATTTGATCACTAAAAGGTCTTGCATTTGGGGCTTTTTTTTTTTTTAATGGAAAATGGTTCCCCAAAGAAAATATATATCATAGGAGACTGAGAGGAAGAGAAGATAAAGAAAATTGAATGTTCGTCACTGATCAATTATTCAGAATCAATTATGGTTTGCTAAGGAAAGCATGTTGTGCCAAAGCCAAACCAAACTCAAGCAAGTATGAGGATTAATTACTCTCATACTTGTACAAGGCTAGTGGAAGGGGGAGGTGGTATGTATTGGCAGAAGTTAACTGCTCTCTAGGAGGAGAAAACAAATGTGACACAATGAGAAAGACCATGCTCCAGAATGTCAGGCCTTTTGTTACTGAGGTGGAGATTCTGAATGCAGTTTATGGGAGTGGCATGTAATGTATATAGTTTCTTCCAACAAATTCCTACTATACCTACTTTTGGCCCAGGACTGTCCTATGGATTTTAACGTCTCACATTTTCACTATTATTTTAACACACTGACATGATCATAAATTTCATGTGCTCCTTACAACAGTCTTGTGAGTTAAACGGGACAGAAATTTTTATTCCAATGACACAGATCATTGAAAGAGTTTTAAATTGCAGTTTGAAGTCCATATCCAATGGCGTAGTAAATTTTATTAACAGTTAATAAGGAAAATAAAAATTAAACTCAGTGAGAAAAAAATATTCCTGAAATTAAAAGTAGGGTGGGTAAGATGTGGGTAAGATCGTCATCTTTATAATTAAATTTGAATTTTTCTATGGATTAGAAATTATAAACAACTCTCATTTAGCTTGAAATGTTTTCACTTATGGAAATGTTAAGCTGTGATCAAACAGTTTAAATAGGAAGAATGACACTGTTCTTTTGAAAAAATAAGCATTGAATATCATATAAGAAATGAAATAGATAAATCTATTTCTGTCATATAATCTATAGTCTATATATCTGTATCTAGAGAAAGAGGGAAGGAGGGGAAACAGAAATTAGAAGTCCCTACCAAAGAATATGAAGTACCCTTCCATTTAAGAGAGATTTAAAAGGTAAAAGGTCATGATTTATATTTCTTGAATAGAATATGTGTGTGTGCACATGTGTGCATATGTGTGTGTACAAATTATTTTTTAACTATTAATTATTTATTAAGGAATTAAATATACTATCAGTACTAAAAATCTTCCCCGGCAAGGCAGTATTTCCCTTTCATATTCAGCTGTCATTGAGTGGAAATCTTTGGAGCTGAAAGAGATTGAAGGGTCTCTGTTATTTTTAGAGGGTGAATTGGTTAACTATAATGCTAGAAAGAAACTATTACACCAATTATTTGAAATGTATAAAAAGTGGCCTAATGCAAGTGATTATGTTTGGAGTTAATGAAGCACTGATTCCCCTAACGTAGTTGAGTAAAGGAAAGAAAGATCTTTTGCCGATAAAAATCTCATCAGGTGATGGCCTTGACAGAACATCCCACTATTCCTGTCAGCTAGAGCTGTCATAAACAAACCACTGATGAGACAATGACAATAATTAACACAGTGTTAATGGGATATGGAGCCTCACAGTTATTTTTTCAGCTACAATGAACTGAATGAATGCCAAGCAGTGCACATGGCTTAACATCATAACATGTTTCTCTGTTATTTACTGTGGTTATGTTGGCTCTCTTGTGTTACAAGATATGCTTTCTCAAGCTCATGGGATGGTAGATAAGGAAACTAGAAGCAGGAAATCCAACAACTATGCTGACATTACTCTTAAAGGTTGGGAGTGAAGATGTTGGCTTAATCTGGATTTTGTTAGATAAGACTATGGTAATTTGGCTCTGCACAATGGAAGACATTTTGGATTATGATTGTAACTCCAGGGGCAAATATTATTAAAAAAAAAAAGAAAAGAAATTTGAACCTAAAATTAAAATAATTGGAAGCAATGGATTGTATTAGAAATGTTATCACTGGTTGAATCTGATTATCAAGGTCAGAAGAGGTGTCAGGTGCTGCTGCTGAAGCACATCTAGTACAGGCTAGCAAAGTGAACTAGAGAGCAGTCAAGGATACATTGGCACAGTAGTTCCCTGAAACTCCATACACTGCAAATCTCTGGACCCATCACTTCGACGTAACCTACTTACATTCCACTGTATTTTCCAATGTATATCAAAGAGTTCTCCCTCTGTCTTGGCATTGCCGCTCTTCAAGAAGATATTTTTGTAACACATGAATACTTCCTTAAGCCACATTTCACGCTTAATAAATTTCATCTTAACAAGGAACAAACATGGTACGTCTAGACAGATTTTTTTTTTTTCATTTTAGCTTCCCTGCTTGAACTCAAATCAAAGGAAATAGCTGCATTACATAAAATGCATTCACTTGTGGAAATGGAAATGTTTTGATCTCTATTAAATACTGGGGGGAAAAAAGAAGTTTGAATGTACTCTGAAAAGTGGGATTATTTTTACCAGCCTGAATGACAAATCTTTCTGAACAGGCTTTCCAGCAATTAGTCTTGCTCTAGTGCTATTTCTACACTGGCAAGATGAAGTCTGTTACTTGCCAGATCTCTGGAGAATATGGTGCTTTCTGTACATGCACCAGCGTTTGTCCAAATGCCAGAGTATATATGCTTGTACTTGGCCAGTGTAGAAACAGCAGAAGAGGTCTGAGATACTCGAACCTGGATGGGATTTGTTGGGTTATTTCTCTGAGGAATCACTGTTTAACTTCTCTAAGAGTCACAAATTATTAAACATAATGCAAGGAAGTCTGCGGGTTCTTCTGACTATTTACTGAATATGCATTATGTTTGGCATTACTGAGAGTCAAAGGAAGTGAAAACCATGCTCCTGACTCTAAGGGAGATCATAAAAGGTGTTTTCTTCTTAATTTAATTGATGCTTTCTGAAGTTTAATTGAGGAACTTTATATGGCATTTCAGAATGGATTTTTAGAAACTATTTTTTGTACACACTTCGATGTATACTTTCCTAAAAAGTTGTTAAATACTTGTATTGAACTTCCCTTAAAACACTTTGAAAAAAAAAATCCTATTGTTCTTGCCAAAATTCATGGTGGTTTTCATAATAATCTAAAATGTTTCTTAATATTGTTCTTCTGTATCTATCCAAACAAACGGAAATAAAAAATCTGGCAGTATATAAGGATTGTTAAAAAATATAAAATTTTTTTAAAAAAGCTTTCATTTTGTTAGATTCAAAGGCTTCGGAATACTCTGTTAACTGATCTGTCTCTTTTTGAGAAGTTCAAGAGAAACGGCTTTTTCAAGGTACACCCTGTAGAGGTAGACTTTTTTTGCCATTCCAGAAACATAATTTAAATGTTATCCGATAGTCTCTTTCAATTAAATCACAATGACTCTAGTTTTGTTTTTTCTTGGGCCAAAGTCAAAGCTTATTTTTTCATGGAAATAAAAATATAAGATGATCACTGTACATGGTAATCAATTTACTTTTTTTTCTTAAGCATTAGTACTTGGATATAGAATTAATTTAGAAGATTATAATGTGGTTCAATATGGATTTTAAATGTTCATCCATGTTTCTATTTTAGATTTTTTTCCCTCAGGATTGAAGTTACTGTGAAAACTCTAAAGTGTTAATGCAAAAATATTGTCTTGTTTCTGAAATAGTAATGGCGGTGTTAGAGACAGGGATGCTCCCATTCTTGCCAATAAGAAAATGAGGCTTAGAAAAGTTAAGATTTATTCAGATTTGTATGTTTTATATGTTGCAAAGCAAACTAAGGTGCCCATAACTCTTGATCCAAATCTCTTAGTTCACTAAATTCACTAATTTCATAATAATCATTCTTCCTCCTTGTCCATTAAGTGTAAGTAGAATTCCCTAACCTGAAGGATTTTGAAGCCTATCTCATCTCATAGGACTTGCGGAAGTTATACTCAAGTAGTGCCTAGATCAGTTTTCCTAGTATTTGGCTGAACCCACCCCTGACAATCAACTGGAAAACCTTAATGAACTTTCAAAATCATGGAATTCTGCAGGCCAGTATCTTGTCCCTGCGTTTTTTCAGTCAGACATCGTGTGTTAAAATCCTGAGCTCACATTCTTTTATAGTCGACTTCAAATAATAACTGTCAACCACCATTTACACTAATTCCATTCCTGTAATCTGTTTGTTAACCTCTATTTTGGAAGCATCCTCTCTCTGGCTCCTCATAGATAAATTACTACTATATCTTTTTCTTCTGTACATGATTCACTTAGTTGAGAATAGCAAAATGATAATAAAAACAGAGTTCAAAATTTTGCCTTCACATATGTCAATTAGTTTTCATTTTTATAAAAGTAGAATTTTATAGTTTTGCCTCACTGTTCATTTTGAAAATGATAGTGTAAATGTTTAAAAATCATAATATATATTTGTGCTCAAAGCATTCATCGCCAGTTGCTCAGTCTTTTTAGTGAACTATGCTTTTAGGACCATATACAGATCTACTCTTGTTCATTATAAATTGTTTTTTCTATTTTTCTAATTATTCATCCTGTATTCACAAGGGCATATTCAAGGTCTCAACTCAAGGAAGCATAGGAGACTATTTATTGGTAAATGTGGTTTTGCATAATGTTGTGCAATAGATACTATGAAACTTGGCATTTCTTCATTTTGCCCATCTTTAATCTTTTCAACTGGTCATTATCATTGATCAAAATCATTCAAGAGGATTAGATTAAAGCAGATATTCAGGTAATTGCAGCAGGTGAGCATTTATGGTGCCTATGTCAAACTTCCCCAAGGCATAAAGCATTCTTTGAAGTGATTCCAGTGTTTATATCAATGCTAAGTGTTGCGATTTCAATAAAATTTTAGTATCTAAAATCAGACTTTTGCACTCCCATTCACCCTGAACACACATAAACATAAAATAAGGCCCCTAAATTCCTTGATAGTAAACTCAAACTGATGAGTATACTCAGGAGCAATTAATTTTTCTAAAAGAAGCAAAAGACTCAAAGATCACACTTGATATTAGAAAGAAATCATATAATATATTGACTAGCTTGCAATGCTCATGAAAACCAAGAAGCATGAGAGAAACAAAGAAAAGTGAAAAACGTGTCATGAAAAAGGGGGAACAGAGCAAATATGAGTTCACTGTGCTGTGGTAGTAATGATACAAGTGAATGGTAGGGGTAGAAAGAGTTGATAACACTATATAATGCTGAAAAAAAATCAGCAATGAAGAGACACAATAGGAAAAGCAGCTTTGTTGACTAGAAGGACACAGCAGTTCTGGACTCTAACACTCAATGGAAAACATAAATAGAGGTCATCTTTACTACCTTAAAGGAAGGAAAGGAGCAGAGTTCAATAACCACAATGGAGTCTGAAGGCTCACTCAGAGAATATTTCTAATGACTGTGTAATGGAAAAAGGGAAGGGTGTAAATATTCACTGATATCCCTACACCCTGAAAATAGTCTGCCATTTGAAAGTAGGCCAACCGCTGTGGATAAACAGTCTGAGAGAACATCAAACCTTCAGAGCCCAGTGCAGTGGCAGGCCTTATCCCCTCTTCAGTCCTATACCAACAAAACTGATGTTTGTAACCTCATTTAGTACAGCACAACTACTAATGCTAATAACATGATGCTCTGTTATCAAGAGTGTTTAAATCATGATCTGTCTACCTATGTTAAATTGCAAGAAAACATAAATCTTACAGAGGCATCCAAACCACCTCAGTTTCTTGTGTAATAAAATAACACACACACATACATAAATAAACCGTCTTATGCAGAATAATTTTTTTTAATGTCTCCATGTAACATAATTTCTGTAATAAAAAGTATGGAAATTAACTGGTAGATAACTTCTCAACTTTAGTTCAGAATTGGAAATTCTCACTCCATTGATTCAGTCAGATGTGGAGAATGGAGTAATATACTGTATAGTCTTTGACTCAGTGAAAAACCTGTGCTCATTAATTTTGTCCTTGATCTTTCAAGTTTTCCTACTGTACGAACTCAATTGATATTTGCATAGCATGACAGCATCAACACTGCAAGAACTGGGTATGGATTGGAGCTTGTTGTCACTGTAGTATGAAATGCAGTCAGAATGTACTTTAAAATATAGTGCTTATAGCATTTTTAAAACAGAATACTGATTCTGTTTAAATATACTGTTTTCTTTGATCTCTATGTGACCAATGTTGTTGAATATCCTGTTTCTTGGAGAAGATCCATTCAGCAAATGAAAGCTCATAGCAGGTCTATGGCAATAGAGGTGTAGGTTCTTCCAACATTGTGGTGAGCTTCAGTATCATTTTTGCATTAAAGTCTACTGAGCAAGGTTTAACATCACAAATAATGACACGAATAATGAATCCAAAATTAATGGTATTGCTGATGGTCAGCCAACATAGCTTTCTATATCTAGAAAATATAGTCTTTTAATAATTGAGATTAATGGCCCAAATTTTTTTATGTAAGTTTTTAATAATTTAATCACCAGTGCAAAGCTAGACTTCCGTGCACCTTATTTACAAGTTACATTTTTTAAAGTTTTCATTCTTGCCATTGATTGTTTTTTCAAATAAATATAGCTTCAGATACATTTAGAATGCTATTTGAGAGTTCTCCAAATTACCAAGTAGTAGCTTGCACACAAACAAGACTTTGGATCTTTTCATATTTAATTAATGTATTTAAAAAGAGAGTTTTTCCTAACCTATGCACTTCCTCTCTCAGAAAAAGAAGAAAATCACATCCTTACTGACTTGTGAGATTGACCTGCCCTATCATCTTTGATGGCATGGTCACCTAATTACAATCCAGGGCAATAATCTTCAATTCACTTACAGATGGCTCAAAATGAGAACACTTTTATTGAAACAGCTCTTCAAATGTATATTTTATAACCTAGAAATTTCACGTTATTGGAGTGAGATATAAGAGTGACTCATATTGCTTGCAATGAAGTCATCTTAGGAGAAAAAATATTTACCATTTATCTTGGAGATGCCAAGTAATCCAATAGGTTAAGCATAGATGTTGAAGTATTTTATCTTCAATCCACTGAGTTTATTTTATTGTTAATTACATAACTTATATTTCAAAAATTGCATGTTTGGTATTGTACATTTTTATATGTATACAGAAAAGGCATGTATAGTAAGATATTAATTTAGATAAGATAGTTGTTTAAAATTTTTACTTAGCAGGGTGTCAGAGTGCTAGAATTATTGTTTAATGCTCATCACTATAGGGTATGAACCCTGTCAATTTATGATAAGCTACTGTTGAAATTTTACCTAGATCCTCCACTCTAAAATGGAATGTTTTTCCTTTTTGCTACGTTTCTCCTAGAAACAATGTTAGAATATTGCATAACAGTTTTATCCATCAAAACAAAAAGCACAGTAATAAAACTATGATGAAATAATTTTTAGCCAATGTTTGCTTTGAATTACAAAAATTATTTTAAGGGTTTTCTAATTTGTGAGAAAGAACAATAGCAAAAGATGGGATGGGAGTGCATAAGAGTATACTAGTGAGAACATTTCATCATTGTATTCATTACTATAAATCAAAGCCACTGTAAGATTTGCCTTTATGTTTTGAAGAACAAGCTTTTTATTGACTGTCTTTCATAATTAATAGCATTTACTCTTTAAATCAAATTAGTCTACTTTTCCTATTAAAGCTTACAGTAGAATCATTTTTTAAAGCACAAAATGACCTTGACAAAAATGAAGGATCAATAATATGTTGATTAGCAGTCCGTTCGTTTTAATAGCAAATACTTCCTTGTCATTAGTTCCTGTTGCAACACTCTCAGAGGTCGTAGTTCATTGCTATCTCCTGGCAGTGGTATTTTCTACATACAGAAAAAGTTGACCCTACTGAACAAAAAATGCAGATGGATTGACTTAGTCATATATATGGATTTTCTTAATACTTCTTTAATCAGCTCATTTTGGGATTCAAGTTTGTGTTACAGGATATCCATCAATTGGGCAGGAAGAAGAGAACAATATACTGTTGAACCTAGCATCCTCAGAATTTCTTGAGTTAGACTTAATCAATGAGGGGTATGGGAGCCATGCTTTATTGCAGAAAAACAAAAGCTTAATGTGATTGAGGTTTCAGAAAATCAAAATATGAACATCAGTAAGGAAATGGATAGCAGGAAGAAAGCGCAGATGTTATAGCAAGTTCTAGGGGGCATTCATGGTTCGATGCGTTGAAAATTGAAGCTAGAAAAAGGTGGTACCTTCCTTGCTGATTTGAGAAACTTTTCTAAGTAATATGACAATGTTTATTAGAAAGGGATCTCCTTTCCATAGGAATTGAGGAAAAACCTGAGCAAAGGAACACAGTATTTCAGCAATAACACAGCTAATAAACAGAAGCCATTAACAGTATACTCTTTATCAATAATGTATGTGAACTAGTTCGTCTAAAATAAATCTAGTCAAAGGAAAAAAAAAAAAAAAACTTTTGCTTTGGGTAGCCAAAGGGAATAAAGGACAAATGAGATGCAATTAAGCAGAGAACAATTTAGTATAACTTTAATAGCAAAGGCTTTAATGATGCTTTGGTACGGATGAATTTGATTTAGAAATATCTCCCGAGTTAAGTTGTGGAAACCCATCTCTTCAGTCACTTACATTTGGACAGGGCAAAGTTAATATGCTGAATGAGAAAATTGGAACGTTGGAAAGGGACTTAAATGACCTAATTGATCTTCTTTTCCATCACTGATTTGTAGATACCACTATGAATTAAACGAAAAAGGTTAATTTTTTGCTGTATAAGATAAAAATAAATGGAAGGAACTTACAAGTGCTTACATTTTTTTCCTTCCCCATATTGCTGCATCTACAGATAGTATAATCTTCATTTTCCTGTGTCATGAAGCTCATGTTATTTTTAGTCAGGTGGTGCTGAGGGGGTATACAGAATCTTCACGTTATATGAAGGTGTTCGGAGAGTTTGCTTACAGTTTTTCTACACCTAAATAGGAGACATGGAGTTTCCAGTCCTGATTTAGAACAGTGAAGTCCTTAGATACTAAAAAAACATTATCCTTGACTGTTTAGTAAGGAGGGAGTGAAACAATAATAAATGGTGCTAGGAAGGGAGGGAAAGATGAAGCGGCAAAGACGTTTTATTAGCTAAATTAGCACTGTAATTGTGTTTGATCCTTAGAAAGCAGTGTGATATCCTGGAAACAGGGACCAACAAACTTTTTCTGTAAATGGCCAAACCAAAAAACCAAACCCGTTGTCATTGAGTCAATTCCGACTGATGGCAACCGCACATGTTGCAGAATAGAACTGCTCCACAGGATTTTCTTGACTGTAACCTTTACAGAAGCAGACTGGCAGACCTTCCTTTACACAGCACCACTCGGGGGGGTTTGAACTGCCAACCTTTAGGTTATTAGTCAAGTACAAACCATTCGTGCTACCCAGGGAGCCCCCTATAAATGGCCAGTTAGTACATATTCAGGTTGTGCAGTCCAAGAGGCAAAATTAAGGATATTATACAGATGCTTATATAATAAAAGAGAAAATGAATTTCTACCCATTTTTATTGATTAAATTAAAAAATAATAATAATTAGATGTGAATTTTTTCTAATACAGATCTAATGTGGAGAACGGAATTCTCTTTTGGGAAGAAAATTTTAATTGGGGTTCATAGGTAGTGTTCCCTGTCATCAAATTGATTGCAAATGTACAGGCTATGCAAAAATGGGCCAGTTGTGGTCTGTAGGCCATAGTTTGCCCACGCTGTCCCTAGAATATGTTTGACCTAGAGAAGAACTAGTTTTTTGAATGTTTTTCTGCTGCATGAGATAATTTTAGGGGAATTCTTATCCCAAAGTTATCTTGATATATAGAATAAAGGTTTTCTAAATAAAGGAGTCTGGTAGCACAGTGGTTAAGAGCTAGGCTGCTAACTAAAAGGTTGGCAGTTCAAATCCACTAGCCACTCCTCGGAAACACAGAGCAGCTCTACTGTGTTCTATAGGGTCACTATGAGTTGGAATGGACTCAATAGCAATGGGTTTTTGGTTTTGGGTTTTTTTTTTTTTTTAGGTAAGCAAATGCAATTGATTAAATATCCTTGATTTTTTCTGGGAGGGGGTTGTAGTTGTATATCAAAGTCACTTTTTAACCATGGAATTTGGAATTTCCAATGGGATTTGACCAAAATTATTTGTTATCAATCACTGTCTACTCTCTGAGTGGTGATAACAGCACTAAATAGGCTTCATCTTGGGAATTAAAGCTTTATTCTGTCAATACCTATGGATACCCTGGTGAGGCCTGTGGATCTACTGATAAAGGGTCTAAGCTTCTGCTGAAAAAACAAAAAAATAATGTTAATTTATATTTGTATATTTATTCATTAATTTGTTCACGCATTTTTTTCAACTATCATGTGTTGGATACATAGTACATTCCATTCACTGGTAATTATGAGAATATAGGAATATTTTCATGATTTTTTTCTTAGACAAGTGATTTCATCATATTAATTTGTCAATGAAGTGAACTAGATTCTTTGCTACCATTTTGTGTTAGCGCTGTCATCTATTGATGACAACTCCCTGCTAAAGGCTATAATATTAAAAGATTTTGACTGGAAAATGCAACCCTATTTATGTAGCACTGCATTTCTATATAGATTGGTGTTTTCAAACATCAGAATGTAAAGAAAGAAAATTAAAACAGAGAAAAAATTTACATGTATTGAAATTTCCAAATCAGCGATTATCAAATGTATAGAATTAAATTTACTGGACAAGCAATGGAAACCCTGGTGGCATAGTGGTTAAGAGCTACGGCTGCTAACTAAAAGGTCAGCAGTTCAAACCCACAAGGCACTCCTTGGAAATCCTATGGAATAGTTCTACTCTGTCCTACAGGGTCACTATGAGTTGAAATCGACTTGACAGTAGTGGGTTTGGTTTGGTTTTTTGGGCAAGCACTAAATGGTCAAGTAGCCTTGTACTGTCAGACTACATTCTCTCGGGAACCCTGTGACTTTATATAGTAAATATCTATGAGTTATAGTTCTAATACAAATTTTGAACAATCTAAGTAAAACTTTAACAGTGATATTCAAATATAATCAAAGTTTAAAATGAACTCATTTTTGCAAATAATTTCATTATTTGTCTAACTTTCATTTAATATTAGTAGAGCCTCTCAATATTTCCAACTCACTGTAAAAATAATGAGAATATAGTTATCATTCTGTAATCATTTTTTCTTTAAGCTTATGTATACTACTAAAGAATTTAAAGTACATGTTTTAAGTGTCCATATAGTGTCTCTGACAGATAGAGAACAGACCTTTTCCATTACTTTTTCAGTTACCCTTTTCTATCCTTCTTGCGTCCTGGAGAGTATGAAATGGAGTAGACAGAAAAAGTTGACTTGACTTATTAGAGGCAAGCTAAGAACTTATGCATTCAGGCTATCTTGTGTAGACTTATTCAAAGTACAATAAAAGAAGAAGATAAAATTGTATCTTCCCAAACAAAATTAATTTTAATTGAATTCTTAAAAGTGATTTTAATGTGGTAGTAATAATTATTAAATTTATTATTTTAATCACAAAAATACCTCTCGGCAAATAGAGATAATAAACTTGTCAAAATGAAGGTAGACTGGTTTTATGTTAATTTTTTTCCAAGTAACAGATTTTTGAAATAATTAAATATTTTCTGTAATGTAACGTTAAATGGTTTTAAAATTTACTTTCACTTGCAGCTAAAAAAAACTTTCTGGAAATGGAAGAGGTAAATCTTAAAGAAGGAAGCAGCAAAAACCTCTCCATGGAACAAGTTGGTTTGCCTACTCTAACTTAACGTTACTTGATTAATGTACTTTCTTTCCTAAATGAGTATGTTTTGCATACATATTCCATATTCCATCTTCTAAATTCTGCTAGGGTTATTTTATTTAAATAACTATATTTGACCTTATGAATTCTGCTGTGATAATTTCATTTAAATAAAATCAACAAAAAGACACAAAGATTGAATGTATAAAATAGTTCAAAGCTAAATTAATCCTACATTGTAACTTTCCATTGTAAGCCTAAAAACATGGATGGCACTTCAAGGAGAATCTCAGTGTATCACGTTGAAAAGGCAAGTGAAAATTCATTTCCTCAAGGAATTACCTTTTTCCCAGGATTCTCTTTTCCAAAAGCCTCAAGAACCTATTGCCAAGTTATCATTAAAAATTATTAAAATGAAATTAATAAGAATATGAGAGATCGATCCCCACTTGCTGACATGGAGAAGGGGAAGCATTTTGGTTTATGACATCACAGAAGAAGTAAATTCTGACTAGCTTTTACTGTTCATGATCACAATAGTATTTAAATAGAAATATTTGAGAAGGATTAATAGGAAAAGTGAAAGATTCTATAGTATGTAGTCTTATGTATATCTCATGGTTTACCTCAGAAATGGGTAAGTAGCATTTGCTTTCTTCAAACAGCAGTAATATATGCCTCATACTCAAATTACTGCCTGTGCCCCCACTTAGAATTTTTAGGTCATTTGCCAACTAGTTGAACTATGAGTTATAATTTCCGCCCTCACTATGTTGGAAGTGTTTCACTATAAAGGAGGTTGAATGAGATGCCCTCATCCTTTAACTTTAACAAGGGCCGCTGATGGATGTGGTCCATTTAAATGTACAACAGAGAGCTGAACTAGATAACGAACTTATTATCCCTCTCGGAGGATTATAGGTTAGTCCCAAAGGAGTGCAGTAAGCCAGAGCAAATCCATACCTACTGGCTAAACAATAGCCAGAAGGCTGACTAGAAATATTGATTTACTTTCTCTGCCATTTAGGCCTTAATGGCGGAGAAAAGCTGAAGTGCTGTTTACTTTTCTGCCAGAATCGACCAAACAACCAGTCCATTTTTTACAGGTTTTTGATTGATTTCGCTTAGAGGAATTAGGGGTGATTTATTTTTAAGCTGAAAGCAACTCGTAAATATCTTCAACTGCACAGGTTCCCTGAAAGGAAATGTTAAGTGGAAATACTTATTGAGAAAAGACTTTGTTGCAAATCAATGGGAACAGGTACTATGCTTCACTGTGAGCAGTCAGGTGTCAGACACCTTTCCAGAGCCCTGTCAGGACTATAATCTCATCCTTCAGCTACGTTCCTTTTGAAAGCTCTCAAGTTCACCAGGCTTAAATAAATTTGATCGCCTGACTGAATTTCAGCCAGATGCACCCTGCTGACTTTCAAAGGGTCCTAGATGGGACAACATAATGGTGTGCAAGGCTCATATGGAGCATTTCTGATGTTTGATGGGTGAAAACAGTAATTTATCACACAAGTGGCAATTTTCCACGATTCCTCAATCCCACACACAGAACATGTGTAACTCCAACAAAGGAATGAAGCAGACACACAAAAGAGGGCTCATCCCAAATGCTACCATATTAGTCTGACTTTTAAAAATATACCAAATCTTACATTAGTGATTATATTGAAAGATATGCTTCAACAATAAAAAATGATTTGTGATTTACTGCGAAAGCTGGCAAGGTGTGAGGAGACTATAATGAAAGGGCAGTTAGTGTTTTAAATGATCTTTCCAAGAGTGCTTGCCTTCATGCTTAGAATGAGTTAACAAAGGGGTAAAGGACAGCACTTGAAATTCTATATAAAGACTGTTCCATGTCGGCAGGAGAGGGAGAAGGGAGTTCAGCACGCCTCTGATTTCATATCTGTGCCCTCTTCTAAGTTGTCACCACCACATCCATCATCTTGTAAATTTTTGAAATGGTGTTGTCTTGGGAGAGTTGTCAGTGTTCTTATTTTTTCTTCACCTTGCTGAAGGAACTTTAAAATTCACAATATTTCCAATAAAAATCAATTTTGAGCCTTTGTCATTCATCCGTTTAAATTATGCTTACAGTTTGAAAAGATATACAATAATTTTTATCTCATACTATTTATTCATACTATTTCCTCCTCCTGACAAAAACAAAGTTTCATATTGTGGAAAATGTAGAAAATATCTAAAATTCTAAATGTCAAAAATTAATTCCCTGAAATCACTTCACCCTGGAATACACACTGTTGTCTTTTTGGTAGTGTTATTTCTTTCAGTCTTTTGTCTTTGCTTAGATATTTATATTTGCTTATTTGTTTTTTTCTTAATTTTGGAATAACTGTATATGTATATTGTTTCACTAAGTATTACGTCAGGAACATTTTACCTAATCTGTAAAAGAGAATCCTCCCTTGAATCATAGCACTATCATAGCAGTGGAATATTAAAAAAAGACACTTCTCTAACTGCCAATACCTGTATAACTGTACAATGGGAATGATAGTAGTAACTACCTCATAAGATTTTTGAGAGGACTAAAATGTAAAATAATGTCATAGGAATGATGACCATTCATTTGAATGTTTTATTAAAAGAGAAAGGTCTTACACAAGTCTCTAATGTCTTTTGCTTTCACAATATAAAATTTAGCTTCATGCTTGATTTCTATTTCCTATTATCACTGAAATAGCAAGGACCACTTAGATAAACCATAAAATAGATAAATCATAAAATAGAAGTAATAAATATAAAAATTAATTTTAATAATGTTCATAATCTCTTGGATTTTTTTGCCCCTCCCCCCCTTTTTTTTTTGGATCACTTAGAAGAGGCCAAGCCTCTTGAGAGTGGAGCTGTCCTCCATATGTATGCTGATAAGCCTGAAAGACCACATTTGCTGGAGTTCACCAGAGGGACAGTTAGCTGCAGCTTTGCTGTAATTACTGTAGACCGAGGGCAGCAGTAATTTATGGACTGACAATTTGCACTTACTTTCTCACTTATCTCTTGCTTTACACTAAAATCTGTGCAACTATTTCAGCAACTGGCACATGGTTGTGATATGATCCTTGTGGCAAAAATCACCTTATCACCACAGGCCTTTCTTGATGAATGAGGTTACTTAATTAGAAAGGAATTATAGTTGATGCAAGAGTCATGTATTGGAGCAAAGGGCACAATCGGCCTAGATTCCCCCTAAAAGTATAACCACCTAAGTGTAGAGATGTGTGACAACTCATTTTTCTTCTCATCTTGGGAATTTAAATGGAGATATTTGTTTGGAACAAGTATGAAGCTTAAAGAGATTTTAAAAAGAACAGAATTCTGAATGGAGATATTTGCTAGGAACAAGTATGAAGTTTAAAGAGTTTTTCTTAATTCTGAAAGTGAAATATCTTAGTAAAGAAAACAACAGTTGTTATCATGGAGTTGCACTGGATTTGAAAATGCTACATTAGAACAATGATTATAAAGCCGATACTGCATTACTCCGTTAGGAGCTTCCAGGCCTAAAGCACTAGTTCAGAGCATAATTTCCCACATGTCATGTGGAGCTATAGTTTTGAAATATCTTAAAAGGCTTCATAGTCAAGTAAGTTCAAATAATGCCACCCCCTTACTCTTAGAAAGTCACAACATTACAGTTTACAGGCTCTGTGTTGTCTTACATCTTACTTTTCACTAACCTGTCCCTGAAATTTAGAATTCCCTTCAATGTGAATGAAAACAACAAGCTCCAGTAATATTAGCAGTACCTGTGACTTTGTCCCCCCCCAAAAGTTATAGATATTTTCAAATCACATTACAAGTGTTGCAGCTTTCTTAAAATGTTTATACCCATTACTACGTCAAAATTGAAAACCCTGGTGGCATAGTGGTTAAGTGCTACAGCTGCTAACCAAAGGGCTGGCAGTTCAGATCCGCCATGCGCTCCTTGGAAACTCTACGGGGCAGTTCTACTCTGTCCTATAGGGTCACTATGAGTCAGAATCGACTCGACCGCACTGGTTCTTCTTCTTTTTACTTCAAAATTATAGTAGTAATTAGATCCATTACTTGATCTCACTGAATGTGTTAGTAAAGAAATACTCATGTTACTATATTATAAATTTGTTTTTATATCTTGATAGTTGTACTTCATTATAAATACTTGCCTTTGAAATTCTATACATTTTATTTTATGTACAGTCATGCATCACATAACGTCCATTCAGGCAACATCCGACTGCATATATGTCCCAAATTCCTTAAGGTTATTTGAGACCCATAAGTCCCAAAAGAGAACGATCCAGACAGCCCTCCCACCCCAGTGGTGTGCTCAGCTGTCTGCAAACAGCAGGCAGGCCCCCTAATGTGGCCAAGAGCAGTGGCTGTGCCACAGGGCTGAGGGGTCCTGGGGTGGCCAGCCATGACCTTCCAGCACAGCAAGGCGGTCTTGGTGGTGTTGAACGTGGGTGGCGCCCAGTACTCGCTGTTCTGGGAGCTGCTGAAGGACTTCCAGCTGCTCCAGGTGATCCAGGTGAGCCAGATGCATGGCTGCCACTGGGAACACCACACATTCAAGGTGCATGATGACTGCAACCGCAAGTGCAGTAGTACAGGCACTTGGAAGCCTTCAGCTTCATCCTGCTCTACATAATATTGTGTTCACACAATGTCCAAATCACATAATGTCCTTGTTTCACAGAACGAATCAGGGATGTTAGGTGACCCATGACTGTATTTAATATTATTCTGAAAAGAGTTATTTGACTGGCAAAGTGTTCCATCACACAAAAGGCTAAAAAAATTCTGCTACAAACAAATTCACTAAACTGGATCTAATCCAGTAAACTCCTAACTGTTTCCTGAGGAATCTTTATTTTTCGTGCTTATGACCACATTCAAATAAGTCACCTCTGGAACACTGTTTAGAACATTCTGGTAGGGCTTTCTCTCCGTTGACCCTAGTGCATGGTCTCTAGAACTCTACACACAAATGGCTGCCTCAACAGGTTCAACATATCCAGAGTTCACATTTTTTTTTTTACAAAAGGACTTGTCAGAACCTTTAAAATCCTTGTATACAGTATGGGAATATTATAAGCATCCTCCCCCCTGTCACTTTGATCATGGTGTTTTTCAGGAAAAAAAAAAACAAAGAGCTGCATTTAGCATGACACCCATGTGTGAAAAATTGTGTTGGTGCATAAGTGATTAATGGAAACTTTGGCTCAGTACAGGTAAAAATGTAGTTTTTATTTATACGGGGAAAGAAGTAAGATGAGGAATGCAGCAAAGCTTCCACCACTGAGCAGAATATCAAAAATGCTTTACTTTTTGAGGAAATATTACTGCCGAGGGAACGGAGGCTCTCTGGACTCAATGGGCCCTTGTCTTTCTTGGGTTCAGCTCTAACAGGTTTATTTTACTTGTGACAAGTAAAAGGAGTCAGTGGGGGCTAATGCCTCTTCAAAAGACTGACTCGAAAAGGAAAGCAAGGCTAGGGCTTATATGGGTTCAGTGGAGACAATAGAGTAATTGATATTTAGTGGGTTTCTTTCAAGGGGCGAGTACTTCTCAGAATGGTGGTGCATACTAATTAGGTTGTGTGTGCATCTGGAATGCAAGATGGAACCTGCTGATATTCAAGATGGAGTCCTCTCAGCACTAATTTTGTTCCACCTGTACACTTAACCCTATCTGTCTCAGAAAGTGATATCGTTTTTTGGTTATTGTCAACCACCTGTTGAGTCCCGGTGAGTTTTCTCTTGAAGAGAGGTTTCTCAACCTCAGTACGATTGAAATATTGGACTGCTAGTTTTTTTTTTTTGTTGTTGTTGTTGTTGCAGGAGGCTCTCCTGCACATTGTAGGATGTTTAACAATATCCCTGGCCTCTATTCATAAGATGCCAGTATTTCCCCACCCCTCCACCCTCCTAGTGAAGAAATATCAAAGACGTCAGGTTTCAGTATTGATTACACCTCAACACGAAGAAAACAAAAAGCCTCACAACTGGACCAATAAGCAACATCATAGTAAAGAAAAGATTGAAGTTGTCAAGGCTTTCATTTTACTTGGATTCACAGTAAACACCCCTGGAAGCAGCAGTCAAGAAATCAAAAGACACATTGCATTGAGCAAATTGGCTGCAAGAGATCTCTTTAAAGTGTGAAAAAGCAAAGATATCACCTTGAAGACTAAGGTGTGTTTGGTCCAAGCCATGGTGTTTTCAGTCGCCTCATATGCATGAGAAACCTGGACAATGTATAGGGAAGACCAATGAAGAATTGATGCCTTTGAATTGTGGTGTTGGTGAAGAGTACTGAATATACCGTGGACTGCCAAAAGAATGAATGACTCTGTCTTGGAAGACATACAATCAGTATGCTCCTTAGAAGCAAAGATGGTGAGACTATGACTCATATACTTTGGATTTGTTTTCAGGAGGGATCATGCTTGGGAAATGGAACTTGGCAAAAAAGAGGAAGATCTTCAACAAAATGGATTGACAACACAGTGGCTGCAACAGTGGGCTCAAGCATAACAATGATTGTGAGGATGGTGCAGGACCAGGCAGTGTTTTATTCTATTGCACATAGAGTCGCTGTGAGTCAGAACCAATTCGACAGCACCTAACAATAACAACAACCATCCTCCTAGAGTTGTGACAACCAAAAACCTCCAGTTAGCACCAAATGACCCCTGGAGGGCAAACTTACTTCCAGTTGAAAAGGACTGATTTGGAGTAAATGTTTAGTTTGTAAGAGAAAGGAATTTGCCATTCCTTAGAAAAGAATCATAGACAAAAACTGATTAATCTGCCGATATACTTAAATACTATATCTATAAAAGCAATTTTATAGATACTTAAATAATATATCTATAAAAGCAATGGCCCAAACTTTTAAATATGAGGAAAATTATCATTTCCTGTATTTGATTGTGCTTTATACTGAGGGTAGGCAAACTTTTTCTGTAAATGTCCAGAAAGTAAATATTTTAGGTTTGTATGGCAGACACACCGTCTGATAAAACTACTCAATTTGGCCATTGTAGGATGAAAGCAACCATAAACAATATGTAAGCAAATGACAGTGGCCGTGTTCCAATAAAACCTTACCTACAAAAAGAGTAGAAAGCCAGATTTGACTCGTAGACTGTATTTTGTCAACCCTTGCCATAAACATTATTTATTAATTTTATGTCTAAAATAAGGAAAACTTATTTCTAAGATAATAAATGTCATTTTATTTATTGACATACATTTAACTATCATTAAGCCTTGCTATTTTTCAAAATTGGAGTTGTCTCATATCTAAAAGCTACCTTATATAATAGACTAGAAATCCCTTGGCCCATTCCTCAAAGATTTGTTAAAATCTTGGTATCTTGTGCCTGAAATTAGCGTAGAAATAACTAAGTGGGTTTTTACTGAATTGTTAGGCAATGCATATCTCATCTTTAAAAGCCTCTCAGTGTATAATTGATGATTACCAAGGACAGCCACAAAGCACAGTCAATCTTGGTTCTTGTAAACAAACTACATACTTTATTAAAACATCAGGATGAATGTCAATTAGACAGGCTATGTTAAATTGTACCCACCCAATAGCTCTGCTCCCCTTCTTCTTTGGTATTAGAACCCTGATTTTTATTCAGGGTTAAAATTCACTCAGCTAAAAAAAACTACATTCGTCAGCCTCTTGCAATTTTGTGTAACCATGTGACTAAGTTTTGGCTTTTGAGACATGTGCAAAAGTGGTGTGTGAGACCTCAAAGGAGGATACTTAAAGAAAGCTAACTCAGCTGTTTTTGATCTCCTCGGCTTCTTCATTTTTCTGGCCTGGTACATTGATTTGAGGACTACAGCTATAGAAGCCATTTTGGTCCATAAATATAGAAACCACACTTTGAGGCTGGCAGAGGGGAAAGGTAGAAATCTGGGTTCCTGATGACACTGGAAAGCCAAAACATAGGACCACCAACTTCTGACTTCTAAGTGAAAAAAGAGTAAACTCCTGTCTTCTTTAATGTAGTTTTAGAGTTTATGCTCTATGCTGTTGAATGTGATCAGAACTGATTTAATTAGCCATAAGGTTGACACTGATTCTAAATCTCACTTTGTGATCATACAAAACCTTGACTTTCTTAGTGTTGTTTTAGGAACTGGTATACTTCAGACAGTTAAAGCGTCAGTCCCAAAAGAGAATGGCTGGGGATAATAAATGACATTTGGGGGCCCTGGGCTTTCCCAAGATGTTCTTCCTGAGAATGAACAAGCAAAATATTACCAAATGGAAAATTAGAACAGGAAAATATTATTCAATTTCTTTCCTTACCAGCACATTTAATCTCATTTTCAAAATCCTAAAGCATTTTTCTTGGCCTTTCCTCACTTTCATTGCACTGTCACTGCCACTGGGCCCCATGGTGCTGCACAGTCCACCATTTAGAATCATCACTGTTGGCCTTTCAAAAACTCAGAGAGATCTGTACTCCCAGCCAAGTTTTCATTTTTACCTTTCAGGCACCTCTGTTACTTCTATTGAACAATTCAAAATATTTGTCTTCCCAAGAGTTGTTATTCTGATTCCCATTACTTCCTTAATAAGCTTTCCTACCTGACCATGCCTACCAGTAGCTATATATACATACTCCTCACTTATCAACTATCTTGTTATATGACAGTTCGAATTTATGACAAAAATAAAAAATCTGCTGTCCAACCATTGTGCACATTTATGACGTACATTCAGCAGTAACGAATGCCAAGATGCAAGGTGAGAGTAACACTGACTGTGATGGTAAAGGTTATGTGTCAGTTTGGCTGGGCCATGATTTTCAGTAGTTTGGCAGTTATGTAATGATGTAATTTGGCAGTTATATAACAATGTAACCATCCTCCATTTTGTGATCTGATGTGGTCATCCTCCCTTCTCACATACCACTGATTTTCAGATAATGATCTTGTTTTTGGATTTTAAAGGATTTTAAAAGTTAACCATGTCAATAAGTGAGGAGTAGGTATATAAAAATACCCTTGTGAGTAAGATCATTTCTTTTCCTTCTATAAGGCAACATATACAACATCACCCATTTTAGGTTTTACAAACGTGTGCATGTGTGTGTATAAAACACTAAAAAGGTAATAGTAATTGGTAATTATATAAATGCAAAATAAAATGTATTTTTGAGTGAATAAAGAGGCATCTTTATCTCTATCCACTGGCACTGAATAACCCTTTGGTGGAGAAAGATACCCTCTTTCGAGGACCTGTGTACAAGATTTTGGATAAATAATTCATAGCAGGCATGCTTCCACTTCCTCTTTTCTAAGTGTGCTCTTTCCTACTGCATCCACATGCGGTCCTACCACCTCCTCAGCAGAGCCATCCAAGTAGCTGCTAGCAGCCTTTTGTTGTTAGGTGGCATCAAGTCAATTTTGACCCATAGGAACTCCATGTGATGGAATAAAATTACCCCATAGGTTTTCTAGTACATAACTTTTAGGGAAGCAGAGAGCCAGGTCTTTCTCGTGTGGAGCTACAGGGTGAGTTCAAACTACCAACCTTTTGGTTGACAGTTGAGCACTTAACCATTTCTGTGATCAGGGCTCCTTACTAGCAGCTTATCAGAAGTGAAATTTAAGAAGAAAGCAATTTATAGTTCACCACTCATCTGTCAGTTTTTGGTGGCTTGCATGTTACTGTGATGCTGGAAGCTGTGCCACTTAGTATTTCAAACACCAGCAGGGTCACCCATGGTGGACAGGTCTCAGCAGAACTTCCAGACTAAGGCAGATTAGGAAGAAGGACCTGGAGATCTACTTCTAAAAAAAAATTGCCTAGTGAAAACCTTATGAATAGCAGCAGAACATTGTCTGATATGGTGCCAGAAGATGAGCCCCAAAGGTTGAAAGGCACTCAAAATTATAACTAGGGAAGAGCTTTCTCCTCAAAGTAGAGTAGACCTTAATGACATGGACGGAGTAAAGCTTTCAGGATCTTCATTTGATGTGGCACGACTCAAAATGAGAAGAAAGATCTGCAAACATTCATTAATAATCAGAATGTGGAATATACGAATTACAAACCTAGGAAAATTGGAAATTGTCAGAAGTGAAATGGAACACATAAACATCGATAACCTAGACATAAGTGAGCTGAGCTGGACTAGTATTGGCCATTTTGAATTGCACAGTCATATGTTCTACTATTCCAGGAAAGACAAATCGACAAGGAACAGTGCCACATTCATCATCAAAAAAGAACATTTCAGCGTTTATCCTGAAGTACAACACTGTCAGTGTTAGTATAATATCCATATGCCTACAAGGAAGACCAGTTGATATGATTATTGTTCAAATTTACATGCCAGCCACTAATGCCAAAGATGAAGAAATTAAAGATTTTTACCAACTTCTGCAGTCCAAAATTGATCAAAAATGCAATCAGGATGCATTGGTAATTACTGGTGGTTGGAATGTAAAAGTTAGAAACAAAGAATAAAATTCATTAGTTGGAAAATATAGCATTGGTGGTAGAAATGACATCAGAGATTGCATGATAAAATTTCACAATACCAATGACCTATTCATTGGAAAAACCTTTTTTCAACAACGTAAAAGGTTTTTATACACATGGACCTCACCAGGTGGAATAAACAGGAATGAAATCAACTACATCTGTGAAAAGAGACAATGGAGAAGCTCAATATCATCATTAGGAACAAGGCCAGGGGTCAACTGCAGTATAGACCATTGATTGCTCATATGCAGGTTCAAGTCGAAGCTGAAGAAAACTAGAACAAGTCCACAAGAGCCAAAGTGCAAGCTTGAGTAGATTCCACCAGACCATCTCAAGAATAGATTTGACCCACTAAACACTCATGATGAAAGACCAGATGAGTTGTAAGATGACATGATATGTAAAGAAAACAAGAGGTCATTAAAAAGACAAGAAAGAAAGAAAAGACCATAATCGATGTCAGAAGAGGTTCTGAAACTTGCTCTGAATGTAGAGTAGCTAATGTGAATGGAAGAAATGATGAAGTAAAGAACTAAACAGAAGAATTCAAAAAGTGGCTCAAGAAGACAAGCTAAATTATTATAATGAAATCTGGAAAGACCTGGAGTTAGAAAATCAAAAGTGAAGAACACACTTGGCATTTATCAAGCTGAGAGAACTGAAGAAAAAAATCATGCCTGGTGTTGCAATATTGAAGGATTCTATGGGCAAAATATTGAATAATGCAGGAAGCATCAAAAGAAGATGGAAGGAATACAGAGTCGCTGTACCAAAAAGAATTAGTCATTGTTCAACCATTTCAGGAGGTAACATATGAGCAAGAACTGATGGCACTGAGGGAAGCAGTCCAAGCCGCACTGAAGGCTTTGGCAAAAACAAGGCTCCAAGGATTTACTGAAAACCAACTGAGATGTTCCACAAAAGGGATGTAACACTGGCGGTTTACACTAGTCTATGCCAGGAAATTTGAAAGACAGCTACCTGGCCAACTGACTGGAAGAGATCCATATTTGTGCCCATTCCAAAAAAGGTGATCCAACTGAATGAGGAAATTATCTAACAATATCATTAATATCACATGCAAGCAAAATTTTTCTGAAGACCACTCAAAAATTGTTGATGTAGCAATACATCAACAGGGAACTGCCAGAAATTCAAGCTGAATTCAGAAGAGGACATGGAATTAGGGATATCCTTGCTGATGTTAGGTGGATCTTGGCTGAAAGCAGAGCATACCAGAAAAACAGTTACCTGTATTTTATTGACTATGCATAGGTATTAGATTGTGTGAACCATAACAAATCATGGATAGTATTGTGAAGAATAGAAATTCCAGTACACTTAATTGTGCTCATGCAGAATCTATGCGCAGATCAAAAGGCAGAGCAAGTGAATACTTTGTGATTGAAAATCTAAAAGGTGTGTGTCAGGGTTCTATCATTTCACCATACTTAATCTGTATGCTGAGCAAGGACTATAAGAAGAAGAAATCGGCATCAGGGTTAGAGGAAGACTCATTAACAATATGCGACATGCAGATGACACCACCTTGCTTGGTGAAAGTGAAGAGGACTTGAAGCACTTACTGATGAAGATCAAAGACTACATCCTTCAGTATGGATCACACCTCAACATAAAGAAAACAAAAATCCCCTCAACTGGACCAATAGACTACATCATGAAAAACGAAGAAAAGATTGAAGTCAAGGATTTCATTTTACTTGGATCCACAACCAACGCCCGTGGAAGCAGCTGTCAAGAAATTGAAGGACACATTGCATTAGGCAAATCTGCTGCAAAAGACCATTTTAAAGTGTTAAAAAGCAAAGATGTCACTTTGAAGACTAAGGTGCACCTGGCTCAAGTCATTGTATTTTCAATAACCTCATATGCATGCAAAAACTGGACAATGAATAAGGCAGATTGAAGAAAAATTGATGCACTCGAATTATGGTTTTGGTGAAGTATATTGAATATACCACGGACTTCCAGAAGAATGAACAAATCTGTCTTGGAATAAGTACAATCCGAATGCTTCTTCGAAGTGAGAATGGTAAGACTTCAGCTCACTTACTTATTATCAGGAAGGACTGGTCCCTGGAGAAGGACATCTTGCTTGGTAAAGTACAGGGTAATCGACAAAGAGGAAGACACTCAGGAAGATGGATTTGACACAATGACTACAACAATGGACTCAAACATAGCAATGATCATGAGGATGGCACAGAACTGGTCAGTATTTTGTTCTGTTGGACATAGGGTTTTTAGGACTTGGAACCGACTCGAAGGCACCTAACAACATCAAGCTAAATTGTTTTATGTAAATAAATGGTGAAGAAAGATGACCAAATTAGAATCCATGTGAAATGGGGATGTATGGATCCGACAGGCATAATTGCCTAAATAAAATTATTTTACTACAAAGAGTTTGCAGGAGCAAGAACCAGAGCTGCGAATTGCTGGGATTGGGTGCTATTACACTTTATGCACAGATGAAAACCATGGGAAACAGCATCATCACTTCCTCTGAGACTAATATAATTTAGAATAAGCTTTGTGATTAGGCCTTGGCTAGAAACAGGAGGAAATTGGGAAGGTTACCCATTTCCCGAATGTGAGAAAAGCATTCATGATATCGCTGTGTGACTAAAGTGTCAATCTACTAGTAAAATCATGCTACTCCTGTAATTTCCATTTTCTCATCTCTGAAATGTGCACCGTATAGGAATTGTCCCTACCTCAAAGGGTTTTTTTTTTTTCCCCCCAAAGGCTTATTATCTGAGTTAAATAAAATAGTTCATGCAAGGCTCTTTGTATCGTATTTGTTATATAGAAATCACTCAATAAATATTAGTCATTAGGATTTTTTATCTTCAGGACTCCCCTGAGATTTGCAGCACCTGAATGAAAAGTAGGACTTGAGATCCATATGCCACATATCTAAATATTTAGAAGTTTTAAATCAATCTAACCAACTTGCTTACTGATTATAAATAAAATATATTCTATCTGATTAGCTCTGCATAATGACATAGAAGGCCAGGTTCCAACTCCTGGTGTTTCTCACCTTGAGATGATAGTACATAGAGAATAAGGCCCTGCAGTCAGCTCTCAGCCAGTGGCTTCCTCCCTTCTTTTCTTACCTCTATCATGCACTATGAAGAGCCTCACCTTCAGGGCACACCAGTGTGCACACATCTCCTGTACATAGCAGCCCTAACTTAGCCAACCTTGGGCCTCAGGACATATACACTAGCACTTTTCTGTACTCAGGGAAGCCGACTGTGTTAAACTCTGCAAGTGAGCTTGTGTCCATCTGGTCAGGATCTCGGTGGCAGGAGGCCCAATGACTCTTGGCCCTACAGACTCCTTATTCTGGGCTGGATGAAATATCATGACTAGGGGAGGACTTGCACAAGGCTCTGCAGTGTACAAGCCCAGTGCAGGGATCTCTTTCTCCCAAGGCATAAGGACTACTATAATTTACCCTAAAATGGATAAGTTTACAATTCATTTTTGGGGATAAAAATGAAAGACTGGCTTGGAGGGGACAGGAAAGTTAGTAATAGGGAACCCAAGGGTACTAACCTTTAATGAGAAGCTAGTATGTTCTGTAAACCTTCATCTAAAGTACAATAGGAGAAAAAAAAAAAAGACGGACCTGCTACTATTTTATTTGGAATGTTCATTATTTTAAAAACATTTGAAGATAAACCTCAAATGTTGTATTTTCCCATTTTTTTTCAGCCACCACCATGTCTATATTCCATGTTTACTGCTTCTGTTGTCATAAACTTAGCAACTTACAACAGAACAAATTTGTTTCTCACAGTTTCTTTAGATCAGAATTCTTGGTGGACTTGGTTGTTTTCTTGGTTCTGGGTTCCCCAAGGTAGAAATCAAGGTGTTGGCTAGCTGGAATGTCCTCCCAAACTCATTCAGGTGTTAGTAGAATCTACTTCAGGTCGGCTTGTCGTACTGCGGGGGCTTGTGTGTTGCTGTGATGCTGGAAGGTATGCCACCAGTATTCAGATACCAGCAAGGTCATCCACAGAGAATAGGTTTCAGCTGAGCTTCCAGACTAAGACAGACTAGGAAGAAGGACCCAGCAATCTACTTCTGAAAAGCATTAGGCAGTGAAAACCTTATGAATATTAGCAGAACATTGTCTGATATAGTTCTGGAAGATGAGCCCCCCAGGTTGGAAGGCACTCAAAAGATGACTGGGGAAGAGCTGCCTCCTCAAAGTAGAGTCGACCTTAATGACTTGGATGGAGTAAAGCTTTCAGGACCTTCATTTGGTGATGTGGCAGGACTCAAAATGAGAAGAAACAGCTGCAAACCTCCATTAATAATCGGAACCTGGAATGTATGAAGTATGAATCTTGGAAAATTAGGAACCATCAAAAATGAAATGGAATGCATAAACATCGATATCGTAGGCATTAGTGAGCTGAAATGGACTGGTATTGGCCATTTTGAATTGGACAATCATATAGTCTACTATGCTGGGAATGACAACTTGAAGAGGGATGGTTTTGCGTTCATCCTCAAAAAGAACGTTTCGAGGTATATCGTGAAGTACAGTGCTGTCAGTGATAGGATACTATCCATATGCCTACAGGGAAGACCACTTAATACGACTATTATTCATATTTACATAACAAACGCTAGGGCCAAGGATGAAAAAACAGAAGATTTTTTACCAGTTGCTTCAGTCTAAAATTGATCAAACAGCCAATCAAGATGCACTGATAATTACTGGTGATTGGAATGCGGAAGTTGGAAACAAAGAAGAAGGCTCAGTAGTTGGAATATATGGCCTTTGTGATAGAAACAATGCCGGAGATCGAATGATAGAATTTTGTAAGACCAACGACTTCTTCATTGCAAATACCTTCTTACACCAACATAAACAGCGACTATACATATGGACCTCGCCAGATGGAACACACAGAAATCAAACTGACTACATTTGTGGGGGAAAAAAAAAAAAAAAACGTTTGTGGAAAGGCGATAGAAAAGCTCAATATCATCAGTCAGAATGAGGCCAGGGGCCGACTGTGGAAAAGACTATCAATTGCTCATATGCAAGTTCAAGCTGAAACTGAAAAAAATCAAGAGCCAAAATATGACCTTGAGTACATCCCACCTGAATTTAGAGACCATCTGAAGAATAGATTTGACTCATTGAATTCTAGTGACCGAAGACCAGACGAGTTGTGGAATGACGTCAAGGACATCATACATGAAGAAAGCAAGAGGTCGTTGAAAAGACAGGAAAGAAAGAAAAGACCAAGATGGATGTCAGAGGAGACTCCAAAACTTGCTTTTCAACATCGAATAGCTAAAGCAAAAGGAAGAATTGATAAAGTAAAAGGACTGAACAGAAGATTTCAAAGGGCGGCTCGAGAAGACAAAGTAAAGTATTATAATGACGTGTAAAGAGCTGGAGATGAAAAACCAAAAGGCAAGAACACTCTTGGCGTTTCTCAAGCTGAAAGAACTGAAGAAAAAATTCAAGCCCCAAGTTGCAATAGTGAAGGATTCTATAGGGAAAATATTAAACGATGCAGGAAGCATCAAAAGAAGATGGAAAGAATATACGGAGTCATTGTACCAAAATGAATTAGTTGATGTTCATGAATTTCAAGAGGTGGCATATGATCAGGGACTGATGGTACTGAAGGAAGAAGTCCAAGCTGCTCTGAAGGCATTGGAGAAAAACAAGGCTCCAGGAATTGATGAATTATCAATTGAGATGTTTCAACAAACGGATGCAGTGCTGGAGGTGCTCACTCGTCTATGCTGGGAAATATGGAAGACAGCTTCCTGGCCAACTGACTGGAAAAGTTCCATATTTATGCCTATTCCCAATAAAGGTGATCCAACCGAATGTGGAAATTATAAAACAGTATCATTAATATCACACGCAAGCAAAATTTTGCTGAAGATCATTCAAAAATGGCTGCAACAGTATATTGACATGGAACTGCCAAAAATTCAGGCTGGTTTCAGAAGAAGACGGGGAACCAAGGATATCACTGCTGATGTCAGATGGATTCTGCTGAAAGCAGAGAATACCACAAGGATCTTTACCAGTGTTTTATTGACTATCCAAAGGCATTCGACTGTATGGATCATAACAAATTATGGATAACATTGCAAAGAATGGGAATTCCAGGACACTTAATTGTGCTCATGAGGAACCTTTACATAGATGAAGAGGCAGTTGTTCTGACAGAATAAGGGGATACTGCATGGTTTAAAGTCAGGAAAGGTGTGCATCAGGGTTGTATTCTTTCACCATACCTATTCAATCTGTATGCTGAGCAAATAATCCGAGATGCTGGACTATATGAAGAAGAACCAGCTATCAAGATTGAAGGAAGACCCATTAACAACCTGATTTATGCAGATGACACAACCTTGCTTGCTGAAAGTGAAGAGGACTTGAAGCACTTACTAATGAAGATCAAAGACCACAGCCTTCAGTATGGATTGCACCTCAACATAAAACAAAAATCCTCATAACTGGACCAATGAGCAACATCATGATAAACGGAGAAAAGATTGAGTTGTCAAGGATTTCATTTTACTTAGATCCACAATCAACAGCCATGGAAGCAGCAGTCAAGAAATGAGAAGACGCATTGCATTGGGTAAATCTGCTGCAGAGGACCTCTTTAAGTGTTGAAGAGCAAAGATGTCACCTTGAAGACTAAGGTGCACCTGACACAAGCCATGGTATTTTCAATGGCATCATCTGCGTGTGAAAGCTGGACAATGAGTAAGGAAGACCAAAGAATTGATGCCTTTGAATTGTGATGTTGGCGAAGAATATTGAATATACCATCGACTGTCGACTCGACGGCACTGGGGGGTTTTTGGGCCAAAAGAACAAACAAATCTGACTTAGAAGAAGTACAACCAGAATGCTCCTTAGAAACAAGGATGGCGAGATTGTGTCTTACATACTTTGGACGTGTTGTCAAGAGGGATCAGCCCCTGGAGAAGGACATCATGCTGGGCAGAGTACAGAGTCAGCAGAAAAGAGGAAGACCCTCAATGAGGTGGATTGACAGAGTGGCTGCAACAATGAGCTCAAGCATAACAAGGATTGTAAGGATGGCTCAGGACCAGGCAGTGTTTCGTTCTGTTGTGCATAGGGTTGCTATGAGTCGGAACCTACTCAACGGCACCTAACAACAACAACAATTTCAGGTGGTTATAGGTATTTTTTTATAGGTATAGGGACCGCTTTCCTTGTTGGAAACACTGATGGCATAGCTGTTAAGAGCTACAGCTACCAACCTAAAGGTAAGCAGTTTGAATCCACCAGGCGCTCCTTGGAAACCGTATGGGGCAGTTCTTCTCTGTCACTATAGTGTCCTATAGTATAAGTTAGAATCAACTCAACGGCAGCAGGTTTGGTTTTTTTTTGTTGTTGTTTTCCTTGCTGAGTGTAATGGATTGAATTGTGTCCCCCAAAAATATGTGTCGTCTTAGTCAGGCCATGTGGTGTTGTCCTCCATTTTGTGATTTTAATTTTATGTTAAAGAGGATTAGGTGGGATTTTAACACCACCCTTACCCAGGTCACATCCCTGATCCAATGTAAAGGGAGTTTCCCTGGGGTGGGCCTGTACCACCTTTTATCTCTCAAGTGATAAAAGGAAAGGAGAGGAAGCAGAGAGCTGGGGACCTCACACCACCAAGAAACTAGCACCGAGAGCAGGGCACATCCTTTGGATATGGGGTCCCTGTGCCTGCGAAGCTCCTCGACCAGGGGAAGATTGATAACAAGGAATTTTCCTCCAGAGCCGACAGAGAAAGCCTTCCCCTGGAGCTGACACCCTGAATTTGGACTTGTAACCTACTAGACTGTGAAAGAATAAATTTCTCTTTGTTAAAGTCATCCACTTGTGGTATTTTTGTTATAGCCAACCATCCAAACCAACCCAGTGCCATTGACTTGATTCCAACCCACAGCAACCCTATAGGACAAAGTAGAACTGCCCCATAGAGTTTCCAAGGAGCACCTGGTGGATTCGAACTGCCAACCCTTTGATTAGCAGCCGTAGCACTTAACCACTACGCCACCAGGGTTTCCGATATTGTTATATTTGTTATAGCAGCACTAAATAACTAAGACACTGGGGAAACTCTGGTGACATAGTGGTTAAGTGCTATGGCTGCTAACCAAAATGTTGGCAGTTCAAATTCACCAAGTGCTCCTTGGAAACTCTTTGGGGCCAGTTCTACTCTGTTTTATAAGGTGGCTATGAGTTTTTTTTTTTTTTTTATGAGTTGGGGTCTACTGGACAGCAGCAGTACTTTTTTTTTTTTTTTCCCCTTCCTGGATGTTGGCTGGAAGTTGTCTTTAGTTCCTAGAGGCCTCTTTCTGGTCCTTGAATGCTTGCCCCTCCATCTCAGAGCCAACAACAATATGTCAAATGGTTCTCATATTTGGAATCTCTCTGACTTCTCCTTCTGCTCTAGCCTGGGAAAGTTCTGTGCTTTTAAGATCTCATGTGATTAGATAATCTCTCTATTTAAAGTTCCTAACCTTAATTATATCTTGAAAGCCCCTTTTGTCGTGTAACATATCCTATTCAGAAATTTTGGGGATTGGGTCTCGATAGCCATTAAGCCTACCACAATGTAAATAGAATTAAAATGCAATTCATTAAAATGCTTTGATTGCTAAGCAAATGAGGCTCTCAGAAAAAATTTGAAATCAATGTATGATTAAAAAGATGAGTATTCCTTATTTTTGAATTTGAGTTTTCTAAAAATCATAAAATATTTAAAATTTAAAAGACTATATTGAGATCATTAACCGTACAATTATACATTTAGATGATGTGTAGAGCTGATAAGAAGGCACAAACAGTTTCACTCAACTACTAACCTAAAAGTTGGCAGTACAAACCCAGCAAGTGGTGCAAAGGAAGAAAGTCTTGGTGACTTGCTTCCTTAAAAATTACAGCCAACCCTGACAGGGAACACAACAGAGAACCCCTGAGGGAGCAGGAGAGCAGTGGGATGCAGACCCCAAATTCTCATGAGACCAGACTTAATGGTCTGACTGAGACTGGAAGGACCCCAGTGGTCATGGCCCCCAGACCTTCTGTTGGCCCAGGACAGGAACCATTCCCGAAGCCAAGTCTTCATACATGGATTGGACTGGACAGTGGGTTGGAGAGGGACGTTGGTGAGGAGTGAGCTTCTTGGATCAGGTGGACACTTGAGACTATGTTGGCAGCTCCTGCCTGGAGGGAAGATGAGAGGGTGGAGGGGGTTAGAAGCTGGTGAAATGGACATGAAAAGAGAGAGTGGAGGGAGAGAGCGGGCTGTCTCATTAGGGGGAGAGTAATTGGGAGTGTGTAGCAAGGTGTATATGGGTTTTTGTGTGAGAGACTGACTTGATTTGTAAACTTTCACTTAAAGCACAATAAAAATTATATATATATATAAAAAAAATACAGCCAAGAAAACCCTATGGAGCAGTTTTATTCTTTAGCACATGGGGTCATCATGAGTCGGAAGTGACTAAACAGCAACAGGTTTTTCTTTTGGTAGAGCTGATAAATAGCCTCATTAAACACTTAAGCCAGTACAAATTAAAACAATATGAGTAATATTTATTATATAGTCTAATAGTAACTCATGCCAAAAATAATCTGTATGATTATTTGCCAATATGTTTATATCACACTGGTATTGTTTACAGGATTTTGTATTGAGAAGAATTTCATTTTCCTTAGAATATTTTTTATAATAATCACTTTAGAATAATAATTGATCATTTGATTTTTATCCACTTTCCCTCACCTATCCTTCACAAATTCTGTTCATTTTCCAGTTATTGTTGTTAAGTGCCATCGAGCTGGTTCCAACTCATAGTGACCCTATGTACAACAGAGCGAAACACTGCCTGGTCCTGTGCCATCCTCACAATCTTTGCTATGCTTGAGCCCCCTATTGCAGCCACTGTGTCAATCCATCTCCTTGAAGGTCTACCTCTTTTTTCAATGACCTTCTGCTTTACCAATCATAATGTCCTTCTCCGGGGACTGGTCCATCCTGATAACATATCCAAAGTACATGAGACAAAGTTTCACCCTCCTTGCTTCAGAGAATCATTTTGGCTATATTTTGTCCAAGACAGGTTTGTTCATTCTTCTGGCAATCCGGGATATATTCAATATTCTTCACCAACACCATAATTCAAAGGCATCAATTCTTCTTAGGTCTTCCTTATTAATTGTCCAGTGTTCCCATGCCAATGTGGTGATTGAAAATACCATAGCTTGGGTCAGCCACACCTTGGTCCTCAAAAGGACATCTTTGCTTTTTAACACTTTAAAGTGCTCTTTTGCAGCAGATTTTCCCAAAGCAATATGTTGTTTGGTTTCTTGACTGCTGCTTCCATGGCCACTGATTGTGGATCCAAGTAAAATGAATATCTTGACAGCTTTAATATTTTCTCCATGTATCATGATGTTGCCTATTGGTCCAAATTAAGCATAAAAAAAACTCCTTTTAATCTGAAACAAGGACTCTTTTTTGTTTAATCTCAAAATGTAGTGCTTTATTTTGAGATTAAACAAAAAAGAGTCCTTGTTTCAGATTAAAAGGAGTTTTTTAATGTAAAGATTTTTTAAAAGTCTTTTAGGGCTGGGCTGTGAAAGCTGTTTTAATCACTGAAAGAAAATTTCTGCCAGATTTGAATGTAGCAACGTGTATAACATGTATTGAATCACATCAATGAGAATATGACTATAACAGGTGAGAGCTTGAATATATATGGTTTCCACCGTTGCTTTAGCTGAACTTTGCAATCACCAAAACAAATGTCTGCCAGAAGGCTCACAATGAATTTAGACCATGAATCATTGTATTAAAAGCAATTGCTTAAAGCCAGCTGAAGTCATCAACAAGAATGATACTCAACACCAATCAGGACGCTCCCCACTGTCTTTCTTCCTTCTTTGAATCAGCAAATTTCTCAAGCACAGAAAAGAAACAGAAATGGGGGAGGGAGTAATCACTCTATGATTACTGTAAGCTACCTAATGTTGGATTTCATTGTAGAATTTCTAGTAGCAGTGGTGCGTGAACTGGAAAGTTGGTTCAACAAAAATGATTTTGTACGTGGTTAAGGACTTAGAGTTGATGAAAAGAAATGGGAGCTCTTATTTAGAGAGGGTTTCAAAACAAACACTCTGAATTTAGCATAATGAGTTAAGAAAATGAAGCCAGAGAAATGAATTTGATTTACAAATAACAAATTTAGAAAATGAAGAAATCTGGTGTAATGGGAAAAGTCTTAAAATGTGTGTGTGGCATAATTGTCTACAGTACTCTCAAAAAAGGATGTTGGCAAAAACTGAAAAAAATAATTTTTTTTTTCCTCAGATGACATTTCCCCCATCTCATTGTGGCTTACCTTATTTTAATCAAAATGTTCTAGTATCCTTCCAAATCAGTTTTGCTAACAACCACTTATACTTCAGCAAAATTTGTAAACATTTATAATGAAAAAATACAGAAACATATTTTTTCACCTTTTAACTCTATTTCCATAATCGCCTAGTGAAAAGGAGGGGTGAAGAAAATGAGTAGGTAAATGATTTTGAGTCCACAGCTTATTTAAAATAACGGCTCTTTTTGTTCCCTTTGAGTTTTTAAGTTTTCTGTTACATGTCCTAATTCACGTATCCCTCTAAATCTATGAGTGTTTTATACAGGAATATACGTTGGTTGAGGTATTTGATGTTAGCTTCTAATGGAAATAGCCAATGTACCTAGGATTTAAAAAAAAAAAAAAAAACCTGTTGCTGTCGAGTCAATTCTGATTTATAGCAACCCTATAGGACACAGTAGAACTGCCCTATAGGGTTTCCAAGGACTGGGTGGTGGATTCGAACTACCAACTTTTTGGTTAGTAGCCATAGCTCTTAACCACTGCACTACCAGGGCTTCATCTAGGATTAAAAAAAAAAAAAAAAGGTATTAGATAATTGTCCACCTTCTACAAATACTGATTACGTCATTCCTTTTTTTTTTTTATAACTTTTATTAAGCTTCAAGTGAACGTTTACAAATCCAATCAGTCTGTCACATATAAGTTTACATACATCTCACTCCCTACTCCCACTTGCTCTCCCCCTCTTGAGTCAGCCCTTTCAGTCTCTCCTTTCTTGACAATTTTGCCGGCTTCCCTCTCTCTCTATCCTCCCATCCCCCCTCCAGACAAGAGTTGCCAACACAATCTCAAGTGTCCACCTGATATCATTAGCTCACTCTTCATCAGCGTCTCTCTCCCACCCGCTAACCAGTCCCTTTCATTTCTGATGAGTTGTCTTCGGGGATGGTTCCTGTCCTGTGTCAACTGAAGGTCTGGGGAGCATGGCCGTCGGGATTCCTCCAGTCTCAGTCAGACCATTAAGTATGGTCTTTTTATGAGAATTTGGGGTCTGTATCCCACTGATCTCCTGCTCCCTCAGGGGTCCTCTGCTGTGCTCCCTGTCAGGGCAGTCATCGATTGTGGCCGGGCACCAACTAGTTCTTCTGGTCTCAGGATGACGTAGGTCTCTGGTTCATGTGGCCCTTTCTGTCTCTTGGGCTCTTAGTTGTCGTGCGGCCTTGGTGTTCTTCATTTTCCTTTGCTCCAGGTGGGTTGAGACCAATTGATGCATCTTAGATGGCCGCTTGTTAGCATTTAAGACCCCAGACGCCACATTTCAAAGTGGGATGCAGAATGATTTCATAATAGAATTATTTTGCCAATTGACATAGAAGTCCCCGAAAACCATGTTCCCCAGACCCCCGCACTTGCTCCGCTGACCTTTGAAGCATTCATTTTATCCCGGAAACGTCTTTGCTTTTGGTCCAGTCCAATTGAGCTGACCTTCCATGTATTGAGTGTTGTCTTTCCCTTCACCTAAAGCAGTTCTTATCTACTGATTAATCAATAAAAAACCCTCTCCCACCCTCCCTCCCTCCCCGCCTCGTAACCACAAAAGTATGTGTTCTTCTCAGGTTTACTATTTCTCAAGATCTTATAATAGTGGTCTTATACAATATTTGTCCTTTTGCCTCTGACTCATTTCGCTCAGCATAATGCCTTCCAGGTTCCTCCATGTTATGACATGTTTCACAGATTCATCACTGTTCTTTATCGATGCATAGTATTCCATTGTGTGAATATACCACAATTTATTTACCCATTCATCCGTAGATGGACACCTTGGTTGCTTCCAACTTTTTGCTATTGTAAACTGAGCTGCAATAAACATGGGTGTGCATATATCTGTTTGTGTGAAGGCTCTTGCATCTCTAGGGTATATTCCGAGGAGTAGGATTTCTGGGTTGTATGCTAGTTCTATTTCTAACTGTTTAAGATAACGCCAGATAGATTTCCAAAGTGGTTGTACCATTTTACATTCCCACCAGCAGTGTATGAGAGTTCCAATCTCTCCGCAGCCTCTCCAACATTTATTCTTTTGTGTTTTTTGGATTAATGCCAGCCTTGCTGGTGTGAGATGGAATCTCATCGTAGTTTTAATTTGCATTTCTCTAATGGCTAATGATCGAGAGCATTTTCTCATGTATCTGTTGGTTGCCTGAATATCTCCTTTAGTGAAATGTGTGTTCATATCCTTTGCCCACTTCTTGATTGGGTTGTTTGTCTTTTTGTGGTTGAGTTTTGACAGAATCATGTAGATTTTAGAGATCAGGCGCTGGTCGGAGATGTCATAGCTGAAAATTCTTTCCCAGTCTGTAGGTGGTCTTTTTACTCTTTTGGAGAAGTCTTTAGATGAGCATAGGTGTTTGATTTTTAGGAGCTCCCAGTTATCGGGTTTCTCTTCATCATTTTTGGTAATGTTTTGTATTCTGTTTATACCTTGTATTAGGGCTCCTAGGGTTGTCCCAATTTTTTCTTCCGTGATCTTTATCGTTTTAGTCTTTATGTTTAGGTCTTTGATCCACTTGGAGTTAGTTTTTGTGCATGGTGTGAGGTATGGGTCCTGTTTCATTTTTTTGCAAATGGATATCCAGTTATGCCAGCACCATTTGTTAAAAAGACTATCTTTTCCCCAGTTAATTGACACTGGTCCTTTGTCAAATATCAGCTGCTCATACGTGGATGGATCTATGTCTGGGTTCTCAATTCTGTTCCATTGGTCTATGTGTCTGTTGTTGTACCAATACCAGGCTATTTTGACTACTGTGGCTGTATAGTAGGTTCTGAAGTCAGGTAAAGTGAGGCCTCCCGCTTTCTTCTTCTTTTTCAGTAGTGCTTTGCTTATCCGGGGCTTCTTTCCCTTCCATATGAAATTGGTGATTTGTTTCTCTATCCCCTTAAAATATGACATTGGAATTTGGATTGGAAGTGCGTTAAATGTATAGATGGCTTTTGGTAGAATAGGCATTTTTACTATGTTAAGTCTTCCTATCCATGAGCAGGGTATGTTTTTCCACTTAAGTATGTCCTTTTGAATTTCTTGTAGTAGAGCTTTGTAGTTTTCTTTGTATAGGTCTTTTACATCCTTGGTAAGATTTATTCCTAAGTATCTTATCTTCTTGGGGGCTACTGTGAATGGTATTGATTTGGTTATTTCCTCTTCGGTGTTCTTTTTGTTGATGTAGAGGAATCCAAGTGATTTTTGTATGTTTATTTTATAACCTGAGACTCTTCCAAACTCTTCTATTAGTTTCAGTAGTTTTCTGGAGGATTCCTTAGGGTTTTCTGTGTATATAATCATGTCATCTGCAAATAGTGATAACTTTACTTCTTCCTTGCCAATCCGGATACCTTTTATTTCTTTGTCTAGCCTAATTGCCCTGGCTAGGACTTCTAGCACAATGTTGAATAAGAGCGGTGATAAAGGGCATCCTTGTCTGGTTCCCGTTCTCAAGGGAAATGCTTTCAGGTTCTCTCCATTTAGAGTGATATTGGCTGTTTTTTTTTTTTTTTTTTTTTTTTTTGGCTTTGCATAGATGCCCTTTATTATGTTGAGGAATTTTCCTTCAATTCCTATTTTGGTAAGAGTTTTTATCATAAATGGGTGTTGGACTTTGTCAAATGCCTTTTCTGCATCAATTGATAAGATCATGTGGTTTTTGTCTTTTGTTTTATTTATGTGATGGATTACATTAATGGTTTTTCTGATATTAAACCAGCCTTGCATACCTGGTATAAATCCCACTTGATCAGAGTGAATTATTTTTTTTGATGTGTTGTTGGATTCTATTGGCTAGAATTTTGTTGAGGATTTTTACATCAATGTTCATGAGGGATATAGGTCTATAATTTTCTTTTTTTGTAATGTCTTTACCTGGTTTTGGTATCAGGGAGATGGTGGCTTCATAGAATGAGTTGGGTAGTATTCCGTCATTTTCTATGCTTTGGAATACCTTTAGTAGTAGTGGTGTTAACTCTTCTCTGAAAGTTTGGTAGAACTCTGCAGTGAAGCCGTCCGGGCCAGGGCTTTTTTTTGTTGGGAGTTTTTTGATTACCGTTTCAATCTCTTTTTTTGTTATGGGTCTATTTAGTTGTTCTACTTCTGAATGTGTTAGTTTAGGTAGGTAGTGTTTTTCCAGGAATTCATCCATTTCTTCTAGGTTTTCAAATTTGTTAGAGTACAATTTTTCATAATAATCTGAAATGATTCTTTTAATTTCATTTGGTTCTGTTGTGATGTGGTCCTTCTCATTTCTTATTTGGGTTATTTGTTTCCTTTCCTGTATTTCTTTAGTCAGTCTAGCCAATGGTTTATCAATTTTGTTAATTTTTTCAAAGAACCAGCTTTTGGCTTTGTTAATTCTTTCAATTGTTTTTCTGTTCTCTAATTCATTTAGTTCAGCTCTAATTTTTATTATTTGTTTTCTTTTGGTGCCTGATGGATTCTTTTGTTGCTCAGTTTCTATTTGTTCAAGTTGTAGGGACAGTTCTCTGATTTTGGCTCTTTCTTCTTTTTGTATGTGTGCATTTATTGATATAAATTGGCCTCTGAGCACTGCTTTTGCTGTGTCCCAGAGGTTTTGATAGGAAGTATTTTCATTCGCATTGCTTTCTATGAATTTCCTTATTCCCTCCTTGATGTCTTCTATAACCCAGTCTTTTTTCAGGAGGGTATTGTTCATTTTCCAAGTATTTAATTTCTTTTCCCTAGTTTTTCTGTTATTGATCTCTAGTTTTATTGCCTTGTGGTCTGAGAAGATGCTTTGTAATATTTCGATGTTTTGGACTCTGCAAAGGTTTGTTTTATGACCTAATATGTGGTCTATTCTAGAGAATGTTCCATGTGCGCTAGAAAAAAAAGTATATTTTGCGGTAGTTGGGTGGAGAGTTCTGTATAAGTCAATGAGGTCAAGTTGGTTGATTGTTGTAATTAGATCTTCCGTGTCTCTGTTGAGCTTCTTACTGGATGTCCTGTCCTTCTCCGAAAGTGGTGTGTTGAAGTCTCCTACTATAATTGTGGAGGTATCTATCTCACTTTTCAATTCTGTTAAAATTTGATTTATGTATCTTGCAGCCCTGTCATTGGGTGCATAAATATTTAATATGGTTATGTCTTCCTGATCAATTGTCCCTTTTATCATTATATAGTGTCCTTCTTTATCCTTTGTGGTGGATTTAAGTCTAAAGTCTATTTTGTCAGAAATTAATATTGCTACTCCTCTTCTTTTTTGCTTATTGTTTGCTTGATATACTTTTTTCCATCCTTTGAGTTTTAGTTTGTTTGTGTCTCTAAGTCTAAGGTGTGTCTCTTGTAGGCAGCATATAGATGGATCGTGTTTCTTTATCCATTCTGTGACTCTCTGTCTCTTTATTGGTGCATTTAGTCCATTTACATTCAGGGTAATTATAGATAAATAAGTTTTTAGTGCTATCATTTTGATGCCTTTTTATGTGTTGTTGACAATTTCATTTTTCCACATACTTTTTTGTGCTGAGGCGTTTTTCTTAGTAAATTGTGAGATCCTCATTTTCATAGTGCTTGACTTTATGTTAGTTGAGTTGTTACGTTTTTCTTGGCTTTTATCTTGAGTTATAGAGTTGTTATACCTTTTTGTGGTTACCTTATTATTTACCCCTATTTTTCTAAGTAAAAACCTAACTTGTATCGGTCTATATCGCCTTGTATCACTCCCCATATGGCAGTTCAATGCCTCCTGTATTTAGTCCCTCTTTTTGATTATTGTGATCTTTTACCTATTGACTTCCATGATTCCCTGTTATGTGTATTATTTTATTTATTTTTAATTAATCTTAATTTGTTTGTTTTTGTGATTTCCCTATTTGAGTTGATATCAGGACGTTCTGTTTTGTGACCTTGTGTTGTGCTGATATCTGATATTATTGGTTCTCTGACCAAACAATATCCTTTAGTATTTCTTGTAGCTTTGGTTTGGTTTTTGCAAATTCTCTAAACTTGTGTTTGTCTGTAAATATCTTAATTTCGCCTTCATATTTCAGAGAGAGTTTTGCTGGATATATGATCCTTGGCTGGCAGTTTTTCTCCTTCAGTGTTCTGTATATGTCGTCCCATTCCCTTCTTGCCTTCATGGTTTCTGCTGAGTAGTCAGAACATATTCTTATTGATTCTCCCTTGAAGGAAACCTTTCTTTTCTCCCTGGCTGCTTTTAAAATTTTCTGTTTATCTTTGGTTTTGGTTAGTTTGATGATAATATGTCTTGGTGTTTTTCTTTTTGGATCAATCTTAAATGGGGTTCGATGAGCATCTTGGATAGATATCCTTTCGTCTTTCATGATGTCAGGGAAGTTTTCTGTCAGGAGTTCTTCAACTATTTTCTCTGTGTTTTCTGTCCCCCCTCCCTGTTCTGGGACTCCAATCACCCGCAGGTTATCCTTCTTGATAGAGTCCCACATAATTCTTAGGGTTTCTTCATTTTTTTAAATTCTTTTATCTGATTTTTTTTCAGCTATGTTGGAGTTGATTCCCTGGTCCTCCAGATGTCCCAGTCTGCATTCTAATTGCTCGAGTCTGCTCCTCTGACTTCCTAGTGCGTTGTCTAATTCTGTTATTTTATTGTTAATCTTTTGGATTTCTACATGTTGCCTCTCTATGGATTCTTGCACCTTATTAATTTTTCCAGTATGTTCTTGAATAATCTTTTTGAGTTCTTCAACAGTTTTATCAGTGTGTTCCTTGGCTTTTTCTGCAGTTATCCTAATTTCATTTGTGATATCATTAAGCATTCTGTAAATTAGTTTTTTATATTCTGTATCTGATAATTCCAAGATTGTATCTTCATTTGGGAAAGATTTTGATTCTTTTGTTTGGGGGGTTGGAGAAGCTGTCATGGTCTGCTTCTTTAAGTGGTTTGATATGGATTGTTGCCTCCGAGCCATCACTGGGAAACTAGTTTTTCCAGAAAATCCACTAAAAAAAAAAATGCAGTCAGATCCCTATCAGAGTTCTCCCTCTGGCTCAGGCTATTCAGATGTTAATGAAGCCGCCTGGGGAGGGTGGGGGAGGGACCAGAGAGATAGGAGAGTAGCACCTCAGAATATAGCCAGAGTTGCTTGTCTTGCTTGTAATGACTATTATATCTGAGATTCCCGCGGGCATGTCGCCTATGTGTGCTGGCTGTGTGGAGATTGCCCCCGGGGGCTCTGGCCCGCTGGAGTCATGGTCAGATCCTCCGCTTCCAGCCCCACGCCCAGCGTCAAGGCTCCCCTACTGGGACGGTGCACTCTCGACTCCAAAATCAGTCGCTGCCTCCCGGGGACTTCTCGTCCCTCCAGCCACGTGGCCGTGCCGCCCCCGAAAACCAGTTGGGCCTCCTCCCGGGGTTAGTTCAGATGGGTGGAGCAGCTCCCCGTGCTCGTGCCGTGACCGAGTGTCCCGGCTGGGACACTGTTCTCCCCGCTCCAATACCAGTCGCTGCCTCCCGGGGACTTCTCCTACCGGCTGCGTCCCACGCTGCCCGCGCGACCCGGCTGGGCCCCTTCCCGGGGTTAGTTCAGGGGGGTGGAGCAACTCTCCGTGTTTATGCCGTACCTGCGTCCAGTCCAAATCCCTGCAGGACAGTTCCCCCGCTCAGACGTTGCTCTTTCTGCTCCAAGACCAGTCTCTGCCTCCCGGGGACTTCTCCTACCGGCTGCATCCCACGCCGCCTGTGGAACCGGCTGGTCCCCCTCCTGGGGTTAGTTCAGGGGGGTGGAGCAGCTCTCTGTGCTTGTACCGTACCTGACTGGTACGCTGGCTCCAGGCTCTGGAAACAATCGCTGCTTCCCCGTATTAGTTCGTTCTCCGTCTCTAAATCTGTGTTTGTTGTTCAGGGTTCGTAGATTGTTATGTATGTGATCGATTCACTTGTTTTTCCGTGTCTTTGTTGTAAGAGGGATCCGAGGTAGCGTCTGCCTAGTCCGCCATCTTGGCTCCGCCTCTCTGATTACATCATTCTTGAGGATGTATTTGACTTTTTGAATTATTGCCGATAACCTCTACCATTCAGAAATTTTTAGAATAATTTTATATTTAAAGAAAGAATTGAAAAGATAATACAGGTAATTCCTTTTCTTTAAACCTGTCTCCCAGTTTCCCCTAAGGTTAATATCTTACACTAATAAGTTTGTTAAAACTGAAAAAGTAACATTCAAACCACACACATTAGTATGTTTTATTGACTCTATGTATATGGACAAATAATTCAAATAGCATTCTCTCCTCCCCTGGAAAAGACTGAACCTCCAAAGAGTGAGAGAATCAATGTTCATAAAGAGGTCAGCTTCAAAATTAGTAGGGCTCCAAGAGCCTAGAATTAAATTCATTTGTCTTCTATTATTTTCTGTTTCCAGTAGCACCCTTTTCACCTGTGTGGCCAGAAAATTTACACAATTTTGGCTGGGCCGTCCTGGTGAAATCTAAACTAGCTAAAGGAGCCCAGGGATTCAGGAGAGTAACACAGCCAATGTATGGTACATGACTAGCAATGAGGAAAGAAAGCTTCATCATTCCCGCAGACAACTTGGGGTCCTGGCTAGCTATATTGCTGTCTTGATATAACTGTTTTAATATGCATCCTTTTTTTGACTGCATTTATCACCAAGGCATAAGTACATATCACAAGTTTTTATTAAAATCACTTGAGTCAAGTGTTTTCATGCTTGGCCTAGAAAGATAGGAATGTTCACTGAGGGCTTTTAAAACAGAAGACAAAAGCAAGGCCTGCAAAGAAAGTCCATACTTTAAATCATAAAGCAAATCAAAAAAGTTTAACAAGAGTACCATCAATGCAATTCTTCATTTTAAATTAAATCATGGGAATAAAACAATTTTCCTTTTTCTTTCTCTCTTAAGAGCTTAGTACATTATAATAGATATGACATTGAGTGATTGCTAAATTAATGAAACCATTGTTAGAGTTCTCTACAAGTTTAGAGAGAGATTTATAAAAGGTACATTTGGCTGACTGGCTGCTTAGCCCTATTTTTTGTCCATTTTAAGCTTTGAAACAGCCTAATCAGGAAACAATTCTGCACAAAGGGCTAAAGGATAAAATCCCTTGAGATAGAGCATAAAACGTCATGGGACAAAATCTTCTCAAATTTAGGGATTCGCATGATTCAGAACACTTTTTCCGTAACTCAGGTGTTCTAACATCCTATTATTTGAACTTGCAAAATGCAGAGACAATCGTTGACTTACACTTGCCAGAAATTGGCTGAAGTTAAAAAGTCCACAATGCAACCTTGTGCCATGGGTCTCTGGGAAAACTTCCTCGTGATTTTGGGGGCTCGTGGGGAGCCCCAAACTCCCAGCCATTAGCAAAATCTCTCTTCTAAACTGTCGTTTATGGAAAGCTTGCTTCTGCTTCTAGAAGCAAGATTATAATTTCATTCTTTGGTCAACCCCTCACAATCCGCCAGCATGGAAATATTTGGGTGCTCCTTAGTCACCTTAGAAAAGTTATTTAGCACAAAAGCATTCACAAATTGGCTTTACATAGGTTAGTATTCAAACAAACAATGCACGTGCTGCTGCAGAAAGGGCAGGTATTAGACAGAGTCACTGTTTTATAATTCTATCCCCTGAAGTTTAGAGCACTGTAACAATGGTTTCATTAATTTGCAAATCATTCAATGTCATCTCTGCTATAAGTAGCAGCCTTTTAATGAATTCAGGAAAAGGAAAATTGTTTCTTTGATTTAATTTAAAATGAAAAATCACATAGTAACTTTGTTAATTTTTTGTACACAGACAGTAAAATTTTCATCTGATGAGCAGGCAGAATTTTGCAGCCACTCTGTTTTGGCCCTCCTTCTCTTCCCACCTTCATAGTCCTGTAGCATGGGGGCATTCTCCCTGTGTCTCAGCCACCTCAGGTACTGCACTGCTCCTCTTCACCCCATGTTCCTTCTGAGATCCCGTGGGAATGCTTGCTCTGTACTTCTGCTCAGACCTACCTTGTAAAGATGCTGCCTTTAGGAATCTTTTAAAAAAAAAAAAATTTAAATAGAATAAAAGAGACCTAGGGTTCCCTACCTATGAGTGCCAAGGGCCAATAACCCTGGCCAGAGAAAGGCATTTGTCTTGTGTAGAGGCAGAAGGATGACCTAAATGACCTATTCAGATCTCTTCCCACCATCTTTTTGTCCGTGGTCACCCCACTTACTTTATGGTTACGTGCTAGCCAGCAGCATTTGTGTTGTTGGATGGTCACTGTCTATGACCCTGGACTAGTGTGCTTTTATCTGGCCTCAGTCTGACTACTAGTCATCCAGCACCTCTGTGGGTCTCTTGCCATGGAGTAAGGATTTCCAGACTTGGGCTTACAGAACCATCTGAATCATAATTCTTATTAAATACAGAAAGTCTCCTAAGTATTGTCAAAATAAAAAGTGGAAAAAGAGAGGCTTCCATTTCAAAACTGAGGCTACCCTCAAAATTCTAATCTGGCTTTCCGAGTTCAAGGACAGAGCCCTCGTAGTCTGAACTCCTCACAGCTCATATGCCAGAGTGATGGACCAGAATGATCCCAGCCAGTGTGTGCTAGTTGTGAGTCAGCATCCGGCCAACCTATCCCTAAAGGAGGGGTGGAGCTGTGTCCTTTCATGCCTGAGGACCCAGTGTCACTATGCAGGGCATACATGCTTGGCACAGAAAGTCATCTCAGATTTATCGTACTATATGTAACAAATTACTTTTTAGGTCCTGAAGTTTATAATAAAATTACTTTACCTTCCCTGATCACCCAAACTTGATGTTTTAATTGTGCTTTCTTTTTGACATTTGTTTTATTTTCTTTTAAATTAAACCTTCCCCATTAAAAAAAAAAAAAAAAACACTGCCATTGAGTCCATTCTGATTCGCAGTGACCCTTTAGGACAGGGTAAAGCTGTCCCATGGGGTTTCCAAGGCTGTAAATCTTTATGAAAGTAGACTGCCACATCTTTCTCCCGAGGAGCAGCTGGTGGATTCAAACCGTTGATCATTTGGTTAGCAGATAAGTGCTGTAACCATTGTGCCAACAGGGCTCCTTCTCCCTAAAGTAATACTCTTTAAAAGGTGGTCAAAAAAAAACCTGAAAGTATATTTGTGTCTGTTACAGCTCTATGATGCAATGTAGCTTTATGTTCTGAGTTTAGTGCCCCATTTTGGAAGTGATGTTTTTAAGGGTTTGGTGCATCTTGGTTGATAACTAGAGATGAGGGAAAAAATGGTATTAGTGAAGTAAAGAACTTCCCCCCCCCAAAAAAGGTTTTTTTTTTTCCCATCTTATATAAAATTATTTTTGTGATGATAGTATACATCTGTTTCTAAAATTTTTGAAGCAAGTAGGGAGAAAATATATTTAAAATACAGCATGGAAGGTTTAGGTTAGTTATCCAAATTAAAGACGATTTTTTAAGAAATATAAAGGGTTACCCTGGTACAGTATTGTAGCAAATTACTTTGACATTTCATGAAATAGCCTCTTGACTCACCTCTGATTTCAGCTGCAGCTACTGTGGACATTCCATGGCAGCTGAGGCTCACCTCAAGTTGGCAGTCTTCCATCAAAAGAATAAGCTGGATATCTACCTTCTTCTGCCTCAGTGCCTTTTCTTACACCATAAGGCACCTGCTTAGCTGGCTCACAAACAGCCATAAAGCACCTACTGGACTGGTTGAGAATGGAGGACTCCCGGAACTATTGCTCTAAGATACTCTTCAAACCTTGAACCAAAACTAACTCCTGAGGTCACCTTGGAGCTAAATAACAAATTGACCCAAAAATAATGAATATTATGCATAAGTACTGTGCTTCTTTAAAAAATCACCTATATGAGACCAAATGGTCAACAATTACTTTCAAACAAAGATGGGAAAATAAGGGGGCAGGGAAACTAGATTAATGGAAAGGGAACACCAGAACAGAAATAATGAGAATGTTCCTGCATTGTGCAGAATGCAACCAATGTCACAGAACAACTTGTATAGAAATTTTTGAATGGGAACCTAAACTGCTGTGTAAACCTTCACTGAAAAGACATTTATTATTATTATTTTTAAAGAACAGCCCTAAATCAGAGGAGATTACCACCCCCCACCCCCACCCCCCACCAAGGAGGAAGCCCTTAAATATAAAAAAATAAATAAATAAGGACAGAAAATTCTGGAAGGCATTAAGCTTCTCAGAAGGTTTCTCAGAAGTCCCTGCAGAACACAGTCCCATCGTCCCCAGAAGTTGCCTTAATAATATCCTTTAATTGACTTTTCCTTCTGCTCTGCTTCTTGCTTCCTAATCCTTGACTTGTACTTCCTGAGATCACTTCCCAAATAAACCACCTGTGTCAGGCTCACATTTTAACTAAGAAAGTAGAAGTTATGGACCACCCTGGGTAGAGCATAGAGTGAACATGAGAAGTGGCTTGGTAAGCACTGAATTTTCTCTGTCTAGTAAAAGATAGGTACTGAATATCTAATTCTGAATTGACTATATTTTTGGTTTAAATTTTCAGCTCTTGGATACAACACATTTTATACTGAGAGAGTAAAGAATAAGTAATTGTCTTTTTTTTTTTTTTCCTTTCAGTAGAATAAGCCATATGTGTGTGTATAAAATTTTTGGACATTTTATTTTTTTTATTAAATTATAGTGTACCCTGAAAGTGTTTAACAATTATTTACCTCTCAAAACTTCTTTCTTGAGATGGTATATTGTGGTCTATTAAAATTTTTTTTTAATAATAATTTTCCAAATTAATGCACATCTTTATTCTAGATAGAGCGTAATATTTTGGTAATTGTAAAAAAAAAAAAAAAGTGGCTAGATATCATATAAGGACAAATTGGTTTTTTGATTAATTCATTCAGCAAATGTTTATTGAGTGCCTAATAAATACTGGGCACTCTATTAAGTGCTGGTGATACAATGGTGAGACACTGCTATATCCTCATAGAGACTGAGTAGAAAAAAGTAGATTTGAAAAAATAGTCACACAAATGAATAAATAATTGCAAATTGTGATCGATGTTACTGTATTTGGCCCAATTTACTTCATTAGGTTCATCTCTCTCATTTGTATCATTAATTGCTTAAGCACCACTGGCTGTTATTAGCAGAAAGATAATAATATCTCCAGGGTGCACACTCACCTTCTGCATAGCCTACCAATGAAATGAGGCCTTCGCTTACCCGGCTACTTACAAAGACTTCAGGGTTATCAAACCCCTGGGTTTCAAGGAATAAAAATCTTTTATATTACATCCCCATACTCTTCAAGTGTCCACAGAATACAACCAGCATGCTATGTCGGCTATTCTAAAAGCACTCCTAATGCCAAGTGGCACACATTTGGAGGGCACCAGCTCTTTCCTCATTTTACATTTTAAAATCAGAGCTGTTGGTGCCCAGAAGGCTATCCTTTTAGCAAGTCTTCTGTTCATTATTATGCCGAAGGTGTCTTAGCATACCAAATATGTGTCGTGTACCAAGCCTGAGACATATCTCTTTAGAACAGGGCTTTGGTGGGGAGAGAGATGGAGACAGGATTGTAAAACATCCACATAGTCACAAAGGAAAAGTGAAGGACATGATGCTTTCTAATGAGAGTTGATTTCCTTTAGGAGAGTCCTTTAGGGCTAAAGATGAGTAGGGATTTTCTAGGGGAAGTATGAGAAAGGAAGACTTCTAAAAAAAATCATGTGTGAAGTACTTTGCAATTGGGGACAATTTGTTCCCCACTTCCAGCCCCAAGGGACATTTGGCGATATCCAGAGATATTATTGGTGAGGAATATTTAATATACCATTGACTGCCAGAAGAATGAACAAGACTGTGTTGAAAGAAGTACAGCCACAGTGCTCCTTAGAAGTGAGGATGGCAAGACTTCGTCTCGCCTACTTTGGACAAGTTATCAGGAGAGCCCAGTCCCTGAAGGAGGACATCATGCTTGGGAAAGTAGAGGGTCATCTGCTTCCATAAAGCCAAGAAAATTCTATGGAGCTGTTCTACTCTGTAAGATATGGAGTCACCATAAGTCAGAACTGACTTGATGGCAACGGATATTTTTGTTTGTTTTTCTGTTAAGACAAGAAGAATCTAGATCATATAGGTCTATATGGGTTTAATTAGATGGATACTAAATTCAAACAAAGTCACCGAAGAATTTTAAAAAGTGTGAGGGCTGCAGCAGGGCTGGGGTCTGGGACATGGGGGAGGGCAGACAAGTGGAGTTGGCACGCTCTGACTTACATTTGGAAAAGATTATTTTAATGGTAATTTCAGCATAGGCACATTCTAAAGAGATGTGCTACAGCTGAGCAAATTTGAGGACTTAAAACACACTACTGCATCGAAGTATAAAAAACCTGATGGTGGAGAGTGGACGGCTTTTGAAAAGGATGGCTCTGCAGGCAGATATGCTGTCAGGTTCACTTCACTCCTCCCAGTTGGGCAAGCTCTTGCCAAGCCCTCCAAACCCAAAGTCAAGACAGAAGGTTGAAGGATCTTATATATGTCTACTGCATTCGCAGGATACCGTTTGTGACTCACACCTGAGGGATGTAAAGGCATCTCTTTCATTTAGATGAAGTGGCTATTGCCAGCGGAGTAGAGGACTGCAGTTTGGGGCAATATTGTGCTCCTCGAGTTTGCCAGGGCTAAACATGCATCATGATGGGAGGATGTGTGAACTCTGAGGGAGAGAAACGGAGAGAGAGAGGCAAAACAAACGTGAGTTGCTTTAGAGCTGCTTTAGATCCTTCTGAAAGGCCAATGGGACCTCAGCAGAAGGAAATGGAAACTAGATTGGCAGATGACAAGGGAATGTGGGGGAGGTCACAGTGGCCAGCTGAAGTGGCAACACATTTAATCATGTCAAGGGACCTTGGTTGAGATATCCTCAATATTGGGAAGCATGGTAGAGGCTAGTGTAGGAGGTATCTCTGAAGAATGAAAGTAAGGGTCCCAGAGAAAAGTCAATTTTAAAAATATGGAAAAACTAGAAAGTACTATTGGAAGTTTTTCTTCATGGGTTCAAACCAAGTAAGAACTATCCTACTCCTCATGCCTCTTCTGCCCACCCCTTGCTCCAACCTGGGAGGGTTTAAAGAATATGCAATTCAAGGTGAGAGGGGAAGAGAAGAAGTCCTATGTGAGAAATGAGTGAAGAAGCGAGCCTTTGCCCCTGTTTCTCTTTTGCAGTCTTTCTTCTTGCAGCAGCTCTGAGCTATGGTAGGGAAGAAGACTTGACTTTAAATCAGATTAGTAATTTTGATGAACTACCATTTTAATTACTGAATTGAGACTACATTTTGGTGAAAGGACTAAATCTACAGAATAAGTTTAATGACGTAAATAAATTTTAAAAATTATTTGCTTCACAAAACATTCCTTCATTAATTTTTATTCAGTTTAACAGTTACTACGTCACAAATTGAAAAAAAAAACACGGCTCCTTTTTGCAGAATGACTTAAGAGTAAAGCAGTATGTTTGGGAAGACACATTAGAACGTTTTTTAACATGACATGAAGGGCTAAGCCAAAGTAATAAATGACCCCAAAATAACAGTGACTTCAAACCACAAAGGGTTATTTTCTATCAAGTTCCATGTCCTTTGCAAAAGAAGCAGTGAAGCTTTCTTTATTCAGTCAAGGACTCAAGTTTACTTGGATAGTCGAGCTGCTAACTTGAATCTTGCCATTCAGTATGCAAGAAGACAATTCCAAAGGATCTCACTTTACGATTAAATGTTCCAGCTCTGAAATGACCTACATCATGTTCACTAATATTTTGCTGATCAGAACTAAGCACATGACCTGACCCCGTCCAACCATAAAGGGGCCAGGGGGTCTAATCCAACCCATCTTCCACGAAGGAGAAGAACAGAAATATCTGTCAAATTACATTGATGGAGTAGTCAAACCCAGCGATGATAATACTTGGACTAGAGTAGTAGAAGAAGATATAGATTAAAAAAAAAAAAAAAAGGGCAGATTCAAAAGATGTACTTGAATGAATTCTTAAACAACAACAACCCTATGGGGCAGTTCTACTTTGTCCTGTAGGGCCACCCGTGAGTTGGAATCAACTCAATGGGAACATTTTTTTAAATTTTATCATTTATATATGAATATGTAAATTTAATATAATTTATATTCAGTACCTATTAATTGCTCTAGGAAATTATCATTACTTGTAATGCTTTTTCTTATGTAAGTCCTTCATAATGGTAAAGGTTTCACAAAACTAATAGAAGCCAAGTCACAAGGATGCAAAGATACTTTTGATAGCAGTTCTTTGGCATGTGTTTCTTTGACTTATCTGCCACTTGTTACTACAAGTTATGATTTACTTGTATAACAAGCTGTATCACAAACAGTATGTTCCTTCATATTTTGTCTTTAAAGAATTGTCAAAATTCTTTAACACAATAAGGTTTATAATTATGAAATTATGCTCTCTATTCTAGAGGAAATTTTTGAAGCACACTTGAAGTTCTATTCTATACTAGCATCTATTTCTAATAATAATTTATTATTTTAACATTCTTAGTAATAATGTTAAAAGCCATAAAATTCCATCTCAGTTGAGATTATTTATTGAATCCAGAATACCTGGGATTTGGCTTCAGGTACAGTAGTTTGTGTTATGAGACAGAAGTTGGTCAGTTCTTTGCCATGTATTAAGATAAATGAAAGAGAAGAAAGGATAAAAGTAAAAGTAAAAAGATGTAGGATAGATATGACAATGTTCTTCTCCCTAACAACAAATTAGGCTCTAACAGGTCAAATGACAACTTATTTGGGATATTAAAAAAAACAAAAACAGTGAGGTAATTTTGCTGGAGCAGAAGTATGGACTAGCTAGCTTCTAAGGATTAAAGCCCACTCATCATCAAATATAAGCACCTCTAATTTTGTGAATTCTTATTAGCATAATGTATTAGTTTCCTAAGGCTACCCTAACAAAATCCCATAAACTGGGTGACTTATAAAAACAGAGAGTTATTATCTCACAGCTCTGGAGGCTAGTAGTCTGAATTCAGAGTGTCAGCAGGGTCGTTTTCTCTCCAGAGGCTTTAGGGTATAATCCTTCTTGTCTCTCCCAGCTTCTGGTAGTCCCAGACATTCCTTGGTTTACAGCTGCAGCATAAACCCATCATTATATGGCCAATTTCTGTGTATGTTTGTGTCTGTGTCTCTTCTCATTTTTTATAAGGACACCACTGAGAATGGATTAGGACCCACCCTACTCTGGTATGACATCATGTTAACTGATAACATCTTCAAAAACCCTATTTCCAAACAAGGTTATATTCCCAACCACCCCAGTGCCATTGAGTCGATTCCGACTCATAGCGACCCGATAGGACAGAGTAGAACTGCCCCATAGAGTTTCTGAGGAGTGCCTGGCAGATTAGAACTGCCGATCCTTGGGTACCAAAAACCAAAACCCACTGCCATCAGTTTGATTCTGACTCCTAGGTACAGGGGTTAGGAAATCAACGTATCTTTTGGGTAACACAATTCAATCCATACATATAGCATGGCAGTATGTGAATATATTTCTGTGTATCATGCCCCTAAATATCTATTAAATGATGACATTCGTCTCTGTTCTTAGTTTTAAATAAAAAGAATCATCATTTTGTTTTATGTGGCTTTTATACAGATATACAAGACATGGTTTGAAAATTATATTTGTGACCCAGCACAATAAATGCTAGTATCAAATAACTTCAAATAAGAAATCAAAAATTTACATCCCAGGTCTGTAATTTACAATGCAAATGCCTAAAGTCTTCGTTAATTCCCAAGTTTTCAAATGCCACTACAGTCAGGACTTTTAACCTGGACTTACATAGTCCTGGAAATGGAGTCCCAGTGTCGATGAAGTAAATAGTTAAGTGCAAAATGTTGGCCATTTCAGTCTACAGGACTTTTAACCTGGACTTACATAGTCCTGGAAATGGAGTCCCAGTGTCGATGAAGTAAATAGTTAAGTGCAAAATGTTGGCCATTTCAGTCTACCCAAGAATGCCTAAGAAGAAGAGTCTAGTGATTCTACTTATGAAAAATCAGTCATTTAAAACCCTACAGAGCACAGTTCTTCTCTGACACACATGGGGTACCTTAGGTCCTAATCGATGGCAACTGTTTCCTTTTTTTTTTTTTTTAAACACTATAAATAGGTTTCAGGAAGATTGAAATTTCAAAACCCCTGTGTATATGTGGTTTATATTTCAGGGAAGAAGATTCATGATTCTCACTACATTCTCAAAGTACCTATGGCCCAGAGAAAGTTAAGAACCATTGTTCTAAATATTCGCCTCGTGTAATTCATAAAGCTATTTACAGACTAAGAAGCATCATTTAACATTTCCACTGTCCTTTCACTAATATTGACTCCACCACTTTTTACAAAAGTGAAGGAAAAGCCTTTTTAGCACTTCACTGGGATTCTGCATATACAACAAGGGGAGAATGATCACACCAAGTTTAGCTGGGGATGCTGGAGAATTTCTCTTGTCTCAAGTGTTAATAAAGATCTCATACCCCATCTTTACATGTGTTTTCAGATCTTGCTTTTGTATTATTGCAATTGTTAAATATATTTAATAATCATGGGAATAGGAAAGCTCTATCTTTAATGCCAGCTGAGTCAATCTTTTGTCAACTCAGATTTATTTTTTTTTTTTTGTGACACAGAATTTGTCTTTTATACTGAGATTCTGTGATGTTCCTTTTGCCTCTACCTCTATCTTGCTTCCTATTGCCCATATCACCCCAACAATGATTAAGCAAGCCATGAACTTGGAGATTATGACTGAGAGGCAAAATAATCTTAGAAGATATAATCATGATGATTGGATCTCAGTAGACTTGGGACTAATCTCATGTCTGACACTAATTCTATACAATTTAGTCCTGGTTTCCTTATCAACTGTCAGGGATGAAAATGTTCAAGACCTTTCTGTACTGAAAGCAGGATTCCAGAATCAATCATTTTATTCTCATCACTAATCCTTCAAATATAAGTACAAAGCAGTATGGAGGAGATGAAAATAAAATTGGTGTGGACAGCCGCTACCTTCAAGATGTTGATAGTCTAGGAGGAGATTTAAAGCCATAAATGGTCACTGTAATACATATTTGAAAGCGCTATTTCAAAAGAAAGATACAGATTCGATGTTTACAGCTAGTGCCATAAAGTGGTATTAGGACTACCAAATATATTCATTTATGTGATACATTTGCAGATGGTGACCTTCTATATGATAATCTTGGTGCATTTCCTTAGAAAACTCTGTTTTCCTGAGGTCTGTTGTTCCACGACTTTTGGTTCTTGAGATTTATGCTCCTGTGCAGTCTGGGCCTGAGCTTCATTAGCACCTGATTTACCATGAGTGCAGATGGTTATTGGAAATAAAAAGTCAGCCATTTCCTATGATTAAATCTCTCATGGGCGGCATCTCCCCCTTAGCTATTTCCTTACTATTGCATATGATTCATTCTGAAGCAGAACAGTGATTATTATATGATTGTTAAATCTAAAGTGGAAAGAAAAGTAGAATATTAGAAAAAGTCTAGTAGCTTATTAATATATATTATGTGCTACAATGAAAATGATTTTACCTAAGTATTAGCAAGATGATAGATTTATGGATGATGAGAGAAAATTACTCTATTGTGATGATTGAATATAACAAAAAGAATTCAGATTTTTTTTTTTTTTGCATGCCTTACATTAAGGGGTTATTGCTTAAATCCATAATCCCCAAAATGCCTCCTCACCCTGGTTACCTGCCAGTAATTCTCTACAGTAATTTTATTGTGAGTCCAGAGAAAGGGAATTCCTTGAAATGTTCATTGCTTTGTCTGTATTTTTTGAGCTTGGAGGAAAGCAAGACTGTTTTCAGCAAAAATATCTCACTAGTTTTATCTTGATGCTTTTCTTTTACATGAACAATAAGCGTTTGAGAAATTTTATCAATACTTCCTAATATTAAACTGAATTGATAAACTTGATAACCACATAGTACAGAGTCAAGCCATAACGGGAACTTGTTGCTTTGCCTGGTTATTACCGTATTTAACCACCCTATCATTTAACATTTTGTCCCCCAAAGTATCTGTCAACTTGGCTAGATCATGATTCCAAGTATTGTATGATTGTCTACCATTTTGTCATCTGATGTCATTCCCTATATGTTGTAAACCCTGTCACTATGATGTTAATGAGAGGATTAGCTGCGGTTATATTGATGAGATCTGCAAGATTAGTGTCTTAAGCCAATCTCTTTTGAGATATAAAAGAGAGAAGCAAGCAGAGAGACATGGGGGCCTCATACCACCAAGAAAGTAGCACTGGGAGCAGAGTGTGTCCTATGTTCCCGGGGTTCCTATGCAGAGAAGCTCCTAGTCCAGGGGAAGATTGATTGATGGCAAGGACCTTCCTCCACAGCTGACAGAGAAAGCCTTCCCTGGAGCTAATGCCCTGAATTTGGACTTCTAGCCTACTAGCCTGTGAAAGGCTGAACTTCTGTTTCTTAAAGCCATTCACTTGTAGTATTTTGTTACAGCAGCACTAGATAACTAAGACACATTTCTTATACACAAAAGCATAGTTGTTCAGTTGAAAGGCAAATACAACCATAACCGCCAAAGTCCATTTTTCTCTAAATTTGTTATTATTAAATGTATTTGTAGTTGATTACTTAGTTTCTACTCTGAGGATTTGTTTATGCAAGATTTTTCACAATAAAGTTTAAACCATGCTTCTGCAAATTTTTTTAAAAACGTGTATGTTTTGTTGCCTTTCCCTGAATGCTCGCGCAGCAAATAATTGCATCAAAAAGATAAATTGTACCTATTAAAAGATGCTTACATATCATACGTATATATAAAAACCCATTGCCATCAAGTCGATTCCAACTCATAGCAACCCTTTAGGACAGAGTAGAACTGCCCCATAGAGCTTTCAAGGGGTGCCTGGTGGATTCAAACTGCCAACCTTTTGGTTAGCAGCCATGGCACTTAACCACTTTGCCACCAGGGTTTCCATATATCTATCTATATGTATATATACACACACGTACATATGTTTATGCATACTTTTTTTCTGTATATCCACTGCAACTAACAGTATCCACCATAACACAAATATGCTCTATAGCTAAATGCCTGGTCCTAACTTACCAACATAATCTTATCTCACAATGATCTAATACCACCTCTCTTTATCCTAGGCTCTGTGGCCTTCTTCCCATTGGTTTTAGGTATTTGCTCCTTTCTACCACAGGGCTTTTGTGCTTACAACCAACTAAGCCAAAAGTGGACTTCCCTTCTAGTAATTATAAATTGCCATGAGATATTTTACTTTTCCTCCTTTCATGTATTGCCATGCTAATTTCACAATATTTGTGTATTTGAGAAATTACTATCTCTCCCACTATACTGTAGGGCAGAGAACTATGAGCAGAGCTACAATGACTTTTTTATATGTTGTGCTGAACATAATGTCTGGCACATAAGTTTTTGTATCAGTTATCTATTTGTATAGAATGTACCACACCAAAACTTAATGGCTTTAGACAATTGTTGTTAGTTGCCGTTGAGTCTATTCGGACTCGTAATGACCGCTTTTGTGCAGAGGAGAACTGTGCTCTGTAAGGTTTTCAAGGCTGTGACCTTCTGAAAGTAGATTCGTAGGTCTGTCTTCTGAGGGGTCCCTTGGTGTGTTAGAACCACCAACCTTTTGGCTAGTAGTCAACCGCTTAACTGTTTGCGCCCCCCAGGGATGCCTTTAGACAGTATTGTTGTTAAGTGCCGTAGAATCGTTCTGACTCATAGTGAACCTATGTACGATAGAAAAAACGCTGCCCAGTCCTGCACCATCCTCATAATAGTTGCTATGCTCGAGCCCATTGTTGGAGCCATATATTATTTCTCACATCTCTATCTAGTGGCTGTGCATTTTTTATGCGGATCTCCTTTACAGCTGCAGAAAGCTGGTGGATGAGCTGGGGGCTGGGCTCTGCTAGGCCTCTGGAACTCTTCCTCCACATAGTTTTTCATCCTGAGCTTCTTCACTACATGAAAGTCTCAGTACAGTGTTGTAGTAGGGTGAAACTAGCACTTACAAGCCCCTAGACACTAGGCTCCAGAACTCCCACAACATCACATCTATTAAATTATATTTGTTAGAGCAAGTCACAAGGCTAGCCCAAATTCATGGAGGTGGAGAAGGAGATTAACCTTTGAAAGGAAGAAAAGGCATAGTCCTAATTCAAAGGAAGTGAATACTGCAATAGGAAGAATTAGTGTCAATTAAGCAATCTATAATTGTGTTCATTAATACCTTAATTAATTAATTATGCACATAATAGTAATTTAACTTAAATGACCAGCCCGGGAATTGACTGAATTAACTGTTTTATGTTTTGTTCTATTTTTGTTTTGGGTTTTTATTTTATATTCACTCTGCGTAGGAGTGAGGGGAGCCCTGGTGGTGCAGTGGTTAAGAGTTATGGCTGCTAACCAAAAGGTCAGCAGTTGGAATCCACCAACCGCTCCTTGGAAACCCTATGTGACAGTTCTACTCTGTCTGAAGGGTCGCCAAGAGTTGAAATCGACTCTACAACAACGGGCTTTCATGTTGGTAGGGATGAGGAGAGGAGACACTGGTTATTTAATCTCAAGTGATAACAGGCAATCTAACTGTGCAATTAGAAAATAATGGCTAAGAGCAATAGGAGAGCAAGGACTTTATCTGTTTTAATCACTGATGAATTTCCAGCAACTACAACACTAATGGGTGCTCAGTAATATATGTTGAGTGAGTATATGAGCAAAAATAATACACGTTATTTCCCTTGGTCTTCCCTTTTGTGTTCCTAAGGCCCTGTCTCAAATTTTGAAATTCCTAATTTTTAGGGAAATATCAGAATGAATAATAGAGGTCCTGCTGAGTATGTGGGTCCATGAAGACGTAATAAACTGGGACAATATTTAGGGACAAATATTTTATGAATATTTGACCACTCACTAAAAAGAGCCTCCAGGAGATTTTGTTTACTTATCGATGGGCAAAAAATGACAATGAGATATTCTCTCCAGTCCCTATAACCCGTCAATATAAATTGACGTATGTCCAGAATAGGAAACACCTCTAAATGAGGTATTAACCTAAATGAGTGACAATAAATACCCCATAATATTCAAAATGTTATGACTTCCAATACTGCATCAAAGTTCAGGTTTCAGTAACACCTTTGTGGACAAGAATCTCACTTTGTTTACTGCCAAAATTGAAAAATACAATTTCTTTTTTTTTTTTTTTTAATCCTGGAAATCAATGCAATGTGTCATTAGTGTTTTAATGTAGAAAAAAAATGGTGATTTGGTGATTTGACAGTAATGGAGATTGAAAACAGTTTTATCTTAAAAATTATTTCTAATTGGAATTCATCTCCATGTATTATTTACTTATTTGGGTATAATTTCAAATAGGAAAAAATAGTATATGGGCCAGGCATATTTTAAGAATAAAACAGACAATATTAGGGAGAAAAAGAGAGAAAATGTTTTCTTCACATCTCTTAGAATTATCCAGTGTGTATTTGAGTGTACCTGCACTATGATTAATCTCCAAGTGATAACACCTACATCTGTCAATTAGTTTATATACACATCTTCCTGAATATTTTATGTAAATTACCGCATCTTGATGGAAACAGAAAGAGATCTTGATATTTCAAGAAGTCATCTAGGTCCCGCAAGGTATAAATCAGTGACAAAAAATTCAATCCAAATAATAATAGACTTGCTGATTCATATCTTAGACTATATAATTCTTCATCTTGATTAAAAATATCAATATTTTGCAACATATTTCAGGTTGTCTGATTCCTATCTCATCATTTTTATGCAAGATAATTATTGTGTTTGTAAAGCCACTCTTTTGTAGCATTGCAAAAAAAAAAAAGAATTGTCTAATTTTTTTTTAGCCTTTGTGTGAGAGAGATTTTAAGGTGAACAGCATTTTTGAAATGCAAAGTTGTACCTCTTGTTACAGAATTGGAAAAGGACCGCTGATGTGTGAAGCAAAGCAAAAGGTAAAATGCCTAACTAAATTTCAGAGATTACAAACAAGTTTTATTAGTTTTTTTTTTTTTTTTAAGTTGTGAAGCTGTGGTAGTCTTCACAGTGTATAGGCAAAGAAAATAATGTGTGAAGGAGCAAGAGAGGTGTAATTTTTTTCTTTGTTTTTTGCAAATTTTACAAAATATAGCATCTAAAAAATTGGTTGGGAAAAACATTAAAATGTAGAAGGGTAAACTGTGTTCTAATGATACATAATTATTGATTTCAACAGTTATTCTGTGATATTAAGGATACTAATAGAAAAAGCATTAATTGGCCTTTTAATGTTGAAATAAATGTTTTTTTTCAAAAATACATGTATAACCTCTGTTTTCACATTTTGGATTCTTCATATTGCATTTCGAAGCTGCCTTGCTTAGTGATTTCGGGTGTCATTCATATTCTAATATGTAAAACAAAATGTTATTAAGCAGGGTTATTTCGTTTAATGATATGAGGCAGCTTCTAGTACTGGCTGGGTGTGTAAATCAGAAAAGACAGCCAGAGCTGTGTTTTACTAAGAGGCCTATTGAAACATATACATTTAATTAACTTCCCTGAAACTTAGTAGGTGTTCCTTAAATATCTATTGTACTGTATTGAAGTTAAAATAACTTTATGTTCATGTACCTAATGGTAAAGTCATTGATTGGCTTAGTATATTCAGTAAAAGCAAATAAATAGCAGCTAGAGAAAGGAAACCAAGAAAGTCAATTGGTGAATGTAGCAAGCAATTTTCCCAAAATCTACTTCAAAATATTCAATTAGTATTATACAGCTAGTCGTTCCTGCTGCCTAGGAAGACTGGCTGGGCTTTTTAGCAGGACATCTCTGTGGGCAATATTTTGTTGTGTGATCATAACCCAGGGTCTTGTCCTCATCTTGGTATATGTGGAAACACAATTGTATCACTGCCCCCAGAAGCTATCAAACACTCAGTGACTTGTTCATTTTTAAAAACCCAGTGCCATCGAGTCGATTCCGACTCATAGCCACCCTATAGGACAGAGTAGAACTGCCCCATAGAATTTCCAAGGAGCACCTGGCAGATTAGAACTGCTGACCCTCTGGTTAGCAGCCGTAGCACTTAGCCACTATGCCACCAGGGTTTCCTGTTCAATTTTAGCAAGTATAAAATTTATGTGCCAATTAAAATTGGGCACACAGCAAAATCAAGGTAAAAATGAATGTTTGAACACGTGTGGATGGGTACAGACACAATGAGAAAGAATGTTAACAAGTTGTGATAAATGTAACTAATGTCAATGAACAATTTGTTTGGAAATGATCAAATGAGAACCTAACTTACTGAGTAAACTGTCACCAAAAACTCTTAAGAGAAAAAAAAAATTAAGTGGTGTGGAGGTTGTGATAATTTCTTTAAGGGTTTAGAATATAAAATTCCACATTCCAAGACATCAAGTACTTGGTATCAAAAATCATGGAAAGCTGATGTAGTTTCTAGATTGCTTGGCAACTATGGATTTAGTCAAAGAAGGGTGATGAGTTGAGGCACTCTATAACCTAGAGTCTTTGAAAGCCCTGGCCAGTTTTCTTCCTTAAGGAAGTCTGGATATTTCCTTGTTACCCTCTTAGAGCATCATGTACACCTTTTTTTTTTTTTTTTTGAGCACTTATCACAACTGGTATTAAATAATTTATCTTTCCCAAACTAGAATATAAGTTTTATGAAAGCAGAGACCACTTCTGTCCTGTGGATAAATGTAGTCCCAGTTCCCACAGTGCACTCTCCGGAGCAGGTGCTCAATAGTAGACTAGATCAATTCCTATTCCACCACAACGCCGAGAATGCTAGCTTTCCCTGATAGACAGAGTCAGGTCTGGAGATGTGCTGACTCATTCCTGCATTGTGGTGCCTTCCCTTTGTGTTTTTAAGCTTACTGAATTGCATTTTTGTGTGGGTGAATACATTGTATTTATGAATATGATAACACATTTAAATGAATTAGAGCTTTCTCTTATATTGAGTCATACTTGCCTTAATTGTGTTTCATTCTAAATTTGGGCTATATTTTTCTTAAGCATTTAAACTAGTTGCAGTCGAGTCAATTCCAACTTAATCGAGACCCCATGTGTGTCAGAATAAAACTGTACTCCATAGAGTTTCCAATGGCTGATTTTTCTGTAAGTAGATTGCCAGGCCATTCTTCAGAGTTGCCTCTGGGAGGACCGAAACCTCTAACTTTTCAGTTAGCAGCCAAGCACATTATCCATTTGCACCACCCAGAGATTCCTAGTTAGACATAACCCATTAAAAACCAAACCTGTTGGCTTTGAGTCAATTCTGACTCATAGCAACACTATAGGACAGAGTAGAACTGCCCCATAGGTTTAATCTTTATAGAAGCACACTGCCACATCTTTCTCCCAAGGAACGGCTGGTGGGTTTGAATCACCGACATTTAAGTTAGCAATGAGCACTTTAACCACTGCACCACCAGGGTTCTAGTTAAACGTACAATCCCTTAAATATTTATGCAGGGAACCTCAGACATCATGGACCATTTTATTAATCCAAATATTACATGGTGATTCTAAGTTGTTTGATAATTGAGGGGTGAATGTGAGAAGGATGACCTTATGAGCTGCTTATTAGTCCATACAGATTTTAAATGACTATGAAAAAAGAATCAGATGTAAATTGGGGTGTTTGGTGATTTCTATTCAAGATTATTTCGAGCATATAAGAAGTAATTCTTAGAAAACTCTGGAGTATCACCAGTCAGGTGAGGAAACCATATGCAGTGATATTTGCACATCTAGTTTCAAGGTAATCACGAGGAGTTATGGTGAACAGAAACTCTCCATCTGAACATTTTATTCTAGTCCCCAATGAATTTTACCTCTAGAAAAATAGTGTAATATGACAAATTTATCACCTCATTTAGGTCTCTAAAATATCTCTTTGATAAAAGTGTATGTGAAAATTCCTTTACAGATTATAATAGGTTATGACGAGTATGTTTTTGGAAGCAAATAACAAAAATATACAAACTAAACAATAAGAGTCTATTGATAAATCTCAAATAAGTAGAAATTCAGAAACAGACTGTTTCAGGGTTGGCTGATTAGGCAGTTTGACTTTGTCAGGTATCTGGGCCACAGTTCCTGTATTTCCCTTGATTTTCCCTTCATGGTGTCAAGGTGTTTGTCCATCTCTAGTTATCGTATTCTTCCTTGACAACATGCAAAAACAGGAAATTAGCTTTGACTTTGTATGTGTCTGTCTATCAGGAACGAAAATCTTTCCTAGAAGCCACAATAACCTTCCCTTGGGCCCTATTTGTCAGCTCTAAACTACATTGTCATCTTTATTTGACTCTTTTCTGAAGAGAAAGATAAAAAGCAATTTTAAAATAAAAATGTAAACAGCAGTGGCATATATAATGATGACCCATCATTATAGACATTTTCCTTATAACTTAGAAAAAACCTTCTAGGTAATGATGCATACATTTTTGCATTTGATGAGACATTATAGAAAAAAGCCAATTATTTCTTGAATTGTATTTTCAACTTCCCATAAGACGTTGGGAGAATCACTTCTAAACCTCAGTGGGCTCGCCTGTGACAATGCTGTGCTGAATAGCAAAAGAAATTATTACTATGATAAATTTTATTTATTGTTGTTATTGTTAGGTGCCACTGAGTCAGTTCCAACTCATAGTGACCTTGCATACAACAGAACGAGACACTGCCCAGTCTTGTGCCGTTCTCATAATCATTGCTATGTTTGAGCCCATTCTTGCAGCAACAGTGTCAGTCCATCTCGCTGAGGGTCTTCCTCTTTTTCTCTGACACTCTGCCAAGAATGATGTCCTTCTCCAGGGACTGGTCCCTCCTAAGAACATATCCAAGGCACATGACACAAAGTCTTGCCATCATCGCTTCTAAGGAGCACTCTGGCTGTATTTTTCCCAAGACAGATTTGTTCATTCTTCTAGCAACCTATAGTATATTCTATTCTTTGCCAGCACCGCAATTCAAAGGCATTATGTCTTCTTTGGTATTGCTTAGTCATTGTCCAGCTATTGCATGCATATAAGGCCATTGAAAATACCATGGCTTCGGTCAGGCAAACCTTAGTCCTCAAAGTAACATCTTTGCTTTTTAACACTTTAAAGAGGTCTTTTTCAGCAGATTTGCTCAGTGCAATACATCATTTGATTTCTTTACTGCTGCTTCCGTGGGCATTGATTGTGGATGCAAGTAAAACGAAATCCTTGACAACTTCAATATTTTCTGCATTTACAATGATGTTGCTTATCGGTCTAGTTGTGAAGATTTTTGTTTTCTTCCTGTCGAGGTGTAATCCATGCTGAAGTCTGTAGTCTTTGATCTTCAGCAGTAAGTGCTGCAAGTCCTCTTCACTTTCAGCAAGCAAGGTAGTGTCATCTGCATAACACAGGTTGTTAATGAGTCTTCCTCCAATCCTGATGCCCCATTCTTCTTCATATCGTCCAGCTTCTCTGATTATTTGCTCAATATACAGATTGAATAAGTATGGTGAAAGAGTACAGCCCTGATGTGCACCTTTCTTGATTTTAAACAATGCAAACCAATGAACTATTCATTGTAAATACCATTTATCAACAACGTAAACGGCCTCTATACATGTGGACTTCATCAGATGGAATACACAGGAATCACACCGACTTTATTTGTGGAAAGAGATGATGAAGAAGCTCAGTATCATCACTCAGAGAAAGGCCAGAGACCAACTGTGGAATAGACCATAAATTGCTCATAAGCAAATTTAAGTTGAAGCTGAATAAAATTAAAACAAGTTCACAAGAGCCAAAGCACAACATTGATTATATCCCATCTGAATTTAGAGACTATCTCAAGAATAGATTTGATGCGTTGAACACGAATGTCTGAAGTCCAAGCAAGTTGTGGAATGACATCGAGGACATCATGCATGAAGAAAACAAAAAGTCATTAAAAACACAAGAAAGAAAAGACAAAAAAGGATGTCAGACAAGACTCTGAAATTTATTCTTGAACATAGAGTAACTAAAGCAAATGGAAAAAAAAATTATAATTTTCTTAGGGAAACATTTTTATTATTATGAAATATTTATTTTAATATTCAAAATCTAGTTATTGTAAATCATTTCATTCTAAACAAACTTGGTCATTGTTTAAATCTTTTAGCAGTTTAATTTGGCATCTCATGTAATTATTAATATATCACTGTTCTTTGGGAACTTGCTATACCTGTTTGGTGAGTACTCTGTAATGTGGCATCACTGCTTTTATACTCTTCCATTTTAACTCCTTTATATATACCTTCAATACGCAATAAAAAATAGAGGAAAACAGAGCGCTGGGGAACAAAAGAATTAATTAGTGCTATGACTGAAAATTGTTATATACACAATAATTCTTACACACTTTTTTTTCTTTTTGAAAGACAATTGTTTAAACAATTGGAAAAATGCACTAAAATAATCTTTTGGATGCATCCTTTTTCATATATTTACATATGAGAAACTTTCTTTACTCTTGTAAAAGTAATTTGGGTTAAAAATTGCATTTCTAGAATATTCATCTTTTTTTTACAAACTAAAATGGAGTATTATATGATTCTGTGTGAGGTTTCTATAGCTTGTTTCAATCTCCTTGGGACTTAAACACATCTTATGAATGAGCATTATATACAAGCATTTATATATGTCTTCATTTATTTATATCTTTCCCCATTGTTTGAGAACATGAAAAATATTTGCTTCCTTTGGAGTAAATATAAAACGTCTCCACTGTAGTCATCGTTTCTTCCTTATGAAATAATATTATCAACGTTATTCTATCACTATGAGAAAAGTGTAAATTATTGTGGAAAGAAAAATGGGTTTGAGGGTTTAAATAAAATGTAGTTCTTTCTAGGGGCCCTGGTGGCACAGAGATTAAGCCCTCGGCTGCTAACCGAAAGGTTGGCAGTTTGAACCCACCAGCTACTGTGTGTGAGAAAAGACATGGCAGTCTGCTTCCCTAAAGATTTACTGCCTTGGAAACTCTACGGGGCAGTTCTACTCTGTCCTATAGAGTCACTATGAGTCGGAATCAGCTTGATGGCAATGGGTTGGGTAGTTGTTTTTACAATTTTGAAAAATGATATTCTATACCATTATGTGCTATATGGTCACTTTCACTACCAGTATGTTCTATGAATAGCAATTACCATGAAATTGTAGTTTCAAGTTTCTACAAGCAAATATATTTTTTTCTTATATACTTAAATATTTGGTACTATAGTTTTTATAAATTGGGGTAAACGTTCCCATTCATTTCACTTTTCTTACTTTGAGCAACCTTTTTCATAACCATTTATGAAATGAATTCGTAGTTGCCAACCGAAACAAAAATTCAATTGCTGATTTCATTTGAGTTGAGTCCGGACTTGGTTGCTACTAGCTTCCTATTACTGTAGCCCATACGGGTGGCATTTAGTTTTCACAGGAGACTTCAAGAGATGATTAAAATAAATACATGAAGTACAACTATCCTTCACCTTTCTCCCTATGCTGACGTGTTGTTGCACTGACAAGGCCCTCCTGCCCTGCCAACCTTCTACTTGCTGGCAGCCACCTGACAAGATTCCTTCTTGAGCGGCTGCTCTCTAAAAAATCTCAGGCGATGTTTATTCACTGGTGAACTCAAGTCCCACTGGGGCCCTTCCATTTGACTTGTGATGTATTTGAAAAGTAATACCTCACTATGTTTAGGAATAAATGAGTAAACCCTATAACCAATGTTTAGTGTAATGTTTCTTGGCAATGAAAAACATAAAGCTGAATTGATTCTGCGATATAAACATACCATTTTAAATACTTATACTGTTACTATAAGTCAATAGTGCCTCAACTCCCATCACCAACATTACTGGCCCAGTCCAGAAATTCTAATATGCTTCTACGGTATGTCATTGAATTGTGAGATTGAATTATACTATTAAAATAAACTTATTGCATTATTAGAAACTTTATTCTCCATGAGAAAATTATTTTAAAACAAGATTTGAAATAACTGTTGAAGTATTTTATATAACAGGACCAAAATGAAAGGAAATGAATGAGAAACATTGGATTTTTTAATATTCCTTATATGTTAAAAAAAAAAGTATTGATTTTAGTTACATTTTAAGTAAGACTTGACGACAATGGGTTTGGTTTCTGTTTTTTTAACCTCACTTAGAGCATAATGGTTTTGCTTTCATCTGAACAGCAAAGATCAAAAGAGTATGTTATCCATCAACATAGACTTACTTGGTTAAAGATGTTTGGAAAGGCATACAAGGGTCTAGCAGAGTTCTTTTCAGTTTTATATATATATTAAATTATCTCCCTGTATCTCCTATATCCCCACTAGGTACGTAACAAAAAATAAAAGAAATGCACCTAAAAACTGACCTTTAGTTTAAGAGTAATTTCACCGAATTATAATTTTTCTCTTCATGACTTGTGAGCTTTCTACAGTAAGATAAAATGAGGCAATTTCACCTCCCTCTATATGTTTATCTTCCTTAGAAACAAGCATCATATCTAATTAGGTTCTTTTGTATTCTTTTTGAGAATTACACAGCCTCTTCAGGTTTTGTCTGTTTTGTTTTATCTTTGCTTCATTAACATTACTTAGCAGACAAAAGCCAAAAAAAAAAAAAAAGAAAACATTTAAGCCAAGAAAAATTTCAAGGGTAATACCTTGGTTAGGAATTAAATCACAAGCTAAGAACTTAGAGAACTAAATATTAACTAAATTTCGTAATGACAAGAAGGATTTTTCCTTGAACAAAATCTCTGATACTTCACATTTCTCTGAGGATGTGTAAAGAAGCAAAATTACCGTCAGTTGGAAAATGTCTGGTGAAGGGGAGGTACTTTCTTCATCTTTACCTGATCATCTGGTAGCCAAGCAGTTGGAATATTAAACTGAAGGCTGTAGCTTTACAATTAAATTCATTGAAATAGAGTTTAACATATGAATGACTTCAAATTATAATTTAATAAAGAACATTTTATGAAATTTGTAGAATGTTTGTCAGCAAACCTAGAATCACAAAACCTGTCAAAGAATGCAATCAATTTGATTTTGGTGTAAACAATTGACAGAGGGTTCAATGTTCAGGTACCTTGTCTTTAAGGACCAAAGCTGTGCAGTTGGCTGACAAATTTGAGTTTGAATTATTTGGATCGTTCTCTAATGTGAACCATAAAAAATAAATAGCATACATGTTTAAATGTGCTTTTTTTGCATTTCTACAACCTAAAAACCATTTTAGTTTAAAAAATAAAATTTAACAGCCTTTAATTTGTCATGTGGAATCTGATTCTATGTGCTTTTTATTACCACCATATATTTATCTAAGTGAAACATAAAATGGTTGTAATAATAGAGAATTGAAAGTAGCTTTTGCACATGAATGCTAACTAATACGGTGAGTTAGGCTGAATGTAAATTGTCAGAATTTCTGTTTCTTGTGATACGTTTGCTAAAATGAGATATTTTAGTTAACTGTTCTAAGTGCCTCATCATTCTAATTAAGCTGTAAAGACCACTATGTACAGAATGAAAAAAAAAAAAATAGGGAATAATTTCACATGTAATCGAAAGCCTCGTATATTTAATTTTCAAACTGTAAGAGAATATGTATTGGATCACAGCACAAGTCAAACTGTAAGCCCATATCCCTTCTTCTTTTTGCAGGGGTAACACTCTGATACTCCCTTGTATTTATTCAAATGTGCCCAAAGTATGGCAAAAATTGGCATAATCTAACATCATCAGTTCATATTATTTCTACCTCAGTTACCTCTTGTCTCTATCTTCTCTTTTCCATTTGTCTTGCCACTTGATTTTGACATTAAATTATATTTCATTTGAACTATTCCAAAAGCCACGTTTCTCTTGACAACACCAGCATTACAATGTTCCAGTCCATGTTTTTCATTTCTGTAAGACTTATTTTCCTATTAAACAAAACTGGCAGTATAAACTTCTGTCAGCTTCCTATTAATCTGTAAGACTACCAATCCCTTAACCTGGCATACACATTTCCAACGCAGACCCTACCTCACTCCAGTGAATGCCCAGAACTGGTGTCTTCTTCTCTATTTGCTTCTACCACTTGTCTGTTAAAATGTCACCTTCTCATGTAAAGCTTTCTGGATACCCCAAGGCAAAATTACTTGATTCACTGAGGTGTGTTCCCATAATACATTGTTCATATTCCATTTAGAGAATTAATTTTATTATCATTATTTTTTCGGCCCATAATTTTACAACTTTCAGAGCTCCTTGAGGATGCAGATAATTGCATTCATATTTGTATCTGTAGAGATTAACACAATGCCCTCCTATACCATATGGAAATGAATAGTCTCACTAAACATTTGTCTAATGAAGGAGTGAAACCAAAAAGTTTTGGAGAAAATGCCAACATAAAAATGTTATTAGAAAACCTTATAAACATAGCAAAAAAGTTACAAGCAGTCATAAAAAAATATATTGTTCTAAGGCTATCTTGGGGACACATCATACAGATCAATATTTTCTTCTCAATCTATTGACTGACATATTTTTCATCAGAATGTACTTCCATTTTTCCACTGAGTACCAAAAGGAGAACATTTTCTTACATAATTTCAGCCAGTAGGAAAAGTTGTAAAACACAACTATTCCCTAAAGTAGGTATTTGCATTAATTTAACATTGACGAGTATACAGACATAGACCCAAAGAACCTGGTGTTAAATATTTAACTCTGCTCTATCTATCTAATTATCACCTATCATTTGCTATTCACATATATGAAATAAAGCCATAAACCAAGGAAAAGTATTTTCTAGAACAGAATAAGAGATGCATGGAGCTGGATTCCTTCAAAATTACACTGGTCTTCAGATTACTGACTCGAATATGATTGATACAAGAAGGGTTAGTGAAAATTTTATAAAGAAATAAAACCTTGTGTAAGGCTAAATATTACTAAATATGTAGAGGTAGATAATATAAGATTATTTCTGTTTCGTAATTTAATATCAGAGAACTTATTCAACACAGCATAATAATACGTATAGATCCCATGTCATTTTCTATAAGTAATAACAGGTTTGAATTAAGTAGTAATGTCCTTGCCAAATGTATTTTAATTGTAGAATTCTTTCATTCTAATGTAGAAGAGATATCAGTATTTATAAGTCAAACAATAATTTGATGAGAGAAGTATATTTGAATGCAATGACAAAAATTTCTGTTTTGCCTTTATGTGGGAAAATATATGTCATTTTGCCTGTATTTTCTCCTAATTGAAGGCATGATACCTTATCTTAATTATGATTAATTAAAACTGCATTTTTTCTATGAGAATGAATTTTTAAATCCAATAATTGATAATATAAAATAACCACCCTTATAAAATTGCAAGTAATGATCATAAGCTTAATTACTTGGTATAAAGAGTCAAAGATTGGGTCACTGGAGAAAATAAATGTTAAATATTTTACTCAGATCAAGTGGTTAAATCTTTTAAACCATATTTTTCCTTCTAACTTTTGTTATATATATGTATATATATATATATAATATTATTCCTTCCTTAGTTTTTGCATGCTATAATTCATATTGGTCATATGACATAAGACAATGTCTTTAAAAAAAAAAAACAACTATCCCAAAGTTATTGAATTTTAGCTTTATGGATAGCCACTTCTTTTTTTCTTTTTTGGTATGCTACCTGACCATGCCAATTTCTAATGAATACATAAAACCCATTGTCGTTGAATTAATTCCAAATCATAGTGACCCGGTAGGACAGAGGAGAACTGCTCCATGGGGTTTCCAAGGAGAGGCTGGTGAATTCAAACTGCCAACCTTTGGTTAGCAGCCGAGCTCTTAACCACTGTGTCACCATAAACCTGTTGCCCTCGAGTCGATTTCTAAAATTTTAGCATTTTTGAATTTTTTTTCTCAGGAAAACCGCAGGTTTTTGTTTTTTTTTTTTAAATGATTACAGAGTTATGGTTATAGTTCTAAAATCAAGCTGTTTAAGAGCAATCTAAGAATAATAATCGGTATAACTATTTTCAAAAATCTGAGCAACTAATAGAAAGAAAAATCAAAGTTATGCTTTAGTCCATGTGAACAGCACATTCCTTGAATCCCCTCAGGAGCTATCATACAATTTGACACCAACATTTAAGCTCTGAAAATTGTCATCATTTATTTCATTCTGGGTGTCACATGTTCTCCAACCTTTCCAATTTCTTATAATACAAAACAGGGTTAGCCAATTTTAAAATTAAAAAAAAAAAATGTTTGCTTCTGTTATTGATAATTGCCTAAGCTGTTTCTTCCTTTCCTTCTTCAGAATGAAGAACAAATTTTGGTATTTTGAGTTTGGCACGTCTGAGACTTTCTCAGCCACCTGCAAGAAGCTACATGAATCTGTAGAAATAGAAGTAAGAACAATGAATTTTCTTTCCTAATACCATGAAAGGCTCAAGTTTGGTTAAAATGTTTGCACTGTAGCCACAGAATGAATTATATTGGGAGCAATCCACATAGCTTTACTGAAGATTCTGAAATATCATTTCTGTCACTCAGTGGAAATATAACACGATCTAAAATTACTAGTATAAATTTAAGTTTTGGTATGAGTTGTTTTAATACAGAATAAAAGAATTGAGAGGTGGAACACAACTTTAAAAGTCAATGGAGAAGTTACTGAATACAGTGTGGATAGAAAAATGTAAGATAAAAGAAAATAGTTGAAAAGAAAGGGAAAAAGTTACAAGATACATAAAAATGTATTATTTTCAGGTCTCAATATTTTATAACCTTTAAAACACAGTTCACAAAAATTGTACTTTCTTTCTTGAATAAAGGTTAAAAAATACACTTTTCCATTTCATTCCCATTCATTAACTCGGTTTTCTCAGTTCCCAAGGTTGCCATTTCCCCATTACATTTGCAGAAAGTGGAAAGGCCAAGAAAGAGAGCAAAGATAGCAAGATAAGACACATTTTAAAAAGATTTGTAGTGAATAGGTCTACCCCAAAAATGTAGACACTGCAGAACTCAAGATTTTAGAGACAGGCTATGAAGGAAAATGACTTAGCTATATTGAGAGATTTTAGGGGTTAAAGAAAAAAGAAAAGTTGTATTTTGACAAGTTTAAAGACAAAACCAAAGGGACAGAATTGTGAAACAACACGAACACTTAATGACTAGCTGATATGAATTGAAAAATATTGGCTTCAACACTTTTTACCTTAAAAATAAATGCTTAAATGGTCTCCTGACACTTATACCATTAGTGGCATAGGTAATAAGCTTGGTTAATAGAAGAAGTTATGGCCCACGTAGGCTCATAATGGCCTGCCTAGTCATCCTAACATTCTAATTTACTGTTATGATATAATATCAAAGTATCAAAAGTTAAGCTACTTTGCAATGTAGCATTTTTGCACCTTTTTTTCTCAACAGAATTGGTGAATAAGTTTAAGTATTAGGAGTATATTTAACACTTGTGGAATGGGGGAAACTCTTCATAACTAGATAAGATTATAATCATGAAAAGGTTAATGATCACAGAAGGTGAAGGATTTGTATTCAACGTCAACATGGACCATGGTTACTATTGATGATATGGGTATAGATAGATATATACATACATATATGTGTGTCACACACATACACACATGTTTATAACATCTACAATTCTCTCTTACTTTCAAAAATCATTTTTAAAGATGCTTTAATAGTAGATTTAAAAAATTTCTCAAGCCAAAGTGAAAACAACTGAAAAAGATGGCTTCTGGTTGAATTTGAGCGGATATTGAAGCCGCCTACATTAAACTCCCCTCTGTTTACCTTGTATTACACCTGAGCACACAGTGAAAAACCATTGAAATACAGAATAATATTATATAAATTCAAAGTAGCAAATGTTCAAGAAAATATTGAGAGATACATTTGAAAGCAATGAAGCATTTATAGAGCAAGAGACACTTGGATAAAAATAATTGTGGAAAATATTATAAATAATAATAAATTTCAATGGATTTGTCCACAGAGCCTGAAATCTTACCAAAAAAAAAAAAACTATAATGCTCCCTAAGAAATCTGGGCAACTAGAACTGAGTTCTTTTTCTGAGGTCATGTTTCTACACGTCCTCCAAGTCGGGTTTCCCAGCTCTGCACGTACTGGCTTATTCTGAGACCATGCAACAGCATTTCTGAATCAGAGCCAGAGCTGTGCACTTCCCATCTTTTGTTGCATATCTGGAAATACTGTTATAATTTTTTCTTGATTCTAAAACTTGTGTGTGTGTTTATGGATGGTAATGTAAAATCTGTCTCTCTGTTTACTTTTTAATGAATCCAGTCAATCATATTAGCAGAATACGCCTTTCTACCCTCAAGGTTACTTCATAATTAAATATAAGAAAAACAGCAACTTAGAAATTTGATTCTGTTTGCTGTTGCTTCCTATTTGCCTGAGAATTATACCAACTATGATTTGAGAAATATGTAACAGATAACAAGAAACAAGAGAACCTTAAGTAACGGATATAAGTTTTATGGGCAGCTTCTTCCAAAACAAAACGTTTGGTTTGTGTCCCTTTATTTCTTCTTCCTTCATGTAGGGAGCTCCTTCCAAGGGGTGGATACTTGGGAAGATATACATTTCATATAGTTAATAATAATAACCACTAAGGTTTATCTCTTACTAACAATGCCTCATGCTTGGTGCTAAGCAATGTGCACACATGGTCTGATTTAGTCTTCATCAAAGCCCTGTGAATTAAAGAGATATTTATATCTTCATTGTAGATGTGAATACTTTCTTTAATAATGTAAGAGAAATAAAAATTGTTTTGCTGACAAAATATTTAAATCTAAGGAAACGTATCAAGTAGAAATAGATATAGAAATGGATTCAGAGAGAGATCCAGAAAATGTATAATTTAAGAATTTCCAGTTGTTGTCTAACTTTATTATTAAAGGTAAAGAAATAAAGAAACAAAAATAAAAAGCTTTAATAGCACAAGAAAATACTTAAAAAAACAAAGTTAGTATGAAAATATTTGAAGGGATGGATGTGTTAAGAATCTCAGGTCATGTTCTGAGGCCGAAGCTTTAAAGAATTTTTATTCTGCTCTACACAGCAGACAAAGTTAATGAAAGAATAAGAAAGGCCATTCTTCAGGTGTACCAGCCTGTTGGATGTCTGTTAGACTGGGAAGAACTCACTTCTCAGAGTGTTTTTAAAGCCAAGAATGTCCATCCCAAAATACTGAGCTCTGTTTTCATGATTAAGTTCTTCTATAAAGCTAAATCATCTACAGAATTAGCAAAAGTAAGTTGAGCATCAGGAGCACAAAATAGATTAGCAGGATTCAAAAGACAAGATTCTTCCCAATAACCTGGAAAGCAGACAACTCTTAAAAGCAATAGGGCAGGGTTTCCCAGCTTAGTCTGTGCTCCAACCGTTAGGTTCAGATCACCCTGGATGCTCATTCAGTATGGCTTGGGAGGATCTTTGTGTTTAGTCGTGTTGTTGTTAGTTACTATCAAGTCAGCTCTCACTCATGGTGACCCCATGTGTGCAGAGTAGAAATTCTCCACTGAGTTTTCAAGGCTGTGACCTTTCAGAAGAAGATTGCTAGGCCTGCCTTCCAAGGAGCCTCTGGGTGAGTTCGAACTGCCAACCTTTCGGTTAATAGTCTAGTGCTTACCTGTTTGTGCCACCCAGGGCCTCCTTCACTTAGTCTTAGAACTACCAAAACATAATCTTGGGGTAAGGGAGTGAAACTTGTTAATATACACTCTTAAAAAGTTTCCTGGGTAATTTTTATATGTAGTGAAATTCAAGAAGCAAGGAGTCAGGTATAAGTGTGGATTTCAACAAAGTGGGCTAAAGGAAATGAAAGTTGGAAGCATAAAGTCTAAAATTAAGAGCAATTCCTTATTCCAAGAAAGAAGGAAAGTGGTGGAGGTTGGGAGGGGTACATGTGTGCATATTGTTGGCACTTCATTAAGATAAATACATCATGCTTTTTCTTAATGAGAGGAATAGAGAGTAAATGAGACAGATAAAAGGAGAAGTAAATGACCAAAGGATCAAAATTCTCTGCTGTGCTTACTGGAAGTTATTTTTAGTAAGATAACTTTTGGTAAGGATTCCAATATTCCAGCAATAATTTCTAGCTTTCATAGAATCTGCTAAAAAAAAAAAAAAAAAGGAATACACTGTATAAAACTGTACTCATTTGCTGCTAGTGTTTATGGCTGGTGCTGGATACCTTGAGCCAGTAATATTATTATTGTTACCAATATGTTCAACAACTGTGTGTGTACACAATCTACGCAGTACCTATCTTGAGGTTTTGTTTTTTTTTTTTGGTGAGATTTGTTTCAGTCTTCCTCTTGACTACCTATTATCTTCATTCCACTCTGAAGAATTACTTGTGATTATCCACAATCAGTATTATCATTCCCATCACTGGACTGCCAGCTAATGCCAAAATAACTTACCAGACATGTCCTGATCCCTGTATTACATTGTGATTTATAGTCAAATGTATAAAATGCATTTCAAAAATATGTGGAGCTTAACCACAGGGAGAATATGGAGTACCAAAGCTTTCAAATATCAGAACACATATAGTTAAGTATATTATGTATATGTGTCTGCTTTAATTTTGCAGATGTGCTGTTGTAGTTTTCTGCAAATGCATACGTAATTTTGTCTCATGTAAAAACTCTTCAAAAAGCAGACTTAGAGAAGTCATTTGTCATTGTACTCCATGCTCTTTTATACAATGAACAAAATGATGCTTTATGTTTCATTAAGTGAAATTATGAATAATTTTTATCTGACCTAACCATAGAGTCAGATGCACTCTGGAAAAAAAAACAAAAACAAAAACAAAACTCTACAGTTATCATTTGTTGTATCTCATCAAATTTATTATCCCTACATACTTCTCTCCAACGATCTTCATGTCTTGAATTTTCCTGCCAATTTGCATGTTAACTGTATATGAAACACTAAATTCACATAAAAAAAAAACAAAAAACTTGTCTTTAGCAACTCTGTATAATATGGCCCAGGGCACATTTGTAAACTAATATCAAAATACATAGGACAGAAAATTAGGTAAATTTGTCTTTGCAAGAAGATCTATTTGAAAACTGAAAAGAATGGACAAGAGCATTACAGCATGGCACTCTACAGATAGCTCCTGTGGTACTGTATGTTAACGACCTCTTTTCTACATAATAAAAATATTCAGGATTTATTGACTAACTGAGGCTGTTAGCTTTTAAGCTTTTATATTCTTTTCCTCTGTAACTACCTTTTTAAAAATCATAAATCTTCAAAGCGGATGAAAATATTATCTGACACAGTACTATAACTTGTTTATATTTCATAGCTTTCACCTCAGCTTTTATTTCCATGCACTCAACTGGTGTGCTACAATTCCTGGCCTCCATCAGAACTAGCACTGAAATTTTCCAGACTAATGAACATCAGGCTAAAGCAAACAGAGGAAGGTAGCCTGGGGTCAAGAACTAGTGGAAACAAATCATTAATAAATAGCAATTTATTTAAGTACATTGTCCTGCTCTCACAGGAACTGCCATGTTCTTCTTCAGCCCTTGTTCTTCGTGATTCCTTAATTTTTTTTTTTTCACTTCTCAGAGAGCTACTTACTGTTTCCTTAAAACTACACATGACAAGACTCTGAAGAGTGAAAACATGAATAATAGTATACACTGACGTTTTTCAATTGTCACATGTAACTCCGCTCCTTCAATTAAAAAAAAAAAAAGCTATTTGCAACATGCCCTCTTTTCTACCGATGAACAAAGGAATACTCCTTCACTAATTCTGCAAGTAACTTGTCACAGTGGGGATCTAAGGCCTAGTCAAATAATTGTCTTAGTGTACTACCTGCTGTGTTCAATATTGAGTGAAAATGGAAGCCAGGCCCTGGCTCCAGCTTATTTCACAATTCTTCTGTTATTTAAATGATTTTAGTCAGTTTGGGGAAGCCAGACCTTTATAAATTAACAGCAGGGAAATACCAAAGGTGTCAGATTGCATATTTATCATCTTTTTCGTGTAATACTTAAATATGTATTAAGAAGTGACTGACATAAATTAGGCAGATTTCAGAAGCCACAGGCCGTGGCTTGTAGAGGACCCCCTTCTGTTTGACATTTCATCCTTGTCAAAGATCAAATTATTTTAATTTAGGCTGCAAATTATAAGGAATGAAGACTTCTTTGTGGGAATTCCCTGTGGTAATCTGACTTTTGTTGTTACTGCTGCTTGTCAGTGTGCAAAAGATATAATATGCATGCAAATAAGGTTAAAAAATATGTACTATCTAATTATCCAGCCAGTACATTCCACTTGAAGACAGTGGGAGGCCTGACACACAGTATGTGTTTGATTCATTGAGGCCTGCAGGGTATTTACACAAGATTACTTTTAATTATGAAATTAATATCTGTTTATCTAGAATGTATAGTGGTAAGTGAGTATACACATGAGCAGAATTCTTTAGTAAAAAGAAAATCATCTTAATTTAATACATAAAAAGGAGGAAAAATAACTTGCCTGTGAAAAAAAGACATCATCAAGACCTTGGTTTCACCCTCTTTGAAACAAATTGAATGAAAACTTGGCACTTTCTCTTGCATTTGTTTCTACCACTGCCAAGCAGGCTCAAGATGTTTTGCTTTATTTCACAGTTTGTTTTTTTTTTTTTTTTTTGGTGAACATGATTCAGTGTGATGAGAATGTGGAAAAGAGAGTTTTTCATCATTTTGGTTGAACATTATCTCTTCTCAGTCCCAAAATCATGATTTTCATGAGAAAGAGTATGATGTAGTGAACATCAGTAAGCTTTCTGCAATAAGACAAGGCAAATGAAACAATCACACTGTAGGTACATGTCAAGCTATGAAATGCACATCCCCAGCAGAGTTCTTTGTCAAACAAAAGGGTTAATGTTCAAATCACTTTTCATATTGACTTATCATTGGAAATGGGAAAACAATTTCTGGGATGTATTTATTATAAGTGTCATCTTAGAAAGTGTGAAATAGATGAATAGATAAAATTCCAAAATTATGTAGTAGCTTTGCCACTCGTCACACACATCCATCAGTGGAGATAAACAGTAAATTCAAAAAAAATAAAAAGTTGACCGCTCTGAATACAACAACCTGTCGTCAGCAAGCTCGATAATTCTTAATAATCAAAAGAGTGTCTGTCCCCATGCAAAAAAAAAAAAAAATGTGGCTGAATAATTATTTTCACTTTTCAACCTATTTTTACAGCAGCTATGAAGTAATGATGGGTTGGAAATTCCTTTTACTCTTACTCTTGTCATTCCCCTCACCCAGCCTGCCTTCTCCACATTTGTTTAGGCCACTAAGCCTCTCACTGCCTTTGACACCCCGCTTAGAGCTTTTATCTTCCAAGAAACCACCCTGGGTTATGTTCATGTGATTCAAATTTCTTTGACTTGCTGTTTAGTACTGTTATCTTTTTTTTCCCCAAAAAAGTCTCTTAAGCCTTTTCTCTGCCCTAAAAATGAGACCAGGAATCATGAATTCTGTTTATTTACTTTCCCCCAATAGTGCTTTATAGTGTATCCTACAAATAGGATTCAAGCATTAAAATTTCTGCCTGAAAATTGACCAAACTCCCCAGAATCAACCTTTTTGTATCACATTAGAACTTTGCAGCTGGTTGTCTATGCAGACACTGGCCTGAGTCTCTCTAACAGTTTTCTGTAAGTGAAGACAGAGGTGATTTAATCGGATCATTTTTAAGGACTATTAATGACAACTGGCTAATGTTAATGGCTGCTTTATCTTTGATATTGACATTTAAGGTAGCCAATTAAGTGTTCTTGACAGGTTTATTCAGAAATGACAGGATTTAGATTTAAAAGCTCTTATTAAAAGTTAAGGAAATACAAAAATCAAGGAAAGAAAGAAAATACCTTCCTGTTTCTGCTTTTTTTTCTTTTCACTGATCAGTGCGATGGAGTACAGATAGATTTAATAAACATCTCTCTGGAAGGAATTGCTATTTTGAACATACCGAGCATGCATGGAGGATCCAATCTTTGGGGAGAGTCTAAGAAAAGAAGAAGCCATCGCCGAATAGAAAAAAAAGGGTCTGACAAAAGGACCACGCTCACAGATGCCAAAGAGTTGAAGTTTGCAAGTCAAGGTAAGTTTTCTAAAATTAAAGATTTTTCCATTGCACTATAAAAGTCAATATATCTTTGCAGTTGTATTGTTTATATTATCCAATTATCCGGTGTGATTAAATTGTATCATAATACATTCTAAAATCGTGTATAAACTGGCTATATTTATTGTGGATTTTTTTTTTTTCCTATTCTACTTTGTCTATAGCTCTTACCTCAGTAAATAAAATACATGTGGATATTTATTGGATAGTAAAATAGTATATATTGTAGATTAAGATCTTCCTCTTATTGTACACAGTCTCCATCTAGAATGAGCTTGTCTTGTTCAGGATGTTTGAGCTGTTTTAACAAGGGCCTTATAAAGGCTTTTCTAAGGTTTGCTGCAAGAGATTTTGTTCTTGCCTATCTTACATTAAGCTATACCACGTATAGTACCATATTTAGATATCCCTGAGCCTTGGTGGTGCAGTGAAGAGCTACAACTGGTAACCAAAAAGTTGGGAGCTCCAATCTACTAGCCGCTCCTTGGAAATCCTGTGGGGCACTTCTACTCTGTCCTATAGGGTCACTATGAGTCCGAATCGACTCAGTGGCAGTGGGTTTGGTTTTTTTTGTTGTTGTTGTTCTTGTTTGTTTTTGGTTTCAGATATCTAAGAATATATTTTGGCTACCAGTTGCTATTTTTCTAGAAAGCTAATAACAAGTAAGAGAACTGGGAAACAGAGCAAAGGCCTCACAAAGCAGGATTAAGTAGCTTTGAATCAAGGCACTATCTTCTTTACCATTTTCTAGTCCAAAAGTATTTTGCATCAGAATCTTAAATTTCATTGAAATATAGTTCATGTTTCATCTATGACACCAAAGTCTTGTTGATAGATTTGTATAAAGATTTCAAAGTTGTAGTATCCTAATAATTGATCATACTCCGATAATTTACCTATATTGTGGTATAACATTTTTTTTACCTTTTGAAGTTTACCTAATACTGCTGATGGCATTAAGGGAGCCAAGAAAACATATTGGTTCAGCTAAGTATAGCAAGGGGACAATTCAAAGAGGTTGCAGCCTTATGAGTCCATTAAAACATAATAGTAATAAAATATGAACATGGTAGAGGGACTTGATAATGGTGGGCATATAGCTTATGTTTGGGAGTCTTCAAATACCTAAGTTTCAGCAGCAGGCAGTGACTGCTATTACATAGAATTTGGTGACCATAATGGTGATAAAGATTGATGGAGAAAGTGGTAGGCATCCCCTTGAATTTAGTACAGCCTGCCAACAACAGGAGGTTTTGATGCTCCTTAAATATGTAGGTGATCCTGAAGAAGTTGTGTAATTTAATACAAGCAAGCTTCTGCCAAATCAATTAAAATGTTTTATACTCATGAATGGAATGTAACTGTATGAAAACATAGAGGAAAATAATTTTTTGAAGATAAAATAGAAAAGAAAGAATAGGTTTGTGCTAGATGAAATTATAAATGAGATGAAAAATTATAGCTATTAATAATATAATATATAATATAATAATTAGCATCCAGGAGTTATTTATATCACTATAGTATTTATTTTATTTAAATTTGAATGTAAGGAACAAAGATTTCTAAGAGGAGTAGTAAAAAAAATTCTAAGTATTTATATTAGTTCAAGGATCATACTAAGGCCAAACTTAAAAGTCTTTCTTCTGAATATATATATACTATGTATTTTGTTATATATGTACTCATTGTCTCCTTCCCAGCAAATATTTTTTACTGTGTATATATACAAAATAATTTCCAGGTTTATTTTTTTATTTGATTCCAACATCTCAATACTTGGCGTTTCCTTTACATGTAGAACAAGTTTCCAGATATTTATCCGAAATCGTTCTCAATGGCTGAGCTGCCAACTACATTCACGTTCTGGGCTGTTTGAAAATCTATAAGACATGTGGTTATGTTGCTCCAAGACAAGTGTCTGTAGAATGTTTCACTTCATTTTAAAACAGAGAGCTACCACAGACATACCGTTTGCCTGGCCTCACTCACCAACTTTGTATGCTTTTCTCAGGAATGCACGTTTGGGATACAGCACAGACAAATCAGCTACAGGTGTTATCACAGACTGTCAGTGCCTATAACTGTAGAGAAAGCTCTCTCTTGCCATTCTGTCTTCTAGCTTTCTATCTGGAACTCTCAGGATCATGTTCTCATAAGTAAAGGGAAAGGAGGAAGTAGAGGCATGCAGGCTTTGTTGCTTAGGAATACATTTGTTTTCGGTACACAGATGAGGAAAACAGCAGAACTCAGCTTTTGAAGGTCATAGTATGACCAAGAGCAGAAGCTCTTTATGACTGATTAGGCTCAACGTTTTGTTCTCTTTTTTAACCGACTACACTTACAGTTTTGATTTAGTTTTATTTCAAGATGATTATGATCTTAACAATAAATGTAACCTTGTGAGCTTTGTGTGAAAAAACACACTACTATGTATAATTTTTTTTTTATGTATGCGACAGTGTTTCCTTTTTATTAATCTTATCAAGTAATTTTTTTAAAAATGTATGTATTTTGCAATAGAAGAAACAAAGCTATTTCAAAATGCTTCTGTCTTTATTTCATGTTTATTTCTGTTAACTCTTAAATCTGATACTTAACTATAGTCAGATATAAAATTTGCTATTTAAGACATCTGTCTGTGTCCCTTTCTTAAATGGCAATATCTTCTTTTACTTGATTTTGTTTTCAATTTCTTTACCTCAAAACAATGATAGTATTAAGTGTGAGGGTCAGTCACTATTATAAATCTAAATTTATTTTCAGCTTTTCACAAACTAATTAGAAGCACTGACTTCTAATATAACTCTAGTCCAACAAGGTTTTTTTGCTTTTTGTTTGTTTTTAATCTATATTGAAGTTAGTATATTCCACTATTAAAGAAAAATCAGGAAAAAAATGAAAAATTTAATAACGTGACTTTCTTTTTTTCAGAAAAATTTTTTTTTAAATAGTAACTAACAACTTTTTTCATATGCTTCTCTAAAAAATTACCAAAAGTTTAAACTAAACTATTACAGTGTAAGATGGAAACATATTTCTATAAACTTCAGAAAAATTTTTTTTTCTGGTAAGCATATATAACTACATTCATGTCTTAGATACAATTTGTTTTTATTTAATAAACATAGTCAAATTAGGAAAAAATGTTTACATTTTTGTTTTGAATTTAAGAACTGACATACATCAAAAGATACAAGATCCAATTTAGAGCATTAAATTCTCATTTATAATATGCAGTACATGATGTGGGACTCCTGCACACTTCGTTGGCTTTCAACCTTCGAGGTCACTCACAGCTTAAGATCCAGATCACCCTTAATTAATAAATTCATTCTTTGGGAATTTACTGTTAATTCAGAACCGACAAAAATTATAAGTAATTCATTTAAATAAATGATCGTTCCAGCAAAATACTCTAAAAATGGTTGGATGCAGCTCTGAAGCATGTTCACACTCACTCACCTAATTCAGAAGACATATTCTTTGTGTTGTTTCATTATAAACACATCTGAGTGTGTTATGTATATATAAACATAGTCTTTAAGCGAAATTGTAAAGTCGGCCAAGTTTCTTTTCATGCTTTTAGCCTCCTTAATATTCAATCATCTTTCCCATTTCCTTCAGTTTCCAAGTTCATCTTTGCCTCCCCCCCTTCTGAATTAAATCTAAACCTCAGAAAGATGTCTAATAAATTCATTCACATTAATGTATAAATGACTGATTGCAGATGAAAGTAGAGGTATTTGCATTTTAAAAGAAATAAAGGCCTTCAGCTAAAACATTATTTTTCAAATCATGTTCCACTGAGTTATAACTGCAATCCTTCAGCAGTAGTTCAGTAAAAACTTGGTTCAGTTTCATTATTGCCATGTACTTAAACAATTAGAAAAAAAAAAAAAAGCTATACTAAAAGCACAGACTAAATTGTGCACTATAAAAATATTTTACACTATTAACAATTCTCAAATCATCAATTTGTGTTACCAAAGTAAATGTATCTGTGCATATTTAATGAGGAAAATAGCACAAAAGGTATATAACCACAACAGCACATGTGACCTATGCACAATTAAAAGGCTGCCAAACTCAGGTGACTTTGTTTGGCACAAGCACCAAACATTGCATAAAAATCAACGAAAGTGCCTGTTTTCCTGTGTATACTTTTACCAAAAATACAGTAAAATATTTTTCAAAAATCAATGAAAGTAAAAACAAGGTGACAATACTAATACATTCCATAAAAATGTAAATCATGTTTTAGAAATACTTCAATCATAAAGAAGTTGCATTAGTTAAAATATCTCTAAAGGATATGCTTGTATCAGTTTATATATTAATTTCACCTTTATCAGAGATGGATTGTGTTGTAAATATGCTCACAACTGCAGCCAAAGATCAAGCAATGAAATTGACTTAACCTATCAGCTAAATATGCAGAAGAAAATAACTTCAAAAAATTGAAACTTTGAGTGAATATCTGACAGAGATAGCAAGTGATGTTACATATATTTTTTTTTTGGTAGAGTTGAAAAAATTATGCTAAAAAACATCTTTGAAAAATAATTTTTTTAACCAAATAGTAAGAACTTCTTGAGGAATGTGAGCAGTTTTTAGTTATTCTAATTGATGTAACTTTGTTGATACAAGCCTATTATTCCGTCTTCCAGTACTGGAATCAGAATAGTTTGAGACTGACAAATGAGATGTAGAAAGTTGGTACCTTTTGACATTACATATTTTTCTTGATCAGAATATTCTCAACACCACAGAACCAAAACAAAATGCAGAAATCAATAAAAAAAAAAAATGGGATGGTTAAGACATTGCAGCTGCCTTCATCAAAATAGCTCCATTACTCTCATAGATTGACTATATTGAAAGTGTTAGCAATTTGAATCTCTAATGTAAATTTATACAAATAAAATATTGATTCATTTTTTACTTACTGGTTTTTAAATATTGCTTTATTTGCAAACAAACAAACAGTAAGTTTACTGCTTAAAAAAGTTTGAAAACCACTGAGCAAAAATAATTATATTCAAACCAGAGAGTTTCAAGCACTTCCCAAAAGGGAGGTAATGCTCGGTACAGCTAAACTTCCTGTTTGAAACCTCATTAAGTAGGTGACTGTCTGTGCCACATATGGATACAATTAGCCAGGTGTCAGTCATACAAACGTTTATTTTAAAAACTAATTAACATGTTATATTGTCCCACCCACCAGGATATTTTAATTGATTTGGTTCACATTTACCAATACTTATTCTTTTATGTGGGCAGAATTTCCCAAAGTGCAGCATGTACTACATTAATGGAAAAGAAGATCATTTAGGTGATACGTGGATAAATATTTTGAAGTTTAATAGTTATGTATTTTTTATTATAGTCGTATTCTATTTATGACAAGGCATGCTGGTTTGCTGGGTTTTTATTTATAGTAGTAATTCAGTTTTTTTTTTTAAATGAATCCATTTAAGTAAAAATAGAGTAAAAAGAATAAATAATGCAGGAAGTACATAGATACAGCAAATATTGTGAAGGTAGTACAAGAATGACTAAAGCTTAGAAAACTGCACTAGGGTAGTGGTTGTAGTTTATCACCTCATGTCTTAATATCACCACCTCATATCATTTGCATAGCCCCATGTGTGAATGTTGTTGTTAGTTGCCGTGAATCGATTCTGACTCACGGCAACCCCATTTGTTACAGTACTACACCATAGGGTTTTTTTGGCTGTAATCTTAACAGAAGCAGATTGCCAGGGCTTTCTTCGGCAGAACTGTTATATGGGTTCAAACCGCTAATCTTTAGGCTACCAGTCAAGCACGAACTATTTATGCCACCTAGGGACCATTGTGAATGAATATTTGCTGTAAATGTTATTTAGACTCTTCATCATCTTCTTGCATAAAAAATACTATACCACAGTTCCTCCTGAACATGGTTATCTGTACAGTTCATGTGCAGTATGTCCTCCCAACCCAACCTATTGTCTCTGTGCAGCATACTTAGAGAAGACCATGCCCTTGAAGATTCAGAGGGGTAAGACTGTGCGTCTGGTTGGCTGTCAAGAAGTCCCCACATTAAGTGACTTTATTATTATTTTAAACTCCCAGATAGTAAGAAGAAAAAAGATACGGCATCCAAACCATTTTGACCAAAGAAAATAAATGAGATGATATCTGTGAAAGCTTGGCAAAACTTGAATTTATTTTGTCTCTGAATATATATAAGGTTACTGGCTTCAGTGTCTCCATCTTAAAAATGGAAATGGTAAATTCTGGAAGACTTTTGATTAACCTATGTGCACTGTACATGGTATTGCCCATAAAATTGCATAAACAACATTTAAGTCATAAGATTCTGAAACTCGCTGTACCTTCTAAAAGTTATACATATTTAATTTGATAATAATGGGCATTTGTCATTATTACCAATTTTTCTAAGCATTTTGTGGGTTATTTAGGGTAATTTAGAAGGCAGTGTTTTAAATTGTCTAAATATAACTGCAACGTTCATTTTAGAGCTGTAGATGATGTCTTCGGCATTCAAACACTGGCAAGCAGAACAATTTCCAAGCATTTAAATTCATCTATTAAATCAATTAAATTTAGAAACAAGAGAATGACTTCATACAGCATTATTATACCTAGATGTTAAATTGTTGAAAAAGATCATGGCATTTGAGATGTTGCCTTTCACACAAAAAAGCATATATTAATATAATGATAATTTCATTAGGTGAAATAGATCCAAACATTTGCTACCTAATAACCTTTAAGGGGATGTCTCAAAGAGTTTCTAATTGTATGTTGATAAACTATCTCCTTTGAAACTTTCCAGCAATGGGTGATGTAAATAATAGCACATTTTTAATAAAGTCATTGAAATTTGAAAATTGCTCTTTGCAATTTAAGATTGCATTATATGCCTAGGTATCTTTATGTGACCGTTCTCTGATATTTTTCACAAAGTGCATGCCATCAAAGCTTATAAAATAGAAACAAAAAAATAAAGAATGTTAGAGTTATTTCTTACATAAAATATGTAAAATTAGAAATGTACTTTCAAATATAAGACCACTTATCGAGGGCACTGGTTTTTTTTTTTTTTTTTTTTTAGTCAAAGTAACCTTCTCTTTGGTCTGGTTGTCGTATAAAAGCGTGTACATTATTAAGAAGCATTTATAAAGTTTCTATTTGACATAGCACTATAAAAACTGCGGAGAAACTGCTAGTCTCCTAAACATTTGAAAAACAGAATCTAGAAATATGAATAAATGTGTATTTTAGGAACTGAAACTCTAGATGACAATCATTAGACTATCATTCCATCCCTTCTGGATCTATATAAACTACCTCTTTCTGTAGCTATCATCATTGCCCTTCTTTCCCTGTTTAACAGTCAAATTTTCAAAACCTGACATGCAGTGTAAGTCTAGATACAACCTCACTCATGTGAATCGCTTAATGGCAGAATTGGTAAAGCAGCAAAATTATTTTGGGTTGAATATAACAGTTAAATACTCATTTAAATAGAAAGTGATATTTTCTAATGCATAAAGTGAGATCATTGTCTTTAAGGATTCATTCCTGGATCCAAATTGAAATTAGAGAAAATCCAAAGAACAGGTATATAGGAATGACAGCACTGGAAGTGACTTGTTTTCACATAATGACTCTGGGGAAAGTTGACAAAAATAAGTTTTTAGTAGCAGTTGCACTTTGGAAGACGTATGAATTGGCGATCAGTGTAACAGGGATAAGAGGAAGAAGGAAAGACATTTGTTAACCTGAAGGTTTTAATTAGGCTCAGGCTGTTATCTTACCTGTCTTCTGAGATGAAATACCTTCTTTGTTTTACAAATGCTAAATGCTGTCCTGGGGCCCTTCTACATTCTAGCTATTGATTTTAATTGTAACTGCAGAGAAAGATGAGAAATGTGAATGCTTTAAATGGTCATTTTCTATAAGATATTGATGTCTGTTATCGGTGATAAAATTATCAGCTTCTGTGTTTCTGTGATACATGTATCTAATGCTGAAAGTAATGGCAGCTCATCTACACAAGCTAAGGCTGTGTGATAATTTTAAGTAAATTTAGTGTATGCGATTGTAGAAATAGAAAAGAGATTTCCAGGTTAAATAAATATTGTGTGAATATATAAGCCTCAACTAAATAAGTAACACTCTTAGAACATGATTTCAAATGTTAGTCACATAAAGTTTCCAAATACGGGACCATCTATAGAAAAGTTTGCTAAATATAAAGCCCTGTATTTGCAGATGATGAACTACGGTTCATCTAATAGATGTCTCCTGAGAAAATTGCAATGATTTTTTTCTCATAATTAGGACATAGAACAATAAAGTAAGGAGGATTATTAAAAGTTGAAAACACAAAAGAACTATTTGACATTAACTACAAAAATTGTTAAACATAGTCCTAGTTCTGGTTTTGCCTGCATTAGTATTAAAACTCACATTTTCTTTCCCATTGTGATAGAAAATAATGACCAAGAAAAACTATAACCTAAATGAGAATGAAACTTCAATTGTGCCATCTTGAGGGGTATCTCACTTAGAAATTTAGTCACAACAAGGTGTATGTTGGACTTTTGTTTTAGTTTTCTTCATATGTATACATATTTTTTTTTTTTTCTTCTGGCTACCTTAATGAATGTGATGAGGTAGCCATCGTCTAACACCTGGCTCTTCTTGCAAACATCCGTCTAACTACTGAGAGGTACTGGGGTGTCTGGTAGAGAGCAAAGCAACCTGTTGCTTGAAAGATTCAAACCCCACCATCTATTCAGTAGCTCTCAACTGCGTGAATTTGAGTCAATCAAAGTAACTAACCACTGGAATTCTGTTGCCATGAATTTAGTTTCCGTGAATCTAGCATTTTATTATCTAGAACTAATTAATATATAAACTGGACAGTGTCCAGCCCACTGTTTTTGAGGAAATCAGTAGAGATTCATACAAATCACTAATCCCCACATCCCTGCCTCCCTCACTGAATAAGCATTCTTCCAGCTTAATAAAAATAGTTCCATTGCTCTTCCTTTGACGAACTGTGAATTTATAAATTCAGTGTTTTTTGTGTCTGTTTTAGGTTATGTCTGTTGGCTGCTGTCACCTATTAATCAGGTTAAACTAAATATTGAAGCCTGGATATTATAAGGTGAGAGCCATTTGAAATAAAACTAAAAAAACTCCTCCGTGGATAAACATGACTAATTTAAATGAGCCCTGGGGAGCTTTTTGGGGAAAGTTCAAATGCCTGATGAATGCCTCCCTGTTATTCTAATTATCCCATTATATGGCACAAAATAACAATCTCATTTCATCCTTTTCTATTTACAAAGCCACTCCCATTATCATTATATTTTACCTGTTCAAGACCTGAAAGATTGCTCCTCGTCGAGAGATTCATTAGAAGAGAATAATTACATTATATTTCACAGATTGGCAGAAAGAAAATGTATCTTTGAACAATTCCATTTCCCTGAACAGTTGTTCATTTTAGGTGGAAGACAGGTCCATTAAGTACCTTCTACCCTTTTTAAACATGTCAAAGCTAACTGTTAATATTGAAATTAGTAATTTTGTTCTGATTTAACAAAACAATCAGTTGCTCTTTGTAGATCTCAGTTTCTATGCTGAAACACAAATACAGCAAATAGTATTTTCACCAAATAATATTGAGTAAGAAAAAGTATTTAAAATGCTTCTTGTGCACAAAGATTTAATTCAAGTCTTTTCTGAGAATTAAAGGACTTCACATACTGACTTTTTCTTGCTGATGCTTGAGAGTATATAGTTCTAAATCCAAAAACTACATAAAATGTATTTTCTTGCTAAGTCTCTGGCATTCAAATTTTCAGAGTATCTTGTTAGAAAAATAGTAAAGAGATAGAAAATCAACCAATATAAAAGATTATTCCATTTTTAGATTTATTGAAAGAGAGGTTCATGGGATTTGTGATTAAAGGTCTTTTCAAAATAAAAGGGAGTCGTGCACAAAAAGGTGTGACTTCAAAAGAAAATAGGTCTGAGACATGCCACTTCATATTTGAACTTATTAGTGCTGTGAAACAAACTATCCATGATCACATGAAAGTGGATACCTTAACTCTTATTCTAAATCTCTCTGGTAACTAATTGCTTGAGCAATAACAATATGATAGATTAATCACTGTGGTTTTGCCAGACTTTATATACGTAATGACCAGCGCTTTCTTCCCAAGAGTCATATTGTAGCCCTCTCTTCACAATATCACTCCGGCCAGTCCACAAAGACTGAAGTAAGTACAAGACACCTAGTGAGCTTGTTGTTGTTGTTAGTTTCCAGCAAGTCAATTCTGACTCATGGTAACCTCATGTGTTACAGAGTAGAGAAGTGTTCCTTAGGGTTTTCTTGACTGTAATCTTAAAGGAAGCAGATCCCTAGGCCTTTTCTTCCTTGATACCGCTAGATGGGTTCAAACTGCCAACCTTTAGATTAACAGTGGAGCACAAACTGTGCCACCCAGGAACCTTCTAGTGAGCCTAGTGAGAAGCAAAGGGTCAATATATACATTTACTTTATTTTAAAAAGCTGTTATTTGAATTTAAAAAGACAGTAATTGCATCAAATTTGAATAACAATTTGAAACGTGTGTAGGATTTGAAGAGACCTCAGAGATTCATGATGAATTAACTTGTATGTCTCATTTTAAAAGTATGTAACAAAAAATGTTGACATATTAACAGTACTATTTTGAGTTGAAGGTTGAATCTGAGGTTTTGTACGTTTTTGGAATTTCATATTACAGTGAACCTGTGAGAGGCAGAACTTGACAGGACTGCCTTATTTTTCCAGGTCTAGCAAGTTTTCTGCCTCTGACAGGATGCAGTCTTACCACTTTTCTCTCTCTCATTTTAGTGGAAAATATTTGAGTTTTTCTTCTCTGACAGGTTTCTGCCTTATGCAGATTCCAGCTTTCACAGGTTTTACTATATTTTAAAATTATTAATATATTTTCTGCCCTTTTTTGTGGATCCCTGGGGGTGCAGTGTTTAAGAGCTTGGGTTGACAGTGTAAATCCGCCAGCCACTCCTTGGAAACATGTGGTGCAGTACCACCCTGTCCTGTAGGGTCACTGTAGGTTGGAGTCAACTCAACAACAGTGGGTTTGGTTGGGGTTTTTGTCCTTTTTGTTACTAACACATGTTTCTTCCCCAGAGTTTGTATATGCTGTTTATCTCAATTGCTTTGTGAAGATAGATTATTTTAAATTTTATTGCTTTTTTGGTTTTCATTTTTGCTGTTTGGTTTCTGAATATTTTAGATGCGTTATTTTTGCAAACATTGCTTTTAATCCAAATGTTCACACAAAAGTCAGCAATTAACAAGAGGCTACAGCAGGGGTTTCGTCCCTGAGGTGGGGATGAATGTGCTGTTCGTGGAGGATGCTGAAATGTAACTGCCTTTGCAAGTCAAGAAGCCAAAACATTGCAATCAAACAAGAATGAAATAGATGCATTAGTTCAGGCATAAAAGAATTAAACTAAAAAAAAAAAAATTGGATAGACTTTAATAAATAAGTTTATTACAGTACCAGTGTGTACTCAGGTAAAATGCCTCAGGTTATGTATGTGTGAGAAAATATGCGTGTTCATGTGTGTCTGTGTGGGTATTGACATATGTGTTGACTTTGGTTTATGAGAGAAGTCTAATGGATATAAACCACGCCAAACCTGTTCCCGTCAAGGTCGTTCTGACTCATAGCACCCCCATAGGACAAAGTAGAACTGCCCCATAGGGTTTCCAAGGAGCAGCTGGTGGATTTGAATGCCTACCTTTTGGTTAACAGCCGAACTCTTAACCACTATGCCACCAGGGCTCACTAATGGATATGCAGATATCAAAATAAAGCACTTGGACACAAGTTATTTTAAAAGTCCTAATTAGAAAGCCAGGCAACTCAACCATTGCTTTAGGAGAAAGTCAGGAGAATTTTATTTTTGTTTTAATTGAGAAAGGAGAGACTCAGAGAGAATAAGCCTTTAAAAAACAAAATACTGCCCCAGTTATCCCAAGGGGGAAAAAGGGAGGGCAGGGAGGGCAGTGAAAAAGGATAAAGAAGGGAATTATTATTTTCCTGTCTTCACTTTCTTTTCTTCCACTATATATCATCCTTTGAGAATTTTTTTTCTTCAGATGTTGTCGCTCTCCTCCAGATAAGAAGGCCCATTCTGTAGTGACCCATGCCACAGTAGCTAACAATTCATTCTCTTGTCTGGCACTTGTAGCATGTTTACACCTACTTATGAATCGGAAGACTGTACCTTCTGAAGGTCAGTTGGAAAAATTTTTTTCCGTACTGTATTGACTTTTCTTCCTTTTTTGGTTTTAAGTCTTCCTATGAGGTGTGTGATAAAAAAAAAAAAAAAAGAAGTTAGCATATTCCATAGGCAAGTAAAAAATAAAGGAATAAATTAATATCATGCTGATAGTTTATCTTTCACAGAATTACCTTCTCAACCCAAGATGTCTGCCTCCTACTTTCTTTCTTTTCAAATCTTTTGCCTGATAGGAAAGAAGTTTGAAATGGACATTGAAGGTCAATGAATTTCTTACAGATAAGCTTTTGTCTATAATTTGCTAGACCATAATTACATAGCTATAAGTTGTAGATAAAAAGATAAAGAAATTTGTGACGTCAAATCAGTTATTAACTTGGCCACGATTGTTTTATAACGTGTATGATCTATATCTACAGGGTTGCTATGAGTCAGAATTGACTGGACAGCAATGGGTTTTTTTTTTTTTTTTAATTGGGATAAACACTGTCCTGATTTGTCTACCTCACAGAGTGATTTGTGTATCTCAGTACATTATAAACAATGATTTACTAACAGAAATGTAAGATGGTCTTAGTATTATTGTTACATAAACTTGTAATACTATCCTTCTAGAATATGTGAAGCACTTCCAACTTTCGACCCACGTTTGTGAGAGAGGTTGTCTTAGTTATCTAGTGCTGCTAGAACAGAAATACCACAAGTGGATAGCTTTAACAAAGAGAAGTTTATTTTCCCACAGTAAAGTAGGCTAAAAGTCCAAATTCAGAGTGTCAGCTCCAGGGGAAGGCTTTCTATCTCTGTCAGCCTTTTCATCAATCTTCCCCTAGAGTAGGAGCTTTTCTGCACAGGGACCCTGGATCCAAAGGATGCGCTTTGCTCCTGGCATGGCTTTCTTGGTGGTATGATGTCCCCCTGTCTCTCTGCTGTCTTCTTTTATATTTCAAGAGATTGCCTCAAGACACAATCCAGTCTTGTAGACTGAGTCCTGCCTCACTAACACAACTGCCGCCCATCCTCCCTCATTAAAATCATACAGGCAGGATTTACAACGTATAGGAAAATCACACAATGCTGGGAATCGTGGCCCAGCCAAATTGATACGCACATTTTTGGGGGATGACATAATTCAATCCATGACACAGATGGCAGAGGTTGAAGGTGATTCTCCAACTATTGAAGCAAAGCTAACTAGCCATTCTAGGAGGTAATCTTGGCACAACAGATTTATATAAAATATAGAATCAGTACTTCACATTATTAGAACAGTCTCCTTTTCTGAAAAACTATATTAGGATTAAAATAGTGGAGTTTTCAAGACTTGAAATCTTTGAAATGAAATCTGTGGAGGACTAAGGAATTCTGAGTCTCTTTTGAATTATAATAGTCACTTATTCTAATTTCTCAAGAAAGGGATAATTCCTATTAGAATATTTGTACTAATAAAAACTTATTAGAATCCAGTCAACTCTTTTCCTCTGTTGAAGTAATGGAAATATCTTGTTTAGGCAGTTATTTTCATTTGTACCTTTCTTCCTCATAGAGAAATCGTGTAATATAATGCTTGTTTTCTGCACACCCTTTGGTTACACTCCTCTGTCTCCTGTGTTTCATACAAAAATGGTGGTGGCTACAGTACTGATTCTCTGACAGCCGCTTAAGTAAATCGCTCATAACCACTCCCACTGATTCAGCAGCAGAGACCAAGTTACCTCAGTGACCTGTTCAGGTGATACCTGCTGCTCTTAAATTTTTGTTTCCCTCCTGGCAGTGCAATACATTGCTGGTAATTCACAGACAAGTTTATAAAAGCCCTCTCTGTACAGGAAAGCACAAGCTGCCTAACAAATTAACGACATTGTGAGGTGCCGCCTGCTGGGGTGAAAATAAATTGTAAGAGAGAACAGGGGACAGTTAATGGGCCCTAGCTATGCTGCAAAACTCTTCAAACTGGTGCTGACTGTGTGCCAATGACTGTCAACAAGATTTATGGCACTTTAACGTAGACTCAGTAAGAATGGAAAGGTTGAGGAAGTTCTAGCAACTCTTACTAGGCAACAGGGTTACTGTGTCAACACAGGTCACTCACAACTCACAGTGAAACTTTTCATGGTCATAAGACTGAATCTATATTTTGTTGTTCTTGCATGTGTTGTTGTATTGATAATGATAATGCTGCTATTTTTCTAGAAATGATCAGTGACTTAACAGATTATGATTTCATTAACACTTTTTTTTTTCCTCAGTCTAATTGTTAGCTTGATTAACTGATGGTTTCTGTCTTCATCAGGAATTGTGTAGGATGGACAGAATTTTAAACTGCATGAAACTAGCTCAGCTCTTGAGTTAAGCTTGATTGCCCTTGCGCTAACTCTATATTTTATAAGCCTAGTTGATAAGTCCCCCACGTGTCTGTCAGTTTGTCATACTATGAGGGCTTGTGTGTTGCCATGATGCTGGAAGCTTTGCCACTGGTATTCAGATACTAGCAGGGTCACCCATGGAGGACAGGTTTCAGCTGAGCTTCCAGACTAAGACACACTAGGAAAAAGGACCCGGCAGTCTACTTCTGAAAAGTATTAAAAACCTTATGAATAGCAGCAGAACATTGTCTGATATAGTGCTGGAAGATGAGCCCCCCAGGTTGGAAGGCACTCAAAAGATGACTGGGGAAGAGCTGCCTCCTCAAAGTAGAGTCGACCTTAATGATGTGGATGGAGTAAAGCTTTTGGGACCTTCATTTGATGATGTGGCAGGACTCAAAATGAGAAGAAACAGCTGCAAACCTCCATTAATAATCGGAACCTGGAATGTATGAAGTATGAATCTTGGAAAATTAGGAACCATCAAAAATGAAATGGAACACATAAACATCGATATCCTAGGCATTAGTGAACTGAAATGGGCTGGTATTGGCCATTTTGAATCAGACAATCATATAGTCTACTATGCTGGGAAGGACAACTTGAAGAGGAATAGTGTTGCATTCATTGTCAAAAAGAACATTTCAACATCTATCCTGAAGTACAATGCTGTCAGTAATAGGATAATATCCATACACCTACAAGGAATACCAGATAGTATGACTATTATTCAAATTTACACACCAACCACTAGGGCCAAGCATGAAGAAATAGAAGATTTTTTTTATCAGCTGCTGCAGTCTAAAATTGACCAAACATGCAATCAAGATTCACTGATAATTACTGGTGATTTTAATGCAAAAGTTGGAAACAAAGAAGAAGGATCAGTAGTTGGAAAATATGGCCTTGGTGATAGAAAAAATGCTGGAGACCGAATGATGGACTTCTGTATAACCAACAACTTCTTCATTGCAAATACCTTCTTTCACCAACAAAAACGACGACTATATTATACACATGGACCTCACCAGATGGAACACACAGAAATCAAATTGACTACATCTGTGAAAGGAGATGATTGAAAAGCTCAATACCATCAGTGAACAAGGCCAGGGGCTGACTGTGGAACAGACCATCAATTGCTTATATGAAAGTTCAAGCTGAAACTGAAGAAAATCAGAGCAAGTTCACGAGAGCCAAAATATGACCTTGACTATATCCCACCTGAATTTAGAGACCATCTGAAGAAGAGATTTGACCCATTGAACACTGGTGACCAAAGACCAGATGAGTTGTAGAATAACATAAAGGACATCATACATGAAGAAGGCAAGAGGTCATTGAAAAGAGAGGAAAGAAAGAAAAGACCAAGATGGATGTCGGAGGAGATTCTGAACTTGCTCTCGAATGTTGAGCAGCTAAAGCAAAAGGAAGAATTGATGAAGTAAAAGAACTGAACAGAAGATTTCACAGGGCAGCTCGAGAAGACAAAGTATTTTAATGACCTGTGCAAAGAGCTGGAAATGGAAAACCAAAAGGGAATAACATGCTCAGTGTTTCTCAACCTGAAAGAACTGAACAAAAAATTCAAGCCTCGAGTTGCAATAGTGAAGGATTCTATGGGGAAAATATTAAATGACGCAGGAAACATCAAAAAAAGATGGGGGAATACACAGAGTCATTATACCAAAAAGAATTAGTCTATATTCAACCATTTCAAGAGGTAGCATATGATCAGGAACCAACTGTACTGAAGGAAGACGTCCAAGTTGCTCTGAAGGCACTGGTGAAAAACAAGGCTCCAGGAATTGATGGAATATCAAATGAAATGTTTCAGCAAACGGATACAGCATTGGAGGTGCTCACTCGTCTATGCCAGGAAATGTGGAAGACAGCTTCCTGGCCAACTGACTGGAAAAGATCCATATTTATGCCTATTCCCAAGAAAGGTGATCCAACTGAGTGTGGAAATTATAGAACAATACCATTAATATCACACGCAAGCAAATTTTGCTGAAGATCATTCAAAAATGGCTGTAGGAGTATATCGACAGGGAACTGCCAGAAATTCAGGCCGGTTTCAGAAGAGGATGTGGAACCAGGGATATCATTGCTGATGTCAGATGGATCCTGGCTGAAAGCAGAGAATACCAGAAGGATGTTCACCTGTGTTTTATTGACTATGCAAAGGCAAATTATGGATAACACTGAGAAGAATGGGAATTCCAGAACACTTAATTGTGCCCATGAGGAGCCTTTATATAGATCAAGAGGCAGTTGTTCAGGCAGAACAAGGGCATACTGATTGGTTTAAAGACAGGAAAGGTATGTGCCAGGGTTCCATTCTTTCACCATACCTATTCAATCTGTATGCTGAGCAAATAATACTAGAAGCTGGACTATACGAAGAAGAACGGGCATCAGGATTGGAGGAAGACTTATTAACAACCTGCGTTATGCAGATGACACAACCTTGCTTGCTGAAAGTGGAAAGGACTTGAAGCACTTACTAATGAAGATCAAAGACCACAGCCTTCAGTATGGATTGCACCTCAACATAAAGAAAAAAATCCTCACAACTGGTCCAGTGAGCAACATCATGACAAACGGAGAAAAGATTGAAGTTGTCAAGGGTTTCATTTTACTTTTATCCACAATCAACAGCCATGGAAGCAGCAGTCAAGAAATCAAAAGACACATTGCATTGGTTAAATCTGCTGCAAAGGACCTCTTTAAAGTGTGGAAGAGCAAAGATGTCACCTTGAAGACTAAGGTGCACCTGATCCAAGCCATGATATTTTCAATCGCATCATATGCATGTGAAAGCTGGACAATGAATAAGGAAGACTGAAGAAGAATTGATGCCTTTGAATTGTGGTGTTGGCCAAGAATATTGAATATACCACGGACTGCCAGAAGAAAGAATAGATCTGTCTTGGAAGAAGTACAACCAGAATGTTTCTTATAGGCAAGGATGATGAGACTGCGTCTTACATACTTTGGACATGCTGTCAGGAGGGATCAGTCTCTGGAGAAGGACATCATGCTTGGCAAAGTACAGGGTCAGTGGAAAAGAGGAAGACCCTCAATGAGGTGGATCGACACAGTGGCTGCAACAATGGGCTCAAGCACAACAATGATTGTAAGGATGGTTCAGGACTGGGCAGTGTTTCGTTCTGTTGTGCACAGGATCGCTATGAGTCGGAACCGACTTGATGGCACCTAACAACAACAACAAGTTGATAAGTTTTTAAAAACCATTTTATAATGGGCTATACATATTTTAATGGAGAGATAACTAGTAACAATCATGTTAAAACCAGAAATGCCAGTACCATAAGCCGTTTGTCCAATACCTTAATACATGCACAGCCAATCTGATTTTTGACCACTTCTTCTTACCCTCCTCCTCAGGCCAAATGGGCTTTTTTAGTGTCACTTTTTTTTTTCTATACACCATGCTGCTCCCTGGAAACCCTATGGAACAGTTTTACTCTGTCCTCTAGGGTTGCTGTGAGTTGGGATCGACTCAACGGCAATGGGTTTTTTTGTTTTGGTATACACCAAGCATGATACCATCTCGGAGGCTTTGCCTTGATGTCTTTGTGCATGTCTTTGGATGTACATTTATATACCTTTCTTGGATCTATACCGAAAGGTTGGTTGTTCAAACCCACTCAGAGACACCTTGAAATCCAGGTCACGACTTTGAAAACCCTATGAATTGCAATTCTGCTCTGCGCATATGTGGTTGCCATGAATTGGAATTTACTGGATGGCAACTAACAAGAACAACAGGATATGTACAGGTTCAACTTAAGTAGACACTCCCCAAAATGGTTGTACTGATTTGCTGTCCAACCAGCAGTGCATGAGAATTCCATTTGCTCTATATAACCACCAGCCCTTTCTGCAGTCTTTTTAAATTGAACCCTGTGATTTATTGTGTTTCAAGTATGTATTTTACTGATGACTAATGTGGAGGACCCCTGCTGGCAGAACTCAGGTGCTAACCAAAATGTTGGCAGTTCGAATCCACCAGCCTCTCCTTGGAAACCCTAGAGGACAGTTCTACTCTGCCCTATAGGGTTGCTATGAGTAGGAATAGACTTAATGGCAACAGATGTGGTGTGGTTTTTAATGATGTAGAATACTTTGTGTGTGTGTGTGTGTGTGTATGTGTTTATTTTCCAGGCTATTTGGGTATCCCCTTTTGTGAAATGTATAAGCCTTTTGTCCATTTTTTTTGTTAGTTTTATTTTTTAATACTTGAAAGAACTGGAGTTATGTTTTGGTTCCATGTATCATACATATATTCTCTGCCTTTCTAATTTGCCTCTTTACCTTCTTAATTATAATGTCTTTTGTAAAAAAGAACATCTTAAATTTACTGAAGCTCAATATATTAATTTACTTTATCATTACCGCTTTTTTAGCTTGTGGTTAGTGTGTTTCTATCCTTTTAAAATTGCTAATTGTAATAATAGTGTGGGGACGGTGTTTGACCTCCCCTAGCTTCACAAGGGGGAAGGAAAATCAAGATCAACAGCCCAAGACTGATTTCTATGAGGCTGTGGTCAGCCATGCCACTTCTCTCCACCATCTTTACCAATTCTGACACCAACCATCCCTCTTACAACACTTTTTACTTCTCTGCTGTGTTCAATAATTCATTGCAACGACCACACAGAACTCACAGACAATACTAACGATTATGGGGTTTATTAGGGAAATAATATGTTATAATTCAGGCTCAGGAATGCTCAGGATACAGTTCTTCCATCAGGACAGCTTCTTTCCAGCCTTAGCTCACAGGCATGCCTCTCCCTGGCCCTAGGCCTCTGCCGAAAGGCTCTCAGCTTTCTTGCTGCATAAGCCGGGAAGCCCACTGTACGGTCTCTCCTATGTTCTCTCCTGCCACCACTTCTCTGCCACTGCTTCTTGCCGTATTCAAGGTTATATCTCCCTTTCTGTCTTCTGGGTTCAGGAGATTCTCAATGCAGGGATCCCGGGCCCAAAGGATGTGCTCTCTGCTCCTGGCTGGTCTTGGTGGTGGTAGGATCTTCTCTTCTGGCATCTGGGTTGGCTCATTTCAAGCCCAGCAGGATAGCAAAAGTGGCCAATCCCTATGGTGGGCCACAATTACCCTGTCACACGGTCCCGCCCAAACACTTGGGTGGGAGTTAGGAGACATGGTTAGAAAGGCCACATAAAAGTGATCCATTGCACTGCACTTGTTATTTTCTAGAGCCTTTATGTGTTTAACTTTAGCATTTAGGTGAAACTGATTTTGTGTCAGTTTTAAGGTCCAGGCCAAGAATAATTTCTATTTTTTTTTTTTTTATATCATTAGCTAATTGTCACTGCACTATTTATTGAAAAGTCTTCTTCCCCACTAGTGAGTGGTATAATCATCTTAATTCAAGTGTCCATTTATGTGTTGATTTATTTCTGGACTCCATATTACACACTAGGAGTCACTATACTTTTTCTGTAAAGTGTTAGATCATAAATATTTTAAGATTTGTGTGACCAGATGCTCTCTGGTTCACCTACTCAGCTCTGCCATAGTACTGTGAAAGTAGCCAAAAAAATGTATTAATAAATGGGCATTGCTTTGTTCCAATAATACTTACAAAAACAGCAGGAAAGATTTGACACAGGAACCATAGTTTGCTGACACCTGTTCTGCGCTGCCTGCAATACCTACAATAGACACTAGTCTATCAAACACTATGCTAAAGCTACCCTAATGAATGTTTTATTCTTTGAGAACATACTGTTGCAATTTCTTACACATTTTAAAACTAGCTTGTTAATATCAGCCCCCCAAAATAATAATAATAACTGCAGAGACGTTGATTAAATAGTTTTAATCAATTTAGTGAGAATTGAAATATTTACAGTCTGAAATATTTACTCTTAATTTATGAACATGGTATATCTTTCCATTTAGATTTTTTTAGTATCTTATAATAATACTTGTTTTCTCTGTAGTGTTCATATTCCTAAATATATGATCCTTTTTTGATGTCATTCTAAATACTATCTTTTTTAACATTTACTTTCTAATTGTTTTTTGCTGTTACATAGAAATACAAAACGTATCAGTTATAATAGTGTACCAAGCAGATTATTTTGGATTTTCAGTGTGTGTAATCATTTCATCTATGAGTAAAGACAATTTTATTTCCTCTTTTTTTTTAATCCTTACACCTTTTCATGTTCCTTTCTTATGTATCTGATTCCTACAATACAATGCTGAATGTGAGTGGTGATAGTGGACGTGGTTGACCAGTTCTCGATAATAGGTGTAGGATAAAGATTTCGATATCTTACCGTTTATATGATGTTTGCTATATACTTTTATACATACAGCTTATCAAATCAAATATTATACCTTTTATCCCAAGTACGCTAAGAGTTTTATTATAAATGAGTGTTGGATTTGATCAGATTCTTATTTGGCATCTATTGAAAAAATAATATGAATTTTCTCCTTTATTCCGTGCATGTGGTGAATTATATCCCTTAATTTTCAAATTTTAAAGCAAACTTGTGCTCCTTAGATTAATCTAGTTAGCATAGTAGATTGTCTTCTTTATGCACCACTGAGTTCAATTTACTAGTATTAGATTTAGAATTTTGCATCAAATTCATGACCTCTTAAAATAGTCTTACTCTGTTCTCTGAGGACACGTAAACTCGAAGTTTTCTTTATGGGAAGGTGAAAAAATTCATTTAAAAAAAAAAAAACAGATAAAACACTATATAGATTCTCCACAGTTCCTCTATGTCAGTTTTGATAAGTTTTATATCTGTTTGTAGAATTCGTCCAGATCTTTTGTGTTTTCAAATCTATTGCCATAAGATCTTTTAAATATTCTCTTATTTTTTTAATATCTATATTTTCTTAAGTTATGCACATTTTCATTCCTTATACTTGTAATATATTTTTCTTCTATTTTCTAAAGATTACACTCCATGTTTGCTCCTCTGAACTTCCTGCTCCTTGCAATAATTGTCCTCACCTTTCTTCTGGCCATTAAGTGCCACCCCTTGATACCTATTATTTAGGGATTTTGTCATTCTCATTTTTGTTTCAGGAATCACAGAATCAATGAATTTCATCTTCTACCATCAGTTTCGTCCTACAAAGGATAGAAGTCAGTGAGCCTCTCAATGATACTGATGCCCCTCTACATAGCACATTTTTTGCTGTTTGGTAGGTGGAGGATCCTTTGATCCAACCTGGTGGTGCAGTTGTTAAGTACTCAGCTGCTAACTGGAAGGTTGGCAGTTCAACCCACCAGCCACTCTGTGGGAGAAAGAGGTGAAAGTCAGCTTCTGTAAATATTTAAAACCACAACCAAACCCATTGCCATCAAGTCTATTCTGAAAGCAGATTGCCACATCTTTCTCCCAGAGACCAGGCAGGTAGGTTCAAACAATCTACCTTTCTGTTGGCAGCCATGCGTTTAACCACTGTGCCATAAGGGCTCCTTGGTAAATATTTACAACCTTGGAAACCCTATAGGACAGTTCTACTCTGTCCTATACAGTAGCTATGAGTTGGAACCTAGCTATGAGTTGGAATCGACTCCACGGCAATGAGTTTTGTCTGTATTCCACCTCCACCACTTGATCTTTAAGTAGGAGCATTGGGGGCATTATCTTGTAAAAAGAGAGGGTAAACTATTTCCCCAATCCCAGAGAGAATCTAGAAGTTCTAGTTTCTGAATTGCATCTATCCAGATATTGATGTCACAACCATAAGAGCCATGATCTTGGCACAAAAGAACTAACTTCTTTGATTTTTTTTTTTTTTTATTTCAGTTTTTACACATTTGTGCTTGGTGTCTTGGTACCTCAATTCTTTTTTTTCAGTGAATACTAAATATCATATATTAGAAGTTATAGATATAATTTGAGGATGACGTTGTCTTTCTCCAAAGAGATAATTGAGCTGAGAACAAAACACCTTAATCAAATCTGATGTTGAGATATTGTAAGTTGTGATTCAGTCTTTATGAGGGCTGTTTTATTTCTGGCTTACTCTTATTCCTTGCGTGCAGGCCTTCAGGATTCCGGACTCATAGACTGGAGTGTTCACCAATGTTATATCCCCATTGTCCCACTCTGAATTGTTTTCTCAGTCTCATGAGACTGTGTAAATCTCTAATTTTATCTTATCCTGTCATTGCTAATAAATTGCAGATGTCACTGTGAGTCAGAATTGACTCCACCGCAATGGGTTTGGTTTGGTTTTCTCAGTGGTTAAGCACTCCTCTGCTAACCAAAAGTTTGGGGGTTTGGACTCATCTAGTGGGTCCATATGAGAAAGATGTTGTGGTCTGCTTCTGTAAAGATGACAGCCAAGAAAACCGTATGGGGGCAGTTCTACTCTGTCACATGGGGTCAATCTAAGTCAGAAATTGACTCGACATTACCAGACAACAACAGGAGGAAAAGTAGGGTGAAATTTTAGGCTAATTTCTCTGCACTTCTCTTTTCTCTAGGACTTCGGCACCTTAAGTTCTTGCTCCCTTCATTTTCTCACATCCAACAAACAGCTTTTCTAGGTGTTCTTGGCAGAATGATTGATCTGAAAAAAAACTAATCCACCATACCCAGAAGAGGAAGTCCTCATTATAATTATCTTTTACTATCCCTATAGTATTTCATTTATTTCATATTGAATCCAACAGAGGTGTATAAAACACAGAGATGAAATGTTTTTAAGGATAAAAAAAATCATTACTTTTTCTAATTACTGTGTTCACCTGGCCAACCAAGTAGCGTCCTATGACTTTGAAAAGTAAAAAGGAATAACAAGTGTTCCAAAAAGCATGGCATGGAAATGATAGCGGTGATGTTGACTTGTGAGCATTTTATATAATTTCTCAGACAACTGATAAAAAAATTCAGATGTGAGGTAGTTAATATTGTTTGAGGATTCCTTAGCTATAGTGAAAAAGACACACACACACAAAAAAATCCCTATCATGGTCACACTATCTCCAAATCTATGCACCAAAAATAAACAAAAATTAAAAATTTTATATAAGTAGTCTGGATAAGCCCATGGGATAATTAGTTATTAGATATTTGAAGCTTATGGTTATGATTGTTTAGATCATGTTTGTGGAAGGTAATTGGGAACTCTTTAAGGGATCAACAGAGTTTGAGGATACAAAATGTTAAATGTCTTCAAATATTCAGAATAAAAAAATTAAAGTTATAATTGTTAATTTCTATGGTGAAGTTAATGTAGACTCAATTGCAAGAAATACTTTTACCAAAATATCAGAACTGTGGAAAGCATAAAACTTCAAAAGACTATGGAGAATGACACATTAAAAAAAAAAAAAAATTTAAAAACCAACGTTGCCAAAAAAACTTGTTCATAAACCTAAAGATGTTTTTTAAATACTGCACAGAAAATGTCAGAACTATTTGGTACTTATATTCAGTGAGTTATGAAAAAAAATATGAAAAAATGCGCGTTTGAAATTTATTGGAATGAATTTATTGGGTTATAATTGTGATTTAGGAGTTTTGGAAGGGATAATAATACCTCTATTCCTAAAATCCACAGGAATTTTTTTTAAAAAACCCTCACAAATTCTGTAAAACATGGTGGTTTTTGTGGTAGCAGGAAACTTTCCCTGGGCCTTCTCATCCTGAGTGACTCCCACCTCATTTCATATGCTCATCATTTTTATCCATGAGAGAAAAAATAAACCTAATAAAATTTTCATGGATTGGTTATTGCTATGTTACCCTCAAAGGAAGAACACTAGCATGCGAGAGGCCTGTATTATATGCCAGACAGTGGGTATTTGCTTTCACATAGAGCCATTTAAAAAATACCCAGATTTACAGAATGGAAGAAAATATTTCATAACCATATATCTGATTTGGGTTTAATATCGAGAATATATAAAGGAGCCCTACAATTCAGCAACAACAAACTCAAACAAACAAATAATCCAATTAAACAACTCAACAAACAACTCAATGAAGACATGGGCAAAGGACTCGAATAGACATTTCACCAAACACCATGTACACATGGTCAATAAGCACATGAAAAGATGATCAACATCATTAGTCATTAAAAAACCAAACCCAGTGCCGTCGAGTCGATTCCGACTCATAGCGACCCTATAGGACAGAGTAGAACTGCCCCATAGAGTTTCCAAGGAGTGCCTGGCGGATTCAAACTGTGACCCTTTGGTTAGCAGCCGTAGCACGTGACCACTACGCCACCAGGGTTTCTCATTAGTCATTAAAAGTCATTAGGGAAGTGCAAATCAAAACCACAGTGAGATATCTCACTCAACACCCACCTGGGTGGCTATTATCAGAAAAAAAGGAAACTAACAAGTGTGTTTTCAGTCACACACTTTTCATACTATTTTCAATTTCCATTGCATTTTCGATCAACTCATATGCATTCAAAAGCTGGACAATGAATGAGGAAGACAGAAGAAGAATTGATGCCTTTGAATTATTGTGTTGGTGAAGAATATCAAATACTGAATATTGAATACTGCCAGAAAAAGGAAGAAATATGCCCTGGAAGAAGTATAACCAGAATGCTCCTTAGAAGTGAGGATGTTGAGACTTTGTCTCACGTATTTTGGCATGTTATCAGGAGGGACATGATGCTTGGTAAAGTAGAGGGTCGGTGAAAAAGAGAGACCTTCGATGAGATGGATTGACACATTGGCTGCAACAGTAGGCTCATATATAGCAATGATTGTGAGAATGGAGAAGCATGGGGCAGTATATTTTTCTGTTGTACATGGGGTTCCTTTTGAGCAGGAACTGCCTCAGTGGAACCTAACAACAACAAAAACAGGTATTAGCAAGGCTGTGAGACAGGTAGAAGCTGTGCTTCACATGGTCCATTAGTCCTTTGGACTGATATTTTCATTGCATCTTTGATTTTCTTCATTCTCCTTTGCTCCAAATGTGGTGGGACCAATAGTAGCTTCCTAGACACGTCTAAACACCTTGAGGGACTGAGTTACTGGGGCTGAGTAACAGTTCATAAAGAAAATATTCTACATCCTACTTGGGTAGCATCTAGGGTTGTAAAAGCTCACTAGCGGCCATCTAAAATACATCTTTTGGGTCTTCCTCTTTTTCACTGACTCTGTATACCAAGCATCATATTCTACTCCAGGGCCTGGACCCTCCTGATAACATGTCCAAAGTGTGTGAGACCAAGTCTCACCATCTTTGCTTCAAGGAGCATTGTGGCTCTACTTCTTCCAAGACAAACTTGTTCATTCTTCTGGCAATCCATAGTATGTTTGAAAAATTTTGCCAACACCATAACTGAAATGCATCATTTCTTCATCTGTCTTCCTTATACATTGTCCAGCTTTTGCATGCATATGAGGTGATTGAAAATACCATTGCTTGGGTCAGGCGCACCTTAGTCCTCAAAGTGACGTTTTTGCTTTTAGGCTCTTTAAAGAGGTTTTTTGCAGCAATTTGCCCAAGGCAATATAATACATCATTTGATTTCTGGACTGCTGCTTCCATGGGTATTGATTGTGGATCTAAATAAAATGAATGTAGTTAATGTGACTTAATTGTAACTTAAAAATGTTTTAAATGGAAAATGCTTTGTTATATATATACTACCAAATTTTTTTTTTTTAAAGAAATACTCCAATTGTTTGAGTCCTACAATGTGCTACCCCTGAAGATACTTGGTAATAGGGCTGCTAATAGAACTCTGCCAATAGGACTCTGCCTCTAGCTAATTATTTCAGTGCTAACAACAATCCTGCAAAGGAGTAATATTTTGATGTTTTTAAAGTTGAAAAAACTCAGAGCATTTATCTCAAATGCTAGAATAAGACCATCAAGAGTCTACTTGTGAAACTGAGGAAAATTGTTCCATATTTTTAGCTTATTCTGTAAAGAAGATCTCATTCTGCTCTTACATAGTCTCTAAGTACTTTCTTCCCTGAAATTTCCCATCAAGTTTAGTAGTCCCTTGTCTGTTTCTCATGTCCCCTAATGTAGCCCCTGCATTTCCCCTTTATCTACCCTAAGACATGTAGTTTCACACTTGTTTCTAGGTTTATCCCGTGCTGTTTGACTAATATTTAATATCTGTGACTCTAACGAATCCCATATCCCTACCCACTTATATAACATTAAAAAAGATGCTTATGCTTCAGAATTACTTTCCCTAATGGCTACAAAATTTTGCAGAGATAATTGTGATCAAAAAATTATATTCATGATGTGTCTATCATTTTGAGCATATATTTTTTACCATTTAATGTTATGTTAATATTTTTTTATTATTATTAGAAATATCTTGTAAGAAAAATGTTTAAACCCTTTAATTTAGTAATCCTTATTAAAGAAATCTATTATAAGTTTTTGGGTTTGCAGCCCTAGCACTTAACCACTACACCACCAACAGGGGCAGTTCTACTCTGTCTTATAGGGTCACTATGAGTCGGAATCGACCCGACAGCACTGGGTTTTTTAGCACTGGGTGATTATAAGTTTAAAAAAAAATGGAAATGACTTATGTACAAATATATTCTTTGCAGAAAGTGAAATAATCCAAATTTAAGGGTGTTAAATTATCATGGCATAGTCATATTCTGGAGTATTATTCAGACATTAAAATCATAGATTAAAATTTTAATAACTTTTGAGAAAGTTTATTACATGATGTTGCATGAATAAAGCCTGGCATAAGGCTACATAAACAATGAGTTTATTTTTAATACATGCCTGTGCATTAAGTCTGTATAAAAGAAAAGTGACTGTGCTCAATAAGTCATTATAAACCAAAAAACAACAATGAAAAACAAACCTGTTACCACTGAGTCGATTCCAACTTATAGTGACCCTACAGGACAGTGTAGAACTGCCCTATAGGTTTTCCAGGGAGTGACTGGTAGATTTTGAATTGTCAACCTTTTGTTTAGCAGCCATAGCTCTTAACCACTGTGCCACCAGGACTCCAAATGGAATTATAGATTATTTTAAATTTTACGTTATTTTTATTTTTACATCATTGTATAAATTAGTGTTATTTTTAAAATTAGGAAAAGATGTTATTTCAAGCTTTGCATTAAAAATTCCTACTAATATTTGTCCCTAAGTTATTATACCAGCAAGATCCTTAGATAATTTAATTGATACAGAGGAGCTGAGGTGAAAGAATCTTCCACATAATTTTAAAAAGTCAACGTGGAATATTTGAACCATTTAGAACAAAGTTAAAGAGATCATGTAAAATATTGAGTAAGATATATTTTTAAAAGAAAAACAAAGTCAGTACTACAATACAATATTCAGGGAAAGGCCCAACGGATATGATTTGCAATGCATAAATAAAACAAATTACTTGCTTTGAATCTGCCGACATATTAATTTTGTACATATGTAACTACTGATATTAAAATTTTTTTCTACACAGATTAATCCACTTTTAAATTGGCATTCTATACTGTACTTGGTAAAGATTCTTATTTTATTTGTACACATATGCCCACATTTCTTTAATTCTAAGAAAAGTCCTAGCTGTTCTTTTCCTGTATGCATATAATAGCAGCCAACTGCTCATCTTTCATTTAGAACATCCCCTAGTCTTTAACCTTTACTGTTATTTGACTATATTCAATTAATATGCCCAGTCATACATTAGAGATATGTTAAAACTAGAATTAAATGTCTTGGATGAAAGCTTGTAACACCACTTCATTTTCCATGGAAGACTTTAATTAATCGAAGTCTGGAAATGTTAAATGACTATAAGCATTTTCTATACTATTAAAATTCTTCTGTTTTAGAAATTAGAAAGAGGTAGACTCTGAGGTAATGGCAATAATTGTTAGATATTGGATTCCTACTGTACTCCAGATATAGAATTATGTATATCACTCATTTATTTATCTATTTTCCACTACTATGATTGTATGAACATTATGTGCCAAGCAATGTGATAGATTCAAGTGGGAATAAAGGTGAAAAAGAAAATTAAACCAGTGATTATAATAAAGCATGGTTAGTGCTATGATTGAGAAGTACCTGGTAATATAGAAACACATACTAGAGGCACCAAGTCTTGTTGAGATTTTGAAAGAGAATACATGATATTACACTGTGACTTGAAGAACAAGAATGAAATAAGTAAGCAGAGAGGGAGAGGGATGTTCCCATTATTGCAGGTTTCTGGTAGTACCAGAAGCTCAAAGAACCAATGATATGTTAGTATGAAATCAGAATGGAAGGATGTAATTATTTGCCTGATTACTTGGCTTTTCTTTCTTTCTTTCCTTCTAAACTGTAAGCACCAGGAGGGTAGAGACATGTCCATTTTTTTGTTTCCTGTTCTATTCCCAGGATTGAGTTTAGGTCCAGGAACATGACAGTAACCCAATAAGTATTTGTAGGAAAAAAGGGGGGTGGGGAGGAGGATGACTGGAAAGACATAAAGCTGAGGGCAAACTTTGTACGTTTTTTATGTAAATGAGCCAGGCATGACCTGTGTGAATTGGCCCCAGTTTGCTTATTCCTTCATAACCATCTGAGGTCTGTTAGCCCAAAAACCTGCCAGCACCAAACTCAATTTTTAACAATTTGGTTCTTTTAAAGTAGTCTGAACAAGCAGATTTTTAGCCATTTAGACTCTTCCTGCTTTATATACCCCCATGAAACTGCACCCAACGTCTGGTGAGGCTAGGTAAGGTAAAATTATGTAGTTATAAGAACCTTAAACTCTTGCTCCCCTTTGGAGTTCTCTGACCCAGAAGCTCTCCACCTTGCTGCAGAAAAACATCGTCTAGGCGTACCTAAGTTCCCCACTTTTTCTCCCTTCTACCCTGGAGTTTCTCTTGCTCTCTTCCTTTTCTGATAGCTCCCTCTGCCACTTTTTGGGGGCTTCCTGCTGTAGGGGATCATGCCCTACATGTGACTGACAATGCATGGGCCCTAATAAATAGCTTTTTGTGCAACACTGCTGTATCCTGGTCATATCTTTTTCCCATGATCAGCCTCAAACTCCCTCGAACTCATTTTAGTAACGCAGGGATACTGTACCACAATACTGGTCTTCATAAAACCAACCTTTTACAGGCAAGAAAGCTGAGTCATAGAGTTTAAAAATCTTGCTTAAACCCATAGAGTTGGTGTGTGGTGAACTGAGGATAAGAACTTAATTCTCTCCGTAGCCTATGTGATTTCCAGTACAGCATGATGATTCTTAAAGGAAAAATTGTTGGTCCAGTTCTGAAGCACGGAGTCAAAAGATCCAGAGGACATTTCAATTCTCTACCAACTGGCATATCCAAGAATTCAGAGAAAAAAGAATTTTCACTTGGTGGAAACCAAAATATGAACATGGAACAATCATTTAAGCTAATATCAGGTATCTATTTTTATTGTTATTAATATTGGCCAATAGAGAACAATCAGTGTTCAAAACCGAAGCCACTCTTCCGAGTTTTATCAATAGCTCCTTCTTAACAGTCAAATGTAGAATCATTTATCCCTTTTTAAAGTCATCTTGTTTTTCGCTAATTTTTTAAATTTTGTTTCCTTCTTACTCACTTTTATTTCAATTTTATGCATTATTAAGCCTTTTGCTGATTCTAGTCCATTAAACTTAGTTATCTTGCTTTATTCACAATATCAAGTACAATAGCAAAAAGGAAGTATTTGACTCAATGCCACTGAAATAAAACTTAATGGTTCCAAACAATTATGTGGCCACTTTAGAATGAATTGAAATATCCTACTTCAGCCTCACTACTGGCTCTAGGGAAAAGAGAGAAAAAGAGAGAGAGAGAAAAGTCATTCAGATTTCAGACTAACTAGATGAATAAATCTAATCTTCAAAATCAAGTTGTAGAATTAAACTAGATTTCATCTAAGTTGTTTTTTGTTTGTTTCTGGCCCCTGAAAATTTATCTGCTGGCACTCTTTGCTATTTTCATGCAAAATGATATTAATTATTTGGATAAAAGTTTATATATATGCCTCTGGAAAAATAAAGTCAAATGGGTCGGCAGTCTATTCATCTTATCTGTTAAGAACTGGTCAAGCTATGGCAATTACTGTACAGCCTTCTGCTTTCTGATGTTTTCTCTTGTAAAATGAGAAACCAGAATGACTATAGTGATTGGTACTAAGATCATGGGCAAATCAGGGGCTTGAAATTATACAGTGCAGTGTTTTGGACTACTTTCAGAAAGACCTCCTTATCTCTGAGTTTAGTGGCGATTGTGATCTGATGGATCACAAACCACTAAGCCTATAAATAAATGCTGTCGTTAACATGTTGAGAATGTTTTGATTTCCAGTTTTTGAACAGCATTCCCAACACATATCCACATACATGAGAGCTCATTCTTTAAAATCAGTTCATTCTAATCATGACTGACTTATTCTCCTCCACGTCAACCGCAAACCTAACTACCAGAGACTAGAAATGAAGGGAGAATCTCAAATGTTATTTTTATGAAATATGTATGTATTTTGAATGAGTTAAAAACCAGAGATAATATAGTAATAATATGTGGAAAGTAACTCCCAAACAAAATGCTGCCTCTGTTACTGAAATAGCTCTGTAATATTGCCAAAACAAAATCAACATCAATAATGTAAATTCTTCAATAATTTCTTTAGACTTAAAATAGGTTTACGGTAGCATAAGTGGCCAAATTTTTACTTTAGTGAGTGGTTGAAAAGTCTTACAAAATTTCCATTAAAATTCACAGACTATTGAAATAAACATCTTGTTTCTCAGTTTAAAAAGTGAAAATCAAAGGACAGCTTGCTACCGGGACACTTAATTGCCAGTGCATACCTACCAAGAGAAATGTCTGTGAACTGGGTACTGACTAGCAATTGAAAAGAAAACAGTCTCTCCAGACTCTAATGTAAAAAACTACACCAGCAATTTCTTTTCCAAAGCTCTTCTCATTACCTGGCCTTCTGAGGTAGAAAACTGGATGTAAGTGAATGCTATGAGGCTAAGCACAAAGTGGGCTGTGGAATGTTGTGTATTATGACAAGAAAATCTGGAAATATTGCAGAAATCATGATGCTTTTAATGGTGCAATAAAAAAATCTATAAAACACTGCACTATAAAAATAAGCTGTCTACGTTAACTGGATGTAATAATGCCAAATGTAGAACACTGACACCCTATGTCGGTCTCAAAAAAAATAAAATAAAAAGATAATTCACCTGAAAGGTAGTAATTTTAACTTGAAGGAGAAACACAAACCTTAGCATGAAGAATTACAGGGTTTTTTTGGTTTTTTTTTGAATACTTCCAACCTCCTTCTTTGCTCGAGATGTATGTGTTTGGGGCTGGGGTGATGGTGGTGGTGGGGGTGATGTTAAGTCTTACAAAGAGATGTCCATGTAGAACAGCAATAGGTAACATTAAACACCACCAACCATTTATCAGTCTGTCATACGGTGATGACTTGCATATTGCTGTGATGCTGGAAGCTATGCCATCAGTATTTCAAATACCAGCGAGATATCTCATAGTGGACAGATTTCAGAGGAATTTCCAGACTAAGACTGCAAAGAAAGTCCTGGAAACCTACTTTCAAAATATTATCCAGTTGAAAACTCTGTGGATCACAACAAAATAATTCTGATATAGTGCTGAAAGATGAGCACTCTAAGCTGGACGACACTAAAAATACACAGTGGCTGCAACAATGGACTTGAACATACCGATGATAGTGAAGATGGCACAAGACTAGGCAATTTTTCATTCTGTTGAACACAGGGTTGCTATGAGTAGGAGCTGACTCAATGGCAACCAACAACATTAAATAAATAAATAAATAAAATGAAAAAGATCTAGAAGTCCATTTCCCACCCTAGGGTTTCTGTAAAAAAATTTGTTATCTGTGTACGTGGTAGTTTTCTTCTCCTAATCTTTGATAGGCTTTTCGATCCTTGGGTGATTTCCACGGTGGCAAAAGAAGTGTTTGCAAATGAAACAAATGACAACCCTGCTGTGAGCACTGGGCCCCCTGCACTGTGAAGGCTCCTATGCTACATCACTGTTCATAAGGAAAGAAAATACAAAGTGTTTACCTGGAGCCAGTGTAAGCCCATAAGTGGCAGTTGACCTTTGGCATTTCTGTCCTTGCTCTGACTGACTCACTTTGATGCTTGTCAATTAATAGAGCACCCCCCTTATTCACTGTGTGTATTTCAACTCAGAAGCACAATACAGCTGAATCAAGACCAGCTTTGGTTCTAAGCAAAGAAACGTAAAAAAAAAATGAAGTGGGAAAGTAAATGAGTGCTCACATATTAAATATGGCAAATAAGTTATGTTATTTAATGAAGCAGAAAAAGACACAATGCCAAAAGGCCTGATAATCAACAGTAGAAAATTAGTTTCTCACATCAACACTAAATACTGGTTAATTATTATGAAAAGTTGAGTGTGGTTTTATGTAAAACATTCTCCTTTAAAAATATTTACCATGGGGGGAAAATGTTCTCCATGGTTACAACTACCATCGCAAAGTCATAACATACAAAGGCAAGTTCCTTAAAAGACATGCAATTCCCAAATAAAAAAGAAATACAATAGTAATAAACTTTTTCATTACTACCTAAAGTAAGGCATTTCCTTCCCTTGTTTTGTGATTACCTCAGAAAGAAATACTTTACTCAGCTCTGTCCAAAAAAAAGTGTCATTTTGAAAATTGGAGCTGCACACATATGAAAATTGATTTAAGATATTGCCGGATAGTTGGGGTAAATATCTTTATTGTCTAGCAGCACGATCACGATAATCAAATTACAAAGAAAGATCTCGTGCTACTTCTACCAACAATAGTATAATGACTAATCTTCAGAAATCACAGCATTTCTTCTCAAAATAATTTTTCTTGGCCCCAGATTCATTCAATGATGAGAATAAAGACCAAAATTGTGCCTACGCTCGTATATCTTACAGTATAGTGGAGTGACAAACAAGGAAAAAATAAAAGATACACACAAAAATATTACAAACTGAATGTCGTAGTATGGAGCTTTCCACCGTAAAGGAAATAAACAAGGTGAGAGAGAGTAAGTGGTGAGGTGGCTTTGTTTTAGAATGACTGGTCAAAAAATTCATCTCTGAGAAAGCGACAATGAATTTGGGGCTGAAGGATCAGGAAACAGTTAATAGGACAAGCCAATAAAATTGTGTTGCAGTAAGAGGAAAGCTCAAATGCAAATGCTCTGAAGCGGGTAGGATTTTTGTCTTTTTGAGACTAGAGTGTGCCAAGAGTGAAATGATCAGGGCAGGAAAAGCTGTTTCCAAATGAGAATGAGGAAATGGCGGCAGATGTGCAGTACAGAGCAGCATGATCTAATTTACACCTTAATATTCTTATTGTAAAATATAGCACACATGTGCACAATAGTCAAAACAAAAACATACACTTAATGATTTATCACAAAGTGACCACTTGTGTAGACACCACCCAAAAATAGAACATTGGCAATATCCCATCTCACTTCCTTATGCCCCCTCCCTAATTACAAGCCTCTTCCCTCCACCAGAGGGATTATTATCCTCACTTTTATTATAAATGCTTCCTTGATTTCCCATATCATTTTAGCACCTAAGAATGCATTCCTAAACACTATAGTTTCTTGAATAATTTATTTTATTTGTTATTGTTTTTTTGAAAATATGCACAGCAGAACATACACCAATTCAACAGTTTTTATGTATACAGTTCAGTGATTATATTCTTCAAGTTGCGCGAACATTCTCACCATCCTTTTCTGAATTGTTCCTCCTTCGTTTTATAAACTCACTGTCTTCTAAGCTCCCTATCTATCCTTTCGAATTGCTGTTGTCAATTTGATTCCATATAGGTAGTTCGTTAAAAGAGTACAATGCTCAAGACAGACATTCTCTACTGATTAAGCTAAACTATTGTTTGGTTTAAAGAAGAGTTCAGGAGATATTTCTGGTTAAGTTTCAATGTTTAAGATTATCTCAGAATAATAGTTTCAGAGGTTTATCCCTAGCCTCAGTGTCTCCAGAAAATCTGGATTCCATGAGAATTTGAAATTCTTTTCCAATTTTCCCCCCTTTCGATCATGATTCTTCTGTAAAATCTTTGATCAAAATATTCAGCAACAGTAGCCAGGCACCATCTTGTCCTTCTGGTCTCATAGCAATTGTTCATAGAGACAATTAGCCACACATTCCATGTGTACATTGCAATAAATAAAATAATTTAGTATCTATTCTTTTTATTTGGGTTCCTTATTCAATATTATGTTTTTTTAAAAATTCATCCATTTTGTGGTTGTTAGCTTTAGTTTGTTCATATTTATATCTTGTATAGTATTACAGAGAGAGAAAATCAAAGCTGAGTTGCAGTCCCTGTGAAAGCCTGCCTAATTCTGGTTTTACTCTCATTGCTGGAGTACCTGGGGTCCTCATGACAAAGGGTATTTACGAAGCCACCTACTTTGGTAGATCCTGGACTCAGTACCATAAATCATCCTATCAGCCACCATTCCTGGAATGAATAATTGACTCAGGGCAAAAGCACCCCACCTCCTTAGATTCAATCCTAAGCCAGATGGTGAGCCAGTTTCTTTACTCCTATTAGTTTTGTAACTCTTCAAACAGATGTGCATAGACACATACATATATATATGTACATGTCTGTATACTCATACATACATGCACGTGTGTACTCATATATGTATGCATAAACTAAACCCATTGCCATCAAGTTGATTCTGATTCACAGTGATCCTATAGGACAGAGTAGAACTGCCCCATAGCATTTCCAAGGAGCAGCTACTGGATTTGAACTGCTGACCTTTTGGTTAGCAGCCAAGTTCTTAACCACTGCACCACCAGGGCTTCCAAGTATGTATATTATATACCCAACCATAAAATCTGCCCCAATCGGTTAAGACTGATCCAAATTACCTATTTCTCATTATAATCAGTTTCCTAAATTATCTTTTTTTAAAAGACTAATCTGACTGCTTTGAGAAAAATGGATTTTGGGCATTAGAGTTGAAGACAGGATGCAAATTTGATCAATACTGCTGTTGTCCATGCATGTCTTTAAATATGATAGCTGTCAAAAGAGGTTTTTTTTTTTTTTCTTTTCTTTTAGGTAGAAATCTCAGGACTACCAATGAGAAGGATACTCAGGATGTGAAAAATAGAGGAGTGAGGGAGGTGTATACTTGTGATCAAGTATTCCTAGTCCACTGTTATTATGTATCCTAGTCAAATGAGTTTTTTTTTTCCCTTTGGAGATATTGTTTAACATTTGATTTTAAAATATACCTTAAGATTTTAGGTTTTTCAAATAAATTTGTAAGATGATGGATGTCTTAAAACAAATAAAATGTCAAATACCACAAATAGATAAACTAAAGGAAAAGTACAATCTTTTATTTTGAAAACCTTGGCTATTAAAATCATATCAAATATATACAAATATATTGCAGGCTGCGTGTGCCATATGAAGCTCTGATGCCTAATATTGTAGGAAAGCTAAAATCCAATCAAATCTGCATCCAGTTAAAGGATTTCCTCAAGAAAACCCATCTGGCTCAAAACAAATGTCATCTTTGACTGATAAACCAATGTCTAATGAATTCTGTGCTGAGTGAGTCATTGAATTCAACAACCATTTGCTCTAGTTGAAATGAGGTACCTTAAAGTTCATTGTTGATGATAGAAAGAAGACTATTCAAAACCAGGAAACTGAAAAAGATTGTAGCCATAGAGGAGACATTTTATGAGTTATGCATTTGTTAAAACTGGTTTATGAATATCCTTTAGAATGTCAATATGCTTAAGATTAAAATCAAGAATGGCAAGTCTAAGAAAAAAAAGGATCAATGTGGGAGAGGAATATAAAGTTTATAGAATATTATAGATTTAACTGAAAGTATTCAGAGATTTACAGAATCATTAACTTCAGCAAATAGGCTTTAATTATTAATTACTAATAAAAAAGTGATCTTTTTATGGAGAATTTTTAAATGCAGAGTAATCAATACACTGAGCGATTATAACAGTATGTGTGTATCAATATATTGGTATATACGTATCAATCCATAAATCATATTATGTAATATAAGATTGATGAAAGATTAATGATTAGAGGAGAAGAAAGAGAAATAAGAATGAGGTGTACTTTGATATTATATGGCAACATTTAAAATAGAAGGTAAGATCTAAAATAGAAAACAATCATTGAGTTAATCTTTTAGTAAGTATTTATATCACCTAGTATTTGAGATTTTTGGCGGAGGCCATTGTAGGGTTTTAAGCTGGAGAGTTTTAAAAGTAAACTCCATGTGCTAAATGGAGGAGGGTTGTAGGCATGCCTGGAGATTACCATCTAGAAAGAGTATGTGGATAAAAAGAAGAAAAGCCAGGAAGAGACTTAGAACAGATATAGGAAAAATACTGGATGTAAAACAGTATGTTATTTTCGGGTGGTGAATACAAATGAGTTATGTGTTTTCTTGTTTACTTTTTCTCTCTGCTTTACAAGTATATTGAGCACATTTTACATGGTTATTAGGAAAAAATATCAACAAATGGTATCTCTTATGGAGAATAAATCAGACACTTGTGTAAGACGTTATTTCCTACTCTGTGACGAGAGAAGGCGGCGTTGGGTTACCCACGAAAGGAATGGAATATAGAAAGGAGATGTGGCACTTGGGAGAAAATCATGGGAAGATTTCATAGGTTAGCCTACTTGCCTTCATCTACGCAGGTACAAATAGAAGCTGTGAACTGAGGTATTTTTGCAATGTACCTGCAAACTTAGGTAAACTGTTTTTCTTGACATAATTTCTGAAGAGGTTTCCTGTTTTTATATTACTAATACTGAATTTATAAAAGAAGTTCTATTTCCAGATTATTCATTCATTTGTGAAGCATAATATGCACATTAAACTAATAATATATATTCAATAGATAGTAAAATCTCTAAATGAAGTATAAAAGAATCATGTTTTAACATTAAGCAAAGGTCATGATAACATGTCCAGTAATACTGAAGTTCTTCCTGTTTTTTCTCTCCCCTTTCCAAAGGAAGATTTGCACATGATCATTTGAGTTTTCTCAGTGTCTGATCTGGCCTTTCAAAAAGCCCCAAGTACACTGGATAACTCACTTTTGATCTGGCATTTTACATCATGTAGAGTTTTTTTTAGAGATGGCCTAGAGTGATGTCAGTAGTTGTCAAAACTCTACTTAACCATCTGTTCTTTTTTTAATAAAGTAGTAACCACTGGCAAAACCTGTACCTTTGAGAAACCTGATTTTAAAAACAAGCTTCTTATTTCATGATTTGAAATCAGAGAGCAGGTAAGCAAAGACATTCTCTAAGTGCAGACAGGTTAAATGGTTTTCTTGGGGTAGCAGCACAATTCATCCATAAATAAGACCACCCCAGGATTTGAATTAGAATGAGACATTTAATAAAATGTAGTCTTGCCTGCTGGTTTAAGAATTGATACTTCTGAAAAGGGAATGGTATAGATCTGCCTAAAAATTGGTTTTCTATTTGGGAGTTCAAAAGCATGGCTAAAATATGCCTTCTATTTTGTGACAATTTATAAAAAAACAAATAAGTAGGTTTGAATTGTAGTCAATACAACATATAAATATGAGAAAATACAGTTCAGCTGACACAGAAAGGGAGTATTGCTGAAACAGTTTTCACAGCTTGAATACACTTAAAATACTGTGAGAAAGGCAGCCTCGCCACGTTGTGAATTCTGAGCCAGTGCTGACAGTGCAGCGCCATTTTGGGAAGGAAGACCCAGCAGGAGGGAGAAAAGACAACAAAAATAAATCATGTTGTAGCCACCATAGATGAAAAAGCAGAGAATAAGGAAAACTTCTTGAAGATAGGCTCTTGAATTTAAACATTGTATTAATATATCTTCAACAATAATTTTACAATTACTTCTTTGAACCCAGTAATATTGGACCAAATGACCTTTCCCATACAGGACAGCAAAATTGTCATATTTTCCACTGCTTTTGATAGCAGTGACATTTGTACTTCAGAGACTGTACCTCTTTTGTGAAGAAATTGAAAAGTAGGTAAATAGTAGAAGCTACTAACAATTTCCAGAAGTTACCCTATCTGAAACTCCTGAGATAAGCTCCTGGACCTCAAGCCAGTATTTGTTTTGTTGTCTAAAATGACAATGTGGTTTGCTGCTTAGATAAGCAAAATATTTAGGGTAACAAGACCCTTGTTGCCTAGTTATAGAGTTTCATTAGTAATGGTAGAATTTTCTGCTTACATTATATAATTTATCCAGATGTATTCCTGGTATTTACTATAAAAACAATTCATAAAATTTTTCTGAGAATAGAATTTAAAAATTCAGACTTTTATTTGGGTCTCAAAGTTTTCACACTGAGAAAGTTTCCATTAATATGAAAATGCTACTGAGAAACAGTTTAAAACTAGGCCTTCAGGACCCTAAAAACTGTGGATTCCTTAAAGGACAAAATAATTCACTACAAGGAGGTCTCAAGATTCCTGAACCAAATCAAACTTCAAATTACCAAAATCTGAGAAGAAACATTAGAACCCATCTGACTTGAAGCAGTACTATTCCGTGACTGACTGCTTGAGACATGAATGAAATTCTTCCCTATACCCTGTCCAGTCATGATAAACGGAGAAACAATTGAAGTTGTCAAGGATTTCCTTTTACTTGGATCCACAAATCAACACCCATGGAAGAAGCAGTCAGTAAATCAAAGGAAACATTGCATTGGGTAAATCTCCTGCAAAGGACCTCTTCAAAGTGTTGAAGAGCAAAGATGTCACCTTGAAGACTAAGGTGCACCTGACCCAAGCCATGGTATTTTCAAATTGCCTCATATGCATGGGAACACTGGACAATGGATAAGGAAAACAGAAGAAGAATTGATGCCTTTGAATTGTGGTATTGGTGAAGAATATTGAATATACCATGGACTGCCAGAACAAACAAATCTATCTTGGAAGAAGTACAGCCAGAATGCTCCTTGGAAGTAAAGATGGCAAGACTTTGTCTCACATAATCTGGACGTGTTATCAGTAGGGACCAGTCCCCTGAGAAGGACAACAAAAAAGAGAAAGACCCTTAATGACATGGATTGACACAGAGGCTGCAACAATGGACTCAAGCATAACTACAACTGTAAGGATGGCACAAGATTGGGCAGTGTTTCGTTCTGTCCCACATAGGGTTGCTATAAGTCGGAATCAACTCGACAGCACCTAACAACAACTACCCTGGCCAGAAATAAAGAAATACTTTGAATTTATAATTTAGGAAATAATGTTTCATTTCCCTATGGTCAACATTGAACAGCATTTGCCTACTTTTAAACAACGTGATATTTTAGCACTTCCTTTCTAATACTGTAGGGGTTGCACAATTTATCTGCTTCTTTGTGATCATTTTGCTTGATGATGAAATGATGGTTTGGTCCAAGTGTCTATTGGTGTAACATCGCCCACTTAAGTCCACAGTAGCAGGCAGTTCCTCCTCCTTACTCATGGAACATATGTTGCCTGATGCTACCTGTGGTACCTGTGGTAGACTATTATTCTTCACAAATACTTGCTCCTGATAGGAGAAAGGGTTACATTTCCTCACACAGCCTATTGACATCCATTGTGCTGTGAGACATGCTTTGCCTGTTGGTATGTGAGCAGATGTGATCAGTGTCTCTTCTGGGCAGAAGCTTTAAGAGCCAACGAGTAGTCTCTCTGTGTCCTTTTATCTCTCTGTCACAACATTCAGTAGCGTCCTAGTTAGAGGAGGCTCTTTCCGCCTGGATCTGAAAGAAGGAAGCATTCATTAGAGTCATAGCTGACCCCTGATGGACATGTATCGTAAGTAAAAACAAACTTTATTCGAGTAAGCCAAGATGTTGGGGTTGTCTGTACCAAAGGATACTCAGGGCTTTCTTTAATAACAATGGTTTCTCACAGCTTCAAGGCTTTCAGGCCATGCCTAAGGTAAAAGTCACCCTGCACTAGATGTTCAATTGGAGAAGACCAAATAAGTAACTTTGTATTGGCACACCTCTGGATTTCAATTTCATGTCTTTGCTGATAAGAACTAAGATTGGATTTTCACTCTTCCATTTTCCAAAACCGTTTCTAGGCATTATATGCACTGAGTATCTGAGGCTGATTGGAATAAAGCATATGGTTTTTCCCTGGAGCCAGTGTTGGGTTTTGGGGTCAGGCCAGGGTCTCTCTTTTCTGCAGCGTGCCTGTAAGCATGGGCGGAAAGGTGGCTTCAAACCTTTCAAACTGGCAGTTCCATGTTGTTTGTGATCTATGTTAAAAATAAAAAAAAAGTCCTGGCTTTGCATGGTAATTAATTACAGAAGTGCCACATACACTTTGGACTGAGATGTAGCATTTGATGTTACATATTTCTTGAACATCAATTAATGACCATGCAGTCCCAGTTGACAAACTTGGTGTAACAAACATAAAGGACAGAAAAATGCAGCATGATTTTCTTTATTAATAATGATATCAGACTTGCAAAGTCCCACTTTTTACAGGATATTTGCTTACAGGTGGCTGAAGACATATTTCTCTAACTATGCCATCCATATAGAATTGCTTTTATTAGCTTTTGGGGAACATTTTCTTATTTATTTTTCCTTTAGTTTTATTTTTAAAGTATAGTGCTATGAAAAGAAAAGGATTTTTAAAAACTGAAATAAGACAGTGATTAATTAATGATATTATCCTTCTTTGTTATGCTGCTATGACTTAGACACTTGTAATTGATTACTCTTTCAAATCATTTATGACAAAAATATTTACTGATTAAATGTGTCTTATTAGACCACCTCAGTCATCTTCAGATGTATAAATGTTATAAAGTACTTATTTTTAAAAGGAATTTAATAGTGTATAATATAAATGCATGCTCATGTGAATACATTAGTCTTTTTCGGAAAGCACCGATATTTGTAAAATGCATTCAATTATATCACTTTATTATTTGTTCATTTATTTTTTACTGGAAACTCTTTGCTGCAGTTCTCCAATTAGGGTCATGAGTCACTGTGTTTGTCCCATTATTAATGTTCTCACTCCTCCTTCCCAAGTTAGTAAAAATTAGATGGCTTCTTCAAGTATGAGTCTCTATTACAACATTTTGAAACAATTTGCAAAATATCTTCAGTCAACATTTAAATCAATCGATTGCCTCAAATCTATAGTCATTTTTAAAGCCTGATTCTATAATAAACAATGTGTCTTGGGAAAATTAGGAGAAATCTGTTCTTACATTCTGAAGAACTATGCCAAAGAACAGCATGCTACCATCAGTATTCCAAAACTCTGTCACTGTCACATCTTTCTTTATCGCTGTATGTGCTAAGGGCTAAGTTTTGGCTGAAACCCAGCCCATGTGGATGCTGTTGCAAGATTTCCATTTGGGAGCATCGGTGCATATGGGTGTGGGCTGTTCTTTCTGGTAGCAGAACCAGACTGACCCGCCGCAACACGTCAAGGAACCTCCTGTTTGGATGAGTCTGTCTGTGGGGAGGTTTCCAGCTGGTCTATTTGCTATACATTTGGATGCTTTCATGTAAACAATGAAAACATTGAGGGAATTGCCCATGGAGTCTGACTGTCAACCAAAGGCTGACTTTGACTACTCTACAAGGATAAAATGATGGAGGTAAAGAAAGGAAAAAGAAGGAACATGAATAAAATGCATGGCTAAAAGTAAAACAAATGTAGGGGGAGAAAATGGCAAAGGATAAATAGATGAGGGTAACTCTTAAAAATGTAAGGAGCAAGTTATTTTTGACTCTTCCGTTGGTCAGAAGTAAATGACAGCAATTATCAGTTAAGCCTAGGTAATACATATAAAAAACCCTAAACCTAGTGCCGTTGAGTCAATCCTGACTCATAGCGACCCTATAGGACAGAGTAGAACTGCCCCATAGAGTTTCCAAGGAGCGCCTGGCGGATAATATATATATAAGGATATAAATATATACTTGCAATCGACACCTGAGTGGGTTCTTTTCAAATTAGGTGGGTGAATAATTTGAAAACAGATGGTTGCACATCATAATGAGTATAATTAATGCTACTGAATTGTATGTGTTAAGAGTGTTGAAAAAGAAAATGTTTTGTTTTATATATAATATTTACCATAATTAAAAAAATTATTAGGAATTTGAATTCAATTGAAATTCCTTTTCAGGCCACATCAGTCTAGGGCTCTAATGGTTAAAATAAAGAAAGAAAGAAAAGAACCTCAGAGATAGCCCTCATTAACAAAATATCAAAAATTCAATAACGCTCAAATCTGCCTCATCAGTTCAGAAAAACCAAAGTATCATATTTTATATACTTATAAGCATAATCTTCCTGGCTCCCACATGGTACATGTCATTTCTACTCTCACTACTACACTTCCTAATTTAAAAAGGTGTTTCACTTTAAAGCTTTGATCCAAGTCTGGCAGTTGTCGATGTATTCCTTTTGAAGATCTAATACCACATTACCACAGACGCTTACCATGTATTTGCAATGACTCAGTTTCATTATCAGTCACGTAGCTCCTGTAAGAGAAGTGGGTAAAAGATAACTACAGGAGGATGAGTGGGTATTAATTCAAACAAGTCTTTATTTTGAATCTACCCAGTGTTCACCATGGTGACAGATCTTTGGAACAACTTTGAAGTTCTTAGAAATTTTCCATTAGAAGTTTTGAATATAAGAAAAAGTAACATCACAAACCCCACTTCACTGAGTTAAAACTAGCCTTAACAGAACAGCATGGAAATGTATAACTCTAGAACCCATTAAAACACTTTAAAAGGACAAGTGGTGGAGGGACCAATAAAGTCTCTAAGCCTGCAGTTTGTTTTTGTCTTTGTTTTTTGTCAGAGATAGTCAACATACTCAATGCTTTACTTTTTTTCTATGCCGTATTTGGATTTTAGAACCTACAGGGTCTGAGTAATACATGCTATCATAATAAGAAGTTAATAAATCTGTATTTCTAATGGGAAAAATATTGTTAAATGATTTTAAAATCATAGTCTCAAAATTTTAATGCTGATAGATATTGTAGAGATCACGTGGTTCTACTTTCCCCACCTCCTCCACACACCAAAAATAAACAGGTTTCTTTAATGTCCATATGTGTATTTATCACTTTATATAAGAAAGTGTGACAAATATGAAAAGTAATACGTGCCCGTAAGTGGCTAATATGTTAGTTGCAGGTGAAAAAAAATTTATAATGTTGGTGCCCATTGAAACATTTTTCTAAAATTGTCTTATGTTTTTGGCACAAATTGTATAATTCTAATAATACCAAAATATGTTCAGTTATAATATGCTTAAGTATTTATAACTGCAGTTATTGAATCACAGTCTGGAATCTCAAAAATCATCCAGACATTCAATTTTCAGTGAACTTATGAGTTTCCTATCCAGAAAGATCTGAAAAATACGTCTTTTACAACGTATTTAAAACTCTGTAAAAAAGAGAATTTAGGGCAATGAAAAGTGGAAGTAACAAGGTCAGTTGTAAGTTAACAAGTAAAAGTTTCCAACATATGGACATTTACCTAATTTTTGAACGACGATAGTCACCCAGCTTTCTGAAATCTAATTCCAAATTTTGATCACTTTCTTATCCTTTAGTGTAAGACATACTGGTGCCAAAGAAATGCTTTCTTTTATTCTGTCAATATTCAAAACCTAAAAAAAAAAAAAAAAAAAACCAAACCCAGTGCCATCGAGTTGATTCCAACTCGTAGTGACCCTATAGAGACCTTATAGGACAGAGTAGAACTGTCCCATAGAGTTTCCAAGGAGCACCTGGTGGATTCAAACTGCCAACCCTTTGGTTAGCAGCCATAGTACTTAACCATTACGCCACCAAGGTTTCCAAAACCTAGATGCTATTAAGTTCATACTGTCACCATGCCAACATGTGAAGCTATATTGTCTCTTAGTTAACAGTTGTGTGCACTCTGCCCTTCCAAAGGATGTGCCCTCAGTGCTCAGTGAGATGCATGTTTCAGATGGATAGGAAGTGATACCACATAGCCCTGGGCAAGGCTGGCTCATGGGCATTGTGTTTTATATGAGGTAGACTTCGTGAAGGACTTCCCACAGCACTTGTAGAGAATGTTCAACTGTATACTGGCACTAATTATAAATAATGATTTCTGACATTGCAAACTTTGTGGATCAATAGACAAGGAGGTCTCCAACATCTAATTCCTGTCAACTTCTAAAGGGAGTTAAAAAACAACAACAGCAAACTCATGCCAACCCACTGGTGCATGTAATTTCTAGTAATACAGAAATGGTAGTTCTAAACATAGGTCTCATCTTTTTTTTTTTTTTTTTTTTAACACAAAGAAGATGTGATATTTAAGTATTTGAAACCACTTTAAAAATCCTGCTGACTGCTGTTAAGGCTATTAGAATCAAGGGTTTCTCAAACATGCCAAATGTGGATTTATCTCATAAGTGTGTTCTTTGTTTCTTTAAATTATTTATACAGCATCTTCCCACATATACACATGTACCCTCAAAATATATGTATCATAATAGATTTCAAAATTAAAAAGCATTTCATATCTGCACTTTGGTACGTATTGATGTCCAATCAATAGGCAATATGAATTATCAGATGCAGTTTATCACAACCATTAATGGCCCCAGATCAGTTCAAACCTTGTCCACAAGGTGATCCTTTTGCCATTCATGTGAAAATAACATTTTTCCTGGCATCTGATAAACCATGGTGTATCTAATTTTAATTTTGCTTCTTATTTGGTTCTGTGAACTCAAATTGCCTTCTAGAAAGATGAAGAGGCTATGCAGCTGAAAAACCCAGTGGAAAGGCCATTTTCTCTGTGAGAAAAGTCTCTATGACACATTTACTTAGTATATCCCTCCCACCACATTGCTTCAAAAGCACTTGGTAGTTGCTGTGTTGTAGAAGTAATTGTGGTGCCATCAATACCTTGCCTTCTGGACAAGCTAGGAAATTTTATGTCTTGTTCAACTTTTTTTGCACCCATACAATGGCAGGTACATTTTATAAGCTCAGTTAGTGCACAGTGCACATATGTGGTCTATATTATATATATATATAAAATTTTATTGAATGTGAAATAAAAATGGTCTCTACAAGTCCAGAGTGAGAAAGTATGGCATATGGTTAGGTAATGTTTAGAAGCAGACCTTTCCAATTCATTTCTTTTAATAATATCTTTTTTTAAATTTTAAAGTATTCTGCTCCTTCATCAATAAAATGGAGATGACAGTAGTATTTATATCATATGATTGTTGTAAGTATAAACAGAGATAATTCATGGGAGAGATTTTAGCAAAGTAGCCAACATATAATAGTTTCTAAATGTTAATTATTATTTTTATCATCTTGTAAAGCACTAAATAGAAAATAAAACCATTCATAGTATTACCATCTAGGCATAATTCCTCTAGCATTTTAATATATGTTTTCCAGTAATGTTTCTAATATGTATGTGATATATATACAGCACAAAGTTGGAATCCTGCTGTGTATATAAAATTGTATAACTAAAATTTTCACTTAAAATATACCCTGAACATTTCCCTCGAGCCATAATTATATTTTTTAAAGATAGGACTGGAATGGCATCATAATATTCTATCATGTAGATATACTGTAATTTATTTATCTAGTATTTTGTCACCCCTTAGCTTTATTAACTAAAAAACAACCTTTGGGAAAAAAGTAGACTATCAAGAAATAGTTCCACTATTAAAAGATGCTGGTTTGAGGAGAGTAGCTATGATGTAAGAAAAGATGTAGTTCTGCAGTTGAAAAACAGTGATAAATAGGCTTCCTTCCCTTGAGCAAAAGTAATCAGGAGATTCTGTGGCATAACTGATCAGACAAATTTCTATCACTAAGTAGTGAGGCCACAATTCTTAGCAAGGACAGATTACATATAACTGTGCTACTTTAACAAACAGTACAATTTCAACTATTAACATCTCAGTGATATGAACTTTATAGCATCAAATGTTTGAATATTAGAAAACAGCAAATCCGTCTCCGTGTACTATCAAATCTAGCACTATAGCATATGAGGCTAGCAAGTAAAATCGTGAACAGGATTTCAAAACTTCTTGCATTTATTTTTGTATGAATAAAGAAATCTGTATTAAGAATGTGAATAGTCTTCTAATATAAACAGACATTTACAAAATGACAGCGTATTTTGTTACTTACAATTTGCATTGTCCCAGAATTTGATTGGCCTCATCATCATACTGTGGCAATTATAAACTAGCTTTGGAGATGTGTTTCCAAATTTCTGGAATTATTCTAATTGGTTACTGGCAAGGCATTATTGACATTGTGTAATTGTTAAGCCTGAGTTATTAAGAATTGCTAGTTGAATTTGTTAAGAGACACTGTTTTAGCTACTTCTTGCCTTCTGCCAAAGGTCAAAGAAAGAAGCACGTGCATTCCAGCAGGCAGAGACCTTGTGGGAATTGAAACCGTCAAAAGTTCCACTCGTGGGCACCATTTGACCCATTCTATACATGCTCCAATTTAGTATTTGCTAAACGTTGCTTTCTTCTCTCTGAATGAAAAACATTTAGAGAAAATGGGGGAAGATTTAAGTATAAGCCTGACTCAGCTGGAGAAGTAGGCTCATGTTGAATTGTGACTGAGGACCTTGTGTTCTATTGCTGGGAAAAACACTAATAATCAAATATTATTTCAGTATGTTTTCATACAAAGATTTTTTTTATTGAGTGAAAACTCTATGTCAGGGCCTGTGGTAGAAGTTGAGAAAATATAGATGCATGATATATGGTACCTGTCTTAAAAAGCTCACAGCCTACCTGAAAAGATATATACATTTAAAAATGGAACAAAACTACAATATGATATGGGTGAAATAAAGTTAATTATATTGAAAGCAATGGTGACATAAAAAGCACTAATTGCCTCTGCCCAAAGGTGGACAAGGGATGTTTCAGAGATGGCAATTTTTCATCTGAATTTTTAAAAAATGAAGATGAATTCATCTAGACTTACAGAGAAGGCCATTTAAAGCAGAGGAAACTGCACTTGTAAAACACATGCACAAAGGTAGCAACAGCACAGAGCGAGGTGCTCTAAATCTGGTATTAGTGAAGAAAGGTACTAAGGGATAAAGATGATGTAAAGGCAGGTAGAAAGGAGTCAGTTCATAAAGGGCCTGTTATGCCACACTGACAAATTTGAATTTTGGGTAGCTAGAAATCACTGAAGGCTTTTAGTAGGGAGTGACTAGAGGAGATGTGCTTGAGTAAGAAAATTCGGGCCAGAAGTGTGAAAACAATATTAGATGTTTTCAAGAGAGAAGGTAGGATAAAATTTAGAGGATCTTGCCAAACACAGAACTATCATTGCATGGCAGTTTCAGGGACTCTCCTGGATTTAATACCAAAAGTCAAAGCAAGGATGTGATGGATGGGAATGCCCTAGAATGTCATATTCGTATTCTAGAGCAGGCAGTCAGAGTCCACATAGTTAGTCACAGATCTTGATTGTTCTTGTAAATCATGAAACTCTCATATTAGCCAAAGCCCCTCCAAAGAGCATTGCTTTCTCGAATTTAGGAAGACATATGTCTTAGCCCTACCACCCCAAGCCCCTCAGAAACAGCAGTGTTCCTGGGGCCTAAGATAGTCTTCTAGAAAACAATGAAATATAAATATATTCCCAGTAATTTAAATCTCCCTGAAAAATCATATGTAAAGTGAAATTTTAAAATAATTCTGGATATCATCATATGGATTATATATGAGTGCAATGAGAAATTGTTAATATTCAGCTATATCTTTTACACACACATACACATACTTCAGTAAGTATTGGTAAGAATTAAGTGAGTGAATAAAAAAAAAAAAATTAGTCATGTAATAGTAACAACTGAGTGGTAACATCTTTCAGTGGTTGAAGAAAATGCCTTTTCAAAAAAAAAGAGAATTGAGCTTAGATAGTGGATGTAACCACAGCATTTGCCTGTAGAATTATCACTCAGTTAAAATTTGTTATCTGAATAATATCACATTATGCTAACCAGAACAGACGCTGTGAGTCAAAACCAACTTAACGGCCCCTGACAACAGCAATAACCAGAACAATAAGATTCCAAATCATTTCCAAACCCAGCACTCCCACCTTCGTTGTCAGCACAGCACTATGATAAATTAGAGTGCCCTCAGTGTTTTGTGGAGCCCTGGTAGCCAAGTAGTTAAGACCTCAGTCTACTAATCAAAAGGTCAGCGGTGTGAATCCATCAGCCACTCCTTGGAAACCCTGTGGGGCAGTTCTACTCTTTCCTTTAGGGTCACTATGAGTCCACATAAGCTTGGCAGCACACAACAACAACAGTGCTCCATGTAGTCATATGGGCTATGAACATAAAGTGATAAACCTGAGTCCATAAACTACACATGGACATCAGTTTCATATCCTTATTTTATTGTTACATATGAAATGAGGTTGCCAAATACGTCATCACGTATCCTGCTGGAAATTGTTGTGTCCCTTCCTATAAATTTAGAATGAATAGTGGGACAAACATGTTGGGTTACACATTATCTTCATTTCCTGGTTCTTGTGTATCAGATATCCTGACTATTATCAGAAACATCCTTTCATTCAAGTATTCCATCTAGCCCCCCCAAAATTTCCCTATTCTCTTTACTAAAATCTAGTAATAACTTTATATCCTCCACATCTACCCCCAAGAATAAGTTCCCTGTTCGCATTACTAAAATCTAATGATAACTTTATATCCTCCTTTCTCTTTTGAATATTTGATTAATAGGAAAAGTTTTGCAACTGGAATCTATCTTTCTTTTAAAGGTGTTAGGGCAATAGCCGTTTCTGCAAGGAAAGGTGAAGTTATTAAATAATTATAAGTCCACAATATGTACTGTAAACATCTGGTTCTCATGGGATTGATTTTGTTATATGGAGACACTAATGGGCCTGAGAGAAAATGTTTTCAGTCATGGATGACAACAAAAGTAAAGTGACAATAGATATAGTTAAGAAGAATCTAACCATATGGCAGATAAAGATAACTACTGTGCAATATGATCTTCAAGTAATTGCTTGTATTGCTTCTTCAAAGGCATAACTCTCAGCAGAAAAATGGTTGCAATTTTTTTTTCTGAAATAAATCTTTAAGTGTTCTTTTATATAGTTTATGATCATCTAGACAGATTTATAAAACTCATTCTTTTTTTTTAATATATGAGATTTTCCTTCCAACTAATAATTTTACATACGTATAAATGATAAAAATAATGGCTAACATATGTGTTTAATTTTTTGTAATTCAGGAACTTTAGTACTGAGATCCTGTGAACAAATGTGTTGCCAATCTGATTGGGATACTAAAATGTTACTTTCACATACATCTTTTACATTGTTTAATTTAGCAGAGGAAACCCTTGCGGTGTAGTGGTTAAGAACTACAGGTGCTAATCAAGAGGTCAGCAGTTTGAATCCACCAGGTGCTCCTTGGAAACTCAATGTGGCAGTTCTACCCTGTCCTATAGGGTTGCTATGAATCAGAGTTGACTGGATGGCAACAGGTTTTTTTTTGGTTTTTTGTTTTTAAGTTAGCAGACCATTATACTTCATTTAATTCTCAAAATAAGTACATTGTTATTGTGTACCATTTACATTATTGCTGTTGTTAGGTGCTATCAAGTCAGTTCTGATTCATGGTGACCCTGTGTACAACAGATCAAAACACTGGCTGGTCCCGCGCCATCCTCAAAATCACTGCTATGTTTGAACCCATTGTTGCAGCCACTATGTCAATCCATCTCCTTCAGGGTCTTCCTCTTTTTCACTGACCACCTGCTTTACCCAGCATGATGTCCTTCTCCAGGGACTGATCCCTCCTGACAATATGTCCGAAGTATGTGAGACGAAGTCACATCGTCCTTGCTTCCAAGGAGCATCCTGGCTGTACTTCTTCCAAGATAGATTTATTCATTCTTCTGGCCATCCATGGTATGCTTACTATTCTTTGGCAACACCATAATTCAAAAGCATCAATTCTTTGGTCCCCCTTATTCATTGTACATGTGGCAATTGAAAATACCATGGCTTGAGTCAGGCACATCTTAGTCCTGAAAGTGACATGTTTGCCTTTTAGCACTTTAAAGAGGCCTTTTGCAGCAGATTTGCCCAATGCAATGGGTCATTTGATTTCTTGACTGCTGCTTCCATTGTGGATCCAAGTAAAATGAAATCATTGACAACTTCAATATTTTCTCCATTTGTCATGATATTGCTTATTAGTCCAGTTGTGAGGATTTTTGTTTTCTTTATATTGAGACATAATCCATACTGAAGGCTGTAGCCTTTAATCTTCATCCATAGGTACTTCAAATCCTCTTCACTTTCAACAAGTAAAGTTGTGTCATCTGCATAACTCAGGTTGTTAATGAGTCTGCCTCCAATCCTGATGCCGCATTCTTCTTCATATAGTCCAGCTTCTCAGATTATTTGCGCATTATTTGTAAAGGGTAATATATAAATGACATAATTATTTAGCAAGAGTTACTTGGTTTTTAGTTTCATTGCTGCCCAACAAAACAGATCAAATTCGCTCACATATGCACACATAGTACTGTATGCCTATTTACTTGTTTTCCATCAAAGTGTCAAGGAGAGAGAGGCAAAACACCTGTAACTACAGTGCTAAAAACATGGAACAAGTGTTCTTGTGCGCATGATCTTTCAAAAACCGTAACTGGCAAGGGAAAAGAATACCTGTTTTGCTTACTTTATCATCATCAGAAAAATATTTTTCCCTAAATAAGAAATGGAAACTCTGGTGGTGTAGTGGCTAAGTGCTACGGTTGCTAACCAAAGGTTCGGCAGTTCGAATCTGCCAGGTGCTCCTTGGAAACTGTGTGAGGCAGTTCTACTCCATCCTATAGGGTCGCTATGAGTCAGAATCAACTCGAGAGCAGTGGGCTGGGTAAATAAGAAATATAACATTGCTATATTTTGGAAAATCATGTTTGCTTTAATCCCTGTCCCTCTTAGCCCCAACACACACACAGATTAAAGAATACCAGTGGAACCAATTTATTGGAAGCTATTTTCTTTTTTTCCTTCTAAGTCCCAACTAAAAGCTTTTCTGTTTGGGGCATTTAATAAGCTGAGAATACCTTTTCTATAGTGTTCCCTTTCAGAGCACGCCTACCATGTGCTCGGCCATTATTTTAGAAAGGTAATGCTTTCCCTTTAAATGATGTGTCCCTTGCCCCTCAAAGCTCTATTGTCTGCTTGGGATCCTCAAATCGGTTGCTTTTAGCACCTGATAAATTAGTAATGGAACAGAATTGGAAGGCTTCGTGGCTTCTGTGCGCTGTTACTACATTGTGGCTTGGTGCTAAAATGTATATACCACAGGCTCTGTAGTGACATGTAACTATTTGACTACTTGGAACAGACTTATTAGACTCACAGAGTTACATGGATCTTCAAAATTCTTTGGCTTAATCATCTCATGTTTTCAGGTGAGACTGAGGCCTAGGAAGTTTAAAGACTCAAACAAGATCATAAAAACAGTGAACAGCACAGTTCAGACCAGAAATTAATTTCCTAGGGCTGCACAACCACTGTAAATTACTGTATTAATTAGGGCTGCCATGACAAAAAATCACACACTCAATGGCTTAAAACAACAGAAATTTATTCAGGCCGGAAGGCTGAAATCAAGGTGTCAGCCAAGCCATGTTTCCTCTGAAGGTTCTAGGGAGAATCTTTCCTTGCTCTTCCAACTTCTGGTGGCTCCAGGCATTTCTTGGGTTTTGGGAACATAACTCCGATCTCTGCCTGCATCTTCATATGGCCTTCTTTTCTGTTTGTGTCTCTCTGGATCCTCTCCTTGTCTTATAAGGACACCAGTCATTGGATTTAGGACCCACATTAAATCCAAGACAATTTCACCTCAAAATCCTTAACTAATTACATCTGAAAAGATCTTATTTCCAAATAAGGTCGCATTCTGACTGCCCTGACAGGGAACACAACAGAGAACTCCTGAGCGAGCAGGAGAGCAGACCCCAAACTCTCATAAAGAGACCAGACTTAATGGTCTTAATGAGACTAGAAGGACCCCGGTGGTCATAGCCCCCAGACCTTCTGTTGGCCCAGGACAGGAACCATTTCCCAAGCCAACTCTTCAGACATGGATTGGACTGGACAATGGGTTGGAGAGGGATGCTGGTGAGGATTGTGCTCTTGGATCAGGTGGACACTTGTGACTGTGTTGGCATCTCCTGCCTAGAGGGGAGATGAGAAGGTAGAGAGGGTTAGAAGCTGGAGAAATGGACATGAAAAGAGAGAGTGGAGGGAGGGACTGGGCTGTCTCATTAGGGGGAGAGTAATTAGGAGTATAGCAGGGTATATATAGGTTTTTATGTGAGAGACTGACTCGATTTATAAACTTTCACTTAAAGCACAATAAAAATTATAAAAAAAAAACATAAAGTCACATTCTGAATTTCCAGGTAGATATGTACTTTGGGGGGGACACTATTCAACCCACTAAAACTACATATTCTACTTCCCATGTTCTCTGTCTTTGAGTAGACATTCAGATTTCTCTTCAAATATTAGGGAAAATGAGTTTAAATTTGGCCACCTACTTTTTTGAAAAAATTTATAAGAGCCTTATAAAAATACTTCAAATAATTTGAGAACACTTTTTAAAAGTTTTTGTTCAGTCATCAATTCCTAAGTTAGTGACGTTGTATTAAAATCATTTTATATTAGCTGAAACAGTTAACATTTCATCAGTTCTGTGGGGTAGTTCCAAAATCAAAACCCATCGCCACTGAGTCATTCTGACCCATAGCGATCCTGGAGGACAGGGTAGAACTGCCCCGTAGGGTTTCCAAGGAGCAGCTGGTGGATTTGAACTGCTGCCTTAACTTCTGCACCACCAGGGCTCCATGAGGTAGTTAAGCAGGTATTATTTTCTCTGACTTACCTAGTTGTAATCTGAACCCAAATAGCTTTATGTTTAAGTTCTGTCTCTATTTTTTAATCACCTTCTGCTTCGTATTCATCTAATTACATACCTAACCCCTCCCACCCCACTAACTACTAAAAGCATTTGAAGGCACCTTCTTAAGTATCTTGCAGTGCCTCACAGGTTCTAGCACAGGGCTTCACAGGAAACAGGCCTTCAGTATGTCTGTTCAGTAAATGATCAAATGAATTTCTCTTTGACAGATGAAAAAACAAGCACGTCAACAAATTTTTGCTCTACATTCAGTAGGTAATTAGTAGAAGAGATAGGACTAAAATGTTGTATTCGTTTATTCCTCTATTTATTTAACAATATACCACATGGACCAAGACTTGAGTGCCTGCCCTACCTACAGCCCCCTTCTGAGAAGGACAAATTTGCCCACAGTCTTACCTGAAAAGATAGTCTTTGCACTTGTGGTGCCCCCATCCAACTCAGCCAGAGCTCAATGAGTGAAGGGACGGAAAAGACCTTGATCCATATTACACAGGACAGACCATAAGTTGACCAGTAATTTTGAATCAGAAAGGCATGATGTAAAGAAAGACTGAAATGGCCACAATGGACTATATGGCAGCTAAAGTGAGGAAACTGAAACTATGAGGAAGCTTGTAAGGAGGGAGAAAGAGAGGAGAATGCAGCACTTGTGCAGTAATGAATGGAAATGCCATGAGAGACAGAGCATGCAGCCTGTGAGAGAAAATAGCCCAAGACTGGATCTGCACCATTTTTGAGTTTCACTTTTCTGCTCCTACTACTGTCCACATGCAACTTGAAAATGAACCACCTTTATTGTGAGGTAAATTGAGGAATATTCTTCTATTGTAACAATAAAAACTTTATAATAACAAACTCAGTGAAAAGTATAAGATTGCATGACCCCAGATTCAGAAAGGTCAGTATGTTTCCACTTTGCCATGAGGCCTACCTATTAACTCCCATGTTACGGAGTGTTACAGGAATTTTAGGACAGTTAATTATATATTTGCCACCTGTTTAAAGAATTTGTGTCATAAAGTCTAAAAGGATTTTCTATGTAGCTGATTTTAAGGTTTATTTTGCATTCAAGCCATGCTGTGATGTTTCTAGGGAGTGAAAATAAAAATTCCCTAACAAGTAAAATAAAGAAGATAAATGGATTGCATCTAAATAGGAAGTCTCCAAATCCATGAACACCCAAAGCTGGTTGTTTTCATCCTTGAACTATTTCCTATGATCTGTCTAACATCTTGACCTGTAATGCTCCCATGCTGCCAGAATATGAGGTTGCATTTTGATAGGGTATATTTGATACCTGTGAGAATCAGAGGTGGAGTGAAGGAAATGGAAAATTTAAAGAAAGCTCCTGAAAGAATATTGCCTTCAGAAATATTTGCTAATTCTGGCCCATAGCAGTGAAATGTGCACTAGTTATTGTCACCTCTAATTCAAGATCAGGAGCTCTGGTGGCGCAGTGGTTAAGTGTTCGGCTGCTAACCAAAAAAGGTCGACAGTTCGAATCCACCAGCCACTCTTTGGAAACCTTTCGGGGCACTTCTACTCTGTCCTATAGAGTCACTATGAGTCGGAATTGACTCGACGACAATGGATTTGGTTGGTTGGTTCTTTAATTCAGGATCAAGTAAGCCAATGAAGTTGATTCTTAGTAGGTCTTTGAGAATGCCGGTGGTGGATTTAAAAAATATCCAGAAAGTATTAGAGAATCCTCATATTAAAGAGTGGAGCTTAATTTTGCTCCTCGAGTATGTGGAGTGGATTTGGTGGCTCATTTTGAATGAATAAAGTACAAGTGAAGGTGTGTTACTGCAGAGACAAAGTTATAAAAGGCTAGCAGCTTCCTCCTTTTATTTTCTGTCTTAAATTACTCACTCTGGGGGAAACCAGATGCCATGCTGTAAGGACACTTAATAACCCCTAAGAAAGGGTCCACATGGCAAGGAACCAAGGACTTTTGCCAACAGCCCATGAGGAATTGAGACCTCCAGCCAATAGCCATATGAAGGGGATCGGTCTCAGGTAAACCTTCAGATGCTGGTGACAGCTTATCTGGGACTTCACAAGAGGCTCTGAGACAGAATCGTTCTGCTAACCCACTACCAAATTCCTGACCTACAGAAAATGTGAGATAATATTTTCTGCTTTAAAGTGCGTTTTGAGAGAATTTGTTACCTGCAATATGTAACTAATACACTGTCCTTTCTCCCTACAGAGATAACATTAAAGTGGAAGTTAATGTTCTAATATTCATGTTATTTTTCAATAACTCCTTCCCTATCAAGAAGTGTTGATAAAATAACCTCATTTTCAAAGTGTTTAGTATGTGTTCTAAGTGTGTCATATTTTGCAGGGGTTAAGTGGATTAAAATTTTCAACCAACATAAGATTTACATGATTTTCCTAAAGGAAAGCAAAATTGAATCTCTCCAAAACTAACTTGTAATGGTAGAAATCCCAAATCAAAGATTCTACATCCTCTTAACATATTTCTTTCACTCATTTCTTAAATTGCACTAGTTTCATTTTTAAATCTTAAAAGAAGCCAAATGGAAGAATTTCTTACATGTTTTTACATTGTAATTCTGAGCCTTCTTTGGGCACTTCTTCAAGCTGAATTCTAAATCAATAACCTTGCATATGTTTGAAGTATCTCTGTGTATTCATATACATATATATGAATGCTAAAATGCATATGTTGTTTTCAATTCTATTTTTTGTTTTTATTTATTTATTTATTTATTGCTGTTGTAGATTAATTCCTCCCCAGAAGCAACTGTCCATGGGTGGTGAATGAATTCACTGCTTATCATGCAGCAGATGATTTAGAATCTAGATTCCTTATAACCTAGTGATTTCAAAGAAACATTTGGAGTGTGCGTGCATGTGTGTGTGTATAATATTAATGTCTAAGACAGATTTTTAAATCTAATAGTCAAATAATTTCACTCAGTGGTTAGATCAGTGGGCTAGTAGCTAGCAGACCTGACTTATCTCCAAAACAAACACAGAAATTAGATAGAGCTTGGCTGGCAAAGCCCTGATTTTTCCCTTTAGCCCTGAAATTACAGAAGTAATAGTTTTAGTATTTCCGTATTTCCTCATGAGTCATTGTCTGATACTTAGATGTTTGCTTGTTGTGGCCTAGTTTGTAGAATTTGTATTTAAAAAAAAAAAAAATTTGATGAAATAGAATCACAAAATGGCATGTCAACAAGTTCTTAGCCAGTCAGTAAAGTGAACCCCTTTTCCTATGTTCTGATTCCTTGTTGCTATGTAAGAAACCACTCCAAGACTTAGTGGCTTAAAATAACAACCATTTATTACAACTCATGCTTTGTGAGTTAGGAATTTGGGTGGGCCTTGGCTGGTGATTCTTGTGCTCCATGTGGTATAACTGGGTCACTGGTGGTGTTTAGCTTGGTATGTAAGAGCAAGGTCAACTGAAAGACTGGGCTCATTTTCCTCTCCATGTAGTTCCAGGATCTATCCACGTGGTTTCTCCACCTGGATAGATGGTCTTCTACCTGGGTAGTTGAGCTTCTTACATAGTGGCTCAAGACTCCAAGAGCAAGTATTCCAAGAGGCAGGAGGTAGAAGCTGCAGGCTCTCCTAAGGCCTTAGCCAGAAATTAGCATAGTGTTACTTCTGCCATTTTTTTTAGTTAAAGCAATCACAGAGCTCCTAAGACTTGATAGGAAAAGCATCAAAGAATTTGTGTTATATCGAATCCACCACACACTAGAAGATACAAAGATGCGCACTTATAAAGAGACAAGCTTCATGCACCACAAATATCTCTGAGTGAAATGTGCTTGTTCATCATCAATAGTACAAATGAAATTGGCTTTAAAATAGAAGGTAATGTTCATACAACAAAGAAATTAAAAAAAAAAGTTATAATGAAACACATCAGCTTAAGTACTGATGCATTTTAATGTGGGTAGTGATCATACCAAAGCAATGGGTTAGAGAATAATTATTTTAAATTATTGAGATTATATTGAAATGATCTGACTTGTCCATTTAGTTCAACCAGTGGATATTCCTTTGTGCATTAAAAGGCAACTGAACTTTTAAAATAATCAGAAAGTAAATATATATTATAAATTGAGACAGTGTAATGTAGTTTTATTTTGAGTGCTGTTGGATAAATAATGGTAGATATATTTTGGTACATTGGTATTTAGAATCTCAATAGAAATACTTAAAAGGTCAAACACACAAAAGCCTTTTACCTGTAGCAGCAAAAATGACATCACCTCTAGTGTTCTTAGCTATGAATATTTTCAAAGACAGCAATTTATGGATGCTTTTCTAAGAATTAGTCAATATATTAGCTTTCTTTAAAACATACAGCTGTAGCAGCAAACCACATTTGTTTTATTTGGCCTTGCTAATTTTCTCTGAGTTCTAGGAGCTATGGATTTTTGAGATATTTGGCTGAAGCTCAAAATGAAAAAATCATTTTAAAAAATAGAAAAGCATTTCATTCTTTAAAAATGCTAAAAATATATGATGCAAAATGTCATAGTTTGGCTGTAATAGCAAAATTCTTAGAATCAATCAGTCAAAAATAACTGTGTTATTTAAGTGCAATTTGAAGGCATACAAACTAAAAACAGTATTTTAAAACCGTCTATAAGAGTTTGATGCCTTCTCTATACACTGATAGCTATTTGCCTTGTAAAAATAACAATTGAATGAGTACAGAGAGTAAGCTACCATAGAAAAGGTTGCCTTTTATGTAGCACTAACATGCACTTAATAGAATTTATCTATTTAGACTAGGGCTGGGAGAGGAGGGATTACTTCACTAACCATCCAAACTACCAGGTTTTACCACCATTCTCTTTATGTAATCTCCTCACAAATAGCAAGGAAAAAACTAAAACTCACATAAATATCCCGATTTTGGAAATGTTTTATATATGTTTATTTTGCCAGAATAAACACAATATTTGGAGAAAAATACAAAAATAGTTGGGCTGACCATTTTTTATTTTCTACTCATTCATTTAATAATAATAATAAAAAGATAAAGCACTTACTGTGTGCCAGGCATTATTTCTCAAACCTAGGAGTATAGAGAAACAGACATAGGTCTTGTGCTCAATATGCCAACAGTCTACTGGGAAAGATAGACATAAACAGGAAGTTATACCATAGTTTGAAGAAGGATGGGATACCACGGCATCCATAGGTGGAGCATCTAACTCAACCTTGAAGAAGTATAGGAAGATTTTTCAAAATAAGGAAAAGAAGACATATAGGAATTAACCTGGCCAAGGAAAGGATGTGGAAGGCATAATGGAAAGAAGGAAATGTGAAAATGTCCAGAGGTTAGAAACATGTTAGGTGGAACAGTTAGCTCAATATGGGGTGGGGGGGGGGCAATAAGGGGGAGTGAGATTTAAGGAATAGGATGAATAACATCTGAACTGAGATTACTAAGCAAAATAAAAAGGATGGAAGAGAAAGGGAAACATTCCAGACATGGAGAAATGTTCCTGAGTCCAAAAGGGACATGCTAATCCGTAGGATCAGAGGTAAACAGAGCCAGGTCATGAAGGTCCCCATAATGAAGTTTTAATTCTCAGTGGTGTTCTTTGAAGGCTTTTAAACAGAAAAGTGATATGACCAGATTTGTGTTTAGAATGATGTCTGGATTGGAGAAAATAGATTGCAGACAGGAAGATCAGGGTGGTTTTGCATAAATTTGAGTGAGGGATGCAGACCTGACAAAGGAAGTGCCCAACAAGCCAAGAACATTGTTGTTCAATTGGAAAGAAAATATTCCCTTTCCAGGAAAACTTCAGTTCAAATAAACCTCCTTCCTACCTTCTTTTGCTGAATAACTTAGCTCAGTCTGACAGGAGGGTGTGATTAAAATTTTCTAAAGTAATGCTCTGGCAGAATAGATGGATTGGGGTATTTTCCCTGAGCTCTCCACCAATCTTAATAGGTTAGAAGCAAAAAGAACAGGGAGAGAGGGTCAAAAAAATTAATATAACTGTTCTTTTTTTTACTTCTTCAAAAATAGACTTAAGATTCAAAGAGATAAATCTGGGAGAAATATTACAAGTGTTCTTCAAGACAGTAAATTCTAAGACAGGTTGAGGTAAACAGAATCAAATGATTAGTACGCAGAGCTAAGGGGTAGAGTGTTTTAGTGATTTCTTTGGGCCCAGCCCATTGTTGTTGTTGTGCACCATTCAGCCAATTCTGACTCATAGTGACCCAATAGGACAGAGTAAAACTGCCCCGTACGGTTTCCTAGGCTATAATCTTTATGGGAGCTGACTGCCAGGTCTTTTCTGCTGGAGCAGCTTGTGGGTTGGAACTGCCAACCTTTCAGTTAGCAGCTGCGCCCTTAACCATTGTGCCAATAGCTCTCCTTGGGCTGAGCCTAACAACAACAACAAAAATCCAAACCCGTTGCCATCAAGTTGACTCCAGCTCATAGTGACCCTATAGGATGTAGCAGAATGGCTTCATAGGGTTTCCAAGAGGTGGCTGGTGGATTTGAACTGCTGACCTTTTGGTTAGCAACCAAGCTCTTAATCACTGTGCCACTATGGCTCTGGTTCGAGCCTAAACTAAACCTATAGCTGTTGAGTGCATTCTGACTCATAGGACAGAGCAGAATTGCCCCATAGGGTTTCCAAGAAGCAGCTGGTGGATTTGAACTACTGACATTTTGGTGAGCAGCCATAGCTCTTAACTACTCTGCCACCAGGCCTCTAGGTGAAACCAAATAACTGTGAAGAGAGAAGTTTTTACTAGAATGCATTCACACATTTATGTATTTACCGTAAATTTAATGATAAAATATCAAGCAGGGGCCTAGCTATGAAAAATAGTGCTTTTTTTTTATGGCAATTAGTTTGAAATTGCTGAATGATCTCTCACGGCTGGCGATGGAAGCTGTGATGACCAACAGAAACTGCTCATTAGCGCCTCTCCGCAAGCAGTGCCCAGGGCATACGCCCTACCTGCCATACCTTACTTATGCCTCTGCTATCAAAAACTGGTGTTCTAGGCACCCGTGTTTCACTTATCATAAAGTAAGAAAGACAAAAATAACCTGTTGACTATTATTCTCTGTGGTTGATGGTACGGCAGAAAGAAGCTCAAGTTACTCTGGGAACTATGGGAACATGTAATAGGGTTGTCTTACATGGATGGAGTAAAAGTACAGGAAGGGAGGAGACTAGAGAAAATAGATGTGAGATTAAATTGACCTCAGGCCAGAGGATAAGAATATTTGAACCTTACTCTTGAATACCCTCTCCACGGTGGGAGGCCTCGCAGACTAAAATAAGCACACAGGATGGAGTAGAGGAAAGGAATACATATCACCGGCAAAAGGAAGAAGGTGGACTGTATGTTATAGTGGACTCCTTTGCTCAGGCAAGATTGGCTAAAGATAAGCAAGTTTTTCCTGCTTTTCTCCCAGTTAGAAATTAGCCATTTCAATTCTAAGAAAGCTATCAATTTCTAGTTAGTAGAAGAAGAGAAAGTGTGAGTTCTAGGGTTCCACCCCTAAAAAACAAGACTGAAGCAGAATATCAGGGGAAAGGACACTCTGTCCGCAGCAGTAAAAGGTTAGTAAAGTGTCATTTGTCTGCATTAGGAACAGTTTCCCTGATTTTTGTTAATATTATGCATATATTTGTGACTAATGAGACCGCTAGTTCAGTCCTTCAAAGCTTTTGTTAATGTCTCATTAGTGTTGCCTCTGAAGTCTTTGAGATGAATCATTAGCTAATTTTACTCCAAAGTTGTAGACTACTGTAGACGAGTTCATACTCTACTCTGTTTCTAATCTGTGTCCATCCAGACACACAGAATATGGTTATACATCCTATAAAAATAATATATCAACAAGTAGAGCCCCATTATCATGTGATTGCCTTCATTCCGCAGTGAAACTCACAGATCTATAAAATACAACTGTTTTTCCTTAACAAATGTATTTATTTCTGCTCACATTCTATTATATGCTTTATGGGGGGGGACCCCATTTGTTCAAATTGCCTTCACTTTCAAAAGTAACATCTCAAACACTCCTGTGTTGCAAACTTTAGCAATTTTTAATGGTTGCACTTTGAATAACAAAGCACCTTTCCCCCTCATTTCTCCATCTTCTGTATTTACAAACCCTATAGTTAAGTGCTTGGCTGATAACTTCTGATAAGGTTAGAAGTTCAAATCCACTAGCTGTTCCTTGGAAACCCTATGAGACAATTCTACTCTGTCCTATAGAGTCGCTATGAGTCAGAATTGACTGGGCAGCAATAGATTTTATGAGTCACTATGAGCCAAAGTTGACTTGACGGGAAACAACAACAACATGCTTCCTTTATACACTTGAATTTTTGATACCACTGTGTTGTTGCAAATGTGAACCCTTTAGGACATAGTATCCTCTATCCATTGTGAGCCAAGTAACTCATTGTCTCATGAATGGCTTTAACAGACAGAAGTTTATTCTCTCACAGTCTAGTAGGCTAGAAGTCCAAATTCAGGGTGTCAGCTCCAGGGGAATGTTTCCTCTGTTGGCTCTGGAGGAAGATTTCTTGTCATCAGTCTTCCCCTAGACTAGGAGCTTCTCCATGCAGGAAGCATGGGTCCAAAGGACACGTTCTGCTCCCAGTGCTGCTTTCTTGATGATATGAGGGCCCCACTCTCTGCTTGCTTCCCTTTCCTTTTATATCTTGTAGGATAAGAGGTGATGCAGGCCACACTCCAGGGAAGTTCCCTTTACATTGGATCAGGAATGTGACCTTAGTAAGTGTGTTACAATCCCACCCTAATCCTCTTTAACATAAAATTATAATCACAAAATGGAGGACAACCACACAATATTGGGCCTAACCAAGTTGACCAATATTTTGGGGGGACACAATTCAATCCATGACATTCCACCCTTAAAACAAACACATTCCACCCTTAAAAAAAAATTCATGTACTTGCTACATGTAAGACACATTCACCCCATCATATCATAGCAAAAGTATAAAGTCAACTCCAAGTCCAAAATCCAAAAAATTCATCTTCATCTGTGAAATCTAGAATACAAGTTATCTGCTTCCAAAGCATAATGGCAGAACAGACACAAATAAGACATTTCCATTACAAAGAAGGCATAACAAGCACCAAGCAAGTCAGCAAAACACATTATGTTAGCCCTCAAGGTTTTGCAAATAATCCTGTGTTCCCTGAGGCAATTTACACATGGCCCTGCCCTCCAGACTCTAGGTATTGGCCATACTGTCCAGATTCTGAGAGGAGGCCTCATGGTTCTGGCTTCAGCTACACCTTCCAGGCACACTGGGACAGCAATTCTGTTCCCTCAGCTTTAGGCCACCTTTCTCCTAGCCTGAGTTTCAACTCCAACCTTAGAAACACCAAAGGTCCCTTTCCTTTCATTTCTTGAAAGATAAAAGGTGGTGCGGGCCACACTCCAGGAAAACTCCCTTCACATTGGATTAGGAATATGACTTTAGGAAAGGTGTTACAATCCCACCTTAATCCTTTTGAACATACAATTACAATCACAAAAGGGAGGACAACCACACAATACTGGGAATCATGACCTAACCAAGTTGACACAAATTTTGGGGGGAACACAATTCAACCCATGACACCTGTGTTTATATTAAACATATTTCAAGCAAAGGACATGCCATATATTTTCCTCCACTTTCATCTCCTGCCTTTTTCTCTAGTTCCCCAACTTCTTAAGACTCTTAGAGCACTGAACCTTAAATCAACATTTATGCAACATGAACTTGTTGATGCTGACCTGTGCTCGCTTTGGAGTTTCTCAAACCTGTGGGCCCTTTTTCCTGTACTCAGATGAAAGCCATCATTTATGTATCATCACAAAAATAAAAAAGAGAACATAAGGCAGACAATTCTTTACCAATATCTATCCCTAACCATTTACTGAAATATCTCCCTCACCTAATTACTGGCAATTCAAGGTGAATCTATCCTGGTCATGAAGAACTTTGTGAAACTAGCTGTTAGACGTCCTGAATAAGCCTCAAAAATAGAAATGAATTCCCTCTGTAACCAGACTTCAAACCATAGAGGTCTCTCCCATTACAGAAGTTTTGTTATCTCCACAAAGCCTTTGTTCCTGAGATACCAGGGCTAGGTACGTATACTCATCCTTCCTACAGACAATTTGCTAAATTTTAGGAAGAGATAATCTTTATTTCTTGGAGGCTTGGATCTCATGTTTCCATGTAGACCTCCAGTGTGTTAAGTTGTATATGAAATAGTGGATTCCTTTGGTTTAAGATACAAATACTGTAAAAAAGAAAAAAATGTTGCCAAGGGGGAAAAGGAAACGCAAGAAGCAACTCCCAGAAAACTGGAGGCCCCAAATTAGGCAGACCTTGTCTCTAGTTCTATGAACCCGTAATATTCTTAAAATTGATCAGTTCTTGACCTTGATTCTAAATTATATTTGGGAGCAAGAAAGAGCCTTGAGCTTCTAATAGTGGCCAACATACATCAGGAAGATTTTTCTGAGTAGATTACGTCTGAGCTGGTATCAAATAAATAAGTAGGATTTTTCCAGGCAAGAGATAAGAGCAGCATGTGCAAAGACCCAGAGGCAAGTAGAAGCTTCAGGAAACACAATTTTTTAATATGATTTTAGAAAGAGTTGTAGATGTTAGTACTTGAAGTTCCATCCCAACATCGTGTAAACATAAAAATAATTTGAAGAGGGACACAGGCATAGTGTATTAGAAATATTAGTCTGGAAGGAGACTGTAAGATAAAAAGAAAAAAAAAGATGATAATCGTAATACTATATGCTGTTGTATGGTTTCAAATTCACTTATAATTTAGTAAGGTGTATAGAAAACATACAGCTTATTTTATTAATAATTGATATAGCCTAATTAACTACCAGGAAACCCTGGTGGTGTAGTGGTTAAATGCTACGGCTACTAACCAAAGGGACGGCAGTTCGAATCTGCCAGGCACTTCTTTGAAACTCTGTGGGAGCAGTTCTACTCTGTCCTATAGGATCGCGATGAGTCGGAATCGACTCGACAGCACTGGGTTTGCTTTTTTTTTTTTTTTTTCCTTTTTAAATTAACTTCCTACTTCTGAGAAGCAGGCAAGAAAAGCAAAGTATATGTCTATCTAGTTTAAAACTTGATTTTTTGAGACACTTAAAAAATCTCTTTATATAATGCTTAGTTTTTTTTAACCACTACGCCACCAGGGTTTTTACACATACTCTTTTTAGGAGAAAATATATAGCCTCTTGGAGTCCTTAGCCATCTTCCCCTCTCCTTAGATTTCTTTCAAGATGCCATCTGGATATATAATGGGAGGGTTATGGTTATCAGCTTCTGCAGCCTGAAATTGATCAAACATGCAATCAAGATGCGTTGATAATTACTGGCGATTGGAATGTGAAAGTTGGAAACAAAGAAGGAGGATCAGCAGTTGGAAAATATGGCCTTGGTGATAGACACAATGCCAGAGATCAAATGACAGAATTTTGCAAGACCAATGACTTCTTCATTGCAAATACCTTCTTTCACCAACATAAACGGTGGCTATACACATGGACCTCTTCAGATGGAACACACGGAAATCAAATCGACTACATCTGTGGAAGGAGATGATGGAAAAGCTCAATATCATCAGTCAGAACAAGGCCAGGGGATGACTGTGGAATAGACCATCAATTGCTCGTATGCAAGTTTAAGCTGAAACTGAAGAAAATCAGAGCAACTCCACAGGAGCCAAAATATAACCTTGAATATATCCCACCTGAATTTAAAGACCATCTGAAGAATAGATTTGATGCATTGAACACTAGAGATAGAAGACCAGATGAATTGTGGAATGACGTCAAGGACATCATCCATGAAGAAAGCAAGAGATCATTGAAAAGACAGGAAAGAAAGAAAAGACCAACATGGATGTCAGAGGAGACTCTGAAACTTGTTCTCGAACCTCGAGCAGCTAAAACAAAAGGAAGAATTGAGGAGGTAAAAGAACTGAACAGAAAATTTCAAAGGGTGTCTCAAGAGGACAAAGTAAAGTATTATAATGACACATGCAAAGAGCTGGAAATGGAAAACCAAAAGGGAAGAACATGCTCAGTGTTTCTCAAGCTGAAAGAACTGAAGAGAAAATTGAAGCCTTGAGTTGCAGTAGTGAAGGATTCTACATGGAAAATATTGGATGACACAGGAAGCATCAAAGGAAGATGGAAGGAATACACAGAGTCATTATATCAAAAAGAATTAGTCGATATTCAACCATTTCAAGAGGTGGCATATGATCAGGAACCGATGGTACTGAAGGAAGAAGTCCAAGCTGCTCTGAAGGCATTGGAGAAAAACAAGGCTCCAGGAATTGGCGGAATATCAATTGAGATGTTTCAACAAACAGATGCAGTGCTGGAGGTGCTCACTCGTCTATGCCAAGAAATATGGAAGACAGCTTCCTGGCCAGCTGACTGGAAGAGATCCATATTTATGCCTATTCCCAAAAAAAAAGGTGATCTAACTGAATGTGGAAATTATAGAACAATATCATTAATATCACAGGGAAGCAAAATTTTGCTGAAGATCATCCAAAAACAGCTGCAGCGGTATATTGACACAGAACTATTAGAAATTCAAGCCAGACCCAGAAGAGGACGTGGAACCAGGGATATCATTGCTGTTGTCAGATGGATCCTGGCTGAAAGCAGAGAATACCAGAAGGATGTTTAGCTGTGTTTTATTGATTATGCAAAGGCATTCGACTGTGTGGATCATAACAAATTATGGATAACATTGCAAAGAATGGGAATTCCAGAACACTTAATTGTGCTCATGAGGAACCTTTACATAGATCAAGAGGCAGTTGTTCAGACAGAACAAGGGGATACTGATTGGTTTAAAGTCAGGAAAGGTGTGTATCAGGGTTGTATTCTTTTACCATACCAATTCAATTTGTGTGCTGAGCAAATAATCCGAGAAGCTGGACTATATGAAAAAGAACCAGCTATCAGGATTAGAGAAAGACTCATTAACAACCTGCTTTATGCCAATGACACAACCTTGCTTGCTGAAAGTGAAGAGGACTTGAAGCACTTACTAATGAAGATCAAAGACCACAGCGTTCAGTATGGATTGCACGTCAACATAAAGAAAACAAAAATCCTCACAAATGGACCAATGAGCAACATCATGATAAATGGAGAAAAGATTGAAGTTGTCAAGGATTTCATTTTACTTGGATCCGCAATCAACAGCCATGGAAGCAGCAGTCAAGAAACCAAAAGACGCATTGCATTGGGTAAATCTCCTGCAAAGGACCTCTTCAAAGTGTTGAAGAGCAAAGATGTCACCTTGAAGACTAAGGTGCACCTGACCCAAGCCATGGTATTTTCAATCGCATCATATGCATGTGAAAACTGAACAATGAATAAGAAAGTCCGAAGAAGAATTGATGCCTTTGAATTGTGGTATTGGCGAAGAATATTGAATATACCATGGACTGCCAAAAGAATGAACAAATCTGTCTTAGAAGAAGTACAGCCAGGATGCTCCTTAGAAGCAGGGTTGGCAAGACTGCGTCTTACATACTTTGGACATGTTGTCAGCAGGCATCAGCCCATGGAGAAGAATATCATGCTTGGCAGAGTACAGGGTCAGTGGAAAAGAGGAAGACGCTCAATGAGGTGGACTGACACAGGGGCTGCAACAATGAACTCAAGAATAACAATGATTGTAAGGATGGCTCAGGACTGGGCAGTGTTTCGTTCTGTTGTGCATAGGGTCACTATGAGTTGGAATGGACTCGATGATACCCAACAACAACAGCATGGCCTAAACCACCTCAAATCTTAATTGTTGGATGAGGTGTCTTTCGGCTACTTTGGTTTCCAGAGTAATGGCCCTTGTCTAGTGCATTGCTGCTTGTCCAGCTTGTGTTCTGGCTGCATCCTGATTCCAGGGTAGCATGATTTAATTTGGTGAAGCTGGTTTGGCTGGAACTCTGAGGGCCTACTATTCCATATCCACTCCCTGTCTGGATGTTGTTCTTCACCTTTTTGGCCTGGCCTTTGTAATAGCCCTGTGGCAGACTCCTAACTTTGAGCCCAGAACTCTTCCAAGCCACTCTTCAAGGGGTTGTAAGTACATCTGGGTTGCATCCATGATGCCACAAGGTAAATGAGGGGGCACAACAATGGTAAATTCTTTCTATGTAATGCCATTGGACTAGGGAGTTTCCTTTACTAGGCGGAAAATTCAACAGATGTATCATCATCTGGGGAGCTCTTGCTCCACAGAAATTGGCCTCTGCCTTCACTTATATCTTCTCCTTATCTAAGTTCAGAGGTGATAATTCTATGCTGCTAATTATCACCACACTACCTGGAATTTATGCAAAACTTACTGTAGTGTTTAAATTACATTTCACTGAGCATAAACTTATTCTTGTGTTTTGTTCTTAAATTGCTTAATTGCAGGACTTTTACAAGGAAGAATTTATTTCTTCATCGTGTTTTTAGGACATTTACTGTTGATTGCTTTTCTAGAAAAAAGATAGAATGCAATTTTTTTGGAATACTGTGCCTGGTGGACAGATAACCAGACTGATGGATAGGAATATTGGATCCTGGTATATAAAATTCAAAAATACCACCAACTGATTTTATCTATTTTTATTTTAAAAACATCCAAAATTATATTCTATATTTTATTCTAAAACTTAAAACAGCTATATAAAATATGTTGAGTTTCTTATACATATTTTAAGAAAGTGGACAGTGCACAATCTTATTTTGTATTTGGTCATGTACATGCCATCTATTGAATTGGTTATGGATCAATTATGTCTAAGTAGATTGTTTTTGCCCTAATTGAATATATCACTAAACAAGCAAATGTATCAATTCACCTATAGGTGTTTTTGTTGAATACATGTGTCTGAAACTTCTGTCCATCATGCTTCACCATAAGATATATGATATCTAAATTTTACAAAGAGAGAAGATTACATTTGCTTGGAATTATTTATTCTGCCATTTAGATATTTCTGCATAGAAATATGAAGAGGCTAATTCTACACAATATTAAAATTGTTCCTTTAAAACCAATAAACCCTAATAGTTTTATTTCTATAATATCAAAATATTTATATTCTGACTTTTTTCCATTGAAATAGCAGTTTTTAGTCACTATAATATTTGTCCAAATTATTTTGGCAGTGGACAATTTAACATGTAGAAGAAGAGAATAAAAATAATGGTCTGCATAATTCAAACCAGTTATAATACTGTTAAAAACATCTGGCAATTCGCCAGTTCATTTCTTTAATTTTCTTCTATTCTGCACATGTAAATACAGCCATTATAAAGAGGCTTTGTCATTTATTTAGTTAATTTGATCAAGTAAGCCAGTAGCTACGCTTAGTAAATAAATTCCCAGGCTGCTGCTGCCTTTTTTTTTAATGGTTTTCTTTGACTTTTTGATTGCATTAAATGTATAATTGATACTCTTCCACTTTACTCTGAACTGTGTAGACAAAATCTTAATGAGCAGCAAGTCATCTCTTTTTGGGGGCTTAAGGCAAATTTTAAGTATAACCTTACCGGAGTTAAATGTTAACATTTTAGTTAGCAGCAAGGTTCACTGAAAGGTAAATGCTACTGTAATTCCATGGTATTAAGTGGACACACTTAGGCCAAAGAGTTGCTAAAATTAACTACCTTTAATAAGCTGAAGTCTCACTGTTAATTATAGTAGTTGAAAGTTCCCAACCTAACTGATGTAGCCGGAAATGAAAACTACAGAAGCTGACTTTTTAGTTGCAATAATGCCTATTGTGTTAATGATGAATAATGTCTAATATTTCTTATAAAATGACGAATATCATGAAAACAACAGCCTCATTTAGCTCCGAGCTTACTGGCTGGTCCCGCTGGAGTATCACCAGCAGGGTTTAATTTTAAACTTGCTAGCACAAAAATAGTAACTGGAAAGCAATTTGTTTCACTTTTTTCTTAGTAAAATTGTGATGGAAAACTGTTCACCTGGGAAAATCCAAATTCATATCATAAACATAATGCTGCTCATAAGGAGTACTAATGATATACTTTATGAATTTTAATTTCTGTTTGGAAGTCAGCAAGTGTGCATTCTATAAATGTAAACCATCTGTTGGCACCTTCTAAAAGACTAGATTTCAGTCCATCCCAACATGAATTATTTATTTTGATGGATTTCTTTCCTAAGCAAATTTAAGGGTGTGTGTGTGTGTGTGTGTGTGTGTGTGTGTGTGGAGGTGTGTGTTTTAATCTGTTTTTAATCTGCAATAAAGTTTCAAAGTCAGAACATGCATAATTGCAAACCTAGAAGATAAAAGTGCTCAGCAATTTGAAATGTGTGCATTTTGCAAAATAAGATGCTCGTGTAATTAAGAAGTATCGATTAACATTGGATCAAAGATGAAAAGAGAATGAAAGTAAAATTTTAAAAAGACTGTAATTTTAAGGTTTCAGTGACATATCAGAAATTTCTGTCGCTCAACAAGAGAAATTTATAGCTGCCCATTGAGGATTACACCTGATCCATAGTTATTAGAAAACTAACTACAGTGACAATAAACATTTTGAATATATTGACTTCACTAATGAATAAAAGCAACAGATTTAATGAGGGTTAACTTAACACACACTGTTATAGTCACACCACTGTATTTTTATACTTGTTGATAAATGTATAAAATTGGTCCTTACATGTCAAAGATTACTGCACATGGTTTCACTTTCGTCTTTTATATTTGCATTTAACTTTTGTCTTTCTATGAAATTTTTCAATACGTAGAACGGAGACAGTGAGTGCATATTAGTGAAAATGTATTCTACTCCAGGGAGAAAAAGGATGGATGCCCAAAGGATTTTTTTAAAACCATGTTGTGTAGGGAATAAAGCAGAATTAAAAAAAAAAAAAAAAGTTGTTCTATGTTGAATAGTTGCTTTGAACCTTTGGAACAAGCTTCATAGGCAGATCCGTCAGAAGTCTGCATTAAAAACCAGAGTAGGCTTTAAGAATCAGTTTTCCTGCTTCCCTAAAAAAATTAAAAAAGAAAAGAAGTACTTCCCAATAATAATTTAAAAGCTGGAGATTTTCCCAGGGCTAAACACTTTTTTTTTTTTTCAATCCTTAGTTGAAGAAACACGCATCCTAGAACTATGTCCCCCCCCCCCCCCCCGCCCTTTTTATATGGTCACTATTACATTTTGCAGCATGGGCAAATTAGATGAACTGTGAAAAGTCTGTTCCTCTGCACCGAAGACCAAGTTCCTGTTGTACATAGACTCGATTGTGCTTATGTGTATTTCCATAACACTTGTTGCCATTGGAGAGCTACAGCTGCCATTGCCATCTCTGGGGTTGTTCCCTCCCACCCCTTTCAAGCTTCAGCAATTTTTGTTCTCTTTCATTCAGGCAAATTTGAACTGATGAAATGTTTTTAAATTATGCAAGGAAGCTGTAGGACAAAGTAACAGAGAATGTCCTGCCTGCATTTCACCCTCATTTTGGCTGTCTATAAGCTTTATCTGGAGTCTTTGAATATTAGCTTTAGTTATTCCTCTAGGCAACAAATCTAAACTATTTAATCCAGACTATTCACTGAATTTTTGACTGTGAATATATATATATATAGAATGCACCAGCTATTCCTCTACTTATCCAACACACCTTCTTCCAATTCAGTTCTCCCTTCCTCTAACACAGTCTTCTTGGTGTCCTTTAGTAATTATTTGCAAATGTGTATACTGAGTAAACGATATCACAAAATCCTATTGGTTTACCAAAAAGAGAATTTTAAGGATTTTATTAAGCCTTTCACAGCTAAAAGAAAGTTCATTTACTCTGATGTATGGCAATTGTACTCATTATAGTCCTTTCATAATTCAGTTGGTCATCCCGCTTACAGACTCTTCCAAATAAAGAATGCTAGTATTTTGTGTTGACGTCATTTAAAATGTGTTTTCCAATTTAATAAAAATATTACATCTGTGTTTTTGTTAAAGGTGGAAATTATTAGTGCAGTTTTAAAAAAAAAAGAAAACCAAACATTGCCCCCCAGTCTATTCCAACTTATAGGAACCCTATAGGACAGAGCAGAACTGCCCCACAGAGTTTCCAAGGAGTGGCTGGTGGATTCAAACTGCTGACATTTTGGTTAGCAACCGCAGCTCACCGCAGTTCTTAAACACTGCAGCACCAGAGCTCCTCCATGTAGTTAGGGAACAGATAGCTGAAAGCCTAGGCCCAATATGAGTTACTGTCATTATTTGATAAGAAGAGATACCAAAACCAAACCAAACCTAATGCCACGGAATCAATTCTGACTTACAGCAACCCCATAGGACAGAGTAGAACTGCTTTATAAGGTTTCCCAGGAGTGGCTGGTGAGTTCTGACCTTTTTGTTAACAGTAGAATGCTTAACCACTGTGCAACCAGGGCTCTGAGGGATATATATGGAGAAGAAGGAAGAGCTACATGATCTTGACTCCTTATCACCTTTCCCTCACTGTTTTTTGTTTGTTTGTTTTTGGTAATATTTTTCATGATGCTTACTGTTACGGCTTGAATTATGTCCTCCCAAAAATGTGTGCATTAACTTGATTAGGCCATGTGTGGTTGTCTTCCATTTTGTGATTTTCCTATGTGTTATAAATCATAACCTCTGCCTGTGGTTAACAAAGATTAGGGTGGGATGTAATACCTTGCTCAGGCCACATCCCTGATCCAATGTAAAGGGAGTTTCCCTGGGGTGTGGCTTGCACCACCTCTTATCTCTCAAGAGATTAAAAATAAAGCGAAGCAAGTAGAAAGTTGGGGACCTCATACTACCAAGAAAGCAGCACTAGGAGCAGAGTGCTTCCTTCAGACCTGAGGTTCCTGTGCTGAGATGCTCCCAGACCAAGGGAAGACTGATGCATCACAAGGACCTTCCTCCAGAGCCGATAGAGAGAGAAGGCCTTCCCCTGGAGCTGACACCCTGAGTTTGGACTTGTAGCCTACTTAACTGTGAGAGAATAAACTTCTCTTTATTAAAGCCATCCGCTTCTGGTATTTCTGTTAAAGCAACACTAGATGACTAAGACAGTTACTTTGTCCATTTTACCTCAATGTATATTGGAATCTGTCCAGGTCTATTTATGTGTATTTTCATTATTCTATTCTTCATCACCATCCTAATAAAAATCACTGTTCTCTGTTCTCTCTTAAATAAACTAATCAAGAGCCTCCAATTTGTCTCCCAACATCCACTCCAGCCATAGTCCCATCACTTACACTACAACAGCCAGAGTAATCTTTTAAAATGCAGAAAGGAGATCATTCCATTTTCCCACTCAAGATATTTTCTTTATAAAATATAAAAAGTCACACTTCAGTATCCATAAATTTGGGAGATTTAAAATACCAAAATGAAATTAGGAAAATATTTACAATGGAATTAAATTTAAAATGCTATACATAAAATTTGAGGAACACAGTTTGTTTTAGTCACCTAGTGCTGCTGTAACAGAAATACCACAAGTGGATGGCTTTAACAAAGAGAAGTTTATTTTCTCATAGTAAAGTAGGCTAAAAGTCCAAATTCAGGGTATCAACTCCAGGGGAAGGCTTTCTTTCTCTGCTGGCTCTGGAGGAAGGTCTTTCTTACCATTCCTCCCCTAGACAGGAGCTCCTCTGTGCAGGAACCCTGGGTCTAAAGGACATGCTCTGCTCCCAGTGCTTCTTTCTTGGTGGTATGAGCTCCCCAACTCTCTGTTTGCTTCCCTTTATTTTTAATCTCTTGAAAGATAAAAGGTGGTACACGCCACACCCCAGGGAAACTCCCTTTACATTGGATCAAGGAAGTGACCTGAGTAAGGTGGTGTTACAATCCCACCCTAATCCTCTCAACATAAAATTACAATCACAAAATGGAGGATGGCCACACAATACTGAAAATCATGTGTAACCAAGTTGATACACACATTTTTGGGGTTACATAAGTCCATCTGTGACACAGCTAAGGTAGTGTTTAGAGGGAAATGATTAGCTATAATGGAAATACTAGAAAAGAAGATAAAACGATAGCCTAAATATTAATGAGCTAGGTAAGCAACTCAGAAAGTTAGGGAAATGGCAGAATAAGTTCTTTTAAAAAAAAAAAAAAATTGAAAGGGAGTAAATAATAGAAAAGGGTAAAAAGTAATTGAATAGAAAACAAAGATTCAATAGATAAGCAAATAAAACCTCGTTCATCGAAAGTCTAAAGAAAAGGTAAAATTTATGCAAATTTAGAAGTAATGATCAATAAGGAACAAGGAGAATCATAAATAGCTGTATCATAAAGAGATAGAACTGAAGAATTCCTGGAATATAGAGTTGTTCCACAAGCCTCAGAAAAATTAAGGAGAAAGAGACTAAAATATGTTCATTAGGTTCTCACATTTAGGAGGGCTTCCTTGATCTTTGCTGGGACAGGTACAAAGAGGTGGGAGCATGTGGTCAAAGCCTGATTGCAGTTTATTGAAGAGTGAGTGGCGGGTGAGGAAGTACAGAGGACTGACTATGTTAATAGCTTGGCTGTAAAGAGAAGAGAAAAAAAAAAAAACAGCTGGGAAGAGAATAGAATAAATATGAAGGGCTTTTTTTTTTTTTTACAAACCATAGAAATGGAGTAAGTAGAGAGAGGTACGTTTAGAACTAAGAGTAGGTATAAAAATAAAACCAACTCATTGCCATCAAGTCGATTCCAACTCATAGCTACCCTATAGGACAGAGTAGAACTGCCCCTTAAAAGTTTCCAAGGAATACCTGGTGGATTTGAACTGCTGACTTTTTTGGTTAGCAGCCGTAGCTCTTAACCACTACTCCACCGGGGCTTCCACAGTAGGTACACATAGTATTATTTTGTGTGTATGAAAGTCTTTGTCAACGACCTTACTTTAGCATTGTTCTCCACTCTTACCTTTACAACAGCGTAGAGGTCACCATGTACGACTTCTGGAATGCTGTTTTACAGTTCTCAGAGAAGATTTCAATTTTTTTTTCTTTCTCCTTACTTAATTAGAGACCCAGGGAGATGCTTCAAATAGAGTGAAATGTCTTTAATTGAATTCTGTGTCTTGGCCTTTATCATCACAAGAGTATACACATATTGACTCTGCTGATTGCATTATGTGTAGTAGCAATGGGAGGGTGATTAATATTAAAATATTTTAATAATTAAAACCATTCTAATTAAATTATTTTATTTTTTCCAGAGCTTAAAACAGGAATGTTTTCATTTTTGTTGCAACGTTTACATCTTTCTTTCAACATGACTTTTCAGTTTGTTGATTGCAAATAATTTTTACGCAGGGAACAGGCAACAGTTTTAAGATGAGGTTAATTTAATTGGTTTGATACTACACCTAGACTTCATCACATTGTCCTCCATATCTGTCTTTTCATTTGTAACCCTCTTTCCTTCCATAACTCATTCTTTACCTGGAAAATCTGTATATATTTCATGTTGATATAATGAATTCCATGTGGGGTTTCGTTCAGCTTCAGTTGCCTGCCCTGCCAAATAGAAATGAAAAGCCCAGTTGTTGATACTTCTTGATGCTAAGGAACATTGTTCACTCTAGGTAGATCAGTAATATTTCTAAATACTCATGCAAGAAAGAATTATTTACAAACTATTGGAGATGGGCTTAAAATCCAAAAGTAGCAGCTGGTGGATTCGAACTGTAACCTTTTAGTTAGCATTCAAGCTCTTAACCACTGCGCCAGCAGGGCGCCAGAGAAATGGGGTAAGGAAGGGAAAAAACCTCATTGGGATTCAATTCCTCATTTCTTGTCCTATTTTCAGGGTAAATATGATCACGTACTGTTGTGTTTGCTCTGGAGAAAAAGCAATGAAAGAAATTAAAAAAAAAATTTGAACATATAGAAAAGTTTTCTAAATATCCAGAAGTAACGTAATAATTGAAAAATAAAATACTGTGTGTGTGTGTAGTGTTGATGAAACATAAAGAGAAGTGCTTTCTTATATATTGTGTTATAACAGGTTAAAAAAAGGAGCCCTGGTGGTACAGTATTTAAGCACTAAACTGCTAATACAAAGTTTGGTGGTTCGAACAGACCAAAGATGTGGAAGCCTGCTTCTGTAAACACTTACAGCTTTGGAAACCCTATGGGTCAGTTCTACTCTGTCCTTTAGGGTCACTATGAGTCAGAATTCACTCAATGGCAATGGGGAACAGGTTACAATAGAAGACCAGGTATTATTATTCTCATTTTTGTGGATATGAGGAAGCAGTGTGATTCAGAAATGTTGAATGATGTAACCAACATGAGATATAGTGTAAAATGGGTTTAATTTTAAAACACATAACATAAAGTTATTACCAAGATTAGATGTAAAGTACTTAGTAGAGCAGCATCTGTCAAATATAATCACCCCCATAAATATGAACCTTTATACTTAGATTTTTTTTTTTTTTTTTACACTATGCAGTTATTAAAAAAAAAAAAAAATCAGTGTCATGGATCTCTGGGCTGATAGAATCTACACGAATATGGCAGAAAATCAAGCTAGGAATCATTCCTTAACGATGCTTATTTCTTTCTATATAAGAAACCTGTTTACAACCAAAGTGACAGTTCTTATCTACAATGAGAAATAATTGTTAGATAAATATATTTTTCACTTTGATCTACCCAGTACATTCTCTTCATGAAGGCATGCTAACTTGTCCTTTAGCTAAAATATCTTGAGGCAATGTTATCCATTACACTATTAGTCTTGCCAAGGAAATCACAGTGTTTGAATGTTTGGAGAACACTTGCACAGGCTCCTCGCTTCCTGGCCGGCACCTACTCTGTGATCCTCCTTCTTCTATGCTTACCTGATATAGCCAACTCCTTTCTTTTGGTTTTTCAGGTAGTATTTTTTTTTTTTTCCCAATTGGGCAATTTGTTAATTAAACATAGTTTCTATGTTTCTGCTTAATCAGTTAAAATCTAATTCATACCTTCCTTACCTGACATTATCCCTAGGTAATCACAATTAGTTTGAAGATTTCACAAATTTTTCAGTAGTATATTTAGTGTAGCACAGCAGATAGTCTTCTATTATTCCCAAAGAAGTCTACCATTTTCTCTCTGTCTCTGTGTGTGTGTGTATATGTGTGCATGTTACACTCAAATAAATAAATATGAAGGGTAACTTAGTTTCAAATTTGGGAGGGACTTTTCTAAGATATACACACGAATGGAAATAAGCCTTATTATTCTTTCTGATCAAAAATTACTTCAAGTATCCCTCTCTCTCTTTTTACATACACTTAGTATGATACAAAGAGTAAAAGTAATGAGTCTACTGGAGTAATAAAACTGGCTAGAACTTAGTAACATTTTGCTTGGTGTTATGGGAAAAAAAAAGAAGTTTGTAAAGACTTTTAACAAGAGCAATAGTGGTTGATAAATTCCATCTGATTTCCCTCCCTCTAGTTTTTTTTTTTTTTCTTTTTAAACATTCTGTTCATTATTCAAGATTCTGTCCATGTGCTATGTCCTTTTTATGCCTTCTCCAATCATTCGTGATAGAAATCATCTCATTTACCTTATTTGATATTAAGCACCTGACAGGTAGATCTCTCTCTCTCTCTCTTTTTCTCTGTGTGTGTGTCTTCCTTCTCAGAATCTTCCATAATACCTAATGCATACAGAAGGAAAATATCAATTATGGAATTTTAGATTTAGAGGTTGAGGTCTTCATTTCATAAAGTTACTTGACCAATATCAAACAGCAAAGATGGAACTAGAAATCAGATATGGATTCCAGTTTAGTTTAAAATTACAGCAATGCCTGTAGAAATAAATAGGACAAAGTGAGTGCCATTTTGAAGGAAGAATTGACAATTTGTGGACTAATTTGAAGAAGATATTACAATCAATGATGACTGAGCTCTCAGCCTTATTGGGAACATAGTGGTAATATTAAGAAGGGAGATTTTTACTTATCAGATGCAGTATACTAAGGAAATAATCCAACTTGAATATTTTTGTCTCTGAATGAAATATTTGAAAAGCAGCGTGTTTTGATATACTAATGCTTCAAAAGAGATTTCTGAACACATTTGTTTGGAAAAATAAAATGTCATAACAAATGTGTGGCTTTTCTCATTTCAAATTGAGTCTTAGGTGGATGAAATTTTGGTGATTTTAACATAAGACCTTGACTTTTAAAGCTAATCAGGATATTTGAATTAGTTACTCAATATTAAAAGCCAATATAATAGCACCCTTCTGGTTCTAGGAATGTTAAAACGTCTCAGTGTTCCTTGTTTCTTGCCACCAATTGCCATCACTTATTCACCTTCTGTGATTTGGTTCCCCTTTGAAGGAAAAGGGGAGTTCAGTTGCATTCAAACTATTAAGAGGCTTCCAGACCTTTGGAGCCACAAATGCATAACACTCTGTTTAGCACCAACTTTGTTTCCCAAACTTTACTAGGCATGGGGTATAGCTTTGGCAACATTTAGGCAACATCAGAGCTATAAGCAAATTTCCCCTTAAATCTGTCCTGCTCTGTTTTATTTTGTCTCTCTTCCTACTTCTCTTTTTGTCTAAGAAAAGGTGAGTTACCTGAAAATAGGCTAACTGTTTTTGCTCATGGACTTTCTCATTTATTTACATTTAATTACTGAAACTATTTTTTTTCAAAACGATTATTCTGTTCCTACAATCCTCTCTATCAGATCTTTTTCCCATCTCTAATCTTCAGATTGTCATCTCTATTAACAAGTGTGCATATGCTTCCTATTTACATAAAGTCCAAATTCAAAACATTTGCTGTGTTTCAGAAAGCTTTATACACTTATTAAAAAAAGCTTTCATATATTTGGATGTGGTTCTTGTATATTTACTGCTGCTGACACTTCTATTGAATTGAGAAGCCCTAACATCATCTTTAGTTATTATTATTGACTTGGAGGTTATAAAGGGTATAGTCGAATTTAAGAACTATGACCTTACTCTGAGATCACCAATTAAATTTTATGACTTACCTTATGAAAAGCTAGAGTCAAGAATGGGACAGAATAAATTTTTCTTCCTTCAGGTTGTAATATAATTTATGAACAACCGTGAGGATTTGCTCCAAGTATTTCCACATTGTAAGATACAGCTTTGAAGGGTCTGTTGGCATTACTGGATGAATTCTGACCTAGATTCCAGAGAGAATCAGGCCTCGTGGCTCTCCTTTCCTTCTCAGACAAACAGTAATCTGATTCTCAAGTACAGGAAACTGTCATGATGCATGACCTCTACTGTGAGTGATATAAGCTAAGCCAAAGCAGAAACAGAATTACCTCTTACCTCGAGGAAAGTCACACTTGAGGTCACTTTCAGGACAATGTAAGGACAGCTGCCCTACTGCTTCTTTGGCCTGTTAGGCCTTTCTCTTTGGCTGATTTATCCATCCTAGCATACACACTGCTCCAGTAATTCAAAGAGAACTCATCTTACACTGGATGAGATCAAGACTGGTAAGCACCAGAGACTGGTTTTTGTGAAGGAAAATTATGTCAGCCTGCCGGCAGGTCAGGGACTGAGGAAATCAAATGAAATCTGCTTCAGTTTTCCGATTCATCGGGTATCACCTGCATAATAAATATGGACCAAAGAATGTCGATTTCCTTCACACTGGCCTTTTTCTGTAAGTGTATTGAAACATATAAATTGCTGCAGGTCGGTAATCTAATGCAGTTTTTCCTGTTATCCCAGTCAGTTATACAGTGAAACCTGTGAAAGCCAGAACTCAACGGGACTGCCTTGTTTTTCTGGGTCTCACAAGTTTACACCTTTGACAGGGTGTAGTCTTATCACTTTTCTATTGCTCCTTTTAGTGGAAAATATTTGAGTTTTCCTGCTGTAACAGATTTCTACCTTACACAGGTTCCAGCTTTCACAGGTTTTATGGTATATACATTGCATGGAAAAATAATTTATTGTAAGATATTTTCTTTATACTTCATTATTTAATTATTAATTTGCCATGATTTTATAATATTTGTAAATTGTTTGTTGTTCTTAATATTTTCCCCTACACTTTATACATCATATCCTGGATGTTGCTATTCATTCTGTTAAAAATAAATAAATAAATGTTCTCATGGTATGTTTACAAGTTCCCTGGAGTTCAGGCCAATCAGATTACATGGTCATTTTACTCTGCCTTCCTATTTTCAGATAAAAGCCAAAGAGATGTAACAAAACCTTTTCAAATTCAGTTAAATAATAAATAAAAAAAGAACCTTTTTAATTTCACAATTTCTCACTAAATGCTTCTAAACTGGTTAAGTCTGCTTATTTCTTAAGGACAATTTTTTTTGTATGCATGAGTGCTATAGAACGTTACTTATATGTCATTGTTCATACAGTAGGATTTGTGTTCAGGAACACACCATTCACATATTTCATTTTATTATAGTAGGGTATATGTGGAGCCTCATTTATGTGGTCAAAACAACTCAGAATTTTTATATAGAATTATGGGTAGCCATAAGAGAAAATGCTGAAGTAAAAATCTTAGGTAGAATAAATCGTATGTTTGAACTACTAAATAAAGATTGGGCTGCTGTTTCCCCCCCCCCCCATATGACAAGCCATTATCTGATATACAATATGTATAAGGCTTATTAATATAATAATTTGTTATAATAATAATTAAAATATGTGATTATTAGATGCCCATAGGGCTAGATTAAAAGAAGAAAACCCACACGTTATTTAATTCTCTGAAAGGCTAAGTTTAGGTCAGAGTACAATTAAAGTCACTTGCAGATCATTTCTTCTGTGCCTATGAGCTTCCTAGGCACTAAAACCAACATCCATTGCCATCGAGTTGATTCCAATACATAGGACAGGGTAGAACTGCCCCAGAGGGTTTCCAAAGAGTTGTTGGTAGATTCAAACTGCCAACCTTTTGGTTAGCAGCCATAGCACTTAACCACTGCACCACCAGGGCTCCTTCCAAGCACTAGTAGGCATTTAAAAGTGGGAGTTAAAAAAAAGGACAAAGGCCTCATGGGCATTAAGGCACATACATGACTGACACTACTTAGACCCTCCCAAAAAGGCTTGTGAAATTAGTGACCTACAGATTATATTAATTTAATAAGGAATTTTCAGAAATTTCGTAGCTCATTAAATTTTTGTTTTTTTGTTTTTAATAATAACATCTATCAATCTTCCTAAACTCCTTTTCTTAAGAGGCCTCTTAACTTATTAAGAGTTGATTACTCGGTGACTCTGAAAGGTAACAGTGAAGAACAAGATGTTAGAGCAGAGCAGCAGTGTTTTCTAGCCATTTGCTTTCCTCTCTGTATTGCTATAAATAAGTAGGAAACCCAAATCGCAGAAGCCAAGCTCTTTCATTGAAAATCTTTCCTTTTGGGGAGGGAACAAAAGGTTAGGGAACATGTTCTGACATTTCTGATTGAAGGGATTGAAAGAGGAAGATAGTTTATTTTTCCTTAGGAGTCTTCTTGCTCCACAGTGACAGCGCTGACTGGTAAGTAAGCATGAAGCTTGTTTTCCTAGAATGCTCCTGGATGCCGTTGTCCAGAAGAAAAATCATTTTTTCGTTTATAACTTAGTGGGAGCTTAACGCCTCCAAAACTGATAGCTTTAAAAATAATTAAGTGGTTGTTTAAACATTGACACTTCTTGGTCCTTTTGGGTGCAACCCTTTCTTACATGTAAGAGTGAACTAGAATGGATCGTTAAAATTCTATAATTTTTGTCACAGGTATGACATAATTACCAAAGAAAATTTATTTTCAGCAGAACCCACACTTTGGACAATTACTTTGTTGTTCTTTTACAATAGCAGGATGTGGAAATAAATTAACAGCGAGTGTTAATCATGAAATATCTTTAACAGAAAAGTGTTGCTTGGGTAATGGGCACGTATGTATTAGCAACATGTAATTAAAAAAGAGGGAGATAGAACATACGTGAACCACTTCTTTCTGACCTTCTCCACTTACTCATTTTTTTCCTTTCCATTAATATTTCAAACAAAACTTATAAATGGCTATCAGTGAGGTAATAAAACCCATTGCTATCCAGTCAATTCCAACTCATAGCAGCCCTATAGGACAGAGTAGAACTGCCCCATAGGATTTCCAAGAAGTGCCTGATATATTCAAACTGCCAACCTTTTGGTTAGCAGCTGAACTCTCAACCACTGTACCACCAGGGTTTCCAGTAAGGTAATAGGATCAGATTTTTTACGTCATATCTGCATATCAACAAATAGACCTATAAAGATCTATAAGTAGTGATGTAGTAAAATAGATATACCTCTATCAATTAAAAAAAAAATTTATTTTTCTATCAATTTGTCTTTAAACTTCGATCCTGTATTAACTCCCTTTACCAATTATACTCCAATCCCATAATAATCATGCTAGCTGGAGGTAGAGTCTCATCATTACTGACCCCAACTCAGCATTATTTTGAAAATCATAATCCATTTTAATATCATCCAGTGGAGGTCTTTGACATTTAATGAAAGAATTAGTGCTATTCTAAGAAGTACTTTAGGCTTTCTGAAATGTGGAATATTTTGCATCACTTAGAAATCCCTGCCCTAGTTAGAACCAATGTCATTTTCAATATTTTAATCCCTTGAATTGGTTTTATGTATTGTTATAGATTGAATTGTTTCCCCCAAAAACTATGTTTTATAAATCCTGCTATACCTGTGGTTATAAGCCCATTTGGGAATAAGGTTGTCTCTGTTATGTTAATGAGGCAGTGTTAGTGTAGGGCGTGTATTAAATCAATCTCTTTTGAGATATAAAAGAGCAAATTATACAAGCAGCAAAAAAGCACAAATGAGGGAAGACAGGTGCCATGCCATATGAGATCACCAAAGAATCAAGAAACAGAAGCTCAAAAGAGACAAGGACCTTTCCCCAGAACCAAAAGAAAGAGAAGGCCTTCTTCTAGAGCTGGTACCTTGAATTCAGACTTCTAGCCTCCTAAACTTAAAAAAAAATAAATTTCTGTTTATTAAAGCCACTCACTTGTGGTATTTCTGTTATAGCAGCACTAGATAACTAACACATGTACCTCTAAACTTTTTGCTGGAAATAATCTAATAATTACACTTTGAGTCCAACTTGGCATGCTGAACCAGACACTTAAGAAATAATATAGATGGGGGAGACTCAGTTTCCCTGGGTGGCACAAATGGCTAAACACTTAACTAGTAAATAAATGTTGGTTCAAACCCAACCAGAGGTAACTAGACAGGAAGGCCTGGTGATCTGCTTCCAAAAGGTCACAGGCTAGAAAACCATCTGAAGCTCAGCTCTACACTGCAATACATGGGTTTCTCCATCAGTCGGAATCAACTTGATAGCACCGTTTTTTTGTTTTGTTTTAAGTCATTATACACAGTTGGGACTATTATTCTGGTGTTCATGGCAGGCATTCAGAGAGTCCATGAATTTCCTGAAATAGAAAGCACTGGTGAAAAATATTGAATGCACCACAGACTGCCCGAAGAATGAACAAATTTATCTTGGAAGAAGCATAGCCACAAAGCTTCTTAGAAGCGAGTGTGGCAAAACTTCATCTCTCTTACTTTGGACACATTATCGGGAAGGACCAATCCTTAGAGAAAAACAACTTCGGACACGTTATCAGGAAGGACCAATCCTTAGAGAAAAACATCATGCTTTGTAAAGCAAAGCAAGAGATGAATTGATACAGTGGCTGCAACAATGTGTTCAAACATAGCAATGATTATTCTGTTGTAGATAGGGTCACTCTGAGTTGGAACTGAAGCTATTGCACCTAACGACAATTGTTTGTAGAGTCTTATTGGATTAGGAAGCACAAAAATGGTTTAAAGTCATAGACAGACCTATGATCTAAAATCCACAAATTATATCTTAGGTCCACAAGAAGTTGGGGGAACTCTATATTGTAAGGATTCTTTTAGTTTAGGCTCAAAGATCCATTGACTTTTGACCTGAGCATACCATTTAGCCTAGTTACTCTGTTTTGCATCCTTAAAATGAAGATGCTAGTTATCTACCTAGGAAGATCAGAGGATATAATGAAAGAGTAAACACTTAATAAAATTTTGAGGTGCTATATTTTTTTATATAAATGTAGGGAATTGCTATGACTGTGTTGCTTGAATTTTTGCTATTAAAATATACAGTCTACAGAAAATTGCAGAAAGCAAGCCTGCCATGTAAAGATCAAACAGTAGTGAGCTGTTTTAGACAATACTTTTTAATTCCATTTTCTCACATTTTCAAATTCATCATACCTAGGAGCTTTAAACTTTTCCTGATTACAGTTTAACATTTTTTTTTAAACTTTTTGAAATCAGCAGTAACGTTCCTAGAGCTGTAAAAACATGATGTTCCAACTGCACTTTTTTATAAGCTTTGTACCCTTTTCTTGGTTTTATTGCCAAAACAACCCATGGAAACAAAAGATACAGAAAAGATATGAAAGGAAGTAACGACTGCTGAGCAGTTATCCTGTAGATGAATAATAGACAAGTACATAAACAGATGCAAGCCTAACACGGATGCAAAATGAATGAGAGGAAACAAACGGCAAAAGCAGTTACAAAGTTAGGCATTGGGAGTGAGCATTCATCTATCTTCCTTGGAAGGTGTACGGTTGCTGACAAAACAAAATGTCTCTTCACTGTAATATAATCATTGCTTTAGAAGTCTCTATATCCTCTGACAAGTAAAAAAAGAAAAAAAAATGTAATTCCTAAGCCAAAGCATGCTAACTTCCTTAGGCTGTATTCTATAATGTTCAAAAAGCATTTGAAAATTAATTCCCAAGTACACACAGATAAAATACGTAGGACATCAACTAAAATCTTCAAATCGTACCCAACTACTGCTTGGATGAATGTTCCTACTACAAATGACCTGCCTTGGTTCACTTCATTCATCCAATCTACTATTTAATTTTTTTTGTGAATCTGTATAATTCTGTCTTTATGCAAAGTAGTAATAGTTATAATGACTATGCTGAGTGCCTACTATGCACTATGCATACTATATACATATGGCTTTTCTCCTTTGCATGAATCCTACATGAACTAAAATTCAAATAGCATTTTTAAAAATTATCTGAAAAAGTTGTAAAATATCAGAAAAATAAAATATACATATTTTACATGTAAGTAAGACAATATTTTCTCACATTAATGGCTATTTCGTAGCTATGCAGGCACATTAGTGGATTGAGCATACAACCTCAAAGAATAAGTCCCTCATTTATTAGCAGTTTCACAGCTGGACACTTGAAAGTGAAAAAAAGACAATACATAAATTATAAGGCAGTCAGAAGTTATAGGAGAAAAGAGAGGAAACAAGAAGAAAAGAGAGAGATGAAGGGAAGGAAGGAGAGAAAAAGGAAGAAACGAAGATGCGAATAAGATGAACATGCCATTCCTATTCCATGTTGCTTGTCCCAGAGGAGTGGCCAATTTCAATTTTACCTGTATATGTATATGTCTATATATGCATAATATATGTATAATACACATTATATGTGTATGTTTGTAGATAGATCAGATAGCTATTTTAAACAGAGAAACAAGATATTATAAATATTTAATGCAGAAATGTGTTTGGCAAGAGTAATGCCTGACTATGGAATTTTACCTGTGGCTTTAAAAATGAACGTTATTTACAAAAAAAGAATAAATGAAATAGTTTCTCTATACTACAAAAAAATCGCTAGGGTTAGTAATCCAGATTGATTTATTGGTCTTCCACCTCACTGGCAAGAAATTAAGAAGATGGAGGGTAACTATTACATTAAGCCTTAGGAAAGGGGCGGCGGGGGAAATGTGTCCATAAGATAAAAAGCACCTAATGTAACGTTCTGAAAATGTGTTTAGTAGTCCACACACTTACTTTCACTACGTATATTTTCTTATTTAATTTCCATTTGTTTGAGATTTGATCGAACTATTAGTATTGCTGGTATAAGCATAGAATTGATTAAGTATATTGTTATTGGTTGATAAATCATTGGTACTTATCTCAGGAAAGAGAAATTTGGAATTAAATTACTTCTTTTTCACATATAATTCATAGTTGGGAATGTTTTAATTAGTTTGGTTTTTAGAAAATGTTGTGAACTTTGTTCTGATTCTTTCAGATTAGGATTATTCATCATTTCTAAAATAATTTGACTAAAATTACAGGACTGTGTTACATCTATCAGCTGCTGTGTTACATCTATCAGCTGTACAAAATTTGATTCTCAATGAACATTTAAAATTACCCATTTATCAAAATATATACTGTTTCATATCTTTTTTTGTTTGTTTTCCTTCCTCAGTATTATTATGTTAAATTATGTTTTCTGGAGGAGGTTAATATTGAAAGGGTCTCTAGTTCCTCTTAGCTTTGTTATTATTCTTTCTTTTTTTGCAGAAATACTAACTTATTGGTTTTTTCTTCCCTTGCTTGAATTCAATACAGTATTTTTACACAAATAAAGATTACTTTCTACGTTTGTTTGCTGATCATGCCCCCCACCACACGGGAAGTATTTTCATAAGTGCCTCTATGTCAATGTTTTTTACATGTTGCTGTAAAAAAATTAGCATAGCACACTTGAAAATACCTGGGAGGGTGTGGTTGGCAAACAAAAGTAGAAGGCATATGTTATTTGCATAAAAATATGGTACTTTACTATCCTATGAAAATTGTTCATCCCTACCTGAGAAGTGATAAGATATCTGTACTGAGTAGTTACTTGTTCTAATGCTTGGTCAAATTGTACCAATTGCAATGCATTTAAAATAACGATTTTGAAGCATTGTTGGCTCTTTCAAATAATTCTTGTAATTTGAAAGTTCTATAACTGCAAAATTGCTACATCACTCATAAGCTTTTTTAAATCAGGATTAATGCTCCTATTTTGCAGTAACCTTTTAGAAAAATTTGACTGCACTGGGTCTGGGTAAGCAAATCACCTCATTTTTTATTCCCTTCATTTCAAAACTCTATCTGAATTAGTAGGAGCATAATTGTGTTTGTGAGTGTGTGTGTTATGTACTGTGCCTGTTGTACATATATGTATACATGCAGAATGTAAGCACTCCAGAAATGTGGTTTGCTAATTAGACGTTTTATGTTGCCACAAAATTCTATAGCTTCACATAACAGCCAAATTAGCTTCAGAAAGCTAAACATTAATACAATGTCTTTTAAGTATGCAAGAATACATTATGTTTTTTAAAGAAGAAACTAAAGCAGAGCTAAATAATTAGGCAGCATTTCAAATACCCTTAACTTTTTAGGGGTGCTTTACTTCACATGTTTCCTGAGTGTACTTTTAACAAATATTATATACAACAGGCAAAATGATTTTTATTAATAAAATTGTATTTAAAGAATTACACAATCTACTAATTTTCAAGTATCAAATATTAGCACTCTACTTCACTGATAAAACCTCTGATAAAACTGATTTTCACTCCTGTATTCTGAAATAGGGTCCCATTTCTGATATCCTTCTCTGTTGTACTGAATGACAGTTTAGTTTCTTAATATCAAATTCTTTTGCCTGTTCCAAGCAAAACAGATGGTTAAGATAATTATGATTGAAATGGCATGCTGAGAAAACTGTTGAGAGACCATTCCATTCTTGTGCCTTTCCTTTTTCCTCTTTCTGAATGCAGTGGAAAACAGTGTGGGGCAATGAAGAAGCCATGTAAGTCAAAAAAAAGTTGATTTGTAGCTTTGGCTTTGTAGAGATGACTTGCGTGTCTGGGATCAAGTTAGTTAACCTCTCTGGGTCTCAATTTTCTCTTCTGTAAAATCAAGAGGAGGAGCTAGTTTACCCTAGTGGCCCTTCCAGCACTTAAGCAGAACCTCAGCATCCTCCTGGGAAAGGCTTCCCAGAAGAGGATGAGGAGAAGTCAGCCCAAGAGGGAGAAGAAGAGAGGACTCCTGCAAAATTTGAGCCCAAGTTACTTTTTTGTTGACCAAAAGCATTTTTATGCAAAAGGCATTTCAAATGAGTTTAAAACAGAGAGCAGAAATGAATCTGAAATGCCTAACGTATGCTTTTTCAGCACTTTCTAGCAATTATGACAATTTAGGTGGTTATGTAAATTACACAATTCTTGTAAAATGACATAATTATGAAATGTTGGGGCAGAAACAGAAAAGGATTACATTGCTTTAAAGTGAAAACTGCAATGATGTAAGATGAGGAATATACCCCCTCCATCACCTTTTCTAAGTCGCTTGGGATTTTAGTGTGTTGTCAGTGGAAAAACATCAATATGAAGTAGCTTTCAAAGGGCATATGTGTTGTGAAAAACTGGATACAGTGGTACAATATTGGGAGAGCCTTTCGGATGGCTGTTTTATCATTTGGAGTCTACTTATTAAAACCTATCTTTACATGAATAATCTATTCACATAAAACTATTTTCAACAACTTATTTGGCATTTGAAGTGTTTAAACCATTGGAAAAATAGTTGTAACAAGCATTTTTATTGAGTATTGTGTGGTTCATGTTTTCAAGAAGGAAAGGAATATTTTACTGAGGAAGATATTGCTAATATAGAGCACAGAAGTTTAAAAACCGCAAACATGTATATATACGTATATATATATATACACTCAGTTGATCTTCATTATTTATGGATTTCATATTTAAAAATTTACCTACTCACTAAAATTTATTTGTAACCCCGAAATCAATGCTCCTGGCACTTTGGCAGTTATTTGCAGACACCTCACGGAACAGCGGAAAATTTAAGCTGCCCAATGCACACATTCCTACCTGAGGCCGAGCAAGGTGACATTCTGCATTCTTGTTTCAGCTCTCATACTATAATAAAGTGTCCTTCTTGTGGTCGATAGAGTGCCACATTTTTGTGTTTGGCTGGCAAGAGTAGTGCTGAAGTGCTGTCTAGTGTTCCTAAATGCAAGTATGCTGTGATGTGCCTTTCAAGAGAAAATACATGTATTAGATAAACATCCAGGCATAAATTATAATGCTATTGGCTGTATGTTCACTGTTAATGAATCAACAATATATATTAAATAAGGTCTCTTTAAACAGAAACACACATAAAACAAAGTTATGTATTGTTCTGTTAAGAACGTTGTGGCCAGAGGCTCACAGGAACCGAAACCTGTATTTCCCCCAGAGCACTGGTTCAGTGTCTCTAATTCAGTGTTCATGATGACTTTATAGAATGAAACTCCCAATGAGAGTTTCTATTTGTAAACTTCAGAAAATCACATTATATGGGATTAAGTCTATGATTTTTTTTTTCTTTTAACTTGTATGTAGTCAATATCTAATCATGGTTTCCCTAATCAGTAAGCAATCATAAGGGTGTCTGTAACTGTGTTTGTAGGGAGAATAGAAGTTTTTTTTTAATGTGTTGTTTTGAATTTAAAAGCTCATCACAGTGTTCCCTACTTTTTCTCCATGGTGTAGTTTTATCCCGAGGAGGAGCACTTTACCAGAGACCTGTGGCTCAGAACTGCTGTTACCTGCTCACTTGCCAAATGCCTCCTGGCAAAGGATACTATGACGATACCATGCCTTTCAGGCATTTTTATTTTTTTCATTCAGTTTACTATGTTGTTGTTGTTAGATACCCTCAAGTCGATTCTAATTTAGGATAACTCAAAGTTTTACAGAATAGAACTGCTCCATAGGGTTTTCTTGGCTGTATTCCTTACAGAAGCAGACCGCTAGGCCTTCTTTCTGTGGAGTTGATGGAAGGGTTCAAACTGCCAACCTTTGGGTTAGCAACCAATCACAAACCACGTGTGCCACCCAGCCTCCTTGGATTTACTGCAGGTGCCCTTTTCTCCCTGAGGTTCACGGTTAAAGTTGCATCATGTTGGGGTGGATTGCTCCAAGCTTTAATCTGCTGGGTGTAATTGTGACATGAGTAGTGATAACCAGAAACTTTGTTTCTAGCTTTCATTTCATTCCTGCAGAGAAGAGGTCTCTTTCATCTGCCATCTGTCTACTCAACCCACTTTCCCTAAACTCTAGGCCCCCTACCTTGACAGTTGGTACTTGGTGATGCATATAATTTTCTTCTGGGACTGCAGATAATAGTCTCCTTGGAACCATCAGCCTCCCCTTCCCCTTGAAGCTTGTCCTTAATATACTTAGATAATGACATCATCTTGAAGCAATTTATAGAGAAGAATAGAATGCTTACTTCTGTGGATATAAATGCATTCCTGCTTTATAATCCACCTCAGGGATTCAGTCACAACATATCTAAGAGAAGAGTTATTACAATGTGGGGGGGTGGGGAGGGGGCTTCAATGAGGGAGGATTTGCCCCAATCCCATCCTCTTAAACTTGCTAAAACAACATAAGGAGCAAGTGAGATTATTTATGATCTTGAATTTGCATCTCAGACTGGTGATCAGTGAATCCTAGGGCTCAAGAGAACATCAAAAAGGAAAGGTGGAGCCTCAAATTATGGGCAAAAACAAAGGGTATGGCATCAAATCTTGCTTTATAAATACCAAATATGAACATCCTCCCTTGGCGAAGATGTAAAGTAAAAAGGAAAAGAGAGACAGAAAGACTTTTACATTGCCCTTCTCTCAGAGCTACTTTAGAATTGTCTTACAAAATTGATTTCCCACTATTTCCTTTCTATGTCCCTTTCTTCTTTCTTTGGCTGCACATAGCTTAAGGCAAGCTTTTTTTTAATACATAAGCTTGCATTGTCTTGAGCCCCCCTCACGTGCTCCCCTCTGTCTTCCAACTCTAGCCAAGACACCTCAAGAGAACACTCTTCCTTTTTGCATCTATTAAGGCAAAATAACAACCATGGATAATGTGCTTGAGTAGTCGTTGTGAGCAAGGACAAAATGCTACTTTAAAGTACCCAGCAGAATCTTCCCGGTGCTCTGGATGTAGTCTTGATCTTAAAGTTGTTGGAGCTTGGAAACTGGCATGTTAAGGCTTGTGAGGAATTTTTGCTTGTAGGGTGGATCCTGGAATTTGTCCTTAAGGCATGCACACCCTTATTCTGGGAGTTGGCAACTTTACTGAGAACTTTAGTCCTACAAATACCTTCCACTCCTTTAAGATAAATCCTGAACCAGTGAAATAGACAATTTATACCAAATATTGTGTTCTATTTAGTAATGTATTATGATGCTTCCTTAGCAGGACTACAACATTAAAATATTAGTTTTTTTTTTTTTTTTTCTGCTTTACAAAGTAGTAAATTGAAGTAGTTTTGCTTTTGTGCATATTACCTGCTTGGAGGGGAAGTCTGACAGGCAGATTTTGAGAAACATTCTGTCCATTCTGATTCCTTTGCTTTTGTCTCCAGGGTGGGATGGGATTTTTCCCCTGAAGTAAATGTGTGGTCACACTGATAATCATTCTGGATTGAGGAAAAATAAAAAGTCTGTCTTGGACTCCTGAGGGTATTAAGCTATTTTTATTTTTTTTTCTCTCAAATTTTCCCTGGACTGTGAGGGGAAGAAATTTTGAGCAATCATCTGTCTACAGAATACACATGGTTCCTAAAATACTGCTACGTTAAAGGATGGAGGATAAAGGTTCAGTCAGTAGGTGTCCCCAGAAAGGCAAGACTAATGAATTCCAGAGGCAAAATTATCTGATATCCACCTTTAATCTTTTACTTTTCTTCATTTGGAGTCCTTTCCTGGTGTAAATCGTTAACATACCCCGTTGCTAACCGAAAGGTAGTAGGTTCAAGTCCACTCAGCGGCAACTCAGAAGAAAGGCCTTGTGATCTACTTGTAAAAAAATCAACCATTGAAAACCCGGTAGAGCACAGCTCTACTCAGACACACACGGGGTCTCCATGAGTCAGAATCAACTTGAGGGCAATGGATTTGAATTCACCTTCTTCGTTTAATTTGGGGGTTTTATTACTCTTAATTTGTTACTGAGTTTTATCAAATATGGGAGGGGAGTTAAGGGAGGGGCAGAGAGATGAAGGAGGAGGATAGCAACTGGAGAAGTGATCTGAAATGGCTGAACTGGGCCAGCAGAAAAGCCTGGGCTGTGATCCATAGGACACAACCACCTGGCAGTTTTTTGTGGCATCAAGTCCTTCCTACAAATTCTTACAAGTAATAACATAGGAAAACTTGATAAAACACAACAACTTTCCCCAAACCCACACGATGGGGTTTAGACTAACTTGAACAACTCAAGACACGATTGGTAACCTTAGTATGTTTGAGTAACATTAGTGATATACCTCTAGCAAGGAAATGGATATCTGAATTTGAAATGAAATCTAAAAAAAATACAGAAGCAATGTATCAAACTCTGAAACATTTAAAAAGTGATCAGAAGTCTCCCTTACATCCACCTCAAACACTTTCCAAAGCTCTGAATTAAATATAAAGTTTTTTTTTCTAAATTTTGTCATTCAATTTTAAGAATGTTAGATTTGAATTATTGGCATTTTAATTATCTTCTATTTTTATCACAAGTATTTTTTTTATTCATTTAATTATATCACTAATACAACATTTTACAATAGTTTTAATCATTATTTATCTTATGGAGTAACCTAGGAAACTAAACGTTATTTTAAGAATTTCAGTGGAAGACAGGAAACCCTGGTGGTATAGTGGTTAGGAGCCATGGCTGCTAACCAAAAGATGGGCAGTTCGAATCCACCAGGTGCTCCTTGGAAACCTCATGGGGTAGTTGTACTGTGTCCTATAAAACCTATAGGGTTGCTATAAGTCAGAATCAGCTCAACAGCATTGGTTTGGGTGTGGTTTGGATACGAAGAAAACATTTAGTTTCCCAAAGAACTAAATCAGTAAAACAATTTTTTTTTTTAGTTTGAAAGAAGCATTTTCGAAAACACATTATTGATAAGTTTTATAATTCTAACAATACGTACTCTTCCCTTAGAAATGTCAAAACTGCATATCAAGTAGATGTATATAACTCAAACTCATTGCCATCGAGTCTATTCCAACTCATAGTGACCCTTTAGAACACATATATATATTTTTCCCCCTATTTGAAAGTCAGTACATGTGAATGTGTTTATTCACAATCATAATATAGTGAAACTGCAGTCATTGTCATGGAATAAAACCTAGTAATTGTTTGTAAACAATATTTTTTTATGGATGACAGGAAATTACCAAGAGATTGTATGTATGTAAACACACATACACATGCACACACACACACGACAAAATTTACTTAATGTTACAATATGGTAAATGATTATTCTGCATAAGTTATTTAATGATTTTCTAGTTATATATAAATAGTTCTTCAATATACCAATAGTTTATCCATTTATTGTGTTTAGTTTTTCTCTTATAAAATATTATCAGAAAATATAACACCAATTGATTACACATTAAAAACTGGATTCTAGCCTGAGTTAATTCAATTTCTCAACCAACAATATACAACAGATTCTTGGCCCTTGTGGGGTTCAGTATAATAGTGAAAATGCAGATAATTATATTTTAATGACAGAGTAATTATTTAGTTGTTGTGAAGAACTGACTTAACGGCATCCGACAACAACAAATACGTGTATATATATATATGGAGCTCTGGTGCGTCAATGGTTCAGAGCTATGGCTGCTAACCAAAATGTCAGCAGTTCAAATTCATCAGCTGCTCCTTGGAAACCCTATGGGGCACTTCTACTCTGTCCTATAGGTTTGCTGTGAGTCAGACTCAACTTAATGGCAACGAGTTTGTTTGTTTGTTTTGGCTTTGTATATATATGTATATATTAGCCCTGCATGCTACATGTTGGGGACATATAGTGTGGTAGGAGAGGAAAGAAGACTATCTTGAGATACTTAGCCTTATCAGGAAAGGTAGAGAAGGTTGATTTTAAGACAGAGGTGGTTCTTTAGAGAAACTGAAAGAAGGAAAACCAACTTCGAAGAGAATAAAAATAGATAAGATTGGAAGAGGTGATCTACTGATCTCATAGGTGTGTTCTGAAGTTTAAGTTAACAATTTCAGTATAATGACCTCTTTCCCCCCAAAATGTATTAAATGACTACTAGGTCATAAGTAGTATTATTTTGGCATTCTGGTTTTAAGAAAATACGCATTTATCAATTTATGTAAAGTCACATTTTCTAGTAAGAGAAATCATATGGAATAAATTTGAATTGTGTCATACTTGAAAAAAAAAGTGTGCCTTTACTAAGTGAGAGGATGAAAAGGAAGCATCTTATACAATGCTTCAGTTTATTGCACATATTGCTTCTTTTTTGAGGATCTCTTGGTTAAGTAATTACTCTGCCCTAATGAGTTTTTTCCCCTGGTCTATTTTAAGTTCAGCCTAAGTACAAGATAACCATGAGCTATGTGAGTGAAAAAGTAGTGCAGAAAATAGTGCAGCAAGAATGAATACTCCAAAGACCAACTGCCTTTCATTCTTCCTCCAGCAGTCATTTCACTCTGAAGTCATTTTTTGTCTTTAGGCATGGAAAAACAAGCCTTCATTACATTGCACTTTATAGGCAAACTCTATTTATTTACTTTCAAATTATTGTTTATTACATATAAACTTGTTGCCATTACTCAATTCATTTTTTTTTGTGTGAAAATGATTTAGTTATCTTACTTGAAATGGAATACATCATTTTCCCTGTCACAATTAATGCGAACTCTTTTAAATTAACGACTTTTCACTTACAGACAGATTTTTCAAAAATGAGTGATAGTCATCAAGGGAGAGATAGAAATAGGAATATTTGTAGTAATTGAAAAAATATATTGCTAGAGTAAACCTGATTGTTAAATTCTCTTGCTTTCCTATTATGGTATAAATGTTGCAGAGAAAGAAAAAAGAAATTTTATGTATATATATGTATATGTGTATGTGTGTGTGTAAACTGTGTGGGGCAGTTCTACCCTGTCCTGTAAGGTCACTATGCATTGGAATTGACTCGAAGGCAACGGGTTAGGTTTTTTTGCTTTGATATGTACACAAGTACATACATATTATCAGTAATAATAAAATTATAGGAACAATAATGTACAATGGTTATAGTTGGAAAACAGCTCTCATAAACAATAAATCTGCCAATATTCATACATAAATAATTACATTTATTTAGGATAACATCAAATTTGTTCTATCCTTCTTTTGTGAAATATACAGTCTACTGTTATACTTTTACACATACATAGCTTGTTTTCTTCCTCTGTAAAATGTAGGAATTAGCCTATATTATTTCTAAGGTCTTTTTCAAATCTGAATTACTATGCTAAAATATACATTTAAGTGTATATTTATATATGTGTGAGTATATATATATAGATATGTATATGATATTGGAAGCACCTGATCATTTTCTTAATGAAATTTATATGACCAAATTTATTATGAATAATCCTAAATGTATGTTGTCTTCTTAATCTATTAGCATCCTTAGGAAAAGATTTTTAAACTCACACACACAGGCACACAAAGAAAAAAAAAGCCCTGTTGCCAGGTAGGTTTAAGTAATGAGTATTGAAACAGAAGAGATTAAGTTTTTAAAAAATGTCTCACATTCACTGTGGTGGCAGTGGCCGAATATCTGTAAATCTTGCTGTTTCTTTTTCTCTTGTAATTTCTCTGATTGACACAAGGGACAAAATCACTGGCCACTTTCACATATGCTGAAATTCGTTTGTCATGGCGAAGCCAGCTTTCTTTGCAGGTAGACTCTCTGGGTGACTGTCATCATGATGCACCTAGTGATGTACTGTGCATGGGTTTATATATAAGCACAGCTACAGACACAGACCTGAAGATGTTTTCAGATTACTGATATTGGATTTAGAGTCTTTTCTAAAATCAAACTAGAGTCTTTGGTTTTACAAAAACAATAATGAGGTGAAACTCCCAAGGGGAACAGACAGGCCACCAAAGAAGGCTTGTTGCTGTTGTTGTTAGGTGCCTTCGAGTCAGTTCCGGCTCATAGTGACCCTATGTACCACAGAACGAAACACTGCCCGGTCCTGCGCCATCCTTACAATCCTTGTTATGCTTCAGCCCATTGTTGCAGCGACTTTGTCAATCTATCTTGTTGAAGGTTTTCCTCTATTCTTCTGACCCCGTACTTTATCAAGCACGATGTGCTTTTCCAGGGACTGAGCCCTCCTGACAACATGTCCAAATTAGGTAAGACTCAGCCTCGCCATCCTTGCCTCTAAGGAGCATTCTGGTTGTACTTCTTCCAAGACAGATTTGTTCGTCCTTCTGGCAGTCCATGATATATTCAATATTCTTCACCAACACCACAATTCAAAGGTGTCATTTCTTCTTCGGTCTTCCTTATTCAATGTCCAGCTTTCACATGCATATGATACAATTGAAAATACCATGGCTTGGGTCAGGCACACCCTAGTCTTCAAGGTGACACCTTTGCTTTTCAACACAGCAAAGAATTCCTTTGCAGCAGATTCACCCAAAGCAATGCATCTTTTGATTTCTCGACAGTTGCTTCCATCGGTGTTGATTGTGGATCCAAGTAAAATGAAATCCTTGACAACTTCAATCTTTTCTCCGTTTATCATGATATGGTTTATTGGTCCAGTCCTGAGGGTTTTTGTTTTCTTTATGTTGAGGTGGAGTCCATACTGAAGGCTGTAGTCTTTGATCTTCATTAGTAAGTGCTTCAAGTCCTCTTCATTTTCAGCAAGCAAGGTTGTGTCATCTGCATAATGCAGGTTGTTAATGAGTTTTCCTCCAATCCTGATGCCCCGTTCTTCTTCATATAGTCCAGCTTCTCAGATTATCTGCTCAGCATATGGATTTAATAGATATAGTGAAAGGATACAACCCTGTTGCACACCTTTCCTGACTTTAAACCACTCAGTATCCCCTTGTTCTGTCTGAACAACTGCCTCTTGATCTATGTACAGGTTCCTAATGTGCACAATTAAGTGTTCTGGAATTTTCATTATTCTCAGTGTTATCCCATAATTTGTTATGATCCACGCAGTCGAATGCCTTTGCATAGTCAGCAAAACACAGGTAAACATCCCTTCTGGTATTCTCTGCTTTGAGCGAGGATCCATCTGACATCAGCTGTGATATCCCTGGTTCCAAGTCCTCTTCTGAATCCGATCTGAGTTTCTGGCAGTTCCCTGTTGATTTACTGCCGCAGCCACTTTTTAATGATCTTCAGCAAAATTTTGCTTGCCTATGATAAAAAAAAATTTTTTTTTTTTTTTTTTAAGATATTAATGATATTGTTCAATAATTCCTGCATTTGGTTGGATCACCTTTCTTGGGAATAGGCATTAATATGAATCTCTTCAGTCGGCTGTCCAGGTAGCTATCTTCCAAATTTCCTGTTAGAGACGAGTGAGCACTTCCAGTGCTGCATCAGTTTGTTGAAACATCTCAGTTGATATTCTGTTGATTTCTGGAGCTTTGTTTTTCACCAATGTCTTCAGTGCAGCTTGGACTTCTTCCTTCAGTACCATTGGTTCCCGATCATATGCCACCTCTTGAAATGGTTGAACATCGACTAATTCTTTTCAGTATAATGACTCTGTGTATTCTTCCATCTTCTTTTGATGCTTCCTGCATTAATATTTCCCCCATAGAATCCTTCAGTATTGCAACTCGAGGCTTAAATTTTCCCTTCAGTTCTTTCAGCTTGAGAAACGCCAAGTGTGTTATTCTTTTTTGATTTTCTATCTCCAGCTCTTTGCACTTGTTATTGTAATACTTTGTCTTCTTGAGCCGGCTGTTGAAATCTTCTGTTCAGTTCTTTTACTTCGTCATTTCTTCCTTTTGCTTTAGCTGCTCAAAGTTCAAGAGCAAGTTTGAGTCTCCTCTGACATCCGTCTTGGTCTTTTCTTTCTTTCCGGTCTTTTCAATGACCTCTTGCTTTTTCCACGTATGTTGTCCTTGATGTTATTCCACAACTCATCTGGCTGTCGGTCATTAGTGTTCAATGCATCAAATCTATTCTTGAGATGGTCTCTAAATTCATGTGGGGTATAAAAAAAAAAAAAAATTTTTTTGTTTTTTTTTTTATACTCAAGGTAGTATTTTGGCTCTTGTGGACTTGCTCTGATTTTCTTCAGCTTTAACTTGAACTTGCATATGAGCAGTTGACGGTCTGTTCCACATCGACCCCGGCCTTGTTCTCACTGATGATATTGAGCTTTTGCATCATCTCTTTCCATAGATGTAGTCGATTTGATTCCTGTGTATTCCATCTGGTGAGGTTCATATGTGTAGTCACCGTTTATGTTAGTGAAAAAAGGTATTTGCAATGAAGTCGTTGGTCTTGCAAAATTCTATCATTTGCTCTCCAGCATTGTTTCTATCACCAAGGCCATATGCTCCAACTATTGTTCCTTCTTCTTTGTTTCCAACTTTTGCATTCCAATCACCAGTAATTATCAATGCATCCTGGTTGCATGTTTGATCAATTTCAGACTGCAGAAGCTGATAAAAATCTTAAATTTCTTCATCTTTAGCCTTAGTGATTGGTGTGTAAATTTGAATAATAGTCGTATTAACTGATCTTTTTGTAGGTGTGTGGTTATTATCCTATCACTGACAGCATGATACTTCAGGATAGATCTTGAAATGTTCTTTTTGACGATGAAGGCAACACCATTCCTCTTCAAGTTGTCATTCTTGGCATAGTAGACTATATGATTGTCCGATTCAAAGTGGCCAATACTGGACCATTTGAGCTCACTAATGCCCAGGATATCCATGTTTATGTGTTCCATTTCATTTCTGATGATTTCAAATTTTCCTAGATTCATGCTTCCTACATTCCAGGTTCCGATTATTAATGGATGTTTGCAGCTGTTTCTTCTCATTTTGGTCGTGCCACATCAGCAAATGAAGGTCCCGAAAGCTTTACTCTATCTGTGTCATTGAGGTTGACTCTACTTTGAGGAGGCAGCTCTTTCCCAGTCATCTTTTGAGTGCCTTCCAGTCTTGGGGGCTCATCTTCCGGCCCTATATCAGACAATGTTCTACTTCTATTCATAAAGTTTTCACTGGCTAATTATTTTCAGAAGCAGACTGCCAGTTTCTTCTTCCTAGACTTAGTTTGGAAGCTCAGCTGAAACCTGTCCTCCATGGGTGACCCTGCTGTTATGTGAATACTGGTGGCATCACAGCAACATTCAAGCCCCTACAGTATGACAAACTGGCAGACAGGTGGGGGAAAGAAGGCTAGATTATTGAATTAATAATGGATACTTTTTCTGAATTAATTTAGCACATGCCCAGCGGTGAGTGGCTCATGTGCCAGAACCCATCCAACAAGTTAGCCTTTGTCCTTCAGTGTTGTCAGCCTTTTGCTTTATTTTCTTTAGATTGAGGAAATAATGAATCAATAGCACCAAAAGCAGCTGTTTCTGTTCTGTGGTCTACATGTCAAACAGGCATCATTTGTAAAAATAAATAAAATTACAAAAAACTAATCCTGTCCTCAAAGCCAGAAATTTTCTATGAGGCTGAAACTAAGTTCTCGGAGCCCAGAGAATAAGAATGGTTAAGCCACCCTGTACAGTAGCTAGTTCATCATAGACAATGGCTTAACAAATGCTGTCTTAATTTATAATATTCTCGACAGAAACAACTTAACTTAAAAAAAAAACAAATTTACTTAACTATTTCCTCTTGTGTTTTCCGATGACATGTATGCGTCATCCAGAATTCTGAAGACAGATTAGATCATATACACAAAAGTAAGTCAAACTTTAGCAAAACTTCAAGTTTTAAGTTTCCCGTTGCTTTTTCTACTATTTTTTTGTTGTTGTTGATGAAATGATGTATAAATATTATATCATCATTATGTGTGAAATGTATATACAGTTATATATACTTGTTCCATGATTTTAGTATCGGTTGTTTTTCTTTAATTATAGTCTACCATAAAGAATTAGATCAATAAGCAAGAGAGCTTACTGTCTTCCCTGTCTCATTTTCCCCTTCACTCCTTCCTGTGTAATTTTATCAAGATAGAACCCAGTAAGACTTAGTTAATCCATATTTGAAATGCAAATTCAGTTGACTCATATTTCCTGATGAATTGACCTTAGCAAATCCTTTTAGTTACTTTTATTATGATCTTTTTTTTTTCTTTTACACTGGCTAATTTTGTTTGGCTATTTGCTCATAGATCTCTAGTAGCCTGTACGTTTGGGAAATATTTTAAAACTCAGAAACTTAACCACTTTGAATTTTTGAGTGAATTTTTTTTTAAAAAAAGGTAACTTTCCAAAGAGCCAATGAGATTGAGGTAACTAGATATTTTCTCAGGCCCTGTGTAATGGATTGAATTGTGTCCACCAAAAATATGTATCAATTTGGTTAGGCCATGTGTAGTTGTCCTCCATTTTATGGTTTTCCTACGTGCTATAAATCATAATTTCTGCCTGGGGTTGAAAGGATTACTCAGGTCACCTCCTTGATTCAAAAGGGAGTTTCCCTGGGATGTGGCCTGCACTACCTTTTATCTCTCAAAAGATAAAAGGAAAGGGAAGCAAGCAGAGAGTTGGGGACTTCATATCACCAAGAAAGCAGCAGCAGGAGCAGAGTGCATCCTTTGGACACAGGGTCCCTGCACCTGAGAAGTTCCTCAACCAGTCGAAGACTGAGGATAAAAACCTTCTTCCAGAGCCAACAGAGGGAGAAAGCCTTCCCCTGGAGCCAATGCCCTGAATTAGGACTTGTAACCTATTAGACTGTGAGAAAATAAATTTCTCTTTGTTAAAGCCATTCACTTGTGGTATTTCTGTTATGGCAGCACTAGATGACTAACACATCCTGCCAAGTGAGATTTTCTGAACAAAAGCTCATTAGGATTGTGAAAGAAGCACAGTAGGATCCAAAGTGCATTGGAACAAGACTTAGGCAACCTGTATTCTAACCTGGACTTCTCACTAACTAGCTGTGGGCATTTAGATCTGTTACATAACCTTAATGGACGTCAGTTTTCTTGTCTTTCAAATGAGATTTTTTTTTTTTTTTTTAACCAGGTGACATATTAGCTACTAGCTTTAAAAGCTTATTATTCTAAGTAAATGTTAAAATGGGAGAACTTAGTTATATCCAACAGTAATCATAAACATGGATTCTAACACAACATCTTATTTTTCACATAAATGATTCACTTCATGTATTATAAATAATGCAGAACTGAATATTGATAAATATTTGATAATTATCTGGATAATCCTGCCAACATAGTTGTGGTGAGTTAAGTGATTCAGTTTGACATGTGTATATATTAATGATGATTATAAAATTCTTTATCATTTGCTATATGGAGTATGAATCTGTACTCTTTCTTCAAGGAAAATAGTCATGAGGCTAAAATTTAAAATGTGAGTAACAAAACCACAAGGAAAAAAAGACAAAATAAGTAAATGGGGCCCCATAAAAATGAAAAACTTTGTTCATCAAAAGACTATACCAAAAAAGTGAAAAAATGTACCACATACTGGGAGAATATCTTCAGAAACCAGATATCCAACAATAATCTAATAAGCAAAATAAACAACTTAAGAACAAAAAGACAAATAGCCTAATATAAAATGGGCAAAAGACTTGAACAGATATCTCGTCAAAGAGGACATTTGAATGGCCACCAAACACATGAAAAGATGCTCAGTGTCATTAAAAAAAAAAAAAAAAGTGTCATTAGCCATCAAAAAAATGTGAATCAAAACCACAATAAGATTCCATTTCACTCCAACTAGGTGGTGCAGTGGTTAAGAGCTCGGTTGGCCACTAATCAAAAGATCGGCAGTTAGAACTCACCAGCCACTCCTTGGAAACTCTGTCAGGCAGTTCTACTCCGCCCTATACTGTCGCTATGAGTCAAAATCAACTCAGTGGAAACAGGTAGGATGGCTAAGATTAAAAAAAAAACAGAAAATTAACAAACGTTGGTGAGGATGTGGGGAAACTAGAATGCTTATCCATTGCTGGTGGAAATGCAAAATGGTGCAGCCATTGTGGAAAACAATGTGGCTGTTCCTCAAAAAACAAAAATAGAACATATGACCCAGCAATTCCACTCCTAGGTATACAGTCAAAAGACTTGAAAACAGAGACTTGTATACCAGTGTTCATTGCAGCACTATTCACAACAGCCAAAAGTTGAAAACAACCTAAACACACATCAACGGATGAATGAATAAACAAAATGTGGTACATACATACAATGGAATACTACTCAACCAGCAGGAAAAATGAAGTCTTGGTACATGCTACAATATGGATGGAGCTGGAACACCTTATACTGAGTGAAATAAGCCAATCACATAAGGACGAATATTGTATGATCTCACTTATATAAAAAGACAAGAAAAGGCAACTCTATAGAGAACAAAGTTTATTAGCTGTTACAAGAAGCGGGAGGGAGGGAGGAAAAGGAAGGTATTAACAGTGATGGAAATATCACATTGATTAAGGGTAAGAATGCACAACTGATTATTTAATTGCTGTCAATAAGTTGTACACCTGTAAAAAGCTGAACTGACAAAAGTTGTGTGATAGATATATTTACAATGACAAAAAAAAAAGAGTGGCTGCTGAGGCTGCTTATGTACAACCAAAAACTTCATGAGATTTGGTTTCTTGGTTTGGAGGTTTAGGGTCATGGTTTCATGGGACATCCCAGTTAATTGACCTGATAACATGTTTAGTGCTTCTATTCTACCTTCTAGTTCAAGAGTAGTGCCTGGGGTCTTAAAAGCTTTCAGGTGGCCATCCAAGGCACAACAGTTGGTCTCTAGTCACCTGAAACAACAGAAGAAGGAGAGTGGGGAATAGGGAGAGGATAAGGAATGTGTGGCTAATTGCCTCCATGAACATCTGCCTCCCTTACCATGAGACCAGAAGACTGGATGGTACCCAGCTACCATCACGGAACATTTTCATCAGGAATTCCATAGAAGAATCCTGATCAAATGTGGAAAAAATGCAGAACACAATTTAAATTTCTCATGGACTCCAGGCTTCCTGGAGCCATGAAGGTTGAATGAACTGCTGAAATTATTGCCCTGAGAAAATCTTTAAACCTTAAACCAGAAATATCCCCTGAAGTCTTCTTAAAACCAAACAATAGTTTAGCTTAACTAGTAAAAAATGCCAGATGGTGTTTCATAATAGGTCAGAAATAATGAAAGAATCTGGCTTTAAATCTAAGAATCAACATGAAAAATGGGTAAATAGGGACTACATATTTATAATAGCATTTTTTCCCTGAAATTTAACCATTCATAATAATTTTTGATATGCTTGTGTCTGTGTGTTGATTTATTTATACTTGTTTCAATTCTACTATACCTTCTGAACGATTGTTTATGATGTGATTGGACATTTTCTCAATCCTTGTATCTCTATAGCCAAGTAAAAATTTGAACTGAAACTAAGTAACTATTCTAAAATTACAAAATCAATGACTCAAGAGGAGGAAAAAATTAATAGAAATTCTGTAAAATATGGACAGGAGTAATAATTTTCTAATTTATTTTATATAAATTAATTATAAGATTAAAAGGCACGAACTCTTCTGCTTAAGAAGAAAAAAATCCCTTTATGTAAAAATAACACATTTCACAAGCATAAGCCTGGCTGACCGTATTTAGAGACTAAATTTAGGTCTTTTTTTTATTGCAAGGAAAACTGTGGTCTTATTTAATCCACTCATTTTAATTATTGTCTTGATTTCTAACTATTGCTTTCTCTTAATAGATCATGTGATCATCTATATCAATAGCTAAATTTATATTTTAAAAAAATCCATCACAATTTTCTACTGGTCATTCTCTTTTTAATGTCTATATATGATAATTATTTGGCTCCGTAGTCTGGACTGCATCTCAGCTAGATAAAAGAAGACAAAAAATTCAAGCAATATATGTGGATGGATCATGTAAATCCAGTCACCTACCCCCACCACCATTAAAAAAAAAGAAGAAGACAGATTTCCACTTCTGGCAGTACAGTATGATGAGTTCCAGTGAAAATTTAAACACACACATACACACAAACATTTAAAGTGTCTGGAAATTGTCCTAAAGGCATACAGCAAATGAAGAAATATTTATTCAAGAAAATCTACTAAAACTCTGTAAGAACAGTGAGTGTCTGTGGTACTTAAACCAAGATCCAAGCCTTCCCTCATCCCTCAAAGCTCAACAAGATAGAAACTGCAGTCCAGGCAGGTGTAAGCAAGATTACAATATGCCTTCTCTTTCCAACTCCTAGTTGGAAGGTTATCTTCAGAGGAAGAGAAGAGTGTCAGGATTTCTCATTCTGCTACTGAGAACTTTGCTCCTAAAATGAGAGTATCAGTCAGAGAAAAGCATGTCATTGTCCCAACCCCAGCACCAGGGCTGTGGCTCAGAGATTTTGCCCTGAGAAGAAGGCCCTAAATGAGAAAGCTCTGACTCTCCTTCCAAGGGGAACTAACTTCATTTACAATAGGTGTGGAGAAGTTCAAGCCTAAAGGAGTTCTCTAAGACAGTGGAGGCTGTGGTAAAAGCAAACAGGAGGAAATTAGTCATTCATTAGCAATATAGGCTAAGCTGTAGGCCAACTACATTACTGAAGAGAGCCAGAGAAAGATAAAGTTGGGAAGCAACCACCGACTTTAGGAACTATCCCTTCAAAAGATCTCAAATTTGTTTGGCTCAGTCTGTGGAGCAGTTTATGCTCCAGGACATATATGAAAAACTTACAGCAGACCTTATACTGAATGGTGAAAGACTGGATGCTTTATCTTTAATACCATAAAAAGACATGAGTGTCTACTCTTACCACTTCTTTTCAACATTGTAATAGAGGTTCTAGCCAGGGCAGTTAGGCAAGAATAAGAAATAAAAGTTATCCAGCTTGGAAAAGAAGTTGAACAATCTCTATTTGCAGATGACATGATCTTGTATATTAGAAAACTCTAAAGAATCTATTAAAATTAGTAAATGATTTCAGCAGATTTGCAGGGTACAAGATTAACATAAAAAATCAATTGTATTTCTACATAGTTGCAATTAGTAATCCAAAAATTAAATTTAGAAAAAAAATCATTTGTAATATCATTCAAAAAAGAATAAAATACTTAGAAATAAATTTAATAAAACAAGTGCAAAACTTATACTCTGAAAAATACAAAACATTGTTGAAAGACATTTAAAAAGATCTCAATAACAGAAAAATATCTTATTTTCATGGATTGAAGGACTTAATGTTGTTAAAATGGCAATTTTCCCCAAATTATCTTCAGATTCAACATAATCCCTATCAGAATCCCAGCTGGTGTCTTTGTAGAAATTGACAAGCTGATTCTGAAATTCCTATTGCATTGCAAGGGACCGATGACAGCCAAAACAATCTTGAAAATGAAGGACAAAGTTGGAGGATCTGGTCTTCTAAATTCCATAATTTGCTACAAAGCAACAGTAATCAAGACTGTATGGTACTGGTCTAAGTATAGACATACAGATCAATGAAACAGAATTGAGAATCCAGAAAAAAAGCCATGTTTCTATGGTTGACTTATTTTTAATGAGGATGCTAAGACCATTCAATGATGCAAGGACGACTAGATAGCTGTACGCAAAGGAATGAAGTTGGACCCTTATCTCACACTACATACATAAGGAAACAGTGTCTAAAGGGTATGGGTTTTCTTTCTGAGGTGTTAAAAATGCTCTAAAACATACTATGGTGATAGGTGCACATAACTGTAAATACACTAGAAAAACACTGAATTATACACTTTAAATGAGTAGTATGTGAATTATATCTCAATAAAGCTGTTTAAAATGTCTCTGTCTTGTAATGTTGGTTCATCTTCTTCCTCAAAGAATAGTTCGGTTTAAAAAAAAAGAAACATAAATGGACAAAAAGTATGACCAGTTTTCACTTATCTTCCTTCAAGCTATTTCTTATTTACTGTGGGCAAGAGCCACTTCCAAAGTAGATCAGGTCTTCATTCCCATTAACATTTGGCCTTTCGTCAATTCATAGCATAAAAAGAGTTTTTGTTGGCAAACATCTTAGACCACCAACAAATTCACCTACACGGTTGAGCAACTTTCACTGTGGTTTTCACTAGTTTCTTATCATAATGTTATTCTTATTTAACTATTGAGTGCTTTTGCAAGATGGTTTTACTATTGAGACATATAGATATCTTGATCAAGATTTATAACTTTTTTTAAAACTATGACTTTGTAAATATGACTTTGTAATGGCTAAGTTAGGCTAGAGCTCAAATTTATTATCTATTTGGAAGATTTCAAATCCCTTCTTCATTTCCTGAATAAACCATTGCATTTCTTATTCTGTTCACTATTTTAAACACATTAATATTAATACTTCATATTGAAAATGAGTATTCTTAGTGCTCAAATTCAACATGATCTAAACTCTTTGATGATTGCAGACTTATGAACACATAACTCTGTCTAGTAGGTATATCTGTGAGTCTCTATGAATTCAACCTACCAAATAAAACTTACCTTCCTTAAAGGTCAAATAAAATCTAGCATTTCCTTATTAGTCATAGTCTCAACAGAAAATGGAATAAACATTCCAATTAGGATAACTTGAGGAAGGTTTATTTATAAATGAATTTATTGCATAGGTCTGAGCAGGACTATGGAGTCAGATGCAATAGATATCACCACCTAGATCTCAATGGATGAAGGGAGGAAAAGGTAAAACGAAAGTGGGAAAAAAAAAAAAAAAAGAATCGTAGACAGTTTGTTGCCTTGAGAGGTGCATATTTTTTCTGTCAAGGGCCAATCTACAAAGCAAGCCTCACATATGCAGAACATATTCATACAAGTCTATATGTTAATGAATGATTTTTTTTTTCTTGCATCTCTCTTGCTTTTAGCTTGTTTTGAGGTCTATTCTGTTCCTTTTTTAAATACTTTAAATAGGGATTTCAGAATTTCCAATACGACTGGTTTCTGTAGAATTTTATATGAACTTGGCATAGTTAATTATTTCAGAAGTTGACAATAGTCACACAATTTTGGAATAGTTCAGAGTGCTGACTCAAGATCAACAACCAAGAATGTTTTTTCTAAGTTTAAATAAAAAAAGGAAAAAAGAAAAATTTAGACAGATTGAAACTGGAGCACTAACTTTGGAGATTTGGCATCTAGAAAAGATTCACATATCAAGGCAGTAAACAAGAATCCAGACATTCAATTCATTTAAAGGTAGAGAAAATTAGTGGAGAGTTGTTACCAAAAATTATTATTATTAAATTTAATATTTATAATGAAATTATTATTACTAAAACTATTATTACTATTATTACCAAAAAGGTGATATTAGTTAAAAAACGAATTATTCTCATTTTGTAAAAATTTAACATCCAAGTAGTACTTTAGAATCCTTCTATATATCTTTTAGAAATATAACGCACTTTGGATTTAGTCGTAAGAAGCCTAAGAGTTCGTCTAGCCCTTTCTCTTGTCATTCGATGTAAAAACTTGGATACAAAGAATAAAGGGATTTTCTCAATTAGTCCAAGTACTTATTCAGTGGGCGAGATGAAATAAGAAGCTAGGTTAGTGGCTTATAAAAACTTTTTTAAAACGATGCCTTTGTATGGTGTTATTAAATATAATATAAAACCTGTTGCCCTCAGGTCGATTCTGACTCCTAGCAACCCTACAGGACAGAGTAGAACTACCCTATAGGGTTTCCAAGGAATGGCTGGTGGATTCGAACTGCCAACCTTTTGATTAGCAGCCATAGCTATTAACCACTGTGCCACCAGGGCTCCTACAAACACTAATAAAATGTATACAAAATATAGATTTTGTATATATTTTACAAAAAATAATTCATAATTCCATCTTTCAAACATAACCATAACCAATATTTTGCTATAAATTCTTTTGTTTTTTGAATACACACAACGCCTCCCACCCACACACACATACATACTCATTGACAAAAATGGTATCTTACTATATGTACTGTCATAACTACCTTTTTCATTCTACAATTTGGGTTTATAATAGTAATTCAAACTTTAGTCATTACTCAATAAATGTAATAATAACACACTTCTTATGGTCTTGAGAAGTCCAAAACAAATCTTGACTTTGGCTGAGATTTGAGGAGTATCCACCCATGTTTACCACTGTCATTTTATTTTTTCTAAACATTCATTACCTCCAACTTCTGTCCAGATTGAAAATTTAAAGGAAAAATAAAATTATGTTCCTTTATTGCTCTTTCTCATCATAGCATATTTTTTATTTACTTTATAGAATAAGTTATAATTTTTAATTATGTATTTTAGTTTTTGTTTTAAATCTCTTACCCTCATTAGATTATAAATTTTATTAAGACAGGAATAGCTGTTTGCTTTCAATTCATTAAATTCCTAGCACAAGGTTTGACACAGTAAGAACTTGGTAGCTATTTGTGAGTGAATCTGCAAATTAATCTGCTTAAAGAAATAATATTCCAGTCATATATACACAGTGGCACACATACAGAGGGAAACAGTCTTAGCATTTTATAAATAAATGTGCTTGAAAATGTTTGGCTTTTGTGAATAAAATGTATGTATTTCAATTTTTTTTTTCCCTCATGTACATATGATTTCAATGCATAAAGATACAATATAGGTTACCGAGTAAGAACTCAAATCCAAAATCAGAATGCCTGATTGAAAATTCTCGCTCTGCCATTAATTAATTAGGCCAGTTTACTTCACCTCTCTGTGTTTCAATTTCCTTACCTGTAAAATTGTGATAATGCTGGTATTCACCTTACTGGATTATTTGAAAATTAAATGAGATAAACATATAAAACACTTACTATACTAACTGCATTTGTTAAGAGCTCAAAAAATATTAGCAAATATTATTATTGTAATGTTATTTTTGTTATTTAAGGTTCATCTACATGCATAGACCTTTATGAAATTTGAGAGAGAGAGAATGTGCATATTTTTAAAGAAGGAAGGAGAATGATTAATATGTATGCTTACTGTGGGGCTTTGCACTTCGCTAGGCACTTTAAATACAACATCCCTACTCTACTCTTGAGGAAAATGTGGCTCAACATTTTTCAGTTTCTCCCACATTTTTCATTAGCCACTTTGTCACAATGAATTTCTATGCTCTGGCTTTCTCCCTTCTGGAATTGTCTATACTTGGCACATTCTTCCATATATTCAGAGATGAACAAAGTGGAAAAGTAAGGAGTACTTGGAAAGGGTAAAATGGAGAGAGGGTGAAAGAGTGAGAGTGAGAAAGAAGCATGTACAATTTCACTATATTGGCATCAGAGAAATTCTAGAATAAAGCATATTACAGAGTATGTTGTTTTTTAACTGACATACAAAACTATTTCATATATTTGAAATTTAACTGACACATACCTGAATACTTAAAAGGATAGAAAAAAAATCTGGATGGATATATACCAAATTCATACTTGATATCACTTTTGGGTAGTGAAAGAGATCGATAAGGATTGGGAGAGATGGCCAGAGGACATTGTTGCTGCCTTTGATGAAGGGTGAAGGGCATCTTCATGTGTTAATGTTTAATGTTTTAAAGTTAATTGGCAAACCTCCAGACAGATTTGGGAAAGGCAGAAGTGTCAAAGACAATTGAAGCTATCTGGGTTAATCATTTAGGTAGGTATTCATGAAATTTGGAGAACTGGGGACTTTAGAAAAGGAATAGGTATGTTGAAGGGGATGGGAATGATGAGTTAACTTTGGGAAGTATGACGCTTGAAGCATTTATGAGACATTTAAATTCAAATGTCGAGCCAACAGTGCGATGTTAGGGTCTGAATTTTAGAAGACAAAACCCAAAAAACCCAGTGATTTGTGTATCTTATGCAAAATGGTGTCAATTGAAGCCAAAAAAAAAAAAAAAGTGAATGAGAATTCCCAGAGAAAGCATATAGTGAAAAGAGGACCTGGAAAAAGATCTGAGGAATATCAACGTTTAATTGTTAAAAGGAGGAAAAGAAGAAGGCAAAGGAGACTAGGAAAAAATAGCTGAAGCACACAAATGAATGTCATAGAGCAGAGGCTAAAGAGAGAGACTGTATGAAGAAATAGTTGTCATGTATGTCAAATGCTACAGAAAAAAATCTATTAGGATGATGGAGTCCTTTAATTTTAGTAGAAGGGAGGGACATGACTTACAAAGTTAATGTGACAAATCTTATTGGAATGTTGGGGGAGGGAGCGGACCAACATGAATGGTTTGAGAAGGAAGTGGTAGAGGAACAAGGTAACTTTGTAAAGATGTTTTGTTTTCAAAGAGATGAGCACTCGTGAGGGTAATAAATCTAGAAAGGCTTTATTTTAATCAGAAAGTCCTGAGCTCGTTAAAATTCTGATGGAAACTGTTTAACGGATAGGGACAGTGCTTGAGAAATCACAGAAAGGTTGGGATATGAAACAGTAGGAGATGGTTTGCCTTATAAAAATGTTAGGTGCTGTCAAGTCTCTTCTGACTCCTAGTAACCCTATGTATAACATAAGGAAACACTCCCCGGTCCTGCACCATCCTCACAATCCTTGCTATGTTTGAACCCATTGTTGCAGCCACTGTGTCAGTCCATCTCCTTGAAGGTCTTCCTCTTTACCAAGCATGATGCCCTTCTTCAGGGACTAGTCTCCCCTGATAATCTGTCCAAAGCATGTGAGATGGACTCTCGCCGTCCTTGCTTCTAAGAGGCATTGTGGCTATACTTCTTTCAAGACAGATTTGTTCATTCTTCTAGCCAAAAAAGAACCCCATTGTTGTTGGGTGGATTCCAACTCATAGAGGTGACCCTATAGGACAGAGTAGAACAACCTCATAGGGTTTCCAAGTAGTGGCTGTTGGATTTGAACTGCCAATCTTTTTGTTAGCAGCTGAATGCTTAACCACTGCACCACCAGGGCAGTCCATGTTATATTCAGTATTCTTTGCCAACACTATAATGCAAAGGCATCAGTCCTTTGGTTTCCTTTATTCATTGTCCATCTTTGACATGCATATGAGGCAATTGGAAATACCATGGCTTGGGTCAGATGCACCTTAGTTTTCAAAGTGACATCTTTGCTTTTTAAAGAGATCTTTTGCATCAGATTTGCCCAATGCAATACGTAATTTGATTTCTTGACTGCTGCTTTCATGGGTATTGATTGTGGATTCAAGTAAAGTGAAATCCTTGACAACTTCATCTTTTCTCTTTTTATCATGATGTTACTTATTGGTCCAGTTGTGAGGATTATTGTTTTCTTTATGTTCGTGAATAATCCATACTGAAGGTTATAGTAAGTGCTTCAAATCCTCTTCACTTTCAGCAAGCAAGGTTGTGTTATCTGCATATCACAGGTTGTTAATAAGCCTTCCTCCAATACTGATGACATGTTCTTCTCCATATAGTCCAGCTTCTCAGGTTATTTGCTCAGCATAGAGATTAAATATGGTGAAAGGATAAAACCCTGACGCACATCCTTCCTCACTTTAAACCACACAGTATCTCTTTGTTCTGTTCGAATGACTGCCTCTTGATCTATGTACAGGTTCTCCATGAGCACAATTAAGTGTTCTAGAATTCTGTTATATAGAGGCCACAAATCTACTGTATCATTAAGGAAGGAGGAAAGGGTGAATGCTGGTTTGTATAGGTTCTAAAATGGTGGAATATTGAAGCAGTTAACATCTGCAGACTTCTAGTTTCTCTGTAGTAGGTGACCTGGCCATCTTGTGAGGACGAGGGGGATTTGGAGATACAAGGAGAGGGACATAATCTTTGTGTAGAATGAGTTGTTAGGTATGTGAGGCTTCATGTTGTGGACACTGCTGGATAGATTATCTCCGTCATTCCCATTCTACCACATTTGTTCATTCTAACAATCAGATTTATGTTGGGCATTAGATGGAAACAACTAATGTTAAAACTCTGTTATGATTCTGGCAACACACTAAAATTTTGTTATGATCCTGGCAATAATATTTAGAAACATAATTTTAAACCAAAGAGTTAAGCTACTTTCAAGATTAGATGCATGGATATGTATCTGAGTAAGCTGAAAGGACAAAGCAGCCATCACCCTGAAGCGTTATCTGCTAATCAGTGTCATGGTATTGGCTAGCTGCCCTTGGACCTGAAAAGAATTCCTGTTTGCCTTTGTGTTGTATTAAAGAGTCAGACATTTGCTCCCAGTAATAGAGGGATTGCTACTTCTTGTTTGGCCATTGCACAACCAGATGTATCATATAAATACTCTAATGGGTAGTAGTGGACTAGGAACAGAGGGGATAATCTGATGCAGGCAGATGCTAGCAGTCAATATTACTCAAGCTGTATTGAAATTTCCTTTGCACCTGGCACTGGAGGTGTGAGCCATGCCAGTTCATTCCCCCCAACACAGATGTTCTTGTTGTACCACTTTGTATGTATAACATTTAGGTTTCTGTTCAGCTTTGCCATAGTACACATAAATACTGTAATCCAAAGACCACCCATTTATTAGTGCACCTGCATCTTCAACCAGATTTCTTTCATTCTTTTCAATGAATGCTTAACATTATTTTTAAAAAGAGACTGCCATAGGGTGAACAACCTTTTCTTTCTGCCAGATAGCTTAACAAAATGATGATCATGATGATAAAAATAACAATACCAGAGCCTAAAAGAAGTTAAAAAAAAATCTAGAATTGAACTGTGTTTAAGGCATATTTTATTAATTTTTGTTTTATTTCTTTATTTTTTGTTAGTGAATAAGATAAATTTTACCGAATTTTTCCCCCTAAAGCTAAATTCTCCTGTTTCCCTTCAAATGGAAGGTGAGTAGAGCTGACCTTTTAAGGGGCAGATTTTGCTGTATGTGAACCTCTGAAGCCCCCCCTTTAAATTGATAGGAGTGGAGCTCTGTGCAGCTGAAGACTGTATATGACCTCCTAAATACGGGATAAAAAAAAACCTTTGGAAGGAGTCAAGATCATTACTGTAGAGAATAGCCTTGCGTAGTTGCTGTCGTACTGAAGTGAGGAAAGGGCATCACAGTGTTTTGATCTTGTTTTTAAAAATTGCGAGCACTTTCTGTATCTTCCCAAATACCGAATTTAGCCATAGATCTCTCTATGAAAAGGAATTTCAATGCTACTTAATTTTGGTTTGGGGGGAAGATGGAACTGCCTTTCATTATTCATTTGAAGCAAATAAATGTTTAAATATGAGCTACGTTTTAAAAATTGATGAGTGGGGATGGTTAAGTTTTTTTTTTTTTTTTTTGCTTTTGTTTTGTTTGCATCAGTAGTAGTAGTTACTTAGGCTTCTACACTTGCCCTCAATATGTAAAAAAAAAAAATTTTTTTTTTTTTTCAATATGTAAGGACAGCTTAATTCAATGCTCAGCATAGAGCCATAGTTGTATCCTGTTTGAGACTTTATATGTACCCACAGGGAAAAGATAAGCAATGTACTCTATAATATCAGTATCACTCCAATAATTTGGTAATTCATTCTGTAGATCACATAGGCTACCAAGAAGCCAGCTAATTAAGGGATGGAGTGGAAAAAAGAAAAGAATCTAAAAGGGAGAATTAAGAAGCAAAAAGAATAAATGAAAAAATAAACTAGCCATATCATGGAGGCTGTGAATGTCCTTTTATTTCTTTCTGACATCTCTTCCAGTACTAGTATAGAACTAAACAAACACTAGCAGTGTTGGTGAATATTTAGAGAATTAAGAGCTAGCTGTACAGTCTATCTAGTACTCTTGTGTTCCAAAATTAAAAACGTAAAGCTAGAATAGAGGAAAAAATGAAAAAAAAAAGACCCAGTACAAGCCAACTTTCTTAAATATCCTGAGGTGAATACTATTTCATTTAAAACTATTTTGTTCAATACAGAAATACCGGCATCTGTGTACATACAGACACAAAGAAACATCGGTTCATAGAGGAAAGAGGAAAGGAGAAGGTGAGAAACTGGGGCTGTTTGAAAATTGCTTGCATCCAGTCCAAGGGAGGAGAACTGTTTGAAGTAGAACTTGAACATCCATTAATCGTTCTTGCCTTCTACTTCAATCATGAAGATTAAATAGAATATGCTTCTTTATCCTAAACTAGTCTTCGTTCTCTTCAAGTTTTTAGGGCTTTCTAATACTGCACTCCCACCAGCAGTCCAAGAATCCAGAGTACGTGCACTCACTATTCCTATTCTCTTCTTGGAATACTCTACAAGTTCAGCTAAATGTTTTTATTGCTAAAGATATTAACAGCAACTACTGAGTGACTTACCTGTGCCAAGCACTGTGCTAAGTACATTGAATGTAATCTTTCACATGGTATTTGTATTTCATTTTCAAATGAAAGGGCAGGTACTTGCAAAGATTAAATAATTTTTCAAGGTCACACAATTAGTAACTGAAAGAGCCACAATCTGTATCTAGAACTCTTATATTAAAAAGCTTGCATGCTTAATCATTATAAAGCTTTATTGAGAATTCATCAAACCAAAACCCAAACCCATTGCCTTCTATTTGCTTCCAACTCATAGAACCCTGGTATTTTACAAACAAAATTCTAAGAATGTAATCAAGGGTCAAAGGAGCTCTGGTGGTACAATGGTTAAGTTCTTGATTGCTATCCAGAAAGGTCAGTGGTCCAAACCCACCAGCGGTTCTGTTGGAGAAAAGATCTGGCGATCTGCTACTGTAAAGATTTCAGCCTAGGAAACTCTATGAAGCAGTTCTACTCTGTCCTATAGGATCACAATGAGTTGGAATCAACTCAACAGCACACAGCAAAGACAACAATCAAGGATCGCGTGAGAAATTATATTAATGAGTGACACTTCAGTTCTGAGGTTAATTTTTTTTAAAATACATACTTTTAATTTCTTTGGGGAAATAGTATTGAAATTTATTGCTTTCTCCTCATTTGTTCCAAATTTGTTTTCTCATTCTCACAGTTCCAATACCCTCATTCACAAGTTTAATAAAAGAGCAGGACTAAAAAGTTTGCCAATTCAGGATAAAAATGGTAGTTTTACTTGGACACGTTATTCAGCCAGGATTTCTACTTGCAAATTACTGGATCCATATCTTTGTTTAAGGGGAAAAGCAATTAATTTATGAGATTAGTAGCTCCAGAGCATCTCTAAGGGATAGAGAATTAGGCTTAAAAGCCATGCACCCAGGAACCATATACAGGGTACATCATCTGACTTTTTTACACAGGAAATCTTACTGTCTCTGCTTCTGAGTATGAGGGCCACAACTCACCAAACAGATTCTGGACACAAGATGCTATCACTAGGAATTGAGACACTGCTCCCTCAGCATACAAAATGTCTTCATGCCATGCTTCCTTGCCAGAATCATTTCTGCCGGCACCTCCTTCTTCCACTCACTGTGTTCCAAGCTTAAGTGTCACACTGGTGCACCTGCTTGGCAAAATATAAGTCACATACTGATGGAACACACGCTAATGGTTCACACACAGATGGATCATATTCTGACAGATCACACCTGTTGTGTCACAGGCTGATGGATCACACACTTTTGGATCACACCCTGATAGATCATATGCTGTAGCTCACATGCTAATGGAGCACATGCTGATAGATAACACGCTGATGGATCATACATGTTGGATCACGCACTAATGGATCGCACAGCATTGGAAATGTTCTAATGGGTCACATGCTAATAGATTACATGCTGATGGATCGCACTCTGATGAACCACTTGCTGTAAGATCACATGCTGGTGGTCACACACAATGGCCCCAAAGAAGGCAGGGGGAATGAGCTTGTACCCTTAGCTAAGGGTAGAATTCATAATCCTGAAACATAGAGAGGTTGCTTAAAAAATTTTGGACAATAAGAAAGTATAACAAATGTACCCATCACCCAATAAAATAATAAGAGAAAAAGTTAATTAGAAGTTATTTTAAATATCTATAACTTCCATCTCACATTTTTCTACCCTAATATGTATCATATCTGCCTTTCCTTTGACTGAACAATTGCTAGTAACTGATGTAAATTGTACTTTACTATCATTGCCTTAAGTAATAAAACTTCTTTAGCTGCATAAGGAATCCTCCTATCAATATAATTGCATAATTGCAGCAGTAAATAAACTTTATTTGATATACAATTTACATGTACCTTAGAGTTTGCTGAACTTTAGCACATAACATTTTACTTGATTCTTGCGGTAATACAATGAGACAGACAGGATAGATAACATTATTCTTACTTTATAGACAAAGAAACTGGAGTTTAGAGGCCTTATGGGGTTTCTCAATGCCAAAGAAATCCAATTGTCATCCCACTGCTTAAAACATATAAATAGGGCCAACAGCTTTCCACAAACGTCCAAACTCTTGAATATGTCTTATATGATCTTGCTTCATTCACTTGCTTGCATTTTTTAGCTTAATCTACCTCTTCCCTCATGCCCCCAAAATCCCGTGCTGCAGCCATCTTGGACTATTTTTAGGTCTTTTTAAGCACCAGGCTGTATTTCACCTTTTGGTGTGTCTTTGTACATCCTATTGCTCCGTCTGAAACCACTACAGCCTGCTTGCTCACCTGGTTGTGCCTCATATTCTTCAGGTAATTGGTTACCCATGATTTCCTCTGTGAATTCTTTCCTCATGGTGAGTTAATTTCCTCATTTACAAACTATTTAGCATCTGAATTTAGCCCTGTCATAACCTCCATCACTTTTTTTCAATTGGTGTTTGACTTAAAAAACATGTTTTTTTGAGGATTCAACATACCACCACCCCTCTTTATTAGCCTATTACCTCTGCGAGGACACACATGATATCTGTCTAACTCATCACAGTATTGCCAAATATTTATGGAGTATATAGCTGGTAGCTGGCACAAACTTTTTTTTTTCCTTGTGCATGTGCATTATTACATTAATCATTAATGGGTTACTGTCATATATCAGGAAACCCTGGTGGCATAGTGGTTAAGTGCTATGGCTGCTAACCAAAGGGTTGGCAGTTCGAATCCACCAGGCGCTCCTTGGAAACTCTATGGGGCAGTACTATTCTGTCCTATAGGGTTGCTATAAGTCAGAATCGACTTGATGGCACTGCGTTTGGTTGGGTTTTGGTAATATATCAGAAGAGATCTCACTCAAAGTCTAGAGCTTTTCCATAGAGAGAAAAAGAGAGGGAGTAAGGGAGAAAGGAACAGAGAGAGAGAGGGAGGGAGGGAGGGAAGGAAAGAGGAGGGGAAGGAGGGAGGGAGGCAGAGAGAATGTCTTTGTGGCGCACTGGTTAAGCACTCAACTGCTAACCAAAAGGTCAGCAGTTCAAACCCACCAGCTGCTCCATGGGAAAAAAGACTTGGCAATCTGCTTCCATAAAGATTATAGGCTAGGAAACCCTATGAGGCAGCTCTACTCTGTCATATAGGCTTGTTATTAGGCAAAATTGATTCAGTGGCACACAACAAAAATATATATGTGTGTATATATCAGGCAGGTTCTTTCCCACTTTCTGGCCCCAGTGCCTTTGGAAGAGTACAATATAGAAACAGTTAGGAGTCTAAACTCAGAAGACAAAAACATAAATGCCTGGAGAGGCCGGAAGTGAAGAACCCTGGGTGGAGGCTTGGGTAAATTGGCATGGTACGCCTCAATTGCAAGACAGCCACATTGACCCAGTGCTGTGAATTCTCCAATCTTTCAAAAGTCTTGGAATCAGAGATTTATGTGGAATCTCCTTATTTTTAAAAATGTTAGCAACAATTAAAAAATTAGAACATAGTATGATATGGGACAAACAATTCTGTTGAACAGACTCAGCCCCCTGTCCACCAAATTGTGACCTCTGTTCCCTGAAGTGTTGATATGAGATGTCCCAAGGAGAGAGATGCTTTTGGAGGTAAAGAGAAAAGATTCAGTTGGGCCAGGCAGGGTAGAAAGTTACCAAGGGTGGATCCCAAGAATGATGGAGAACCACAGCCTATAAGTGTGCTAAGGAGGCAGCAAGACTTCAGATGGAGGATCTGTGGATACATCTAGGAAGGCAGACCCCCAGGACCAACCCATCCAGTTTTCTCTATCCCACATGCATTATGGCATTCAAATGCAACCTCAGAGGACGTAAATAACAGTGGCAGCATGATACGCTGGGAATGAAATCCTGTTTCCAAAGCTTGTTGCCTATTATAACAGCTGTTGAGGAGAAATTGGTCCCTACGATATCTGAGATAAGATTTGCTGATAGGATGGAGTGATAGGAACATGGAGTCAGAATTAAGTTGATTAACTGGAAATAAAAATATTTATCTTAATCCCCTAAGGCTGTGGACTTACACACACACATATAGTCATACTGAAAGCTTATTAAAGTACTTAAAGCTTTTCCAAATAAACAAATTCCTTAATTTCAAAGAACTGAATAAAAAAATAATCGCCAGAATTCATGGTAATAACATTGTTTTCTCCTTGGATTGATCCTCATGAGCATACCTCACCCTCCCGTAGCCATAACCCTGCTTTTATCATCTCTTTTTGTGTGGGAAATAATTGCTGCCCTGTGGTTTCAACACAGGTTTTGACTATTTTATAACATTCCAAAAACACTCTAAACTTCCTTTTTAGCTAGTTGACTGAGAACTTGAACCTTTTAGTTCTCATGAGCAAAGAGCCAATGATTTTTACGAGACAATTTAGACAATTATTAGACAATTTAACTCCACCAAATCATAAACCCTATATTTGCTCAGCAGTTTTATATTTAAACTGTGTGTGGAGAGGTGGCCTCATCTAATGACTAGAAGTAGGGTCAGTGACTTAAACAGAAACCTCAGGCTGATGATTTTTTCACTCAGATTTATCTGTATAGACACAGATATAGACACACTTGGAAGGTTCAGCTGACCAAGGCTACCAGTAGAAGTATGTAGAAGAGCCGTAATAAGTCGGAACAATTGAGCTTTGAGTCACATCAGAATTGAACATGGCCACGTACATAAGTTCTCAACATGTTTTCCACGTGTTTATATTTCCTCTGTGACAGCATAGCATTTTGAAATTTTTGGACAAAAATATTATCCTCTTTTTGAACTATGTGACTTAATATAAATGGATGCCCCTCCATGAATGTTAATTATGTTGAGAAAACATTAATGGACAGTTATTTTTTAAAAATATAATTACATCAGCTTCCCCCACCCCCATTTAGAATGTGTTTGTTGGTAAGTGGCATTTCCAGCTTTATATTTTCTCAAATAAATGTCACTAGTATGATGAAGGGATAATTATTCTCCAGTTCTCTGAGGGAATAGAATATAGGGATGACTCTTAATTACCTTTCATGGATGCTACTTAAGTGTCTGGGTGGTGCAAATGGTTAAGCACTGAGCTACTAACTGAAAGGTTGGTGGTTGAAATCCACCCATAGGTGCCTCAGAAAAAAGGCCTGGAGACCTGACTCACATGGAATCACCATGAGTTGAAATCAATTCTATGACAATAGGTTTGGTTTTTGGATGGGTGTTATTTGACCAGAAGCTTCAGATTGCCTAAATATTGCAGATTGTCAATTGGCGTCAAGTTCTTTTCTGCTCCACACTTATACTGAAATAGGTAGACTGGACATTCTTCCAATGGTCACTAAAATATACCTCATGAAAACAGAGATGAAGCATTATAAAGCACTTTGATTTCCACTATCCCATTCGAATAAACTTCTTCACATTTCCTACAGTCTCATGATATTTTCCAGGACCCTAGTGTTTACAATTATGTAGGAAGTGCTCTGTAAAACTCAAGGAGGTTGCATTCACTTAGACTAGGATGTGAACATGACCTCTAGAATTATGCAGCATGTAACCTGCACAGCTGTATGCACTTGCCTGCAGATTGGCCTCCAGGATCAGAGGCACTTTATTTAATTTTTTGGGGGGGCTGGGAGTGTTATATAGCCTAGGTGGCTACCTCTTATTTAAATGTTTCAGTGCTAAATAGTTTATGCACGTGCACCTTTTCTCAACTTTGGTGAATCTTTGCTTTCCTTAGAATTTATTCATCCGCAGAAGAGAGGAGTAAGAGAATGAAGAGAAAACAAAATACGTATCTATCTCTAAGTAATATCCTTACTTTCTAATTCATCATTTGCTCTTCACCCCTATTTATTATTAGCTAATTTTTTTTTAATCCAACTATGATTGTAAAGGTAAATAATGTGAGTTTATGTGTGTGTCCTTTCATTTGGGTACAGAAAAACCTTAAGAGTATTGAAAGAATAAAAAAGTTGGAACTTTTTTTTTTTTTTGCTACTGTGCTTTCTGAAACTGGCCCCAAGCAGAGATTATTCGCACATCTGTTGATTTTTTTTTCACGTTGCACACATTTGCACCTTTTTTTAAATGTTGACTGAATCGCTTAATTGTAGACAAGCGTTCATTTTAATGTAAATCTTACAGTATTACATGAGTGAATGTATGAAAATAGCTTGGAACAGTTTAAATTGGGCAAAATTCTGCTTTGATCATAATGTGCCTCTTCAGCATTAAAATAAACTTGCAACATATGCTGAAAAGCATGTGTAATAACTAACTGCCTCTTTCATGGTGACTTATCTGGAAAAAATAAATCATCACTTAATAGAATTCAAAATTCACAAAATACTTCCAACAACTAAAATGTGATGATGTGATTAGTCTCTTACCCTGACAGATAAGTACCTGGCTATTTCTAATTCAAAGAATGAATTTTTAAGTTTTAAAACTGGTATCAACATGTAATTATTTCTTGAAATATTGGAAAATCCAAAACATTTAAAAAAAACAAAACCAAACCTGTTGCCATTGAATGGATTTCAACTCATAGCAACCCTACAGGACAGAGCAGAACTGCCCCATAGGGTTTCCAAGGTGTGGTTAGTGGATTCAAACTGACAACGTTTTGGTTAACAGCTATAGCTCTTAACCACTGCACCACCAGGGCTCCACAAAGCATTTAGTAGGCAGTTAATTAAGAATCTACTATATTGTTACAGACTTATTCTCGCCTTATTTATGCTATTTAAGAGATGACAGAGAATGTGATTTTGATCTTTGCAACAGTCAGTTGAAAAAAATAAAGTTATCAGTATTCTTGAATCATGGTGAGGATTGAGAAGAAATGGTAATGACAAAGGAGTTTCCGACGAATAGGTTAGAAAGATATCGGATAAAGATTAACAACAGATTTTGCTTTAGAAAAGTACCTTGATAAGGTATTACTAATTAATGACAGATCTCCAAGGAATCTTGCCAGCAAAGATGTGCAAAGAGGAACTGTGATAGCGTAGGAAGAACCTGAGACACTAGCTGTATAACTGTGTGCAAATCGTTTATCTTCTCTGTCTTCTTTTAGCCAGTCTGTAAAATTGTATCTGTAAAGAATACTTTTGATTGCAAAAAAAAAAAAAAAAATCTAACTAACAATGTCTTAGGTATAATATTTTTGTACTGTGAGTACACTAGAGCCCTGGTGGCACAGTGATTAAGCATTTAGCTGTGAACCAAGGTCAGCAGTTTGAATCCACCAGCCGCTCCTTGGAAAGCCTATGGGGCAGTTCTACTCTGTCTTATAGTGTTGCTGCCAGAATAGACTTGACAGCAGCAGGTTTGTTAGTTTGTTTTTTTATGAGTGCATTAAATCATGAAAAAACCTGGGAAACTAAGTAAATTATACAAATAGAAGAAATAATTACTACATAAAAGATAATCCCTCAATGTTTACCTTTAATGGAAAGAAATACATTTGTCACTTCAAAAAGTTTCTTCTGAAATCATAAACATTCCCCACCTCCATCCCCACCCCCAGCTAGTATTCATTGTAAAACAATGTGAAGGTGAAACTCCCTTTCTCTAAGAGACACTTAGAGAAGACTGTCAGGAAAGGTTCAAGTGTACTCAATACAGTACATTATTATTAATTCAACATATGCTTATTGATTGCTACCCTGTGCCAGGTTTTGCATTTGGGGATCCAAAAACAAAGCAACACAATATATAATTCTCACTCTAAAAAATTTTCAGTTAATTTGGAAATAGTGTTCACATTTGCAGGTACATTTTCTCCAACCAGTCCTATCTGTGGAGCTTCAGAGAACTCCCTGTGAATGTCCCACAAAGCCCAATATCAGCATATTCTAAACCAAACTTAGCATGTTTTCCACTTCACCACTTATTTTTACCCGACATTCCTCATCTAGGTTGGTGGCATTACTATCAGCTTGTCCCACAAACCAGAACCTGGTCATTGTCCTTTGATTTCTGACACTCCTTACCGTTTGGTCCATGGTGCTATCAGTTCTACCTCAAAAAAGAACTTTCTCTTTCATGTACATAGTGTCAGGCTTACCTTAGGTTCTTGTTATCTCTCACCTGGATGATTTTAGTGCTTCCCTAGTTGATCACCCTGCTTCTTCTTTTCCTTATAATTCATCTTCCATAGGACTGCCTCACTGATCTTTCTAAAATGCAATGTAATCATTTCTCTGCTTAGCTTAGAAATCTTAACTGGCCCCCAGTCAACTCAGGCAAGGTTTATAAGGCCCTTCATGACTGTTATGGGTTGAATTGTGTCCCCCAAAAGTGTGTAAACTTGGCAAGGTCATGATTCCCTGTCTTGTGTGATTGTCTACCATTTTGTCATCTGATGTGACTTTTCTATGTGTTGTAAATGCTGCCTCTGTGATGTAAATGAGGTAGGATTAGAGGTAGTTAATGAGGCAGAGCTCAATCTACAAGATTAGGTTGCATCCTGAGTCAATTTTGAGATAAAATAGAGAAGCGAGCAGAAAGACAGGGGGACCTCATGCCACCAAAAATGAATAACCAGGAGGGAAGAGTGTCTCTTGGATCTAGGGTCCCTGTGCTCAGAAACCCCTGGGCCAGAGGAAGACTGATGACAAGGACCGTCCCCCAGAGCCAACAGAGAAACCGTTCCCCTGGAGCTGGTACCATGAATTCGGACTTCTAGCCTCCTAAACTGTGAGAGAATAAATTTCTCTTGGTTAAAGCCACCCACTTGCAGCATTTCTGTTATAGCAGCACTAGATAACTAAGACGATGACTAATTTCTTACTACGTCATTTTTCACAACTCATCCTTTTGCCATTTGTAATCCAGGAAAATGCATATTTTTGTAATTAAAATCACGTGCAATATAATTTTAAATGTCATTGTATTCCCATACACACTTTTATCATCCTGGAATATCTTCACCCAGCCCAACATCAGGAAACCGTAATTTACGTTTAATATCATCAGTTCCTGAAAAGCTTCCCTTAACCTCCTCTCATTCCAACTTTCTCCACTCACATCCACCATCCATAGAGTTAAAACCCTTTCCATTTTTCACAATATGTATTTCAAATATTGTAGCACTAACCATAAAAAACCATAGTGCATTATAATTTTTTTTTAATACATGTCAGCTCTTTTGAGGAGACTAATCTCCTTGAGGTTAAGGATTGTATGTTTATTCATACCCAACTCTGTAAAAATGACGTGGTGGTGGTGTCTGACCTTCTCTAGCATCACTAAAAAAAAAAAAAATTTATTTATTTTATTTATTTATTTTTTTAGGGGGAGGAAAATCAAGATCAACAGCCCAAGGCTGATTCCTATGAGGTGGAGGTCAGACATGCCCCCACCCTCCAAACTTTTTACCAGTTCTGACACCAACAGCCCCTCCCACAGTACTCTCTATTTCCCTGCTGAGCTATTAATAATTCATTGCAGTAGCCACACAGAACTCACAGACAATACTCATGATTAAGGGGTTCATTAGGGAAGTAACAGGTTACAGTTCAGGTTCAGGAACACTCAGGATACAGTTCTTCAATCAGGACAGCCTCTTCTCAGCCATACCTGCAGGCACGTCTCTCTCCAGCCTTTCTGCCTGGCCGCTACCCTGGTTGGGCAAGTGTTACAGAGCTCTTTAGCTCTACCGATAAGTGCCCAGAGGCATCCCACTCCACCAATAAGCCTCGCCAGAAGGCATTCAGCTCTACCTCCATGGGTTGACAAACCTAGCTCCACCAAGTACCCAGAAGCACCCTACTCTGCCAGCAAGGCTTGTGCCCCAGTACACTCAGGTTTCTTGCTCTGTGGGTTGGGAAGCCCACCATGCTGTCTCCTGCTGGTGTTCTGCCTCTACTGCTGCCGTTTCTCTGCCACCACTTCTCTGCCTCCACTTCTCACCGTCTTTGACATTACAGCTTTCTCTCTTGGTCTCCTAGTTCCAGAAGCTTCTCAATGCAGGGATCCTGGGTCCAAAGGACGTGCTGTACTCCTGGCTGTTCTTTCTTGGTGGTGGTGTGATCCTCCCTTTCCCACTTCTGTGATGGCTCATTTTAAGCCTAGCAGGATTATAAAACTGATTGGCCCCATTGCTTGGGTTCCATGCACCTTATTTGCATGGTTCCACCCCCACAAGTTTAGCTGTGTTTTATCGATTATGCAAAGGCATTCGACTGTGTGGAACATAACAAATTATGGATAACACTGCGAAGAATGGGAATTCCAGAACACTTAATTGTGCTCATTGGGAACCTGTACATAGATCAAGAGGCAGTTGTTGAGACAGAACAACGGATATTGAGTGGTTTAAAGTCAGGAAAGGTGTGCGTCAGGGTGTGTCCTTTCACCATACCCATTCAACCTGTATGCTGAGCAAATAATCTGAGAAACTGGACTACATGAAGAAGAATGGGCATCAGGATTGTAGGAAGACTCATTAACAACCTGTGTTATGCAGATGACACTTTTCTTACTGAAAGTGAAGAGGACTTGAAGACCAAAGACCACAGCCTTCAGTATAGATTACACCTCAACATAAAACGAAAATTCTCACAACTGGACCAATAAGCAGCATCATGATAAACAGAGAAAAGTTTGAAGTTGTCAAGGATTTCATTTTCCTTGGATCCGTAGTCAACACCCATGGAAGCAGCAGTCAAGAAATCAAAAGGTGCGTTGCATTGGGCAAATCTACGAAAAACCTCTTTAAAGTGTTGAAAAACAAAGATGTCACCTTGAAGACTAAGGTGCGCCTGACCTAAGCCATGGTATTTTCTATCACATCATATGCATGTGAAAGCTGGACAATGAATAAGGAAGGCCAAAGAAGAATTGACGCCTTTGAATTCCGCTGTTGGTGAAGAGCATTGAATATAACATGGGCTGCTAAAACCAAAAGCCAAACCAAACCCACTGCCATTGAGTCGATTCTGACTCATAAAAAGCAACAAAAAAAAATTTTTTTTTGTTTTTGTTTTTTATGAGTCAGATAGCAACCCTAAAAGAACAAACAAATCTGTCTTGGAAGAAGTACAGCAAGAATGCCCCTAGAAGCAAGGATGTCGAGACCTCATCTTACATACTTTGGACAAGTTGTCAGGAGGGATCAGTCCCTGGAGAAGGACATCATGCTTGGCAAAGTACAGGGTCAGCAAAAAAGAAGAAGGCCCTCAGTGAGGTGGACTGACCCAGTGGCTGCAACACTGGGCTCAAGCATAACAAGAATTGTAAGGATGGCGCAGGACCGGGCAGTGTTTCATTCTGTTGTGCAGAGTCTGTATGAGTCAGAACTGACTCGACGGCACCTAACAACAACAACCTCCTCAAGGGTGCCATGTACCTTATTTACATTATTAGCAAGCTATCCAATCCACTTGGTGGACCACAAACCCCTCATTTGCATAGTCCCACCCGGACAGTTGTTGGGAGTTACTAAGACTATGGCTAAAAATCCCATATTGGGTAATTCACTGCACCTCAGTCTCCATTACCTTCCAGAATGCCTGGCATATGTAGACCTGCTGAGCATCTATTGGTGCTCAGTAACATTGCCAGATGAAATGAATGAATAGTAAACACATGAATGTTATGTAGTATTATGAAACAAAGATATTATGATGAACAAAATAGATATGAGGATCAAAATTTAAGCTAGGAAAATTTTTTTTTATAATTTTTATTGTGCTTTAAGTGAAAGTTTACAAATCAAGTCAGTCTCGCACACACACAAAAAAACCCCATATACACCTTGCTACACACTCTCAATTACTCTTCTGGGGTTTAATGAGACAGACCGCTCTCTCCCTCCACTCTCTCTTTTCATGTCCATTTCACCAGCTTCCAACCCCCTCCAACCTCTCATCTCCCCTCCAGGCAGGGGATGCCAACATAGTCTCAGGTGTCCCCCTGATCCAAGAAGCTCACTCCTCACCAGCATCCCTCTCCAACTCATTGTCCAGTCCAATCCATGTCTGAAGAGTTGGCTTCAGGAATGGTTCCTGTCCTGGGCCAACAGAAGGTCTGGGGGCCATGACCACCGGGGTCCTTCTAGTCTCAGTCAGACCATTAAGTGTGGTCTTTTTATGAGAATTTGGGGTCTGCATCCCACTGCTCTCCTGCTCCCTCAGGGGTTCTCTGTTGTGTTCCCTGTCAGGGCAGTCATCAGTTGTAGCCAGGCACCATCGAGTTCTTCTGGTCTCAGGATGATGTAATCTCTGGTTCATGCGGCCCTTTCTGTCTCATGGGCTCGTAATCGCCTTGTGTCTTTGATGTTCTTCATTCTCTTTTTATCCAGGTGGGTTGAGACCAAGTGATGCATCTTAGATGGCTGCTTACTAGCATTTAAGACCCCAGATGCCACTCTTCAGAGTGGGATGCAGAGAGTTTTCTTAATAGATTTTATTATGCCAATTGATTTAGACATCCCCTGAAACCATGGTCCCCAGTCCCCTGCCCCTGCTACGCTGCCCTTCGAAGCATTCAGTTTATTCAGGAAACTTCTTTGCTTTTGGTTTAGTCCAGTTGTGCTGACCTCCCCTGTATTATGTGCTGTCTTTGGCTTCACCTAAAGTACTTCTTATCTACTATCTAATTAGTGAATGCCCCTCTCCCAACCTCTCTCAGTCCCCTCTCTCGTAACCACAAAAGAATGTTTTCTTCTCAGTTTAAATTGTTTCTCAAGTTCTTATAATACTGGCGTTATACAATATTTGTATTAGCTTTGTAATACTTGCAAAACTGACTAATTTCACTCAGCGTAATGCCTTCCAGGTTCCTCCATGTTATGAAATGTTTCACAGATTCCTCACTGTTCTTTATCAATGTATAGTATTCCATTGTGTGAATATACCATAATTTATTTATCCATTCATCCGTTGATGGGCACCTTGGCTGCTTCCATCTTTTTGCTATTGTAAACAGTGCTGCAGTAACCACGGGTGTGCATATATCTGTTCATGTAAAGGCTCTTATTTCTCTAAGATACATTCCAAGGAGTGAGACTGCTGGATCATATTGTAGTTCTACTCCTAGCTTTTTAAGGAAGCACCAAATCAATTTCCAAAGTGGTTGTACCATTTGACATTTCCACTAGCAGTTCCAATCTCTCCACGGCCTCTCCAACATTTACTATTTTGTGTTTTTTGGATTAATACCAGCCTTGTTGGAGTGAGATGAAATCTCATTGTATTTTTGATCTGCAGTTCTGTAATGGCTAATGATCGTGAACATTTGCTCATGTATCTGTTAGCTACATGAATGTCTTCTTTGCTGAAGTGTCTATTCATATCTTTTGCCCATTTTTTAATTGGGTTATTTGTCTTTTTGCAGTTGAGTTTTTGCAGTATCATGTAGATTTTAGAGATCAGGCACTGACCAGAAATGTCATAGCTAAAAACTTTTTCCCAGTCTGGAGGTAGTCTTTTTACTCTTTTGATGAAGTCTTTGGATGAGCATAGGCGTTCGATTTTTAGGAGCTCCCAGGTATCTAGTTTTTCTTCTGCATTCTTAATAATGTTTTGTATACTGTTTATGCCATGTATTAGGTCTTCTAACACTTTCCCTATTTTTTCTTCCAGGATCTTTATTGTTTAGATTTTATATTTAGGTCTTTGATACATTTTGGGTTAGTTTTTGTGCATGGAGTGAGGTATGGGTCTTGTTTCATTGTTTTGCAGATGGATATCCAGTTATGCCAGCACCATTTGTTAAAAAGACTGTCTTTTCCCATTTAACTGTTTTGGGGCCTTTGCCAAATATCAACTGCTCATATGTGGATGCATTTATGTCTGGATTCTCAATTCCGTTCCATTAGCCCATCTATCTGTTGTTGTACCAGTACCAGGCTGTTTTGACTACTGTGGCAGTATAATAGGTTCTAAAATCAGGTAAAGTAAGGCCTCCCACTTTGTCCTTTTTCAGTAACGCCTTATTTATCCGGGACCTCTTTCCCCTCCATATGAAGTTGCTGATTTATTTCTCCATCTCATTAAAGAATGTCGCCGGGATTTGGATCAGAATTGCATTAAATGTGTAGATCACTTTTGGTTGAATAGACATTTTTATACTGTTCAGTCTTCCTATCCATGAGCAAGGTATGTTTTTCCACTTAAGTAAGTCTCTTTTGGTTTCTTGCAGAAGTGTACTGTAGATTTTTTTGTATAAGTCTTTTACATCTCTGGTATGATTTATTCCTAAGTATTTTATCTTCTTGGGGGCTACTGTAAATGGCATTGATTTGGTGATTTCCTTTTCGATGTTCTTTTTGTTGTCGTAGAGGAACCCAACAGATTTTTGTACGTTTATTTTGTATCCCGATACTCTGCTGAACTCTTCTATTAGTTTCAGTAGTTTTCTGGAGGATTCCTTAGGGTTTTCTGTGTATAAGATCATGTCATCTGCAAATAGAGATACTTTGACTTCTTCCTTGCCAATCTGGAGGCCCTTTATTTCTTATCTGCCCTAATGGCTCTGGCTAGGACCTCCAACACAATGTTGAATAAGAGCGGTGATAGAGGGCATCCTTGCCTGGTTCCTGATCTCAATGGGAATGCTTTCGGGCTCTCTCCATTTAGGGTGATGTTGGGTGTTGGCTTTGTATAAATGCCCTTTATTATGTTGAGGAATTGTCCTTCTATTTCTATTTTGCTGAGAGTTGTTATCATGAATGAGTGCTGAACTTTGTCAAATGCCTTTTTTGCATCAATTGATAAAATCATGTGATTCTTGTCTTTAATTTATGTGGTGGATTACATTAATTGTTTTTAATGTTGACCTATCCCTGCATACCTGGTATGAATCCCACTTGGTCATGGTGAATTATTTTTTTGATATGTTGTTGAATTCTATTGGCTAGAATTTTGTTGAGGATTTTTGCATCTATATTCATAAGGGATATAGGTCTATAATTTTCTTTTCTTGTGGTGTCTTTACCTGGTTTTGGTATCAGGGATATGGTGACTTCATAGAATGAGCCTGGAAGTATTCCATCCTTTTCTATGCTCTGAAATACCTTTAGTAGTAGTGGTGTTAACTCTTCTCCAAAAGTTTGGTAGAACTCTGCAGTGAAGCCCTCCGGACCAGGGCTTTTTTTTGTTGGAAGTTTTTTGATTACCTTTTCAATCTCTTCCTTTGTTATGGGTTCTTTAGTTGTTCTACCTCTGTTTGTGTTAGTTTAGGTAGGTAGTGTGTTTCTAGGAATTCATCCATTTCTTCTAGGTTTTCAAATTTGAGTACAGTTTTTCTCAGTAATCTGATATGATTCTTTTAATTTCAGTTGGGTCTGTTGTAATATTGCCCATCTCATTTCTTATTCGGGGTATTTGCTTCCTCTCTTGTTTTTCTTTTCTCAGTTTCGCCAGAGGTTTGTCAATTTTTTCAAAAAATCAGCTTTTGGTCTTGTTAAATCTTTCAATTGTTTTTCTGTTTTCTATTTCATTTAATTCAGCTCTAATTTTTATTATTTGTTTTCTTCTGGTGCCTGTGGGTTTCTTTTGTTGCTCTCTATTTGTTCAAGTTGTAGGGATAATTCTTTGATTTTGCCCCTTTCTTCTTTTTGCATGTGTGCATTTATTGATATAAATTGGCCTCTGAGCACCACTTTTGCTGTGTCCCAAAGGTTCTGATAGGAAGTGTTTTCATTCTCATTGGATTCTCTGAATTTCTTTATTCCATCCTTAATGTCGTCTAGAATCCAGTCTTTTTTGAGCAGGGTATTGTTCAGTTTCCAAGTGTTTGATTTCTTTTCCCTGCTTTTCCTGTTATTGATTTCCACTTTGATGGCCTTATGGTCAGAGAAGATGCTTTGTAATATTTCAATGTTTTGGATTCTGCTAAGGCTTGCTTTATGACCTAATATGTGGTCTAGTCTAGAAAATGTTCCATGTGCACTAGAAAAGAAAGTATACTTGGTTGCTTTTGGGTGGAGTGTTCTGTATATGTCTCCGAGGTCAAGTTGGTTGATTGTGGCATTTAGATCTTCCGTGTCTTTATTGAGCTTCTTTCTGAATGTCTTGTCCTTCACCGAAAGTGGTGTGTTGAAGTCTCCTACTATTATTGTGGAGCTGCCTATCTCACTTTTCAAAGCTGATAGAGTTTGTTTTATGTATCTTGCAGCCCTGTCATTGGGTACATAAACATTTAATATGGTTATATTTTCTTGGTGTATTGTCCCTTTAATCATTATATAGTGTCCTTCCTTATCCATTATGATGGATTTAACTTTAAAGTCTATTTTGTCAGAAATTAATATTGCCACTTCTGCTCTTTTTTGATTGTTGTTTGCTTGATATATTTTTTTCCATCCTTTGAGTTTTAGCTTGTTTGTGTCTTTAAGTCTAAGGTGTGTCTCTTGTAGGCAGCACATAGATGGATCTTGTTTTTTAACCCATTCCGCCACTCTCTGTCTCTTTACTGGTGCATTTAGTCCATTTACATTCAGGGTAATTATGGATAGGTATGAATTATGGATAGGTATGAATAGGTATGAATTATGGATAGGTAGGAATTTAGTGGAAACCCTGGTGGCGTAATGGCTAAGTGCTATGGCTGCTAACCAAATGGTCGGCTGTTTAAGTCCACCAGGCGCTCCTAGGAAACCCTATGGGGCGTTGCGTAGGGTCGCTATGAGTCGGAAATTTAGTGCTATCATTTTGATGTCTTGTTTTGTGTATTATTGACAGTTTCTTTTTCCCCACTTAATTTTATGTGCTGAGTAGATTACTTTTATATGTTGTCCTTTCCTCATATTTGTTGTTGTTAATTTTGTTTCTGCTGAGTCTTTATTTTTCCCTCGTATTTTATTTTGATGAGTAGGATAGTTTGTCTCCTTTGTGGTTACCTTATTATTTACCGCATTTGTCTAAAGTTAAAACTAACTTTTATTTCTTTATATTGCCGTATATCCTCTCCATATGAAAGTAGTTTGATTATATTTCTGAGTCCCTCTTTATTATTCTAATGTTGCCTTCTTTTATATAATAACATCGCTCTTACCCTGTTTTGAGCTTTTTTTTTTTTTTTTTAAATAATCTTGCTTTGTTTTCTTGGATTTTCCTGTCTGGGTTGACTTCCGGTTGCTCTGCCCAGTGTTCTAGTTTTGGGTTGATACCTGATATGATTGATTTTCTAACCAAAGAACTCCCTTTAGTATTTCTTGTAGTCTTGGTTTGGTTTTTATGAACTCCCTCAACTTGTGTTTATCTGGAAATGTCTTAATTTCACCTTCATATCTAAGAGACAGTTTTGATGGATATATGATTCTTGCCAGGCAATTTTTTTCCTTCAATTTTTTGAATATGTCATCCCATTGTCTTCTTGCCTGCATGGTTTCTGCCAAGTAGTCCAAGCTTATTCTTATTGGCTCTCCTTTGTAGATAACTTTTCGTTTATCCCTCGCTGCTCTTATAATTCTCTTTTTATGTTTGGTTTTGGCAAGTTTGATTATAATATGTCTTTGTGACTTTCTTTTAACATCTACCTTATGTGGAGTTCGATGAGCATCTTGGATAGATATCTTCTCATCTTTCACAATATCAGGGAAGTTTTCTGCCAACAAATCTTCAACAATTCTTTCTGTATTTTCTGTTATCCCTCCTTGTTCTGGTACTCCACTCACTCGTAGTTTATTTCTCTTGATATAGTCCCACATGATACTTAAAGTTTCTTCATTTTTTTAAATTCTTTTATCTGTTATTTCTTCAAATATATTAGTGCCAAGTGATTTATCTTTGAGTTCAGAAATTCTAGCTTCTACTTGCTCAATTCTGCTCTTCTTTCTATTGAGTTGTCTAATTCTGTAATTTTACTTTTAATCTTCTGAATTTCTGATTGCTGTCTGTCTATGGATTTTTCCAGCTTATTAAACTTTTCATTATGTTCCTGAATTATCTTTCTAGTTTCTTCAATTGCTTTATCTGTGTGTATTTGGCTTGTTCTGTGTATTGCTTCATTTCCTTCCTGATGTCTTGAAGGGTTCTGTATATTAAACTTTTGTATTCTGTATCTGGTAATTCCAGGAATGCACTTTCATCTAGAAGATCCCTGTACTCTTTGTTTTGAGAGCCTGTTGAGGTGATCATGGTCTATTTCTTTATGTGGCTTGATATTGACTGTTGTCTCTGAGCCATCTATGTTATTGTATTAGTTTATGCTTGCTTACTGTGTCGTAGCTGCTTGCTTTGTTTTGTTTTGGTATACCTCTATGGGTTGCTTGAGTGAGCTAGCTTGATTATTTTTGCCTTTGGAGCTCTGACGTCCTGTCCCCAGATGGCTAGATCTGTTATCAGGTATATCAGTCTAGGAGTCCATTCAGTTTTCTTGTATGAATTCAGCTCCAGTTTCCAGGCAGCTGATCATTAAGTGTGTGGTACAGGCTCTATCCTACAGTCTTAGAGGTGCAGGGGTGATTGACATATATACCGGTATCTGATTGCAGCAGGGGTCAGGCTCTGAACAAGGCAGGGGGCTGAGAACTGACCCCCAAGTGTCCCTGAGGAAAATGTGTCCCTGTTCCTTAAAGTGTGCAGGTGGGTGGGTTCTGCAGACAGACCATGAGCACCCAAAGTTTTTGGTTGTGAGGACTGGGAGGTACCAGTTATCTTTGGACCCCTGTCACGGGTCACTGGGTGACCTGAATGGAGCTAGCAGTTCTTAGGTCCCTGATGTGGGTAGGTGAGGACTGTGTTTAATAGGCAAAGCAGTGGCAAATGTCAAACACCCACCTCTCCACCGTACAGCTGAAACAGTTGGAATTTGCCAACAAGGGCCTATTATCCCAATGTAGGCCCACACAGGTCCATGCAGAAGGGAAAGGTGCTCACGGTCCATGGACAGTTTATGCCTGGATAGGAGCAGCTTCTGTCCTGAGCTGCTCCAGTTAACGTAGCTAGCAAATTATCTTTTCACCCATTTGCAAATTTTTTCCTTGCCCAGGCTGGAAGGATGGCTCTAGGTGCTCAGCAGGGCCTATCTCAGGCCCAGGGATTCAACTGCTGAAGCCGGCTTAGGGGTGGCGTGGTAAGATATACACAAATACTTAGCTTTTGCCGAGAGTGCCATTCTCATGTTCTTGAGGTGTGAGTAAGCTGTGTGGCTGGCTGCTTCTCCCTGAGGAAAATGCGGCCGAACACTAGTACCAACCTGCCACCGCCGCCGCTCTGGGAATGGTGCCTGAGGGCTCCCCGTGATTCAGGTCCGGTAACTCCCCTCCGCTTCTGAATGGTCTCTTCCTCCTCTTGCCCCTCATTTCATTGTCTAAGCTTGCCTTTGATGCTCAGGGCTCCCGGCTTGTCACAAATATACTTGTTTCACTTGTTTTTTGGGGTCTTTGTTGTAAAGAGGGCTTGCTGGAAACATCTGTCTATTCTGCCGTCTTGGCTCCACTGGAAAATAAATATTTTTGACAAAATTTCAAGTAAAATGAGACAATTCCAAAATCATGATACCTATGTCACAATGGGGAATATTTTTGTGGGCAGTGTTGGAACATAATCAGAATGGGAGTAATCATCATGCTCAATAATGAGGAACTGTCTTGTTGTCCATGAGGCAAAGATATGACCAAAGAGATATATATTATTTTTTAACTGCTAGGCTTTGCTTCTTGGATGCCCCATTATGTGAATCTTTGATTCTCTGATGTCTTCCTCATTGTGTATGTTGAGAGCCAAAAGAGTCATAAAGGTGTGTTTTTTTATAATGTTTAGTGGAGGATAGGGACATAAAAGAAAGATTTATGTAAAAGCTATTACTGAATTGAGCCTTAAAAGACTAACAGAGTTTAAATAGGAGATAGATGAAAAGCTTTCTAAATTATTGGGGACCAGAGCAGTGGCAATCAGGCCTATTTAGAAGACAGGGAATTGTATTTTAGTCTAGGTCTGAGAATTCTCATAGAGAAATGTTAGAAATAAAGTTAATATTGTGGATAGTTAGATGCCAAGATTCTTGTTGTTTAAGAAATATGAATCAATTAAAGATGTCAGTGAAGGAGAATGACACCTTCAAAGCACATTGAGGACTACAAACCTGGCGGTAATAAGAACCTGAAGTATGTCACTTACAAGGTATTCACCTGAAAGTGATAGAGACTCAACTGGCCAAACAAAACCAATTTTTTTTAATGTTGAAATTTAAAATTGTTTTAAAAGACAGAAAGTGGATATATTTGCTCATGTGTCTGAAAAATGCATGACTAGATTCAGGCATGACTGAACCCAAGTACTCAAAGCATTTAGTAATCAAAAAGGGTCCTTCCACGATGTGGCAAATTAGCTTCCAGAAGCACAAACATATGCCTACTTCTGAACCTAGATTAAAATGTAAGCTTCTTTCCAATTACTACAGCAAGAGTCCCTCTTTATATCTTACTTACCACTATATGCTCAGCACCTAGCCTAGCAACTGATATGTATATATGATTTTAATATTTTTCTTTATTTTTTTTGTTTTGACATTTTTTTGTTTTTGTAATTTCTGAGATTATTATAAGCGTGTGCTAGAGAACACATGTCCAGTTTTGTAATACTGCTTTCCAGAGAGCTAAGAAATTATATACTTTGTCATTGCTACTACTTTTGCTTCAATGACATGGTGAAATATTTGTATTAATTTAATACTATAATAAAGAGCTACATTACAGTGGACAGTCACCAGTTATAGTGCAGCCTTGTTCTACCTAACGCTTCAATCTTACTTAACTTTTGATTCTTCTACACCTTATACCCAGAACACCTGAGTATCATCTCTTTGTTATCATTGCTTATAGAAAAAAGCTAGTCTGGGTCTTATTTCTGTCCCTAGGATAATAAGCCCAATCCAGTCCTACACTGCCTGCAGAGTGCTGACCTAGTTGATGTATCATCTTTTCATTACATGGCAGAAAAACTCATATTCTAGTCTACTCTTTAGGTGTCCAGTCTAATTGCATTTTACATTTATCTGACCCAAATGCTTTCTTAAATTCTACATTTTTTTATCTTTTGTTCTTGTATTCCTTTGTTCTATTCATTCTGACTGCACTCCCACCCCACTTCAATATCTGTAGTCACATGTCTTGCATCTGAGCCACACCACCCTCAACTGGTTTACCTCCAATATTTTTCTAACGGCTCTTGTGAAAACATTGGTCTCTCAATAGTGAAACATTCACAGATCTAGCAATTACATCACTTCTGCCTGAAGCATCTTTAGTCTGGCGGAGAGAAAAAGGACATGAACAAGAAAATTACTGAGACTGACTGAAACAAGGAATTTAGTCACAGAAGTTAAGGTGACCGTTCCACTTTTAGAAAGAAGGTAACTGTCCCAAAGATATTGAGTGACTTGCCTGAGATAACACTTGTAGCTAAAGCAGAAGTCAGGAGTAGAAATTAGAACTTCTAAATTATGTCGGTTAGTCCCTGAGTGGTACAAACGGTTAAGCACTCAACTACTAGCAGAAATGTTGGCAGTTTGAACCCATCCAGAGGCACCTCGGAGGACAGGCCTGGGTATCTGCTTCTAAAATATCATAGCCTTGGAAACCCTATGGAGCAGTTTTGTTCTGGACACATGGGGTTGCCATGATTTAGTAATCAGAAAGTGTCCTCCCATGATGTAGCAAATTGGCTTCCAGAAGCAGAGACTTATACCTAGTTCTGAACCTACGGTAAAATGTGAGCTTCTACTTTCCAATTACTGCAGCAAGAGTCCCTCTTTATATCTTGCTTACCACTATATACTCAACTCTACAACAATCAGCAACAACAAGTTGGACCTGCTCTTTAGCATCTTCACCAAATGTTAAATTATTAAAATATTTCCATACAATCGGCCTACTTTTAACCCTTTCCTTTGGCCTCCCAGACTTGTCCAAATCCAGCAACTAAAGGGTCAGTTGATGGCATATTAAAGACTTCTGGGAATCTGTTTCCCAGCAATAGCTCGAGTCCACTCTGATTGGCCAAATCTCCTTCTGTTTATAAAATGTTTCTATTATCACCCCTATTTCAATATTGTAATAGTGACTTTTGCATATGGCCAGGGGAATGTAAATAACCAATTTATTTTTTAATCCCTTTGGTAGCTGATCTTCAATGCATATTTTGATGATAGATCATTGTCTGTGCATGTTAAGATAGGCGAACATATCTTCTTATTCCTTTTTTTTTTTTTGGAAATGACAAGCAAGAGCTATAACACTAAATTATGGCTAGTTGTGCTCCGTAGCACTGGGAAGGACAATTGAGCCAAATGTATTTCAGAGCTTTTGAGAAATAAAAACATTTTATGTTTTTATATAATACTTTCATTATTCTTTTTTTTTTTTTTAATAGCAGGCAGTTTTAAACCAGAAACAACCCAAATGTTTACCAGTAGGTGAATGGACAAACAATCTGTGGTACATTCATACAGTAGGAAGGAACTACTGATACATGCAAAAATGTGGCAGAACCTCAAAAACATTTCTCTTAGTGAGAAGAAACATTAAATATTGTATTAAGCAAGCTCATCAGTTGATATATAGGGGAATAGGGTCCTGGATAATTAGGTGGCAAAAACTCATGATAAGCTAATGGTAAAACAGAAACTAGAACCAAATTTCACTAATCTAATGCCCTGCATATTTCTGCTTTTTTTAAAAAAACTTATTCAAAGCAAAAGTTAATAAAAGTACAGTCCTCTGTTGATACCTTGAATTGCTAAAATAGTCTCATATGTTGGGAGCTAGGCATTAATAAGAGAAAAATGGGTGTTATTCTCTCAGTCACAACATTAGAGTAAGTGATGTAGAAGCTAGGAGCCCTTGTGGCACGGTGGTTAAATACTCGGCTGCTAGCTGAAAGGTCAGCGGTTGGAACCCACCAGTCACTCCATGGGAGAGAGATGTGGCAGCCTGCTTCCATAAAAATTACAGCCTTGGAGACAGTTCTACTCTGTCCTGTAGGGTTGCTAAGAGGTGGAATCGACTTAAGCAAGAGCAACAGTTAATGTAGAAGCTGGTAAACTGTTTTCAATAAGAAAACATTTATATGCAAATTTATTTTACTAGCAACTCAAATTTGTTTGACCCTCTAGGCCAGCCTGTTTACTGTTTCCAGAAGCTAAAATGTAGTAGGGGTCAGATACATGGAGGAATCAGCACAGAAATTTATTTAAATAGATATTTTCTAAACAACAACAACAAAAAAAAAACAAATCCGTTGCCATCTAGTTGATTCCTACTCATAGCAACCCTATAGGACAGAGTAGAACTGCCCCGTAGGGTTTCCAAGTAGCTGCTGGTGGATTCTAACTGCCAACCTTTTGGTTAGCAGCCTGGGCTCTTAACCACTGTGCCACTGGGGGGTCCAGATATTTATTAAGCACCTGTTACTTGCCAGGCACTCTGCTAAGACATTAAACAAATAAAACATAAACAACACCGTCCCTAGCCTCAGCAAACCAACGGTCTGCTGTACTACATGGGGTAAAGTAAGTGCAAACTGACTAAAGCGTCTGAACAGTATTGCATTCACTAGCTCCATAAAAGGCACAAACAAGCTGCAAAGTGAAAGAGGTGACAGCTGGCTCAGAGGAAGGGGTTGAAGATCAGGAAAGCCATCAGGAAGGAGCAGCATTAGAGAAGGGGGATCCTCGAAGATCTTGATAGTTTGTAGAATTTCAAATGCTCTCTTGCTCATGAAGATGTCAGAGGAGGGAAATGAAAGAAGGGAAGTACTGGGATTGAGAAATAATTCTCCCATTGCTGCACAACCAGAGGAATTTACTACTTTTTTTTCTTTAAGACTGTCATTTCAAGGCTATTTGTATAGTGATTACCCTCAGAAAGTAGAGATGGTATCTCCTCAAGAACAAAGGTCAGGTCGCTTACTGTTCAATACAAAAATGAAGTATTCCTCTGGGAGAAAGGCCAGGCAGGCTTATTGCTCATTATAAAGATCCAGGTTCCCTAATCTTAGGGTTCCTTTTCTATAACACATAACACGCCATGTGCAGATATCACCAGGACTTCCTTGTTTCACCCTATGGGAATTGTGACACAATTGCTGATACCCTGGCTATTGCTATTGCTGTGAGTAATAAAGTCCTTGGTCTCTGACCAAAGAGTCTCAAGTCTTCTGCTATCCTCCATGGAACTGTGGAGGCTAATATGTTAGCTTGCAAGAAAGAATATCTCACATACTTCATGATGGCTGGGATACATTTCCTTAATATGAATCTAAACTTTTTTTAATATAATTTTATTCATTTTGTTGTTGAGAATATACACAGCAAAACCTACACCAATTCAACAGTTTCTACGTATACCATTTAGTGACATTTATTACATACATTCTTCCAGTTGTGTAACCGTTCTCGCCCTCCTTTTCTGAGTTATTCCTCCCACATTGACATAAATTCACTGCCCCCTAAGGATCCTATCTAAACTTTTGAGCTGCTGTTGTCAATTTGATGCCAAATAGGTAGTTCATAAAAAAAGGATAATGCTCGACGCAGACATTTTTATTACTAGTTATAAGCTAAACTATGGTTTTAAGAAGACTTCAGGGAATATTTTTGGTTTAAAGTTTAAAGATTATCTCAGGGCAATAATTTCAGCAGTTCATCCAACCTCCATGCCTCCAGGAAGCCTGGAGTCCATGAGAATTTGAAATTGGGTTCTTCATTTTCTTTCTTTAAATCAGGATTCTTCTATGGAATCCCTGATCAAAATGTTCAGTAATTGCAGACTGGCACCCTACAGTTCTTCTGGTCTCAAAGCAAAGGTACCAGTTGTTCACGGAGGCAGTTAGCCACCCATTCCATATCCTCCTTCTTTTCCTGGCTCTTTTCTTCCTTTCTTGTTCCAGGTAAATAAAGATCAATTGTTGTCCCTTGAAAGGCCACATGCAAGCTTTTAAAACCCCAGGCACTACACATCAAACTAGGAGGTAGAACAGAAGCACTAAACATATTATTAGGCCAATTAGCTCAGATATCCCATGAAACCATGACTCTAACCTTCCAAACCGAGAAACCAAATCCCATGAGATTTTCGGTTGTCCTTAAGCAGCTTCAGTAGCTACTTTATTTTTTTTTGGTAAGTTTATCTACCACACAACTTTTGCCAGTTCAAATTTCACAGGTGTACAACTTCTTGACAGCAATTACAATAATCAGCTGTGCAACCCTACCCTTGATCAGCACAATATTTCCATGACCCTTAAAGTCCCCTTCCCCCCTCCCTCCTGACCATGGTAAACACTAATAAACATTGTTGTCTATACATTTGCCTTTTCTTCTCTTTTTATGTAAGTGAGGTCATATAATATTTGTCCTTTTGTAATTGACTTATTTTACTCAGTATAATTTCTTCCAGCTCCATCCATATTGTAGCATGTATCACGACTTCATTTCTCCTACTGGATGAGCAGTATTCCGCTGCATGTGTGTACCACATTTTGTTTATCCATTCGTCTGCTGATGGGCCTTTAGGTAGTTTCCACCTTTTAGCTATTGTGAAGAGTGCTGCAGTGAACATGGATGTACAAGACTCCATTTGAGTCTGTGCATTCTAGTCTTTTGAGTATCGTATTTTACACAAATGATGTGTGCTGTCTGTGTTTGCTGGCCACAGCCTTCCCCCGTGATGTATTTTCATAAATGTGCTATGCTAATTCTTTTAAAAGCAACAAGTGGAAGAGGATTGGCATGGTAGCACTTGTGAGGGTGCCTCTCAGGAGAGGGCATGGCTGTCAAATAAACACAAAGGACACATGTTATTTGTGTAAAATATGGCATATGCATAGGAGTAGAATTACTAGTTCTATTTTTAGTTTTTTAATGAACTTCCACACTATTTTTCACAATGGCTATACCATTTTGCATTCCTACCAGCACTGGATAAGTGTTCCAATTTCCCCATATCCTAACCAACATTTATTATTTTGTTCTTGTTTTTCATTTTTAATCTTAATCATTCTAGTGGGACTGAAATGGTATCTCATTGGGATTCTGATTTGCATTTCTCTAATGGCTCATGATGCTGAGCATCTTTCATGTGTTTGGTGGCCATTTGAATGCTGTCTTTTGTGAACTGTCTATTCAAGTCCCTTGCCCATTTTATGATTGGGTTATTTGCCCAATTGTTACTAAGTTGTCTGAGTTTTATATATATATATTGGTTATTAGATTTTTGCCAGATAACTGGTTTCTAAAAATATTCCCCCAGTTGGTAGCTTATCTTTTCACTTATTTGGTAGTTTTTTGATGAAGAAAAGTTTTTAATTTTTATGAGGTCCCACCTATTCATTTCATACTTTACTGTTCATGATTTTGTTATTATATTAAATAATCAATTGTTGAAAGCTATGCCTGAGAGCATTGCCCCTGCTTTTTCTTCTAAGAATTTTTGGTTTTAGTTTGAACATTTAGTTCCTGAATCCATTTTGAATTTGTTTTTGTGTATAGCGTGAGGCATGGATCCTGTCTCATTTTTCCACATGTGGAAATCCAATTTTTCCCACACCATTTTCTGAAGAGAGTCTTCTTTCCCATCAAACGGACTTAGCACTCTTGTCAAAAATCTATGGGTTTATTCCTGGACTATCAATTCTATTCCATTGGTCTATGTGTCTATCGTTATACCAGTCTCAGGCTGTTTTGATTACTTGGCTGTACAATATGTTTTAAAATCAGGAAATGTGAATCTCCTACTTTGTTCTTCTTTTTCAACATTGCTTTAGCTATTTGGAGTCTCTTGCCATTCCGTATAAAATTTAGGATTTGTTTTTCTATTTTTGTACAGAAGGTGGTTGAAATTTTGATTGTATCTACAGATCGCTTTGAGTAGTGTTGACATCTTAACAATATTAAATCATCCAGTCCATGAACATGGAACATCTTTCCATTTATTTAAGTCTTCTTTAATCTCTTTCAGAAGTGTATCATAGTTTTCATTGTGTAAGTCCTCCCTGTCCCTGTTAGATTTATTACTAGGTTTTTTTGTTCTCTTAGGTGCTATTGTAAGTGGAATTATTTCCTTAATTTCCCTCTCAGATTTCTCATTCTGATGTACAGAATTCCAGCCAATTTTTGTTTGTTGACCTTATACTCTGCAACTTTCCTAAGTTCCTCTGTTAGATATAGAAGTTTTCTTGTGGACTTTTTGAGATTTTCTGAATACAGGATCATATCATCTGTGAATAGAGATGATTTTACTTCTTTTCCAATCTGTATGCCTTTTATTTATTTATTTTCTTGTCTTATTTCTCTAGCTAGGACTTCTAATACAATTTTGAATAGAAGTGTTGACAGCGGATGCCCTTGACTTGTTCCTTGTTTCAAGGGAAAAGCTCTCAGTCTTACTGTTGGCTTTCAATATATGTCTTAAATCATGTTAAGGAATTTCCTTTCTATTCCAACCTTCTTTAGGATTTTCATCAAGAAAGAGTGTTGAATTTTATCAAATACTTTCTCTGCATCCATAAAGATTATCGTATGGTTCTTTTCCTTTGTTCTATTGATGTGGTGTATTACGGTGATTAATTTTCTAATGTTGAACCTATATTCCTTGAATAAATCTCACTTGGTCATGGTCTATGACTATTTTAATATACTATTGGATTCTGTTCCCTAGTATTTTGTTGAGGGTTTTTACATCTATGTTTATAGGAGATATTGGCCTGTATTTTTCTTTTCTCACAGTGCTTTTATCTTGTTTATGTATTAGGGTTATGTTTGATTCATAGAATGAATTAGGAAGTATTCCTTCCTTCTCTATCTTTTGGAAGAGTTTAAACAGTATTGGTATCAATTCTTCTCTAAATGTTTTGTAGAATTCCCCAGTGAAGCCGTCTGTTTGGGGACTTTTTGTTGTTGTTTCTGGGAGGTTTTTGACCACTGATTCAATTTCTCCACTTATGGGTCTGTTGAGACTTTCTGTTTCTATTTCCTTTTGAGTCAGTTTGGGTAGGTTGTGTGCATCAAAAAATTTGTTCGCTTCGTCTAGGTTATCCCGTTTGTTGCTGTACAGTATCATAATTCTTTTTATTTCTATTGGGCCAATTGTGATGTCTCTTATTTTTGTTTTTTACATCTCTTCTCTTTTTTCTTTGTCAGGCTAGCTAAAGGTTTGCCAATTTTATTGGTCTTTTCAAACAACCAACTTCTGTTTTTATTGATTCTTTCTATAGGTTTTCTGTTTTCGATTTTGTTTCTGCTCTGACCTTTGTTATTTCCTTTCTTCTGTTACGTTTAAGCTTAGTTTTCTCTCCTCTTCTTGGAGTTGTCTAGTTAGGCTATGAATTTGAGATATTTCTCCTTTTTTCACATTGACATTTATTGATATGTTTCCCTCTGAGTACTGTCTTTGCTGCATTCCATAATTTTGGTATGTTGTGGTTTCATTTTCATTTGACTTTAAGAATTTGACTGTTTTAATTTCTTCCTTGTCCTATTGGTAATTTAATAGTGTATTGTCTAATTCCATATGTTTTTGTATTTTCCAGGTTTTTTTTTTCTGTTACTGATTTGTAGCATCTCTCCATTGCGATCAGTGAAAACACATTGAATTATTTCAATCTTTTAGAATTTATCAAGACTTGCTTTGTAAACCACAGACACAAGGAAAATATTAGTCCAAAGGACTAATAGACCACATGAACCACAACCTCCACCACCCTAAGCCCAGAAGAAATAGATGGTGCTCCTCTACCACCAACGACAGCTGTGACAGGAATCACAATAGAGGGTCCCAAGCAGAATGGGAGAAAAATGTAGAACAAAATTCAAATTCACAAAAAAAGACCAGACTTACTAATCTGATGGTGACTGGAGGAACCCTCAAGACTGGCCCTTGGACACCCTGCTAACTCAGAACTGAAGTCATTTCCAAAGTCCACCTTTCAGCCAAAGATTAGACAGGCTCATAAAACAATAACACAGGTGAGGAATGTGTTTCTTAGTTCAATCAAGTATAAAAGATCAAATGGGCAACAACTGCCCAAAAGTAAAAGTGAGAAGGCAGGAAGGGACAGGAAAACTAGATGAATAGACACTGAGAACCCAGGGTAGAAAAGGAAACAGGAAGAGTGCTGACACATTGAGGGGATTGCAATTAATGTCATAAAATAATTTGTGTATAAAATTATTGAATGAAAAACTAATTTGTGCTGTGAACTTTCACCTAAAACACAATAAAATTAAAAAATAAAAAAAAGACTTGCTTTGTGATCTGAAATGTGATCTGTCCTGGAGAATGATCTATGTGCTTTGGAGTAGAACGTACATTATGCTGTTTTTGGCTGGAGTGTTCTCCGTATGTTTGTTAAGTCTAGTTAGTTTATAATGTCATTCAGGTCCCCTGTTTCCTTGTTGATCTTCTTACTAGATGTTCTGTCCAATGTTGAGAGTGACATATTGAAGTCTCCAGCTATTACTGTAGCACTATGTATTTCTCCCTTCAATTATTTCAGTGGTTGCTTTGTATATTTAGATGCTCTGGTGTTTGGTCCATATATATTTATGATTGTTAAATCTTGATTCATTGACCCTTTTATCACTATATAGTGTCCATCTTTATCTCTTCTAACTTGTCTTAAAGTCTACTTTGTCTGATATTAATATTGTCTCCCCAGCTCTCTTTTTGTTATTATTTGCATGGAATGTTTTTTTTCCTTCCTTTCACTTTCAACCTTTTATGTCTTTGGTTTAAGGTGTGTCTTATAAACAGCATATAGTTGTATCATGTTTTTGTTCCTTTTGTTTTATACATTCTGCTACTCTCTGCCTTTTTATTGGAGCATTTAGTCCATTTACCTTCACTGTGGTTTCTGATAAGAACTGACTTACTTCTGCCAGTTTGTTATTTATTTTTTCTGCATCTTAAGCCTTCTTTATCTTTGTCCTTAACTACTGCTTGCGTTTATATTTTGTTGGTTTATTGTAGTGAGTCTTTTTGGTTTCCTTCTCCTTTCCTTTTGTGTATGTTCTCTCTCTCTATGTGTCTGTATACATATATATAAGTGGTTTTAAAAAAAAATGAGTATTACATTTAAGAGTTTGTATTTATAACATTTAAGGTAAGTTGATACCGTCATAACTTCAGTAACATACAAGAAATTTTATATCTATACTATTCCTTCCCCCCTTTGTTATTGTTGTCTGTAATTACATCTTTATATTTCGTGTGCCCTGCAACATACTTTTATCCTTGCTTTTTATATATTTGTTATAAAGAAACATGAAGGACAAAACACTTAGAATTATCAAGCATGAATACCTTATTACTAGCCCTAATACTTGACCATGCATTTCCTTTTATTAGGGATCTTTCTTTTTATGTATAGCTTTGAATTATTTTCTAGTGTCTTTTCCCCTCTATCTACAGAACTCCCATTAATATTTTTTGTAGGCTGTTGGATGTGAACTCTCTCAACTTCTGTTTATCTGGGAGTGTTTTAATTTCACCCTCGTTCTTGAAGGATAGTTTTGCCAGGTGTAGAATTCTTGGTTGACATTTTTTTTTTCTTTCTTTCAGCACTTTATCATTCCATTGCCTTCTGGCCTCCAACATTTCTGAGGAGAAATTAGCATCTAATCTTACAAGGGATGCTTTTATGTGCCTGTTTGCTTCTCTCTCACTGCTTTCAGAATTCTCTCTTTATCTTTACTTTTTCCAAACCTAACTATAATGTGTCTTGGTGTAGATCTTTTTGGGTTTCTCTTGGTTGAGGTTCTTTGAGCTTCTTGGATTTGTAGATTCATGCCCTTCATTAGATTGGGGAAATTATCTGTCATTATTTCTTCAAATATTCTTTCTGTTCCTTTCTCTTTCATCTCCTTCTGGAATTCCCGTGATGCATATATTAGGTCTTCTGTTGTTTTCTCATAATTCCATTGAACTGTGCTCAGCGTACTTGAGCCTTCGTTCTTGTTGCACTTCAGTGTCTGTAATTTTAATTACCTTATCCTTCAATTTGCTGATTCTTTCTTCTGCCTGATTAAATCTGTTGCTAAATCCTTCTAGTGTGTTTTTTATTTCAGTTTTTGTCCCTTTAAGTTGCAATATCTCATTTTTTTTAGATCCTCATTGTTTTGTTCATTATTTTCCTTATTTCTTTTATCTCTTTGTCTGTTTTCCTAGTTTTTTAAATTATATTTAGTGTTGTTGTATAAAATTCTTTCTTTTTTCATAATGCAGTCATCCCTTTGTCATGTTTATTTGAGTGTGCTATTATTTTTTTGTGCGCCTTTTGATTTTTTGTTGGTGCATTGGAGTTTTTGAGAGTGTTAACTTTCTCAGTTTTCCCCAGTATTTGGTGTTTTTGGCCATGCTACTTTCTGCAAAATACTCTTTGCTTGCCATTTCCTCTCCCTCTCTGTGATAGCTCCTTCTCCTTCTCTGGTTTAATTAGGATTCAAAAGTTCCAGATCTCAGTTTTCAACTTTCACTCAGGTGAGATAGCATGTAATAATCAATCTGCCACCAGGGGACACAGTCCTCTCCCTCTCTCTCTCTCTCATTCTCTGGTTAATACTTTCTTCCCTTCTCTGTTTCTCCAGCTGTGTTTTTAGTCAAAAAATCCACACCCAGTTTGCCCCCTTCGGGGCCAGGTGTTGCCTTCCTGTTCTGCACAAGGCTGCCTTCCCTATCTGTGGGGGCAACTTATATGTGAGCTGGCATTCAGAGGAAATGCAGGAGAAGGAGGTGTTGGCACTTCTGAGAAGGACCTCCAAGAAATCTGTGTTGTTGGTTTCAGATCCCAATAGTCCCATGGTGGTTGGGGAGCAGTTTCCACTAAGGTGACCCACCTCCGGACTCCACTGTAGGAAACCTTCTGTGGGAGTTCATATCGGTCCAGCATCTGACAGTTACCAACTGGGGGAGGGGTTTTCACACTCTGAATGGACCCCTGCCTTGTTGCTATCAGAGAGCCCCCTGCCCATCCTGTAGTATGTTGGCTGTGGGTGTAGCTTCCACTAATGATGTCTGCTACCTAGCACACAGCAGCTTCAGTCAGCAGTCCTCAGTGCCAGCTGGAAGTGGAAGTAGACAGACTCAAACTGATCCCCGGGGAGGTCTGTCCTGTTGGTTTCAGATGCCTGAGCTATGGGATTAACAGAGACACAGGTAAAGTGCTGACTCTGGGAACAGACTCCACTGCAGAAGCCTTCTGTAGCAATTCATAGCTGGCTTGCAGGTCACAGTGTCCTGGTGGAGGGGTTGTCACACTCCAAATGGACCCCCAGGAAGGTCTGCCTTGTTGCTATCAGAGTCTGCCCACCCCTTAGTATGTTGGCTGTGGGTGTAGCCTCCACTAAAGATGCCTGCTTCCTAGCACACAGCAGCCTCAGTCAGCAGTCCTCACCGATTGACAAAAAGGGGGAGCAGACACACCTGACCTGACTCCCCGAGAGGTCTGTCCTGTTGTTTTCAGAGGCCCGAGCTATAGGATGTGCAGACAGGCAGGCAGTGTTGACTATGAGAGCAGACTCCACTGCACAGGCCCTCTGTAGCAATTCACAGCAGGCTTGCGGCCAACAGTGGCCAGTAGGGGAGGTGCTGCCACACTCCAAATGGACCCCAGGGTAAGTCTGCCTTGTTGATTTTAGAGCAGAAACTTGGAATTCTGTCCCTTTGCACAAGCAGGGGCTATGGTGGTAGGGAAGCAGGCTCCTTTTCTGTGGTCACTCCCCCAGATCACGGCAGTTGGTGGTCCGCATGGCTAGGGGGTGAGGCAGGGATGGTGGGAGAAGCAATTTTTCCACTGTGTGCCACTTGTTGATTGGTTGCCTATTTGTAGTTTCCTGCTGCTTTTCTCTGCTCCCTAGTTCAGTCTCTCAAAGCCAGGCACCATTTCCTTGTTGTATTTCTTGTTGTGTTTGTGGGAGAGGGTCAGAACAATGATCTGTTTATGCTGCCATCTTCCAGCATCTCTGAATCTAAACTTTTTCACCACCCTATGTGCTTTCAGCGTCCATCTAACCTAGATCTTCTCTCTAGACCCCTACTTTCTAATTCTTTCTCACTGTCCTCATTCCCTGACTTCAAAAATTCCTTCTTTTTGTCAAAGATCCATGCAGAACAGATTCTTTTCACTTGCAAATCAAATTGACCTGTCTTTATTAATCCATTTACTCCCAAATGCTAGTTTAAATTTTCTGTTGAGCCTAAGTGGAAAAAGGAAAGAACTGAGTATATGTGGTGCTCAGCTCTGAGACTCAATTAAATAACTCAATTCTTTGACCCTATCCCCACTCACTTTGAGGCAAAAGATGAATGTATCAGTCCAAAATAAGTCCCTAGACTCATTTTCTTGAACAGATTGGTCTATTTCACAGCCAGTGACCTTAGTTAGGTGGCCTACATCAGAGAGAAGCTGTGATTCCATTCGTAGCATTTGCTCACTAATACCTATCTCTTCACTGGATGGATGTCTGTGAGTTGGTCAAACAAAAACCACTAGTAGATATTCTTTGAAATGTGTATCTCAGTTTTAAAATTGCTATTTAAGGAACAGACCTTTCTAACAATATTTTTCCAGTGAAGTTGATATTCTACATATTTACCTAAGAGAAACAAAATTAATAGGGATTTTCTGCATGTGGGCTTTAAACTATCTGTTAAAAGTGGCGATCAGTCCAAGCACATTAAAATTCTATTTTCCTTTACAAGTGTTTGCTGCAGATGACCCCCACTGATCTTAAATATATTTCTGTATCTGTAACTGAATAGAGGTTTTCTGTACAGCATGTTCTAATGGCACTCTGGCCTTTAGCCAAAAAGGCACTGAATAAGGCTATTTTTAAAATACAGAAACTGGGAACAGCTGCAGCAATCAAATTTGATAAAAACAGAGAGGAACTTTGCTTTTTTTTATGGTTTGTCCAAGTTTAGCCTTCTTTCATAGAACTGCTTTTGTTCTGTTGTATGGAGGACTACAAGACCAGTACAGTGAAGCCCTTTAAAAAAAACAACTTTTAAAGAGTCCAGCTAAATAAAATTTTTTTTTCTTTGCACCAAGAGTATCAATGCAATAGTATTTTAAACTGTTAAAAGGATACATCTCTTATAAGAGGAGGTAAGGGAAGAATGAGTTGCATTAGCAAAGTTTGTACTATAAAAGACATTTTGGCTTCCCCTACTTCCAAAGCAACTCTTTAAAAACAGAGGTAAAGCCTTTAGTTTCACAGTGGGGGAAATCTGGAAGTTTGCACTTGAACTTCCCTTATATTCTCAAGTGTTGTTAGGGAGCAGGGTACTTTGAATGTCTCATTTTTACTTTCTACATTCCTGTTAGTCATGTTTCTGTATTTTCTAAAAGCTAGATTAGTATCAATGCAGTGTTTTTGTAAAAATAAATTGACATGCTTTTAAAGTATAAAGGACAAGTTTTCCACAGAGATCTTTTGTACTTGTATGAACCCCCTCAACATGTCTATACACAAGGGCTTATTCTCTATTTTTTTAAATTCAAGTTCTTTGGAAACTTGTCAGTAGATGATTAATGAGTCATAAGGTGCATAAATACCAAAAATCTCATATACATTAATAATTTGCGAGTTCTCTCTCCTACCTGATTTCATGTGTGGAATGGATTTGTCTGCTAACTTCATAATTGGCACGACAAAGGATATTGTATTTCTTGTAAGTATTTACAAATGGGGTTAATCTAAAAACCTCTCCAAATAAAACTATTTATGTCAACATTAATTCAATTTGGTAATCCAAGACAGTAATATAATTTTTTTTTTTTTTTGGTACCCATGAAGTCATGAAATAAAATTATCTTTTTGCATAAAAGAGAAATTAAAAGAAAGAATATACACAAAATTGAAGAACTCAGGTGTATGGTAAGCAATGCTAACTCCCTGACAGATAGCCCATTAGATTTGATGGTCCATCTGTCCACAATCTGTTACAAGCTATATTAAAATGAAAACCCAAATTAAGCAGAATCTTCCATGACTCTAATAATTCTTTCCCAGAGGCATTGATGAGTCAAGAACTGTTCATCTTTAAACTGTGAGGCAATGATGCTATCAAGTGTGTTGTTAGGGCTTGAGACCGTAACAGTTCCTGTCTCAGTTCATGAGAGGAGACTGCTCAGTCGTGCGTAACAGCAAAACTTCTTAAACATGCGCACTGTTCTAGGCAGAAACTATGACATTCCTGTTGTGCAGTGCCATGAAGTTAGCAGATTTTCAAGGGTTCTCTAGCAAGACACTAGATTTCAGGATATAATCTTATATTTTATCCACCAAAAAATTACAAATGAAGGTTGTTGGGATTTAATTCTGTGTACTCATATAGCCTCTTCTGTCTGAAGACAAACCACCAGGGGAGGGAGATTTACCTTTAACCAGCAGTGCTGTTATGTAAATGGTCTGAGAAAGTGCAATAACCTCAAATAGGATAGAGCCTGTCAATGTCTTGCTAGGAGTGTAATATTTATATATAACACCAAGATAAAATGGATCTCAAAACCAGCTCCATTATACATGAAAATTTTTGATGTAATTCGCTCTTCTACATCGTTATGCTTTGTCCTTATTTTACTTTTCGGTATTAAGTTTATAAGTGAGTTTCAAATGTATTGCCATATTCTGAACATTTCATCATTTTTCACATTTCTTTGAAAGTAAAATAAACCATTAAAATATCTCATTATATTCTATAGCATACTTTAGGAAAATAAATTATTTTAGTAGTGCTTCCAGAAATTTAATGTAAAGACTACAGAAAACCCAAACCTGTTGCCCTCGAGTGGATTCCGACTCATAGCGACCATATAAGACAGAGTAGAACTGCTCCATAGGGTTTCCAAGGAGCGGCTGGTAGATTCGAATTGCCGACCTTTTGGTTAGCAGCCAAACTCTTAACCACTGTACCACCAGATGTAAAGTAATATTGGCACTGTATCCTACAAAATTGGATTTTCTTTTTTTAATTGCTGGGACTGATTAATTCTTAGGAGAAAAAGCGTCGGGCCTCTGTCTCCCTGGTAACTTTATCCCCTTAGCAGGCATGAGTGTTAGGACACAGGGTGCCCCTCCAAAAGCTATTCAGAATTTGCTGACATCAGCCTTCCTTCATGAGCACTTGCTTTGTTTAGTGATGATGCAAATATGAGGAGGCACGTGAAGTAGCTTGGTTTATGGAAGAGGGCAGGGGAGGCATGGTGCTATGAAAACATTCCCACATGCACTAATGGCTCATTCACACAGAAAACAAGCAAGAGCCTTCAGTCCCTCCACAAAGCTTAATGAGAACAAACTGACTCAAGAACCCAGAAGCAGCAGTGTTCATATTCACTCTTAGCTTGTGCTCATAGTCTCTTCATTTACATTTACTGATAATAATATGTGTTGCCAGTTGCAGCAATGGATTGCTGTGGGGAATCTTTAAACTTGTTCTCTATGGGCCACATGAATGAAATGTTTATGATTTCTTGGGTTGTGTGTCCTGGGATGAAGATCACTTTTCAAGTATGCCATTACAAAGTGATTTGCAGGTCCTGGACTGCTTTGGGCGTGGTAGGGAGGTTGCTGACAATATGCCATACTTTGATGTCTGTTCCTTCTTTTCTTTGGATCCATTTAGAGAAGTTCAGAATTTTAGAATCAAAATACATAAAAGATCCTGAAAGATGATCCTAAAAGATGATGAAATTCATTTCTTAAAAGCCATTTTTAAAGTTAAGTGTGTGATTCCACCAATAAACATATAATATGTGTGAGTGTGTGTGTCCGAACACACACACACGCACACACACATACATAGTTGTTAGCTGCCATCTAGTTGGCCCCCACCTCATGGAGAACACATGGTGCAATGGGAGTTGACCGTTGGGATCCGTATGGATTTCATTGGCTGGATTTTCAAAAGTAGATCACCAGGCCTTACTTCCTAGCCTTCTTAGTCTGGAAGTTCTTCTGAAGCCTGTTCAGCATCAAAGCAACACACAAGCCTTCACTGACAGACTGGTGGTGGCTGCTCATGAACTGCATTCTGGAAATCAGATCGGACTCTTCCGTATGGGGGGTGAGAGTTCTACCACTGAACCACCACTGCCCCATATGTGGTGGTCCGGTAGTAGAATTCTCACCTTACACACAGAAGACCTGTGTGTATGTTTATTATTTCTGTGTATGTATCTTAACAACTCCTCATTTATCAGATTTCAAGAAATAATGTGATATTTTGCAATGTTAAGTTTTCCAAATAACTCCAGCTTATCTATTTATGTACCAGACTTTAATCTTTTTAGTTTCTATATTTTAACATTTTCAATGGAAATCTTTCTAGAAAATATTTTTCATTTCCTGGTCTTTTTATAGAGATTCTTCAGAGCATAATTCACACATGACCTTGAGTAGTCACTATGAATGGGAGTTTTAATATTTTGTTTTAATGTGGTAATAACACTTAAAACTATTGAGAGGTAGGATTGTTAGTGGCACAATTTTGATGTGTTATATATCTTTGTAGTATTTTTTTTTTTCTCTCTTTTCCATCACCGTTAACATCTAATTTGTTAGTTCTTACGATTGTGAGTAGGTACGGTAACACAGGTTTCAGAGTCCACCATGCCTGGTTGGAAAACCAGATTTTCTATTATATGTGAGTCCTTGGACAAGTTACATAGTTTGCTCATCAATAAAATGAGAAGAATAATACCAGCCTGAAAGGACTGTTGGAAGTCTTAAATGGAAAAGTGCTTGTAAATCCCCTAGCAGCATGCTAGCATATAGTAGACAAGCAGGATACATCAGCCTTCCCCATTTTCTTTCTTCCTTGTTAGTACATCTACAATCATGTAATGTATTCCCTGAAGGTGCTAAGAGCCTGCTTTTATGCTTATATACATGTACTGTGAAGCACGCAGTCCATATCAATAAATTATTGCTTCAGTCCCTTCCACCCACGCCTTTTTCTAATTTGCATCTTATAATTTATGGAGGTCAGGGAAAACAGCTAATTATGTTTGTGAGAAGAACATCTAAGTTAAGAATCAATGGGCAATGGATGGACAAGTTGACAGAGACTATTAGAAGTAAAATTTATTCTTCCTAGTGGATTGATATTATATCTACCTTGGCTTTCTAAAATTTCTTTTCTTTTTTTTTTTTCTGGATCCTTAGACTTGTTTCAAACAGTTGTTAGATTAAATGAAGCGTTACCGCAAAACACAAAATCTACGCTTAGAAGGTAGAACTCTCATTGTGCCAAAATAAGGACGTAATAGATAATGATATAATTAGCAATTTATGGTGATTGCAAAATGCCCCTGCTGAGTCAATGAGCGTAGCACAGCACATGGTCTCCCACAGTGTTGCAGCCTGTTGCTGGACAGTGGGCACAAAGAGGTAGTCTCTGCCCCGTGCCGCCCTTCCCTCCCCCCACCTTCAGTACACACTACATTCTACCCACACAGTCTGTGTAAGGCATCCTCTCCTGTTCCCTCACATATGGCAGTATGAAACAATTACATAATGAAACATATTATCAGGACATATCTGTCAAAAATGAAGAGACTAAGCTATGAATAAATATTACCCACTTACTAGCTATGCAGTTCCTGTGTTTTCTCATCTCTACTGTGCCCCTGACATTCTGATTTTACATTCATATCCCTGACTACTTGTGTAACAAAATAATGCAACACTAGCAATGCTTGGGAGAAGGTATACAAAATCAAAGGCAAATTAAACTCTAAAAGCAGGGTTTCTTATCATTTTGCCTTCTTTGGCAGTCTGATGAAATCTACTGACTTCTCAGAATAATGTTTTAAAATTCATAAAATAAAGCATAGGGTAACAAAGGAAACTAATTACAATGAAATGTTAAAATTTTGATTTAATAATATATGTGCTTTGTTAACAAATTAACTTTAAAAATCTTGCAGAGGGTCAACAATTATTAAAATTTCCAAGTCATAATGAGCATAAGTAGCATTTTGAAATATTGTGACAACTATAATGTGATCTGGAAATATTTGTGGTATCTATCAGTGACAAAATCACACATATTGCTTCTTCAACTGTGGTTTCTTGCCTAAATTTATCATAGAAGCAAGTGCTTAATTTCAATTAGATCTTAGTGAAAATAAAGATGATTTTTCCCCATTTAGATTTGCAGATTCTGTGTTAAGAAGTCTGCTCTAATGTGACCCAACACTATTTCATTGAGTTTCTTCCCTCTGAAGTACATCTCGTAGACTTTCTGTTTTAAATATGAAAATATCTAAACTGGCAAATTCTTTTGCCTCTGTTACCCCTATAGAGATATTTGGAAAGACATATGAACTTTTCCAGAAAAGTACCTTCTTTTCCCCTTCAAATATATATCTCATAACAAGGAAGTTTAACCAAGGCAATACCCTTATTGGAGAGACACACACACACCCCAATGTCAGGATTTCTCAGGGTAGGCAGATGACTCACAGGTAGAGCCAACTCCCAAATGGATAGCCAGTGTCTGGTTGCAATTTTTTCTTTCTAACTATAGGGTCACCACGAGCCAGAATCAACACAATGGCAGTGGATTTATCTATGACCCTACTTTTTCTCAAACTCAAGGAAAGCAGCCAGAACACCAATGGCCGAATGTAATGTTACACGTCAAGCTGCTGTTGTTTCATTTGTAATAAAATTATTTGGAAACATGGATATTTTGTGATTAATAGCAAATTGATTGTGACATACGTCACAGCTCATGAGTGTGCTGAGATTCCATGGTTGAGAACAGCTGTTCTATGCACGGATACACACGCTGCCGAACTAGTAGAAGGACGATGATGCCATTTAGTACTTTATAGGGGCAGAACTGAAGTGAAAACCTCAGTGGCCTGAGAGAGTTCAGCTTTCTCTTAAGCACAGGTTGGCAAACTTTTTCTCTAAAGGTTCACACAGTAATATTGTAGGTTCCGTGAGCCAGAAGGTCTCAGTCACGATTATTCAATGCTGCCATTGTAATACCAAACAGGCATGGACAATACAGAAACAAGTAAGCCTGGGTGAGCCCTAATACAGCTAAATTTATGGACACTGAAATTTGAATTTCATATAATTTTCAGATGTCCCAAACTATTCTTCGTTTTATCTTTCTGAACTATTTAAAAATGTAAACATCATTATTATCTTCATGCCATACAAGGAAAAAAAAAAAGACCAAGAGTCAGATTTGGCTCCTGGGCCAACTCTGGGTGGTAGTTTGCTATTTTTTTTTACTCTTAAATATGAAATGAACAGTCAGGTAACAAACAAATTAAGTAAGTTAATCTGGTTGTTTATGACATTGGAGAAGAACTGCAGTGAATATAAATTTTAGCTAGAATGTGAGGAAGCCTGATGTTTAGAAACAAAGAATTCAAAATTATAAAGATAGAAACTACCTTTTTCTGAAATCAATCAGGACACTGATCTAAAAGGTGACATGTTGGAAGCATCAGTTGTATACTGTAATTTTATACATATCATGCTAGATCAAAAAAATGTGAAAGTGTTATGAAAGCAACTTTATGCCACACGAATTCTGAGTTTCTTTTTGTTTTGTTTTTCCTGAACACTTTACTAGAAGGAACATGGTATATAGCTTTTCCAGAGTTTGTAAACATTCCACTATGCCTATACAATTCTTTGTGTTAGGAAGAGCATGAGTTGGGAAAGTCCAGGTCTTCTAAATCCATAACAACATCTTCATTACTCTTATTAACTGTAGAATTGACTTTGGGGGCATTTTTGCAGGGAGAAAAACAAAGACAAACTAAAAGAAAGAAGAAAATCAGAAGGAGGGTGGTAGACAGTAGCAATATGCTGTGGGTGTAGACAATTCTCTGTGATTCATGGGAAAGTTAAGGCTCACAGATTAGCTCTGTTGTGAGAAAGTGTTTCATTTCTTGTAGAATAGTTCCTATCAACCAGCCTCAGACAATTACAAATCAGCAAGGAATTTCACATATTTAGAAATCAGGCAGTTCACAATATGTAATACTAAATGTGAGCTCCATTTCTCTGCTTGTTGTTGTTTTTGTTGTTGCTGTTTTATAAATATCACCAGGCACACATCTGGGGTTTTAGTGCTTGCCACAATGTAGTTCTCTGGTTGACATATATCTAAGAAATGAGTATATTAACACCCAGGCTATAGAGCCAAGCACATTTTAGTGCAGGCTACAGCTGAAAGAATATGTTTCCATTCCTTGTCCATCTGTTCTTGGCAACATAAATTTAAACTAGAAAGACAGAATAAGTTTTACAAGAAATAAATCTAAATAGGGTTTAATACAGTGATGTGAAAGCTCTAAGTTATTATGACTTGTTAACACTTGATTTTGTAGCTAGAAGGTAGTTTTTATTCAGGGTAATCTCTTAATGTAGCTATACTTTAAAGTTAAAAACATAGTAGCTTTTTATAGTTCACCTAAAAAAAATGTATGTCTTGGTCACACATTCTATTCTAAGGTCTTATATCAAATTTGAGAATGATCACGGGCCTAACAAACTTTGAAATTTCAAAGTGCTATTTGCCACACAATTGAACTACTCTGAAATTGAATCGTTATATTTGAACTCCTGATAAAATGGATTCATTTGTGAGGAATGAAGGCTTTCCCTACAAAATGGATTCCACACAAACCACATTTGCTTGTTTTTCTATAATAGCTATGAGCAGCTATTATATAGTTTTCTCCTAAAATCATCACACCCTCTGCTCTCTACCTTCACCTCCAGGTTTTTTTGCTACTAATACAATATTAAACTATTCATTTACATTTTAAAATACTTCGGAATACATGCGGATGTTAAAATAGTCAAGGACCACACTGGTGCGCCTAGACTGCTGCCTCCAAGTCAAGGGTCTGGGCATTCTGAGCTAAATCTGTAAAAACATGGGCTCTTGCTGTGTTGAGGGGCTGGACTCTGTGGAAATTTATTCACATGAGTACAACCCTCTGCTCTGGCTGAGTGAAATCCTTCAGGCTGGAAGGAGACCTTGGAGATCAAACAATCTCATCTCCCTTTCAATGTAACAAAATTTTCTATATTTTTTAAAAGTCTCTCTTTTTCACATGGGCTAATTTATCGAATATAGCATAGTGGTGATGGGTTCAAATATTGGCTCTGTCACCTACTAGGTATGTGAATATGAATAAATCAGTTAACTTCTCTAATTTTCAGCTTCTCTAGGAGGGTGATAATAATTGTCTTAAGTTGGTTTCGAGGCTCAGCAAATGAGACAATACATAAAAAGCAACTAGTTCAGTTACATGCACTTAATAAACACTCAGCAAAAGTTTCCTATTACTATTAGACCCTTTCTACTCTCTTCTGTTAAAAAAAAAAAAAATGATTGCACTGTACTAATTACTTCTGCACACATTAGGTCGCCATGAGTCAGGATGACTTGATGGCAGCTCACAATAACAGCAACAAGCATATTCCTTAACATAAAACCTTTCAACATAATAGTATTGTTTCTTGAACTGCTGTACAAAGTTAGCTATGAATGAGGACAAGTCACTCAATGGTTTAAGGCCCCAGTCTTCTTATATATAAAATGAGAAGTCTCAACTTGATGATCTCTAAGATCCCATGTTCCAGTAATTTAACAAAATCATGTTTGACAGCATATCCTCATACTTTATTTATAGTGTTAAAATGCATACTTGCTGCCAAACTGTCTGATGTGGGATGTATAAACGTTCCATATATACATGTGGAATAACATTAAGTTTGTGTTGATGTCAAAAACTACTGGTAGATTTTTTGGCATTATTTGGCTCGGAATCTGTTCTTCCCATTTTGTTTTAGAATAAGCTGACAGCAAATTGTTTTCTATAGAACCTCAAGGTTTAGTTAAACTGAGAGTTTCAGAAATAAGAACATCATTTCATTACTTCTGGTTTCTGAGACGGAGAAGCTTTCTTTTGTGGAATGACTTTGTTTTTTTATCTCAAAACTATCTATTGACATTAAAATTGTGGACATACGCATACACAGTGTAACTAAGACAGGGAACAGAGGGCCCCCCAAATCTGCAAAATACAGGAAATGGGCCGGGGTAGAGAAACAAAGCCATTCCCCCGAACAATGGGGTAGGGTATCAGAAAATAGCCTGCAAACTTCTTTAAAGTTGTCTTTCAGAAGCAACAAGAAAACCAGCCCCAGGGACATGTGCAGAACATCCACCTGTGACTGCTGTGTAACCTCCCACCAGGGGCAGTGAGGGGCTACAGTAGCAGCCTAGAGACTGTGCAGGTGCAGAACCCCATAATAAGCCCTGCTACGAATCCCAGAGGCTTCTGGGACAGGAGCCATCTTGGAAAGCTGCTGCACCCACACCGTAGTTAATATAACCCCTCCCTTGCCTGTGAAAAAACATGAATCTTTTCCCGCCCAAGAACTTTTAAAAACCCTGGCGGGTCTTTTGTTCTGAGAGACGGGGCAAGGGTTACTCCAGGCCCTCCTCATCTCCACTTGCAAGCCTCTTTAATAAAGGTTTGCTTGTGTGGAAAACTCTACATGCCTTACCTGCTCATTCTTGACCAGTGAGAGGCAAGAACCTTATTCGGTTCCGGTAACATAACCTACAAGGCATCTGCTTCCTTTCAGACCTGAGTGACCAGCTGTTGGAGGTGGTTGGCCTGGAAGGAGCCATGGAGATGGGGCAGATATACACTGGTCTAAAAAGTGCTGGACGGCGGCTGGCTCAATGCTCCTCTGTGGTCATCAGGTAGATTTTTCTTTATAACTGTGGAAGGGGTTTGACATGGCATAAGACAAATTAATTAAAAATTATGGAAGGCTCTGATTGTGACATGGGTCTTTTCTTGTACCTCAGATGATCAATAATTAATACTGACATATTCAAAAAGAATGGAAGTAGGAAAATTTTACAAATTATTGGTTAGCTATTACCTATGAGGTTCATTGGAATTCAGTTCTCCCTTGCTGGTTTCCACCAATGCAACAATTGTAATGGAAGCTCTGGTGGCATAGTGGATAAGTACTATGGCTGCTAACCAAAAGGTTGGCAGTTCAAATCCACCAGGCACTCCTGGGAAACTCCATGGAGCAGTTCTACTCTGTCCTATAGGGTCACTATGAGTCAGAAAAATTTCATCCCCTAAATTGATTCACAAGGTCCCTGGATGCTCTAAACAGTTTGTTCTCAACTACTGACCTAATGGTTGGTGGTTCAAACCCATGCAGCAATGGGTACAGAAGGAAGGCCTGGTGATCTGCCACTGTAAAGATTTCAGCCAAGAAAATCCTATATAGCAGTTCTGCTCTGTAACACATGGAGTTGCCAGTAGTCAAAATTGACTTGGCAGCAAAGGGTTTGGTTGATTTGGCTAAACTGGTTCACACTCAGCTTAGTTCACTACAGCCCCAAAGTATCTACTGGGCAAATTACCCAATGATCATGGTTGAGGCACCATTAAATTATTTCATGGACTAATCTACAACATTGTTTATATAAAATTGGGTAATGGATAATTATAAAGTTAGATTATGTATGTGGTTTAAATTGAAGCCTTTTCAATATATATTTTCCAAAATTTCATCTATACAAAAAAAAGTTCTATTTTGACCCTAAAGTGAAACCAGGAATCATGCCACAGACTTGACATGAAGCTGACAGGGAGTTATTTATATGATGTATAAAAAAAAATAGATGCTGGAAAATCTGAGACAACAAACGTCTTTTCTCCAGTTTTGCAATATAGGGGCATGAAAACAAGGAGGCTCGTAGCTGTAGGAATTCTGATTGTGTTGTTAACCATATGCCCTGATATCTTTTAGGATGTTCATTAATAATTGAGGTGAAGACCCTTTCAGAAGAGAGGCCTTTCAAGTCCAGCTATTACCAAATTTTCATTCTGTGATTTTATCATTGTCTATCATGCATACGATCTTTTGTATAAATTATTTACATTATACTAACAATGACATATTTTTCTCCAGGACTAGCAAATCTCTGCCAATGCAGATTGATGGGGAACCATGGATGCAGACCCCATGCACAGTGAGTACAGAGTAGTGGAACTGCTGTCACTTTCATTTTCACTTTCCAGATATCACATAGTCTTATAAATAAATAATCACAAGAGTGGACATACTTTCATCAAATAAATTTGAAATGATTCTTCCAGAGTATCTAATCTTTTTTACTTCACTTTTTTAGGACCTACCACCAAATCCTTTTTTTTTTTTCTCTTGTATATATATGACATTCAGGTTTTAGGCATTATATGCCCTTAACAATGGTTTTGCTCCTTTCCAAAGTTGCATTAGCCTAAGGATAACCTTAGCTCCAATAACAAACTCTGTAGCTAAACAAAATATTCATAAAGTTTCTCTTAAACTTTCCTGTAATTATTTCATAACACCTTATGAGAAAATCATTTATGGGACCTTCAGACATAAGTTTTCTTGAATTGATTACTCATCTGTTCTTTTGTCTCCATTCAAGAATCTGAAGACGTTCTTTTCCATAGAAAAACTCTCCTTTTACTTCTTATCATAGTTGTTTTCCATATAATGAGATATTATTTGTTCAGTTAGGCATTTTGACCAAAACAAAAATAAGATTCTAATATCATTGCATACTGAATATTTTATTGGATGGCAAATACATGCCAGATACTGCTCTTGGCACAGGGAATAAAAGAGTAAACAAGATCAACATTATCACTGCCTTCAAGAAACTCACATTCTGATAATAAACCCATTGCCGTCGAGTCGATTCCGACTCATAGCGACCCTATAGGACAGAGTAGAACTGCCCCGTAGAGTTTCCAAGGAGCATCTGGTAATAGGCCTGGTAATAAGAGAAGGTAGCTGGACAGATAGACAGACAGTTACATAGGTAACAAATACAACTTCAGATTAGTAATGTTATGGAAAAATAAGATGAAATGATGAAGAGTAACTGCATGGAGTGAGAAGGATCATATTTTAGATAGGAAGATCTAGGACCCTCTTTAAAAAGGATATAGACAAAAGCTCAGTGGGTTAAGAGAACAGTAGGAGGACAGCATGACCAAAGCTTTTTGAGTTAGGGGAGAGTGGTAAGAAGTGAAGTAGAAGAGTTAAACATGGGACAGATCATGCAGAACAAATGATGTAAAGAGTTAGTATTTGATTCTAAGTGCAATAGTGGGCTATTAAAGGCTTGCAAGCATCATCTTATTTACGTTTTTTTAAAGTCCACTTTGGCTGCCAGGTAAAGAATGGATTGTACTGGGTAGCAGCTGGAAGACAAGGTCTATCACAGTAGGTTGGGCTTGGACAAAAATGGTGGCAGAGTAGGAGAAAGTAAGTGGATGAAATTGAACTACATTCTGGAGAAATAACAGGCAGCATTTGTCAATGAGTTTATTCGGATGAATCTATGTTACTTCCTTACTGAGAATGATGGTGCCATTTACTGAAATTGGGAGTGGAAGGGGAGTTCCTAATCTTATGCAAGCATTGTGCTAAGCGCTTATACAGGGAAAGCTGTGAGAGCCAAAACTCAGTGAGACTGTTGTTTCTCCAAGACTCCCAAGATTCCTACGTCTTACCACTTTCTGGTTCTTGTTGTAGTGGGAAGTATTTGAGTTTTCCTTCTCTGACAGGTTTCTGCCTTACAAAGTTTCCAGCTTCTGCAGGCTTTACCGTATTGCATACATGTATTCATTAAATGCATCTAACACCAGCAATGCTGTCCCTCATTTCATGTCCTTTTTTGAATCCAGCATGAATTTCTGGCAGTTTCTTGTCAGTGTACTGTCGCAACCATTTTTTGATTATCTTCAGTAAAATTTTACTTGTGTGTGATATTAATGATATTGTTTGATAATTTTGACATTCTGTTGGAAAAGGCAGGATCTCTTCCAGTCAATTGGCCAGGTAGTTGGCTTCCAAATCTCTTGGCAAGAGGTAAGTGAGCACCTCCAGCATTGCATCCATTTGTTGAAACATCTCAATTGGTATTCTGTCAATTCCTAGAGCCTTGTTTCTTGCCAATGCCTTTAGTGCAGCTTGGACTTCTTCCTTAAGAACTGTTAATTCTTGATCATATGCAACCTTCTGAAGTGGTTGAACATTGACCAATTATTTTTGGTATAGTGACTCTGTATTCTTTCCTTCTTCTTTTGATGCTTCCTGCTTCATTCAATATTTTGCCCGTGGATGCCTTCAAACTTGCAACCTGAGGCTTGAATTTTTCCTTCAGTTCTTTCAGCTTGAGAAATGCCAAGTGTATTCTTCCCTTTTGGTTTCTAACTCCAGGTGTTTGCATATTTCATTGTAACACTTTATCTTCTTGAGCCACCCTTTGAGATCTGTTCAGCTCTTTTATTTCATCATTTCTTCCATTAGCTTTAGCTACTCTATGTTCGAGAACCAGTTTCAGAGGCTCATCTGACATCCATATTGGTCTTTTCTTTCTTTCCTGTCTCTTTAATGACCTTTTGCTTTCTTCACATATGATGTCCTTAATGTCATGCCACAACTCATCTAGGTCTTTGGTCATTAGCATTCAATGCATCAAATCTATTCTTGAGATAGTCTCCAAATTCAGGTAGAATATACTAAAGGTCGTATTTTGGCTCTCATGAACTTGTTTTAATTTTCTTCAGTTTCAACTGGAACTTGCATATGAGCAAGTCCTGCAGCTGGTCTTGTTTTGACTGATGATGTTGAGCTTCTCCATCGTCTCTTTCCATAGGTATAGTTGATTTGATTCCTGTGTTTTCCATCTGATAAGGTTCATGTGTATAGTCACCATTTATGTTGTTGAAAAAAGGTATTTGCAGTGAATAAGTTAGTCTTAAAAAATTCTGTCATGCTATCTCTGGTATTGTTTCTATCATCAAGGCCATATTTTCCAACTACCAATTCTTCTTTGTTTCCAACTTTCTCATTCCAATCGCCAGTAATTGTCAATGCATCTTGGTTGCATGTTTGATCAATTTCCAACTGCAGAAGTTGGTAAACATCTTCATTTTCCTCATATTTGGGATTAGTGGTTGGTGTGTGAATTTGAATAACAGCAGTATTAACTGGTCTTGGATCTTGGCTGAAAACAAAGAATACCAGAAAGATGTTTACCTGCATTTTATTGACTATGTAAAGGGATTTGGCTGTGTGGATCATAACAAATTATAGATAGCATTGTGATGAATAGATTTCCAGAACACTTAATTGTGTTCATGCGGAACCTGTGCGTAGATGAAGAGGCAGTTGTTAAAACAGGATACCGTGTGGTTTAAAATCAGGAAAGGTGTGTGTCAGGTTGTATCTTTTTACCATACTTATTCAATCTGTATGCTGAGTAAATAATCTGAGAAGCTGGGCTACATGAAGAAGAACATGGCATCAGAATTGGAAGACAACTCATTAACAACCTGAGATATGCAGATGACACAGCATTGATTGCTGGAAGTGAAGAGGACTTGAAGCACTTACTGATGAAGATCGAAGACTACAGACTTCAGTATAGATTACATCTCAACATAAAACAAAAATCCTCACAATTGGACCAATAAGCAACATCATGATCAATGGAGATAAGATTGAAGTTGTCAAGGATTTTGTTCTATTGGATCCACAATCAATGCCCATGGAAGCAGCAGTCAAGAAATCAAATGACATATTGCATTGGGCAAATCTGCTGCAAACGACTCCTTTAAAGTGTTAAAAAACAAAGATGTCACTTTGAGAATTCAGATGCACCTGACCCATGCCATGATATTTTCAATTGCCTTGTATGCATGAGAAAGCTGGACAATGATTAAGGAAGACCAAAGAATTGATGCATTTGAATTATGGTGTTGGCGAAGAATGCACTCAGAAGAACTAACAAGCCTGTCTTGGGAAGTACAGCCGGAGTGTTCCTTGGAAGCAAGGATGGCAAGACTTATCCTCATATTTGGACATGTTATCAGAAGGGATCAGTCACTGGAGAAGGACATCATGCTTTGTAAGGCAGAAGGTCAGTGAAAAAGAGGAAGACACTCAATGAGATGAATTGCCACAGTGGCTGCAACAATGGGTTCAAACATAGTAATGATTGTGAGGATGGCACAGGACTGGTTAGTGTTTCATTTTGTTGAACACAGGGTCGCTATGAGTCAGAAGTGACTCAGTGTCACCCAACAATGATAAATCCATTAAAAATTCACAACACTCTAATGGATATCAATTATTTTTTATATGGAAAAAATTGAGGTTTTGGGAGATTAAATAACTTTCTCAAAGTCAGGTAGTTAGCAGATATGAGACTTAAGCCCAGTGCTCCTTGATTCGAAAGCCCATCCTCTCAACAACTACTTTAAATGGCTTTAGCTATAGATCCCAAACAGCGCAGCTTAGCATGTAAGGGGGAATTTTTAATTTTACCTTTCCAAAGGTTTTACTATGCAGCTATTTTTTCAATCTTTGTGTACAGTAAACAAACATGATTTTATTTTTCATTCTGACATTTTTTTTTTAACTATCTGAACCCTGAGTTTGTGAAATCCATTTTTTTCTGAAATTAAGAAACATGTCTAAGAACTTTTTAGACTTACAACTTCCTCTGTCTTCTGCTATTTCTAGAGTTGGTTCCAAGTGTACTTTTAAAAAAGTTCTTTTCCTCCCTTTACTAGCATGTATACATTTACATCTTGTCATTTATTCTTTAGTCTCCAAATGACAGCTTCTAAATTCATATTTATATTCACACGGACATTTAAGATATTGTTGGTGGTAGTGGTGCTGGCAGTGGTGGTGGAAGTGGTGCTGATGGTGGTAGTGTTTGTGGTGGTAATAGTGACTGTGGTGGTGATGGCAGTGATAGTGATGCTGCTGTGGTGGTGGTGATGATTACGATGGTGGTAGAGGTGATGGTACCCCTGATGGTGGTAGAAGTGATGATGGTAGTGGGGGTGATAATAGTGAGGGTGCTTATGTTTGGTGATGGTGGCATAATAGTGGTGGCGAAACTTCTGGTCACAGTGTGGTAGAATTTGTATTGATGCTAGTGGTGATGACAGAGATTGTGGTAATGATATGATGGTGGAAATGGTGGTGGTACCATTGGAGAAGGTGGCGATGGTAGATATGATAATGGTGGTGATGATGCTGGTGCTAGCGGTAATGATGGTTTTGATAATGATGGTGGTACAGATGGTGGTGTAAGTGATGATGGTAGTCATAGTAATGATGATGGTGGTCCAGATGCAGGATGGTAGTGGGGTGATGGTACTGGTACTTTTGTCTTTAATGAAAGATAATTTTCATCAGCTGTGGTCAAAACAGAATAAGTGAAAAAGACAAAACACTTTCCTTCAGTACCCTTTATACTCCTTTGGAGCCTTCTTAGGAAGAAAAAGGGGAGGTTAGTCCCTGTGTTGTGTTTTGAATCAAGAAGTAACTTCAGGAGGCAAAGGCTAAATAACATGCCTAATTCTACACAGCTAGCAAGTGATAAAGCAGAAATTCAAATTCAGACAGCCTGGTTCCGGAGTCGGCACTCTTCATCTCTGCTGTGTATCATGAATCTCAACATGAAAAGGCCTCAGGGAGTGCTGACAATCACCTTCCAGAGTGTGACCTTTGGGAAATCATTTACTTCTTTCTTAGCTTTAAAAAACGTTTATGTCTATTGAAATTTATTCACATTTTTAAAAAATAACTTTAGCTTATTTCACATAAACACTTTGAAAAACACTTCTTTTAACTTTTCTTTCAGTTATTAATAGCACATTCATTACACCTATTAATTATCATAATCTATACAATGGTTAAACAAATATTAATTTCAGACTGCAGCAGCTGATAAAAATCTTTTATGTCTTCATCTTTGGCCCTTGTGGTTGGTGCGTAAATTTGAATAATAGCCACATTAACTGGTCTTCCTTGTAGGTGTGTGGATATTATCCTATCACTGACAGCATTGTACTTCAAGATACATCTTGAAACATTCTTTTCAATGATGACTGCAACACCATTCCTCTTCGAGTTGTCATTCCCAGCATAGTAGACCATATGATTGTCCGATTCAAAATGGCCAATAATTTCAGCTCACTAATGCCTAGGATATCCATGTTTATGTGTTCCATTTCATTTTTGATGATTTCCAATTTTCCTAGATTCATACTTCTTACATTCCAGGTTCCTATTATTAATGGGTGTTTGCAGCTGTTTCTTCACGTTTTGAGTCATGCCACATCTGCAAATAAAGGTCCTGAAAGCTTTACTCCATCCATGTCATTAAGGTCGACTCTACTTTGAGGAGGCAGCTCTTCCCCAGTCATCTTTTGAGTGCCTTCCAACCTGGGAGGCTCATCTTCCAGCACTATATCAGACAATGTTCTGCTGCTATTCATAAGGTTTTCACTGGCTAATGCTTTTCAGAAATAGACTGCCTGGTCCTTCTTCCTAGTCTGTCTTAGTCTGGAAACTCAACTGAAACCTGTCCTCCATGGGTGACCCTGCTGGTATCTGAATACCAGTGGCATAGCTTCCAGCATCACAGCAACACACAAACCCCCACAGTGCAACAAACTGACAGACACATGGACATCTGTGGAAAGAGATGATGGAAAAGCTCAATATAATCAGTCAGAACAAGGCCAAGGGCCGACTGTGGCACAGAGCGTCAATTGCTCATATGCAAGTTCAAGCTGAAACTGAAGAAAATCAGAGCAAGTCCACGAGAGCCAAAATATGACCTTGAGTATATCCCACCTGAATTTAGAGGCCATCTGAAGAGTACATTTGAGGCATTGAACACTAGTGACCAAAGACCAGACGAGTTGTGGAATGACATCAAGGACACCATAGATAAAGAAAGCAAGAGGTCCTTGAAAAGACAGGAAAGAAAGAAAAGACCAAGATGGATGTCGGAGGAGACTCTGAAACTTGCTCTCAAATGTCAAGCAGCTAAAGCAAAAGGAAGAATTGATGAAGTAAAAGAACTGAACAAAAGATTTCAAAGGGCAGCTCGAGAAGACAAAGTGAAGTATTATAATGACATGTGCAAAGAGTTGGAGATGGAAAACCAAAAGGGAAGAACACTCTTGGCATTTCTCAAGCTGAAAGAACTGAAAAAAAATTCAAGGCTCGAGTTGCAATAGTGAAGGATTCCATGGGGAAAATATTAAACAATTCAGGAAGCATCAAAAGAAGATGCAAGGAATACACAGAGTTATTATATCAAAAAGAATTAGTCGATATTAACCATTTCAAGAGGTGGCATATGATCAGGAAACAGTGGTACTGAAGGAAGAAGTCCAAGCTGCTCTGAAGGCATTGGTGAAAAACAAGGCTCCAGGAATTGATGGAATATCAATTGAGATGTTTCAACAAACAGATGCAGCACTGGAGGTGCTCACTCGTCTATGCCAAGAAATATGGAAGACAGCTTCCTGGCCAACTGACTGGAAGAGATCTATATTTATGCCTATTCCCAAGAAACGTGATCCAACTGAATGTGGAAATTATAGAACAATATCATTAATATCACACGGAAGCAAAATTTTGCTGAAGATCATTCAAAAATGGCTGTAGCAGTATATCGACAGGGAACTGCCAGAAATTCAGGCTGGTTTCAGAAGAGGACATGGAACCAGGGATATCATTGCTGCTGTCAGATGGATCCTGGCTGAAAGCAGAGAATACCAGAAGGATGTTTACCTGTGTTTTATTGACTATGCAAAGGCATTCGACTCTGTGGATCATAACAAACTATGGATAACACTGCGAAAATGGAAATTCCAGAACACTTAATTGTGTTCATGAGGGACCTTTACATAGATCAAGAGGTGGTTGTTCAGACAGAACAAGGGGATTCTGATTGGTTTAAAGTCAGGAAAGGTGTGCATCAGGGTCGTATTCTTTCACTATACCGATTCAATCTATATGCTGAGCAAGTAAATAATCCGAGAAGCTGGACTATATGAAGAAGAATGGGGCATCAGGATTGGAGGAAGACTCATTAGCAACCTGCATTATGCAGATGACACAACCTTGCTTGCTGAAAGTGAAGAGGACTTGAAGCACTTACTAATGAAGATCAAAGACCACAGCCTTCAGTATGGATTGCACCTCAACATAAAGAAAACAAAAATCCTCACAACTGGGCCAATGAGCAACATCATGATAAACAGAGAAAAGATTGAAGTTGTCAAGGATTTCATTTTACTTGGATCCACAATCAACAGCCATGGAAGCAGCAGTCAAGAAATCAAAAGACACATTGCATTGGGTAAATCTGCTGCAAAGGACCTCTTCAAAGTGTTGAAGAGCAAAGATGTCACCCTGAAGACTAAGGTGCACCTGACCCAAGCCATGGTATTTTCAATCACAGCATATGCATGTGAAAGCTGGACAATGAATAAGGAAGACTGAAGAAGAATTGATGCTTCTGAATTGTGGTGTTGGTGAAGAATATTGAATATACCATGGACTGCCAAAAGAACGAACAAATCTGTTTTAGAAGAAGTACAGCCAGGATGCTCCTTAGAGGCAAGGATGGCAAGAGTACGTCTTACATACTTTGGACATGTTGTCAGGAGGGAACAGTCCCTGGAGAAGGACATCATGCTTGGCAGAGTGCAGGGTCAGCAGAAAAGAGGAAGGCCCTCAACGAGGTGGATTGACACAGTGGCTGCAACAATGAGCTCAAGCATAACAACGATTTGAAGGATGGCTCAGGACTGGGCAGTGTTTCGTTCTGTTGTGCCTAGGGTCGCTATGAATCGGAACTGACTCCACAGCACCTAACAACAATGACAACATACAATGGTTAAATTCATAACAATTTTATGTAGTTTGTATTTAATTGTATCTCCTTGTACATTCATTTATTGTTTAAACCATTTATTGCAGACTACCCTGGGCCAAGAACTGTACTAGACTCTGGCTTGCTATCATTATTTCAAATTCTGGCATACTGCACTTTTCCTAGAACCACGTGGAGTTCTGAACTTTAAATTTTACTTTAACTGAAGAGAATATTTAGTATTCATAGCATTGGTATGGATTAAGTATAGAATGTTCTTTGCTTCAATTGAATAACACAGTGTTTTTCTTACAGAACATAAGAATTGGTAGAATGTTAAAATCCCCTGAATTTAAATATCCTTAAGCTGATATTCAATTTATGAAGGAATTGCTCTAGATATAATTTTAGAGTGGAGCAGAAGGTCTTTTTTTTTTTTTTAATTTTGTGGTGCTTTAGCTGAAAGTTTGCAGTGCAAATTAGTTTCACATTCAAAAATTTATACAGGAATTAGTTTATGACATTGTTTGCAATTCCCTCAATGTGTCAGCATTCTTCCCCTTTTTACCCCGGTTCCCCATGTCCTTTCATTCACATATTCTGTCCCTTCCTGCATTCTCATTTTTGTTTTTGGGGAGGTGGTACCCATTTGGTCTCGTATAGTTGATTGAACTAAGAAGCACATTTATCACATGTGTTACCATTTCTATTATACGTCTGTCTGATTTTTGGCTGATAGATTTTTTTTTTTGTAGATGGTCTTTGGGAGTGGCTTCAGTTCTGAGCTAGCAGGGAGTCTGGTGGCCATAGTCTTAGGCATTCCTTCAGTCTCTGTCAGACCAGGAAGTCTGGTCTTTTTTTGTGAATTTGAATTTTGTTATACATTTTTCTCCCACCCTGTCTGAGTGGTCAGTGTTGGTAGCAAGACACCATCTAGTTCTTCTTGACTCAGGCTGGTAGAGTCTGTAGTTCATATGGTCCACTAGTCCTTTGGACCAATATTTTCATTGTGTCTTTTGTTTTCTTCATTCTCCTTTACTTCAGACTGGATGGGACCAATAGATGAATCTTATATGGCTGTTCACAAGCTTTTAAGACCCCAGGTGCTACTCACCAAAGTAGGATGCAGAACACTTTCTGTATGAACTATGTTATGACCATTGACCTGGATGTTCTCCAAAACTAGGGTCCCCAACCCTCAGCCCCAATAACTTGGCCCCTCAAGATGTTTAAATATGTCTAGGAAGTGTCTGTGACTTTGCCTTGCTCACGTTATGCTGAATTCCCCTATATTTTGTGTTGTCTTTCCCTTCAACAAAGTTAACACTTGTCTACTACCTAGTTAGTGATTTCCCTTTCCCAGCTGTCCCCTCCCTCATAACCACCTGTTATGGATTGAATTGTGCCCCCCCAAAAATGTGTGTTAACTTGGCTAGGCCATGATTTCCAGTATTGTGTAGTTGTCCCCCATTTTGTGATATGATGTAATTGCCTATGTGTTGTAAATACTAACCTCTACGATGTTAATAAGGCAGGATTAGAGGCAGTTCCATTAATGAGGCAGGACACATGGTACAGAATTAGATTGTATCTTGAGTCAATCTCTTTTGAGATATAAAAGAGAGAAGTGAACAGAGAGGAAAGGAACCTTATTACCACCAAGCAAGAAGAGCTAGGAGCCAAGTGCATCTTCTGGGCCTAGGACCCCTGCACTGAGAAGCTCCTAGACCAGGGGAAGATTGATGACAAGGACCTTCCCCAAGAGCCAACAGAGAGAGAGAAAGCCTTATCCCAGAACTGGCACCCTGATTTTAATCTTCTAGCCTCCTAATCTGGAGCCCTCATGGTGCAGTGGTTAAGAGCTACAGCCTCCTAAAGTGAGAGAGAATAAATTTCTATTTGCCAAAACCACTCACTTGTGGTATTTATGTTATAGCAATATTAGATAACTAAGACAGGATTTGGTACCAAGAGTTAGGTGCTGCTCTAACAGATACCGAAAATGTGGAAGCAGATTTGAAACTGTGAATGAGTAGGGGCTGGATGAGTTTTAAATTGCCTAATAGTAAAGCCTAGATTGCCTTGAAGAGACTATTGGTGGAATTATGGACAGCAAAGACAATTCTGGTGAGGGCTCAGAAGGAAGTGAGGAGAGCTGTAATGCTGGAGATAGCACTGACGGCAAGAAGCAGCAGCAGAGAAATGGCAACAGAAGAACCAGAAGACTGGCTTGAGACAGTGAGGGAGCAAGAGAGCTGAGTGCCTTTTGGCCAAGGTTTACTGGCAGAGTGGGGTGCCTCCAAGCACTTACCAATAGAGCAAAAGAGCTTTGGTACACTTGCCTGAGCAAGGCTGAGGCTAAGCCGCCCAAGAGGCCCAAGGGGTAAGGGGCTGAGAGGCCAGGGAACCAGGATGCAAAAGCTAAAGAGACAAGGAGCATGGGAAGCAGAGTTGCTTCAGTCTCAGAAGGTAGGTCCACAGCCTTTAAGTTCTCAAAATGTGACATGACAGCCTGGTGGGTCTCAAAGGATAGGGGCACAGTCTCCTAGGTTTCATAGAGTCAAATCCTCACCAACTCAGTTCTGGAGTGTGGAATTGGATTTCATGAGTGCCAGCAGCCTGTGACCGGATCCACTGCTCAAAGCTGAGGGAGTGGGGCTATCATGCCCAAGGGGCAGAAGAACAGGGCCTCCAGGGGCTGAGGGGGAAGGGTTGCCACTGAGATGAACTAGGAGAATGAGGCCGCACTATGCTGAGGAAGCAGAATTGCCCTTCCGGTGGGCCTGGAAAGGCAGAGCTGAAGCCTAGGGCCAAGGGCCTCCACACAGATTCAGGAGAGTTGTATGGCTAACACTCAGGGTCTAGGGGGCAAGGCCATTGCCTAAATGATCTCAGAGAACAGGGGTTTATTTCCAAGCCTTGAAAGCAAATGTAATGTGTTCTGCTAGGTTTTGGATTTCCTCAGTGCCTGTTATCCCTTCTTTCCCTCCAATTCTCTCATTTGTAATGGAAATGTCTACCTTGTGCCCGTTCCATCACTGTAATTTGGAAACAACTAACTTGTATTCTACATTTCACAGATGAAGAGGAATTTTTGGAATTTGGCCTTGGAGTTGATTTAAGACTTTTGCTATGATGTGATAGGGTGAATGTGCTTTACATATGGCAAGGACATGAATTTGGGGAGGCCAAAGGGTGGAAATGTTATGGATTGAATTGTAACGCCCAAAAATGTGTGTCAATTTTGCTAGGCCATGATTCCCAGTATTGCATTGTTGTCCACCATTCTGTGATCTGATGTAATTACATATGTGTTATAAATCCTACCTCTATGTTATTAACGAGGCAGGATTAGAGGCAGTTATGTTAACTAGGCAGGACTCAATCTATGGAGTTAGGTTGTATCTTCAGTCAATCTCTTTTGAGATTTAAAAGAGAGAAGCAAGCAGAGAGGAGAGGGAACTCATTATGACCAAGCAAGAAGAGCAGGAGCAGGAGCAGAGCACATCCTTTGGACTCAGGGTCCCTGTACTGAGAAGCTACTAGACCAGGGGGAGATTGATGACAAGGACCTATCCCAAGAGCTGACAGAAAGATAAAGCCATTCCCTAGAGCCGGCACCCTGATTTTGGACTTCTAGCCTCCTAAACTGTGAAAGAATAAATTTGTTTGCCAAAGCCATCCGCTTGTCATATTTCTGGTATAGCAGCACTAGATAACTAAAACACTGTGAAAGATTGTTTTTCTTTGTGTGTAAACCTTTTCTTGAGATTTTATAATAGTTGTCTAATACAATTTTTGCCCTTGTATGATTGACTTTTTTCATTCAGCATACTGCCCTCCTAATTCATCCATGTTGTGAGATGTTTCACAGATTCATCATTGTTCTTTATTTTTGCATAGTATTCCACTGTGTGCATGTACCATAATTTGTTTATCCATTCATCTATTGATGGGTACTTAGATTATTTCCATCTTTTTGCTATTATGAATAATGCTGCAGCGAACATGGTGTGCATATGTCTATTCCTGTGACAGCTCTTATTTCTCTGCGATACATTCCCAGGAGTGGAATTGCTGGATCAGTTTTTTTTTTTTTTTTTTTTGGTTTTTGGTGTAGTATTTCTGTTTCTAGCTTTTTAAGGAGGCACAATATCATTTTCCATAGCGGTTATACCATTTTACATTCCCACCAGCAGTTCATAAGAGTTCCAATCTCCCTGCAACCTCTACAACATTAGTGATTTTCTGTTTTTTTTTTTAATCAGTGCCAGTAATGTTGAGGTGAGATGATATCCCGTTGTACCTTTTTTTTTTTTTCACAATTAATTCATTTAAAGTGTACAATTCAGTAGTTTTTAGTATATTTACGGGATTGGACAACGTCACCACAATCAATTTTAGAACACTTTCATCATCCCAAAAAGAAACTGAACCTGTTAAGTCATTTTCCAAGGCAACAACAAATCTATTTTCTGTCCCTGTAAACTCATTGCTGTCAAGTTGATTCTGACTTTGATCTCTATAGATTTGCCCATTCTGGACATTTCTTTTAAATGAGACTATATAATATGTGGTCTATTGTGGCTGGCTTCTTTCACTTAACATAATGTTTTCAAGGTTTATTCCTGTTGCAGCATGTATCAGTACTTCATTCCTTTTTATTCCCAAATAATATTCCATTGTATGGATATAAACTCATTGCCATCAAGTCAATTCCAATTTATAGTGACCCTGTAGGACAGAGTAGAACTGCCCCATATAGTTTCCAAGGCTGTAATCTTTACAGAAGCAGACTGCCACATCTTTCTCGATGTCATTTTATTTTTTATTTGCATTTCCCTAATGGCTAATAATCATGAGCATTTCCTCATGTGTCTGTTCGCCACCTCAATGTCTTCTTTGGTGAAGCATCTGTTCATAACCTTTGCCTATTTTTTTTTTTAATTTTTATTGTGCTTTAAGTGAAAGTTTGTAAATCAAGTCAGTCTCTCATACAAAAATTTATATACACCTTGCTATATACCCCTAATTGCTCTCTCCCTAATGAGACAGCACACTCCTTCCCTCCACTCTCTCTTTTCGTGTCCATTTGTCCAGCTTCTGACCCCCTCTGCCCTCTCATCTCTTCTCCAGACAGGAGCTGCCCACATAGTCTCATGTGTCTACTTGATCCAAGAAGCTCACTCTTCACCACTATCATTTTCTATCCCATAGTCCAGTCCAATCCCTGTCTGAAGAGTTGGCTCTGGGAATGGTTCCTGTCTTGGGCTAACAGAAGATCTGGGGACCATGACCTCCGGGCTCCTTCTAGTCTCAGTCAGACCATTAAGTGTGGTCTTTTTATGAGAATTTGGGATCTGCATCCCACTGCTCTCCTGCTCCCTCAGGGGTTCTCTGTTGTGTTCCCTGTCAGGGCAGTCATCGGTTGTAGCCAGGCACCATCTAGTTCTTCTGGTCTCAGGCTAATGTAGTCTCTGGGTTATGTGGCCCTTTCTGTCTCTTGGGCTCATAATTACCTTGTATCTTTGGTGTCCTTCATTCTCCTTTGTTCCAGGTGGGTTAAGACAAGTTGATGCATCCTAGATGGCCACTTGCTAATGTTTAAGACCCCAGACACCACTCTCCAAAGTGGGATGTAGAATGTTTTCTTAATAGATTTTATTATGCCAATTGACTTAGATGTCCCCTGAATCCATGGTCCCCAAACCCCTGCCCCTGTTACTCTGGCTTCGAAGCATTCAGTTTATTCAGGAAACTTCTTTGTTTTGGTTTGGTCCAGTTGTGCTGACCTCTCCTATATTGTGTGTTGTCTTTCCCTTCACCTAAAATAGTTCTTATCTACTATTTAATTAGTGAAAATCCCTCTCCCTCCCTCCCTCAATCCCCACTTTCATAACCATCAAAGAATATTGTCTTCTCTGTTTAAAGTAATTTTTGAGTTCTTATAAGAGTGGTCTCATATAATATTTGTCCTTTTGCAACTGACTCATTTCACTCAGCATAATGCCTTCCAGATTCCTCCATGTTATGAAATGTTTCATGGATTCATCATTGTTCTTTATTTATGCATAGTATTCCATTGCATGAATATACCATTATTTATCCATTCATCCTTTGATGGGCACCTTGGTTGCTTCCATCTTTTTGCTATTGTAAACAGTGCTGCAGAGAACATGGATGTGCATATATCTGTTCGTGTAAAGGCTCTTATTTCTCTAGGATATATTCCAAGGAGTGGGATTGCTGGATCATATGGTAGTTCTATTCTAGTTTTTTAAGGAAATGCCAAATCAATTTCCAAAGTGGTTGTACCATTTTACATTCCCACCAGCTGTGTATAAGTGTTCCAGTCTCTCTACTACCTCCCCAACATTTATTATTTTGTGTTCTTTACATTAATTTTGCCCATTTTTAATTGGATTATTTGTCTTTTTGTGCTGAGGTGTTGAAGTATTTTATAGATTTTAGAGATGAAACCTTTGTCAGATATGTCATAGACAAATCCCACCTTTATTGGGCATAAGTGTTCAATTTTTAGGCACTCCCAGTTATCTAGTTTCTCTTCTGGTGTTTGTGCACTGTTAGTTATGATTTGTATTGTATTTATGTCATGTATTAGGGCCCCTATCATTGTCCCTATTTTTTCTTCCCTGATCTCTATTATTTTAGATTTTATATTCAGGTCTTTGATCCATTTGGAGTTAGTTTTTGTTTATGGTATGAGGTGTGGGTCCAGTTTCATTTTTTTTTTAGAGATGGACATCCAGTTTTCCTAGCACGATTTGTTAAAAAGAGTGTCTTTTCCTCATTTAATGGACTTTGATCCTTTGTCAAAGATCAGATGATAATAGGTGGATGGATTTAAGTCTGGGTTCTCAATTCTGTTCCTTTGATCTATGTGTCTGTTGTTGTACCAGTACCAGGCTATTTGACAACTATGGCTGTATAGTAGGTCCTGAGATCAGGTAGTGTGAAACCTCCAACTTTGTTCTTTGTCTTCAATACTGCTTTGCTTATCCAGGGCTTCTTTCCTTACCATATAAAGCTGGTGATTAGTTTTTCCTTCTCATTAAAGAATGCTGTTGGTATTTGAACTAGGATTGCATTTTGTCAGTAGATCACTTTGGGAAGAATTGACATTTGCACAATGTTGGGTCTTCCTATCCATGAGCATGGTATGTTTTCCCATTTATGAAGGTCTCAAATCTCTGTTGTTGTTGTTTAAGTGAAATATATAAAATAGAGAGGCAGACAATAAACCTAACCTTATTACTGAATCAATCAATCAATCAATATGTATTTAAAAATGAAAGTAATATTTATTTACAGATTTTATCAACCCTAACAATTCAAATATCAGGATAAATAAAAGCCAAAGAGCTTAAAACTGACTCTTCCAATACGACCTTTTAAATTCTCCGCTATAAATCAGTCAATGAAATCTAAAGTACCTCTGTGTTTACAGTTTTGTAATAGTCACTGACTTATCAGAGAATGTTTTTTTGGACATATAACTATAAGCCATGTTTATAAGCATATCACCATATAAGAAAACCAGAAAGATGTTTACTTGTGTTTTATTGACTGTACAAAGGCATGTTGCTGTGCGGAGAATGGGAATTCCAGAACACTTAATTGTGCTCATGCAGAACCTGTACATAGACCAAGAGGCAGTTGTTTGAACAGAACAGGGGTATACTGCAGGGTTTAAAATCAGAAAGGGTGTGCATCAGGGTTGTATTCTTTCACCATACTTATTCAGTCTGTATGCTGAGCAAATAATTCGAGAAGCTGGACTATATGAAGAAAAACTCACATTAGGACTGGATGAAGACTCATGAACAACCTACGTTATGCAGATGACACAACCTTGCTTGCTGAAAGTAGAGAACTTGAAGCACTTACTGATGAAAGTCAAAGACTACAGCTTTCAGTGTGGATTACACCTCAACAAAAAATAAACAAAATTCCTCACAACTGGACCAATAAGCAATGTCATGATAAATAACAAATAGGTTGATGTTGTCAAGGATTTCATTTTACATGAATCCAAAATTAAAGCCCATGGAAGCAGCAGTCAAGAAATCAAATGATGTATTGATTGCATTGGGCAAATCTGCTACAAAAAGACCTCTGTAAAATGTTGAAAAGCACAGATGTCACTTTAAGGGCTAAGGTGTGCCTGACCCAAGCCGTGTTATTTTCAGTCACTTCACGTACCCTCAAAAGCTAGACAATGAACAAGAAAAAACAAAGAATTAAAGCCTTTGAATTATAGCATTGGCAAAGAATATCAAATATGCCATGGACTGCCAAAAGAATGAACAAATCTATCTTGGGAGAAGTACAGCCAGAGTGCTCCATGGAAGCAAAGATGGTGAGACTTCATCTCACATACTTTGGATGTGTCATGAGGAGGGGCCCATCCTGGAGAAGGACATCATGTTTGGTAAAGCAGACCATCAGCCAAAAAGAGGAAGACCCTCAATGGTGGCTGCAGCAATGGGCTCAAACATACCAATGATTGTGAGGATGATACAGGACCGGACAGTGTTTTGTTCTGTTTCTATATGTTTGTATATAGGGTCACTATAAATCGGAACTGATTCGAGGGCACCTAACAACAACAACAAAAGCATGTCAAGCTAACGACAATATTAATTATAGAAGAACATGTGTTAAAATAGTTCTAGAGGAGCCTCTGTTTAGGTTTGACTCCAGACCCTTACTGTTTACTACTTTTTGCCTTTGCTCCTCATTCGCCCACCTTTTCTCCTGAGCATATAGAGCATACTGATTCTGTTGGAAATATATTCCTATAATGAGTAGAAGAGAGAGCAACTGAGGGGGCAGGGAATGGTAGGACATTGGAGGACATGGACTGGGTCATATTCATTTTATATCTGCACACGTAGATGTTCTCGCTACCACACACGCACAGACACACACAGACACACACACACACACACACACACCCCTTTTCATTACAAGTGATGGCTACCTAGTAAAGTCTTAAGTAAGGATCAATCATGGAAAGCCTCAGGAACCTCAAACTCAATGTAACCAAAATGGACTTATCATCCACCTCCACCCACACGCCTTCTACCCCCTTCCCACACATTGATCTATTCTTAAATCCTAGCTCTGCTGCTCCTCCCTATACCACATTGAGTTAGTGGAACCATTATGTACCCATTGTTTCCTAAGCTAGAAACCTGAGAGTTGCCCTGTACTTCTCTCCATACCCACAAATCCAATTTTCATGTCCACTTAATGATATGACATATTTCTGAAATCATTCCCTTTCTTTCCATCCCTTGATTTCCTAAATCTGTTTCATTTCTCTCTCACTCCTGGAAATAATCACAGCAATCGTTTTCCATTTCATTCTTGTTCCATTTTTAAAACCCATCATCCACATTGCCTCCAGAATTATCACTATAAAATATTAATCCTACCATGACATTCTTTAAAATTCTTTAATTACTTTCTATTTGATAACATAAACTTAAGATTCAGGCTGCCTATTTCGACAACGTCATTACTTCTTTTTCATGTTTGCATGTATTTTTCTCTTCTCCAAACAAACTTTACCAGTTATTTAGTTGAGTAACACAGCTCTTCCTTTGAGGTTCATTTCATGCTGCCCCTCTTCCATAAAGACTCCCCTGAGCACCACCCCTTCCACTCTCCAGCCCCAGCTAGCCTAAAAACTCAGCCTTAGTGCTTCATATCTCTGAAAGGGCTAACCACTTTGCATTGAAATTAATAGTTTATATGTCTCCTTGGTAGACATAAGCTTTTTGAGGTCATGCACCATGATTTTGGTCACCTTTGTACCCCCAGAGCCTAGCATTGTGCCTCACACATAATTAGGCTGCCAATACCTAATGCATTTTTAAATTCATGAATTTCTCAATTACTTCTGGGGTAGTATAACATTTTAAAAAATCTTTTCTACTAAATCTTTCCCTGAACATACTGTAGCTTGGCTAGCAATTCATTCACATATTTTTCATATATAAATACATGTAGAAGTTATTTTGAGTTCTCTTTATTCATTATATTCTCAAGGCAAAGAATTTGAATGTATCAGAGAAAAAGTACTTTCTCAATCTCAAAAGGTTAAATCCTTCTGTTTTCTGGTACAGTTAATGTTCTTTGGGCTCCTTCCCTCTGCATTATCAATTATGTATTCATTTTACACATTATGTTGACTGAATATTGCATTCTGTTAATACTTTGAAATATTAATCACCATTAGTTATTACTTGTGATACTCTTATAAGGAGTGATGCTAGAGGTCTCATTGCAATACCATCACCCAGGGTGCTTTGTCTATGGTTAAAACAGAGATGATTGCTGAAATTTTCTTCCATATGGTGGAGATTAGGAAGAAAGTCATGAACAGAGTATAAGCTAAACGGTAAAATGATGAGAGCAAAGCATGAAGCCTCATCAAAATGATAGCTGAACTCAAGGCAAATTCATGAAAGCATTTTTTAATGCCTTTTTTATAAGACTCTGAACCTACTTTCCCTCTCTCAGATGCCAGTGTTATAGACCTTCAACTCTTTACTCATCCCTGACCTGGTCCTCAGTCAATCCTTATTAAACCTGGCTATTAAATTTGATCCCTGGTATTACTGATGTGAATACTTGGTTATCTAGTTCCGTAAGGGCAATTGCTGTTGCCCCAATTTCCAATGTGTAGACCATTCTAACTTGGAAACTAGTTCCCTTTTTTTTTTTTTTTTTAGCACCTGTTTAATTAGAACATCAGCTACTTGCCCTGGCTCTTGCTTTCACCCTGTACTAGGAAGATTAGATCTCTTTCCCATTGCCCTAGTCACTGCAGTAATCTGGAGTTTATCTTCATTTTGACATTTGTTTTCACAAAGAGAATATATCCAGGACAACTTTAAAGCACAATTCTTTAGAAAGAGAGAAAAATATTCTGTGGTCTATTTAATTTTTGTTTTTGTATTTGATATTTGAATTATAAAAAAATAATAGTAATTTTAAGGTACAGGTTTAATTCTTAATCACATGCAAAATACATATTAATCTCAGGCCAGTAAGTTAGAAAATGAAAGATTTTATAAACTTTTCCCTTTATTGAGTACTTACCGTATACCAGTTTCTGTTCTATGTGTTCATATTCATTATTTCTTTAATCCTCACAAGTCCGAAGAAGTCAGTAAATTTATTATAATGCCTCTATCATAGATTAAAAGAAAGAAAAACTAAAGCCAGAGAAGTTAAGCGACTTTTCCAAGGCTTCCCAGTGAATGGTAGAAGCAGGTTGTTGGACTATAATCTCTAATGCCTATCTCTTAACCACGATGCTTTGCTCTTACTCAGTCAGTCTGCTGGACCTTAATGCATCTCTAATATTATAATCAGTTATGTCTATCATTCATAACAGAATTCAATCCTTTTTTTAGTTCATTTATATTTTGCTGCAATATTTATATTTTGCTTCCCAGTGTAAACAAATGTGGTGGATCAAAGATATCCATCGCATTCCTGCCAAAATTACCACTGAACCACACAGCTATGATCATTTTATTCCCTTGACCTCAAAGTCCGGTGCTACTCATTTCTCACAGAATAAAGTTCAGAATCCTTGTCATGTCGTTTAGTTATTCTCCCAAGACTGGCACCAGCCTTCCATGATTCATAGGGAACACTTCGAGAGCCTTTCTGCTCATATAGCTTCCTTTTTTGCCTAAAATTCCCATTCTCTAACACATGGTTAAGAATTTGACTCATTCAAAAGGAAGTTTTTGGTAAAGAATGTGACAAATATAATTTTGCAACAACCACCACAAATATGTGTGTGATTATACAAATATGTATATAGGCATATAAGTATATGAGTACACATGTGTGCACAGAGCCCTGGTGGTGCAGTAGTTAAGAGCTTAGGCTGCTAACCAAATAGTCAACAGTTCAGACCCACCAGCCACTCCTTCAAAACCCTATGGGGACAGGATAGGTATGTGTACATACTGGTATGTGTGCTCATGTAAGTATATTAATAGATATAATAATATATAATACACATACAATAAATCACATAGAAGAAACAGGTAAGAATACTTCTTTCACATAACCAAAGACTTCAGGAAATTGGTTTTCTAGGCTTGAAGACTTAGGACCACAGCCTCGTGGGACAACTTAGGTAATTGTCAAAACATAGTTCATAAAGTGTAGGTTCTACATCCCAGTGTGGTGAATAATGTCTGGGGTCTTAAAAGCTTACAAGCAGCCATTTAAGATACAACTATTAGTCTCTACTCATCTGCAAGAGAAAGAAGGAAACCAAAGACTCCGAGAAAAAGTAGTCTATAAGACTAATAGTTGACATGAACCACTGTCTCATCTAGCCTGAGACCACAAGAACTTGATGGTGCCTGGCTATCACTAACAACCGTTTTGATCAGGACCACAATACATGGATCCTTATAGATTGGGAGGGAAACCCTGGCAGCATAGTGGTTAAGCACTACAACTTCTAACCAAAAGGTTGGCAGTTCAAATCCACCAGGTGCTCCTTGGAAACCCTATGGGGCAGTTCTACTCGGTCCTACAGTGTCGCTATCAGTCAGAATTGACTTGATGGCAACGGGTTTTTGGTTTTATAGATTGGGAGAGAAATATGGAACAGAATTCAAATTCTTAAAAAGTGCAGGTTCACCGGACTGGTTCAGACTAGAGGACTCCCTGAAACTATCGCCCTGAGATATGCATTAAACCTTAAACCGAAACTATCCCTTGAGGTTACCTTTCAACTAAATAGCATATTGGCTCATAAAATAAAAAATATCACCCATGAATACTGAGCTTCTCTCAGAAAAATCATCTGTAGGAGACCAAATGGTCAAAAATTACTCTAAATTGAAGATGAGACAGCAAGGGGGCAAGAAAACAAGAATACTGGAAATGGTACAAACAGAATGGAGTAATGAGAGAAATGACACATTGTGGAAAACTTAACCAATGTCACTGAATAATTTATGTAGAAGTTGTTAAATAGGAACCTAATTTGCTGTGTAAACTTTTACCTTAAACACAATAAAATATGAACTAAAAAAAAAAAAAAAGAAATAGACTCATTGGTCTGATCTCCAGGCAGTCTCACAGCAAATATGTGGCTTTTTCCAATAATTTTCTAGGACCCATGGCATGCATTTCTCAAATTTAGTTGTACCTAAGGTTTTTTTTTTTTAAGGCTTATTATTTTCATGCACTAATTTTTTTCCCTTTAGTGCCTGAATTATCTATGTTGTTGGGATATATGCATTTTTTTTTTTTATTTCTGTGAAACATATATACACACAAAAAAAATACACCCATTCAACAATTTTTACGTGTATGGCTCATTGATAATGGTTACATCACGTTGTGTCACCGTTCCCACGCCTCTGCCCATATTGGTTTACCACTGCTAACTTCGATTCTCTGCCGCTTAAAGTTTTCATCTGTAGTTGAGAGTTATTGTTGTCATTTTGATCTCATATAGGTAATTGTTTAAAATGGTGCAATGTTCAAGGCAAACATTAATTATTGAGCTAAACTGTTGTTTAGCTTAAAGATAACTTCATGGAATAGTTTCAGTTCCAGGTTTAGAAGTTGTTTCCAGGCAATAGATTTGTGGGTTCCTCCAGTCTCAATGTTCTGCTGCGATTCATAAGGTTTTCACTGGCCAATTATTTTCAGAAGTAGACTGCTGGGTCCTTCTTCCTAGTCTGTCCTAGTCTGGAAAAAGTCCTTTGTCTTGGAAGAAGTACAACCAGAATGCTCCTTAGAAGCAAGGATGGTGAGACTTCATCTCACATACTTTGGTCTTGTTATCAGGAGGGGGTCAGTCACTGGAGAAGGACATAATGTTTGGTAAAGTAGAGGGTCAGCAAAAAAGAGGAAGACCTTCAATGAGACCGATTGACCCAGTGGCTGCAACAGTGGGCACAAGCATAGCAACAATTGTGAGGATGGCATAGGATTGGACAGCATTTCATTCTGTTGTGCATGGGGTCATTATGAGTCGGGATCAACTCTACGGCACCTAACAACCAGTCTCAGTGTATTCAGTAAGGCTTGTTTCCAATAAGAATATGAAGTTCCATTTGCTATTTTTCCTCCTTTTGATCAAGATCCATCTATTAGGTCCCTGATCAAAGCATTCAGTAATGGCATCCAGTCTCCATCCATTTCTTCTGTTCTCATGGCAAGGGAGGTAGTAGTTCATGGAGGCAGTTAGACCTGCAGATCATTTTCTTCCTCTATTTCTGATTCTCCTTCTTCCTGTGTTTCCCCGGGCGAATAGAGACCAATTGTAGCTTGAATGGTTGTTTGCAAGCTTTTAAGACTGCAGGTACCACTCACTGAACTAGGAGGTAAAGAAGAAACTCTGAAAACAAGCATTAGGCCAATTGACCAGAGAGACTCATGAAGCCATTACCCTAAACCTTTAAACCAAGAAAACTAATCCTATACAGTGTTTATTTGTACCTAAGTAGTATCAACAGCTGGAATATTTACTTCAAAATCTTTCTGGAATTCTATGGGATATAAAAGCACACATAGTAAAAAAAAAAAAAAAAATGAGATCTGTTCCTTTATACCAAACATTGAAGAAATTTCTCCAAGATCCCCTTTCCTGCTCCTCTGACTCAAAAACCAAGGTTTTAGTTTTCCCTGCTTTGCTATGCACTTCTTCCCATAACATTTATCTCGGGGGTCTAGTGGTAGGGGATAAAAAAAAAAAAGAAAAATCGTGGTAGGGGATAGGGAGAGGAAAAGGCAGCAGAGATTCCCTCCATACGTTTTGGATCATTGTTCCTCTATTCAGAGAGAAGGATGCTCCTTCTTTGGAGTTTTAGGCACCAGCCACAACCATGTAATTACCAGGGGGTTGGAGTAGGAGATACTGTTAAAAAAACAAACAGACAGACAAAGAAAAGGAATGCCCACAGGATACTTCTCCCTCTTTCTCGACCTGTAGGAACCCCTTTTCCTACTCCTTGGAGCAGAAAGACAGGGTTTCACTTGGAGCTCTCCGTGCCTGGTATACCCCTTTCAAGACCTAATTATTTTCTTCTTAGAATTTCTTGTCGATACTATGTGTTTTCACTAATGGAAGGCATGCTGATTAAAGGGCCAATTTAGAATTTTTGTTATGAGTTATGAGTTTTGATACCCATTATCCTGGATCTCATGTGTCCCAGTTCACGCTGACTGTCATAAATTCTGCCAACATGAGTCAATCACATTTTTTTTTTAATTTCCTGAAAACTTGCAAAGCATGAGGTAAAACATGAAGGCACAATGACTACACATACCTTTTTTCTAGTCTCTTTCTTAGCCTTTATATTTTTTTTCATGAACTTTTCAAAACATGGTACAATGCATTCTTCCTTACTGCAAAAGCAATACTTACAGCCCAAATAAATAAAGCCAAGGATTTTTTTTTTTTTAATTCCAGGAAAATTAACACTACAATGAATTCTTTATTAATGCAAAAGCAGTACTTACAGGCCTAATAAACAAAGCTAAATGCATTTGAATCTCAGGAAAATTACCACTACTATGTATTCTTCATTTTAACAAAGAAAGCACCAACAGCTAAGAAACGAAACAGCTGCCCTGGGATACTGCAGAACTGCTCACAGCGGTGCATTCCACCTGCACATAAGGAAGCAATAATTGGGCCCTAAGACTGAATGCAGGGTAAGAAATAAACTTACAGGAGTTCAAGTCTCTCGAAAACTATCACTGCAATGCATTATTCCTTATCACAAAGGCATTATTTACTGTTCAGATGCTGGAAAACTAGGGAGCCAATAACACCTGATTATAATGAATGACTTCAGGAAAAAAAAATGGCCACTATGACAGTATGAAGACTGGAAATAGCATATTCTCACAATAAGTACATTTTCACCAGAACATGATAACTGGCAAACATAGTGAGGAGGCTTATCTCACAGAAATAAAGGCAAATCTGTCAAAAGTTTAGAAAAGTCACAATCCAAGAGGCATCACCCAAGACAATGTTCAATCTACACAAAAATGAGGCTCCAACTCAGGGTTCTTGAGTTTCACACATTTCAAAAGTCTCCTACCTTGAGGCGAAATGTATTAAAAGTGAACTACCTCTTTTCCAAAGAACGCCAGAGGCATGAAAAGTGGTTGGGATACCTTATGTCCCATGGGTCATGAAAGGGATACAGATCTATGCCTTCGGTCACCTTTTAGTCCACGCCAGGAAATATTGGGCAGGGGTGGGGGGGTGGTGTTGAGGATACAGACAGGAAACTCACCACTAATTCAAACCCATATCATGTTCTGGTTTCCTTCCCCAGTCTGCCTGCTATTGTTTACTTCTCAGCATCCCCAGATAGCTGTTCCATGTGTTCTGTCTAGGGCTTTTAGTTTCATTCATTGGAGGAGACAGGATAGAGTGTGCTTACTCCATCTTGACTAGAACTAGAAACCCACCTCCCCTTAGAGATCTTTGTTTATAGCAATTTGAAAATTTGCCTAAATTATTGCCATCAGTTTTGCATATTATTATTCAGAAGTACCTGGAGATTTTATCACAGTGTATTTTCCATCTTCTTATCTCTTACAAAAATACTAAATAAGTCTAATGTATGCTGTAAACCTTGAATCTTGTCTTCTCCTTTTTGAGAAAACTCTACAGGTTTATTTATTTTTCCATTCTTGGGTCCTACATTTAAACAGTTTGAGACAGCACCTACCTACAGAGAGAAAATAATTGAGAAAAAAGCATAGCTCTTCTACTCACTGGAAGGATAAAATTAATGTTTTAGGTATTTTTTCTAGGCCAGCAATGCTGTGTATGACCATATAGGATATGTTTTGTTAGATTAGTTTGTATGCAAACATATTTTAAGATTGTTGCAAGTAAGTTGTCTGGTATTATGGACAACTTTTAAACTGTGGAGATGAAGTTAGGTGAATGTTCAAGGTCATGAAGCAAACAGTTATAAGACTGGGACTGTTCCTAACATGTTTTTCAATTCCCAAACCTATTAAAACCTGTCATTAAACTTATTTGCCTAAGGATAAAAGGTTAGGGAGGAGAATACGCAATGTTACTGAAGTTTTCTGACATGCACAGTGATGACCAAAGGAGCACAGCCAGTCCAATGAGACTTCATTACTTGGGCATAGGACATTGACACTTGAGAAGTAAAATGAGCTGCTTTTAGAAGAGAAAATTTTAATGATCACTTCCACCCACTTGAAATGGGTAAAATTGAATACCATGAAAATATCCTTTTTACTTGGGAATACTATTTAAATGAGTATTTCTTATAATATTATATTGTATTAGAAAATATAATGTTATTTGTTAAATTGCTTTTCATCAGTTTATGTGTTTATACCTGTCTTACCAGAAAAACCAAAACAATTGCTGTTGATTCAATTGTGACAGGGTAGAACTGCCCCATAGGGTTTCCAAGTAGCAGCTGATGGATTCAAACTGCCAACCTTTTGGTTAACAGCTGAGCTTTTAACCACTATGCCACCACGGCTTCATATATGTCTTGATTATTAGTTAAAGATACAATAAATATCTTTGAAAGTCAACTTGAGGACTGTTGTTGTTGTTAGGTGCTATCGAATCAACTCCAACAAGAAGGAAATGTTGCCAGGTCCTGCAGCGTCCTCATGTTTGAGCTCATTGTTGCAGCCGCTGTGTCAATGCATCTTATTGAGAGTCTCCATCATTTTTTCAGACTCTCTACCAAACATGATGCCTTTCTCCAGTGATTGGTCTCTTCTGATGACATGACCAAAGTAAATGAGGCAAAGTCTCACCATTCTCGCTTCTAAGAAGTAATCCAGCCGTACTTCCTCCAAGGCAGATTTGTTCACTCTTCTGGCAGTCCACCAACTACTCAATATTCTTCACCAAGACCATAACTCAAATGCATCAACCCTTGTTTGCTCTTTCTTTTTCATTGTCCAGCTTTTACATGCGTATGAGGCAATTGAAAAAATAGACAGCATGGCTTGGGTCAGGTGCAACTTAGTCCTCAAAGTGTCATCTTAGCTTTTTAACACTTTCATGAAGTTTTTTACAGCAGATGTGCCCAATGCAACACACATCTTTTGATTTTTTGACTGCTGCTTCCATGGGTGTTGATTGTGGACTCAAGTACAATGAAGTCTTTGACAACTTCAATTTTTTTCACCATTTATCATGATGTTTATTGATCCACTTGTAAGATTTTTCATTTTCCTTATGTTCAAGTGTAATCCATACTGAAAGCTATAGTCTTTGACCTTTATCAGTAAGTACTTCAAGTCGTCTTCACTTTCAGCAAGCTAGGTTGTGTCATCTGCGTATCTCTGTTTGTTAATTAGTCTTCCTCCAGTCTTGATGCCATGCTCTTCGTCGTATAGCCCAGCTACTCTGATTATCTGATCAGCATATAGGTTGAATAAAGTGAAAGGATACAACCCTGCTGTACACCTTTTCCAATTTTAAACCATGCAGAACTGAACGCCTTGTTCTGTTCTAATGACTGCCTCTTGGTATTCTCTGATTTCAGCCCTGATCCGTTGACGTGATATCCCTCATTCCATGACATGATATCCTTCATTCCACATCCTTTCCTACATCTTGTGTGAACTTTGGGCAGCCATATTTGAATTTCTGTCAGCAAAATTTTGCTAGCATGTGGTATTAATGATATTGTTCAATAATTTCTGCATTCTTTTTAATGGCTTTTCTTGGAACGGGCACAAATTTGGATCTCTTCCAGTTCGTTGGCCAGGTAGCTGTCTTCCAAATTTCTTACATAAACAACCAAGTGCTTCCAGTGTTGCATCTATTTGTTGAAGCACCTCAACTGATATTCATCAATTCCTGGAAGCTTGTTTTACCCCAATGCCTTCAGTGCAGCTTGGACTTCATCCTAGAGTACCATTGATTCTTGTTCATATGTTAATTCTTGAAATGCCTGAATGCTGACCAATTATTTTTTGGTACAGTGACTCTGTGTATTCCTTCCATCTTCTTTTGATGTTTTCTGTGTCATTCGATTTTTTGTCCATTAAATCCTTCAGTATTGCAACTCAAGGCTTGAATTTTCTCTTCAGTTCTCTCAGTTTGAGAAATGCCAATTGTATTCTTCCCTTTGGTTTTCTAACTCCAAGTCTTTGCACATTATATTTTCTGATGAGAGATTACTAAAGTTTAAATGTAACAGTACATAGGAAAAGATTTATGAGGAGAATGGAGTAAATTTGAGAAGTAGGAAAATAGAATTTGCTTATCTCTTTATGGTAGTATGTAGTTCTCCTTATATGTACTGCATAAATTAATTGATCACAGGTCTAGGAACTGAAAAAACACATTAGATGTTTTATAGTCTTACCACTCTTACTACAAAATCTCAGTCAAGTCATTAAAACTTCTGCTTATCAGCTTTTTATTTCAAACTCATTCTAGGTTTTACCATTTTAAAAGTTATTTTGAGCAAGTTGGCATCTACAACTGAAGTAGTCAAGATTTTTCTAGCACTTTAGTAGAAATTCAGTATAGTCTGAGATTTAAAATATTTTACACTCTTTGATAGCAGTGGTTTGTATGGCACTCCTGTAAGGATCAAGGGGAAAAACTGCTTAGGGACATTACTATGCCAAGTATATCCCAATGGGTGAAAAACAGGAATGAGGGTCAGAGTCTGAGGGCTCGGCCTTGTTAGATCAGTGACTTCTGGGCTTCAGAGAGTTATTTAATTCCCTTGAAAGTGTTTCTTTATTCCTAAAACCAGCTACATGCAAATCACAAAGAAGTATTGAAGGGTTGTTGAAAATTGCTACATATCACATTTAGCACAGTAAGATAGCATTAACCATTTTTAACTATTATGTATTGTTATATTTGTACCCTTTCCTGTCAAGTGGATTCCAACTCAAAGCAACTCTATAGGAGAGAGTAGAACTGCCCCATAGGGCTTCCAATGCTGTAAATCTTTATGGAAGCAGACTAGCGCATCTTTCTCCCAAGGAGCAGCTGACCTTTTGGTTAGCAGCTGAGTGCTTAACCACTGCGCCACCAGGGCTCCTTGTTTTTCTTCTTTTTCATTATGTAGGCTAACTTTCCTATAATCCTGACCCATGCAGGGGAAAAAAGTTAAGCCAATGTTAGTTTATGGTGGAACAAAATTTGACATCTTTTTGAGATTTGGCCAACTTATTACAGAAAATGTAGCAATGGACTTTTATTGTTTTCCCATCATCATTTACAGATAAACTCATGTTGGCAAAGGACATCATTTCAACATAATATTTATCATCCTTAACAATTAACTAAAAATTCCATTAAAATGGTGTCATCAGGCTTAACTAACACTTAATCTCCCAAGACTCTTTCATTAAATTGATTAATTTTAAATATTATGAAATAATTTTAATACACCAGGTTGGATTCCTGGAAATTAGTCTTGTTTTGGAAATTTTATAAGGATATTATTTTCTCAGTTAAAGTCACGCAGTTATTGTAATTTAACACTTGCTGACTTGGTAGACACACCATCTTTAAAGAATATTAAGCTGCTCTAATGGCTTACTTTAGAATGGGAGGGAGAAGCAGACAAGGGAACATGTGTATTTTCAGTGATGAAGAAAAAGAGTAACCCATAAATTATCACTGGGAAAATGCATTACAGATAGGTGCAGATAATGAAAATTTCACTGATGTGCCTATCAATTGCATTTTGTCTCATATTTAAATACAGAATAAATGTAATTCTTAAAGAAGGAAATACCATAGTTTGTTATGTAATGTTTTTAAATCTTGATATTTTGAGTAATAGAAAATATTACTAACAGTTCTCTGCCATCTTAAAACATATTTAAATAAGCAGACTCCTGTTTTCGTAAGTATATTTTTCAAGGCACAAGTGGTAGTGAGGTTCCAAAAGCAGTCAAATAAAACATAAAATAAAAGTATCTTCGAGTCTTCATCAGTAGTGGGTTTTGCATAAATTTGCATTTCTAAGTCTTTATTTTTTCAAAGACTGGCACCTTAGTGTTTAGTTGGGCGTTATTTCGTGTGTTCCCCCGTTACTTATGCATTAATTAGTTTTGTTTACCTGTGCATAATTTTCCTAATTTCACAACAGTTATTGTTTTTGTAATTGACAGTGCAATTTACTGCATGTGTGCTTTCTGGCCCCCAAACAAGACTGTTAAGGTGTAAAGCACCTATGTCTTCATTTCAGATTGTTAAGAAAAAGATTGGTTGTGACTAATTTCCAATTAATTTGTGGTGGTTACAAGGGAACAAAACAATTGCACCTACTAATTAAAATTTAAAATATTCTAAAGTGTCATCTTTAGGTGTCTGTGGAATATGTAATTTCCATTTTGGTTCATTGCTGGATCTGTAACACCTCTGACTTGACAACGCTATTAATTTAAAGGCTCAGTAATACCTATTAGTACAAAACATGAAAAAAAATTCCATTAATCATTCATTTTAATTTTGCAGCTCTGTCATTTTCTCAGTATGTTTTAAAATTATGATGACACCATAATGTGCACAAATCGACCTGGATGAAGAGGAAATGGATCACACTACTTAGAAAAGATACTGAAGCACATTATTAGAGCTTAATTAATGCCAAACTGATTAGATTTGATTGCATTTTGTGCAAAAATATTTTAAAGAATTTTTCCTCACCGTATTATGTTTAAAAAGTCATTCTAAACACTTTGTTTACAATTAGACTTACATTTTTATGGCTCTTCACTTTAATACATTCTATTTAAATATTGTTGCTTAAACCTAAATTGGTCTTTTATTCTATATTTTGAAAGCTAAATTAATATACTCATTAGTTTCAGTTTAGAAAAATTCATTTCATTTTAGTGAAAAGATAAGCCTCTCTCATATTTAGGTTCTTTATGGGAATGATGAGCTCAAATGGAGTCCCTGGGTGGTGCAGTTAACAACCGCTCGGCTGCTATCCGAATGGTTGGAGGTTCAAGTCCACCCAAAGTTGCCTTCGAGGAAAGGCCTGGCTACCTATTTCTAAAATATCAGTCATTGAAAACCTTACAGAACACAGGAGGCACAGTCAACTTGATGGCAATCGATTTGTTTTGTTTCTTATTTTTTATACCTCCAAGCAGGGCACAAGATCCAAAAATCATGTAAGAGCAAAAATTGAGTTGAGAAATGTGCCCAGTGTTATCTCTTATACATTTATATTGACACGATCCAAGACTATTAAATATGCTAAAAGTGACAAATTGAATGCATCTAATAAAAACTTGGCTTTAGCTTCCTAGAAGCGCTGCATTTCTGTTTAGTTCAAAACTGAACATCTTCCTGTAGAATAGGTAAAATCAGGAGTAGTCTTCTTTCTGATGATCATCACTGGCCCAATATGCAGATATGATTTCTTTCCTTTCAGGGCAGTTAGCAGGCTCTCTTGTAGATACGAACCATAGAATAAGATGGCCTGAACCTGATTTTTCTCCTTGCATTTGCCTTGTGGCATCATTTCACCAACCCTTCATTTCCTCTGATGTGGCATGTTAAAATTAGAGAACATAACAAATATATCCTAAGCTCTTCTTCAGAAGGAACATGTATTGTTGAAAGTTTTAAAGAGTTACACCTGTTATCCACTAACACCAGGGAACAGGGTCCAATGATCCGTATCTTCCTGGGATGAGTTACCAATTTCGAAGAAAAGTTTGAATCTTAAAAATCCTAAATAATATTTAATGTTATATTACTTTTTATTTCCTTGAATATTCAGAACACAGTTCTTTATGTATCTGGAAAAATTTTAAAGAATTTAGTTTAGCACATTACTTTGTTGTATCCAAGCATGACAGTGCAGTGGGGTGAACAAAATGGATATTATGGAACATGATCCTCAAATTAATAAATAAAAATTAAGAAGTGACTATAGCTAGTTCATTTAAACCACATCAAGATTATGAGAGTTTCATTTGTTCATTCCTTCACAGAATTCATATCAAATTCCTGTCTTATGAAGGTGCGGATGTTTTTGCTCCAAAATGCTACAATGGAGAGAAAACAATAAAACAAACAACAAGCTTAGTGAAGATTTACATTAGTAAAATATCACACAAATGTCAAATTCCAATAATGATGTGAGGCCTGTGAATGAAAGGTTCATGGTACATACAAGGATCTGAAAGAAGACACGATAGATGGAGCACAAAAGAAGAGAAATGTGGGGCAAGGCAGGCAAGGTGGTGGGGACCAGAGCCCACAGGACCCGTAGGCCCACAGGAAGAGGGATTATCCTCTTTAGTTTAAGAGTCACGTGGAACTAAAGAGAGGTTTAAGCAAGTGATGTGGCCAGATTTATGCAGTGACAAGATCATTCTGGGCAAAGAATGGATTTGAGGGTGCTGGGGAGTAGGAAAATAGTGACCAGTTAGGGCATTTCTGCAATTGTTCAGGCCTTAGGATGGTGGTAGTAGACATACAAAAAAAAAAAATTAAGAACTGTAGAAAATATCTGAGAGAAAAAAATGACAAGTCTTAATAATAACCTGGCTATGGGAGTTAAGGAGAAGAAGGTGTCACGGTTGATTCACATGTCTGGTTTGAGCAACTGAATAAAGGGTGGCACAACTCCCTGAAATAGAAAAGTCTAGAAACTAATCAAGGTATTTTGCCATTACTGCAATGCGAGTTCAACTAAATTTTGTCCAATAACCAATGTCCTAGGCACATTGTTATAAATAAATAAATAAATAAATAAATAAATAAATTTTTTTTTTTTCATTTTACCATGAGATGACAATTTTTGTGGGTAGGATGTCAAAATGTTTACTGGATTACCATGAGAGAGTTTAACATTGAGGGGAGAGTGCTTAAGATCAGTACTATGATGCCCCAAATAACCCAGGATATGCCTGAGTATAGTAACAAGCCCACCCTCTCTGAGGGCTAGTAAATGCCCCATGTTGATTTTTTTTTTTTTAATTGATTCTTTCCTATTGCTAAAAGTGGAACCTGGCATGTGACTGGAATGCTACCAGGTGATCTGGAATGCTCAGAGAAAAGGCAAATGCCCATGATATGCCATCTCCCAATGCCACTGTTCCAGTTAAGAGAGGGGTTAGCAAAATGTGTTTTCCATTTGATTGAAAATACTACACTAAAACTAATAGGTAACATTTATTATGCCCATGTAAGCTGTGCACAGTCTCATTTGGTGCTTCCAGTGGTCCTGCAAAGTAGGTGTTTTTGTTATCCATCTTTAGCAAATAGAGATTCAGGCTCAAAAATGTGAGAACTGTTGCTAGGGTCACACAGCTGGAAGTGGCCATGCCAGGACCCAAACCTTGCCTCACGCTCCCAGTGACCATGTCCTTAAATCATATATTCAATGGGAATGCCATAGAAAAAAGTGTATATAAAATAGTATTCATTAAGAAAAATAGAACCACAAGTTGCAAATATTTACTGCCTGTTTTGTTTTGTTTTCTATGTGACCAAAGATTTGGAAAGGCTCTAAGAAAGGATAAACAGTTACTGGGTTGAAATTGTAGGTATAATTTCTCTGTTAAAAAAAAAAATATGTAAATAATAAAAATAGATTTAAAAAGCCTTTGACCCTCCCTGACAACAAACTTAGAACCGTAAAAATATTTTGGAAGAGAGAGCACACTTTATATCTTAAAGAGATTTCAAATGCAGGTGTGAATATTTCTCCTGCAATGTGGCCAAATAGCCCATCACTTTTAGGAAAAGTTTCTCTTTCCTCATACTATATGTGTTTAAAATTCCCATGGATTTAATCAGTAAGTAAATCTCTCAAAGCCATTTTTAAAGATTTTATTTTAACTCTTCACAGTGATTTCTCTGAATTTGATACTAGATCAAAGACTTTAACACTAAATTTGAAAATTGCTCTCATCCCAGAAAATAATGGCTAGAATCATAAAGAAGCTGGCAGAGGGATTTTAGAAAATTGTTATGTTTCATTGCTTTGCTGTTTTGGCAGTTATGGACCTGAAAAATTTAGCACGCCCTTTATTCCTGCTGTCATGTGGCTGAGCTACAAGTCTGAATTCAAAATGGTTTCCATTATTGGAAGGAGACAATCTTATTCCAGAATCAAGCTAGGTAACTTTTAATGTTCTAGATAATTGCTAAATTAAGCCCACCCAAGGATTTTTTTAAGACATTTATTTCTTGTTCTGAAAACCCTATTCATTTTTAAAGTAACTGAAAAAATAACAAACTTTTAAAGAGAGGAAGCAGGGAAAGAAAATGTTGGCCAGATACAGGAAGAATGTTTAAAAAAGGAAATGCTCCCTAGGTACTTTCTAAGAACCACAATAACATTAAGCCCAGCCTTTTGCAAAGCAATAAGAATCAATTGAAAGATTATGCATTTTAGCCAAATTTAATCAGTTGGTACATTGCCAAAATTAGTATATATTCTAATTCAGAATTTTCAGAGATCGAACTCTGAATGGTGGTACTCAGTATAACAAAGATATGCTACATGAATTGGTTTTCAGACTCATTAAATCATTATTTTAAATTGAATGTGTTTCTTCCTCCAAAAAGTCAGGTCTAATAAGTTCTTTATCTAAATTATAGATATAATATTTTGGTACTTGACTATAATCACATCAAGGGTGAGCAAATTATGGCCTGTGGGCCAAATCTAGCTAGCTGCTTGTTTTTGTATAGGCACAGAGCCAAGAATGGTTCTTGTATATTTTAATGGCTGAAAAAAAATAAAAATGATAATATTTTATAACATCTGAAAATTATATGAAATGCAAAGTTTAGTGCTCATAAAGTTTTATTAAAACACTGCCATGGCCGTTCATTTATGTACTGTCTGACTGCTTCTGCATGACAAAGGAAGAGTTGAGTAGTTTTAACAGAGACCACACATCCTCTAAAGCTTAAAATATTTACCATCTAGCACTTTACTGAAAAAGCTTGCTTGCTGATCCTGAATTACGTGAACATCTACTTAAATATCCTGCAAGACATAACTCTCAAATATAATGATCTCTATGTTTGGAATTACTTTAAACAATTTAGTAACTTGCATCACTTCCATGCAAATCATTGTGACAAACTGAAGCATATCTAGCCAAGATTCATATAATTTGAAGTTCACACCCTAATTAATTGGAGAGGAATAGGGTGTACTAAAGACTGACTGGAAATGTGTATATGATGGCATTTCTATCTAGTTTGTCTTCTACGTCTCTGACGTCTCTGACTACTAGTACTTATATTCCTCCACTGGCTACCATTGTCCTGTCCTACTTTTAAATGTCCTTGTTCCCAGCTTCCCAGTTTAATGTCTATTATTTGTATTTGTCACACTGTGCTTCAGGAATCTCGTCTCCATGAATAGTATTATACATTCATCATACCCAAATCTATTTTGATACCAGTTCTCCTTTTTTGAACACCAGAACCATACATCCAAAAGACACACTGGATATCTCCTTTAGATTGTCACACTCATTACTAATCTCACCAACTTCCTGGTTCCCACCCTGCCAAAAATGCTTCTTTTTCTATAAGGAGCATCACCACACACACAGCAACCAAAGCCAAAAGCATGGAAACCATACTAGAATCTACCCCTTTTTCAATACCCCACATATCTAATCTGCTACCATGTTTTGTAGATTGTGCCTTCTCATTATCTCTCAAATCTGCTCCCTACTCTCCTCCCATTGTTGCTGCCTTAATTAAAATTCCATTTCATTTTTTTTTTTTCTGGATTACTACATCCCACCTGATCTGTTTTGTCTCTATTATGGCATCTATCCCCTTAGCTCTGCTGCCAGAGAGATGTTACAAAAACCTTTGAGGCTTAATTATGTTGCTGTCCTAAATGATCTCAATGGAATTGTTCTGTGTTCCTACTGAGCCCTGAAGGTATCGATACCACAATGCACATCACATTCTACTACTGACTATATGTTATCATCATTAGACTACAAGCACTTCAAGTAGGTAAAAACAAAACAAAAAATAAATCTATTCAACTTGGAAACTCCAGTACTATGCTGAAGTAAACTGGTGCCAAGTAGATTAACAGTAAAGACAATTAAAGTTGCTATGGGTCGGAATTGACTCAATGGCAACGGATATTAGCTGTATATTTTGGAGGTGGCTACACTCATTCAGTAAACAAAGAAGTAAAATGACAAAAAGACCAGGTCCTCTCAAAGTTAAAAGTACATATGAATCCATGGGAATTTTGTTACAAAGCAGAATCTGATACAGAAAGTGGACCGGTTCAAACCCTAACCTTTCGGTCAGCAGCCAAGCATTTAACCATTGTACCACCAGGGATCCTTATAATAAAGGGTAACGGGAATATTTGATGCTTATGGACAGGGATCAGAAAGAAAAAACAAGTGAGCTGGGCTAAATGCTGTCTGGCAAAAAGACCCACCCCTCTTGCCTCCAACCTTAAAAAGTGGCTAAATAAAGTCTTTGGTGTGAACACAGATATCTAATGGGAACAGTTATGTTCTGTGAGACATAAACCCCTTCTTCTGTCCCTTTTTGAATTCATAATTTTATTCTATAGTCTTTAATCATAATACTTTTGTGGTAGTGGGCTTTTGTTGAGCTTAGGGCAAAGAGGTTTATGAAATGGACAACATCTGAGTTACGGTATAAAACCCATTGCTGTTGAGTTGATTCTGACTCATAGTGACCTTATAGGACAGAGTAGAACTGTTCCATATAGTTTCCAAGGAGCGCCTGGTGGATTCGAACTGCGAAACTTTGGTCAGCAGCCATAGCATTCAACCACTACGCCATGTGTAAAGCACATGGCATAATGCTCTACTCAGAGTAAGAGCCAAATAAATAGGCCTTATCATACATTTCTTGCTATTTTTAAAAAAATTTTTTGTATTATTTTTAATATTTCAATTACAAGGAAGAGCCATCACACTTTGCCACCTTGACAGTGTAATAAAAAAAAAAAAAAAACTTTTTTTTTTTTTTTTTATAGCAAGAAGAAAACTGTGTATTCTAATCCTTGACCCAGTTACCGGTTTCTATGTGTCTATCCCTATGTCATACTGAATAGTTATAAAATTGCAACTAAAAACATTTTTTTTATCTTTGTGTTTCTAGATGTGGTCAATCTTAATATGAAATAGAAAGAAAGAAAGAAATAGAAAGCGCCATGAGGCTGTAGAAGTGCCTCTCCTCTGCCACGATGGCTTTCTAAAGGAGTAGATGAAAAGTAGAAATGAAGAGTTTTCACAGAAGGAAACCATTCTGTTGCTGACATTATTTACCTTGCATTTTTAAGTACAACTTTCCTTGATGAATCTGGAAAGAATAGGCCTCCATCCCCTTCTAAGTTCAGCCATTCTTTTCTACCTTCGTGCAGCCCTCCATCTTCCACCATTTTAGTTACAATCTCAGATTCTCTTAGAAAACAAAGAATCAAAATGAAGTTGCAAAATGCCTTGAACTGGTGCTCAATAAATACTTGATGTGTCTAGGAACAACTGAGAAGTAATTCCCTAACTTGCAGAAGATGGAAATACTCAAACAGCCTAACATTTGGTTCCTTTGCAGATTGTGAAAATTTAGTACAGTATTCTAAAGTCCTTGTGGGGAAATCTGCTCTCTACTCATTGACGTTTATCCAGGAGATAGCAAATTCTCAAAATAAATAAATAAATAAAAATAATTAAAGTAAAAGAAGACTGAATTTATAAGGATCAGGTATCTGAATCATTATTACAGACCTTCCTGTAAGCCCCCTCCCCAGGTTTTTCCTCATAAGCAATATGACCATGAGATTTCACCTCTGTCTATAGCTCTCTGAAGCCTACACCTGGACTTTCTGTGACTACAGCACCAACAATTTACCTGGTCTGGAATTTTTCTCATCGTTAATGGGAAAATTTTTGCTTCTGCCCAAATATATAAAAACATGTAATGATCCAATGAGATATACTATACACGAAGCGTGGATTTTTCATGATAAATATTTCATGAATGCTACTTCCCTCCTGATTAAGAGGAAAACATAGCCAATTGTTTCTCATTTCCACAAACAACAGACAAAAATGATGTTTATTTAATTTTTTACAGAAAAAAGTTAGGTTACAGAAAAAATTGTGTACTTTGACCATGTTGTTGTTGTTGTTGGGTTCCATCAAGTTGGTTCTGACTCATAGCAACCCCATGTACAACAGAATGAAACACTGCCCAACTCTGCCCCATCCTCACAATCGTTCTTATGCTTGAGCCCATTGTTGCAGCCACTGTGTCAATCCGTCTCGTTGTGGCTCTTGCTCTCTTTTGCTGACACTCTACCAAGCATGATGCCCTTCTCTAGGTTCTAGCCCCTCCTGATAACATGTGCAAAGTGTGTGAGACGAAGTCTCGCCATCCTTGCCTCTAAAGGGCATTCTGGCTGTGCTTCCTCCAAGATAGATTTGTTCATTCTTTTGGCAGTCCATGGTATATTCAATTTTCTTCACCAACACCATAATTCAAAGGTGTCAATTCTTCTTCAGTCATCCTTATTCATTACCTGCTTTCACATGCATACGAAGCAAATGAAAACACCATGGCTTGGGTCAGGAGCACCTTAGTCCTTAAAGTGTCATCTTTGCTTTTTAACACTTTAAAGAGAACTTTTGCAGCAGATTTGCCCAATGCAATACATCCTTTGATTTCTTGACTACTGCTTCCATCGGCTTTGATTGTGAATCCAAGTAAAATCAAACCTTTGACAACTTCAGTCTTTTCTCCATTTATCCGTGATGTTGCTTATTGATCCAATTGTGAGAATTTTTGTTTTCTTTATGTTAAGGTGTAATCCATACTAAAGGCTGTGGTCTTTGATCTTCTTCAGTAACTTCATCAAGTCCTCTTCACTTTCAGCAATCAAGGTTGTGTCATCTGCATATCTCAGGTTGTTAAAGAGTTTTCCTCCAGTCCTGATGCCCTGTTCTTCTTCATATAGTCCAGCTTCTCTGAGTATTTTCTTATGCAGATTGAATAAGTACAGTGGAAGGATACAACCCTGATGCACACATTTCCTGACTTTAAAGCACTCAGTATCCCCTTATACAGAGCCCTGGTAGTTCAGTGGTTAAGAGTTCTACTGCTAACCAAAAGGTTGGCAGTTCAGATCCACCAGCTGCTCTTTGGAAACCCTACGGAGCAGTTCTACTCTGTCTTCGGGTGGGGCGGGGGGGGGGGCGGGGGGGGCAGCGGACAAAATCGACTCCATGCAATGCATTTGGTTTTCTCATTATCCCCTTGTTCTGTCTGAACAACTGCGTCTTGGTCTATGTACAGGTTCCTCATGAGCACAATTAAGTGTTCTGGAATTCTCATTCTTCCCAATGTTATCCATAATTTTTTATGATCCACACAGTAGAATGCTTTTGCATATCCAATGAAACAGAGGTAAACATTGTTCTGGTAGTCTTGCAGCTAGGATCCATCTGACATCAGCAATAATATCCTTCTTTCCATGTCCTCTTCTGAATCTGGCTTGAATTTCGGCAGTTCCTCTCAATACACTGTTGCAACCACTTTTGAATGATCGTCAGCAAAATTTTACTTACACATGATATTATTGATATTGTTGGATAATTTCCACATTTGGTCAAATCACCTTTCTTTGGAATAGGCATAAATATGGATCTCTTCCAGTTGGTTGGCCAGGTAACTGTCTTCCAAATTTCTTGGCCTAGATAAGTGAACACCTCCGGCACTGCATCCATGTGTTGAAACATCTCATTTCGTATTCTATCAATGGCTGGAGACTTGTTTTTCGCCAGTGTCTTCATTGCAGCTTGGACTTCTTCCTATAGTACCATCAGTTCTTGATTATATGCTACTTGCTGAAATGATTGAATGTTAATCAATTCTTTTTGGTACAGTGTCTCTATGTATTCCTTCCATCTTCTTTTGATGTTTCCTGCATCGTTCTGTATTTTGTCCATAGAATCCTTCACTACTGCAACTCGAGGCTTGAATTTCTTCCTCACTTCTTTCAGCTTGAGAAATACTGAGCCTATTCTTCCCTTTTGATTTTCTAACTCTAGGTCTTTGCACTTGTCGTTGCAGTACTTTGTCTTCTCGCAATCTTCTGTTCAACTCTTCATCTTTTTTTTTTCCTTTTGCTTTAGCTACTCTACATTCAAGAGCAAGTTTCAGAGTCTCTTCTGACACCTGTTTTGGTCCTTTCTTTCTTTTCTGTCTTTTTAATGACCTTTTGCTTTCTTCATGGGTTATATCCTTAGTGTCACTTCACAACTCATCTGGTCTTTGGTTATTAGTATTCTATGCATCACATCTATTTTTGAGGTGGTCTCTAGATTCAGGTGGGATATACTCAAGGTAGGAAACCCTGGTTGCATAGTGGTTAGGAGCTATGGCTGCTAACCAAAAAAGGTCAGCAGTTCGAATCCATCAGGCACTCCTTGGAAGCCCTATGGGGCTGTTCTATTCTGTCCTATAAGGTTGCTATGAGTAGGAATTGACTTGATGGCAGTGGAATGGTTTTTTATACTCAAGGTCATACTTTGGCTCTAGTGGACTTGTCCTAATTTTCTTCGGTTTCAACTTGGACTTACATATGAGCAACTGGTGGTCTATTTCACAGTTGGCCCCTGGTCTTATTCTGACCAATGATATTGAGCTTTTCCATCATCTGTTTCCACAAATGTAGTCAATTTGATTCCTGTGTATTCTATCCGGTGAGGTCCATGTGTATAGCCTCCATTTATGTTGGTGAAAAAAGATATTTTCAATGAAGAAATCATTGGTCTCACAAAATTCTACCAATCTGAGGCATCGTTTCTATCACCAAGGCCATATTTTCCATTTACTGATTATTTTTCTTTGTTTCCAACTTTTGCATTGCAATCACCAGTAATTATCAATGAATATTGATTGTATGTTCTGTTAATTTCAGGCCGCAGAAACTGGTAAAAATCTTCAATTTTTTCATTTGGTCTTAATGGTTGTTGTGTAAATTTGAATAATAGTTGTATTAACTGGTCTTCCTTGTAGATGTATGGATATTATCCTATTACTGACGGGGCTGTATTTCAGCATACGTCTTGAAATGTTCTTTTAGATGACAAATGCAGATGCCATTCCTCTTCAAGTTGTCATTCCCAGCGTAGTAGACCATATGATTTTCCAATTCAAAATGATCAATACCTGTCCATTTCAGCTCACTAATGTCTAGGATATTGATCTTTATGTGTTCCATTTCATTTTTGATGATTTCCTATTTTCCTAGATCCATGTTTGTACATTTTACTTTCCAATTATTAATGGATGCTTTTAGATATTTCTTCTCTTGTTCAGTCATGGCACATCAGCAAATGAAGGTACCAAAAGCTTGACTCTATCCACATCATTAAGGTCCCCTCTACTTGGAGGAGGCTGCTCTTTCCCAGTCGTATTTTGAGGGCCTTTCAGCCTGAGGGGCTCATCTTCCAGCACAATATCAGACAATGTTCCATTGCTGTTCATAAGGTTTTCACTGACTAACTTTTTTTAAAGTAGATTGCCAGGTCCTTCTTCCTATTTCATCTTAGTCTGGAAGCTCTGCAGAAACCTGTCCGCCATGTGTGACTCTGCTGTTACTTGGAAACCGGTGGCATAGCCTTTAGCATCACAGCAACATACAAGCCCCCACAGTACAACAAACTGACGGATACATGGGGGACTTTGACCATAAGAGTGATTAAACAACTAAGAAAATGGATTATGGATAGTGTTTAAAATAGGACTGTGGTCAACCTGCCTAAACACTGAAAACTAGAACTCTGTGTTATCAGTGTACGTGAAGGGTACCATTTAAAAATGACAGTTCTTTGGAAAATTATTCATTTTCAGCATTAAAAAAAAAAAAAACTAATAGTGTCTTTCTGCCTAGCCTTCTATTTCAGCATCGGTAACCCTAAATGTGCTTGTTGAATTTCTCTTTCCTACTAGTCTATAACTTTTTGTGTGCAGAGATTGTGCATTGTCTGGTACAGTTTCTGAAACATCGTAGAGGCTCAATAAATTTTGTCAAGTGAATAAATGAATGAATGATACTGTACTAGAAACTGTCCATACCTAGTATTCTGAGGAGTTAGGGTGAAAATATAATCTAAAGCCAAATTATTGACAGAAAATCTGGTAAAGACCATTTTCAGTGTATATAGATATGTGTGCTCTGGCATCTTGCTCTCTGGCTATCAATGCTCCAATTCATAAGGTAATGATAAAAAAAAAAAAATCAGAGATCTAGAGTTTGGGGCTGGTTTGGCTTGGTGGCCTTTTACAGGTGCAATTTATTTTTACCATCTAGAGAAGAACCCTGAATCCTTCCAGAATAACCTGATTCCAACAGAGTTAAATAAAGTTGTTCATCCTTTCAAGGTTTGTCACATACTTCTGTCTTTCTAGACTCTGAAGTAAATTTCCCTTCTCCAAAAGCCCTAGTACTGATTTTAATGATCCTGCCCATATGACATGCTTTTTTTTTTTTTTTTCATTGCTATTAGTGAATGGCAAGTAAAGGATATTCATTTTAACTTGAAAATGTCAGGTATGCACTTTAAGAGATATATTTTCTACAGCTTTTAATGAGGTGGTGTTTCTTTTTGAAAGAAATACTTATCTCTGATGCTGGTACTGTGTAGGTGACAACTGATATTTAATAAGCGATGGCTCTTGTATTAGTTGCAGTTCACTAAAGAAAATGTCTCAGATTGCTTTTGAAAAACTCTCAGCGTCACTAGCCCAAAGGCAAGATGTGACCTTTTTATTACATAATGAGAATCATTTATTATCTTACAATGTATCTTAAAGTCACAGACAAAATGCCACTTTGATAATTGCTTTCAATTAGCTTTGAGCATAGCATATATTCATAAAATGTCTTCTCTAATTTAGACTTGAATTAGAGAAAACTGCAGACATAATCTACTTTAAGGTTGTCTCATTTAAGGTGATTCGTAGTTTTATATCAAAGAAATCAAAACGAATAGCTTTAGAACAGTCTCTCAAAGTGTTTTAAGCAGGCTCTTCAATATTTGATTCTATTCTATTACCAATTAATTATCAAATTAGAAAGCTAGTTCATCATTTTTGACCTTTTATGCATGTTAACTTTTGACTTTCATTCCTAATGATTGTTTTGAAATTAAGCCTGGCAGTTCATGTTGAAAGAAAGAAACAATCTGATTAGCGGGATAAAAAAGACTCGCCTCGATACCAAGTACATCAGTACGTCCTGATGTTGGGCTGTAACTGGGATCCCGAATACTGTAATGGCACATCCTTTCCTGCCTTAAATCAGTAATATGTAGCTAATAAAAAAAAAAAAAATAGTTAAGAAATTATACTAGATATTCATGTAGCTAAATAGGGAGTACTGAGTAATGTTAGAGGTAATATGCTATTTAAAATGCGACCTTGGGTAATTTTTATTTTGTGTTGGTATATGAGCATTGGGATATGGTTTAAATGTATACCTTTATCTCCTTTAAAACTATTTTTTGAGATAGTAGACACTCTGGGACTATATACATGTGCTGTTTCAGCAGCTCATGAAATATTAGTAACTTTAACAGAGATTCTCACAAATCAGTACTGTATCTGAAGCTTATTTTATTCTCTCTCCTTTTCTCTTACTATTTTTTCCCCCCTAGATAAAAATTACTCACAAGAACCAAGCCCCAATGCTGATGGGCCCTCCTCCAAAAACCGGGTTATTCTGCTCCCTTGTCAAAAGAACAAGAAACCGAAGCAAGGAATAATCCCGTATCATTTCCTTCTTAGAAGTCTAATTAGCATAATTGGGCCATGGAGCACTTCTGCTGGAAATCTTCGAACCATTCCAAGTCTCATGCTCATGTAAAATCATTTATTTGGTTTAATGGTTTTTGTTACTGAGCTAATGTAAAGTTCAGCTATTAGGAAATTTATTGTCTCGGTTTTTATAGGTATCTTTGCATGAAGAAAGCAGATGTTTACATTAAGTGATACTGCATATTTTTATTGCATGCACTCCCATAGATTTTATGTCTTCCACCCATATCTCCCCCAATTTCCATTTATCAGTGTGTAGGAAAAACCTATGAAATATACAAAAAGAAGTACCACGGTAAATATGAGTCTCTCAGTGTGATACCAGTTACTAATAAGCACTAATCAGTAATGCTGCTATAAATGTAATCTCAGACTGCTATACTTTTCCCTTTTAGAATCAAACAGCTGATCAATGATCTTTGACCTATGACTTGAGGAGAGAATTTTAATGCAAAGATTTTATGAAATAGTTGCCTACGATCCTTGCTATATCTAAATAGTTTTTCTTCAACATCTTAATGCTTTTGAGTGGAATTTAAAATATCAGGTATCAAGTTTTCTTGTTCTCAAAAACAGAAAGTGTTTTTCTGTTGTTTTGTTTTTAATGCCAGAAGTGAAGACATGTTATTGGCAGTAAAGTGTGGTAATCTGACAAGCCTTATTCATTTCTGCGTGTGAATCTAGAACAAAATTTATAATCACACCGGTAACCAAATCATTTTAAACTATGTGCCTAATAAACTGTGTTTCCCACCAAAGATTTAGCAAAATATGCTTCAGAGAAATGGGTTAATGCATAATTAATTAAGCCTTGTGGAGCAAATTTATGGTTTTTATGATTCATTTGACACTGGCTAAAACTCTGGAAGAGGGTGAATTATCCATTAATTATCATTAAAACGCTCACCATTCACAAACAATAAGCCATACAACAGCTGATTTCTTACTGTGTTGGTCATTTATAAATATAGGTGTCTGAAATTTTTAATGGAACAGTTAACTACACTTGAGGGAAGTAAATGATTGTATCAGTTCCTTTGAGTATTAAATTGGGACCTGTAATAATATTGAGCTGACTGAAGCAAATCATGCATGCAATTAGCCCTTCCCCATCCTCCCTCACTCCCAACTCTTTCACATTTTGAATGTTTATTTGACATTCAAAGACGGCCTGGATCATTGTTTCAAGTGTTCGTGGCATGGTTGGATTCTCTGTTTTAAGAAATCGTGGAATGGTACTTGATGTCACATTATGCCTATGATATAAAATGAAACGCTCCTCTGAGCAGTCTCGGTATTGCTGTTCCTCCATATTGACCTGCATCTCATCATAGCATGTTTTATGTTTTCAAACATGCCGTAAGGAAAACAAGTGCTTGAAATGCATGATTTATTAGTTTTCCCTCTCCACTCTGCATTAAAGTGCTAATGATTTATCAGTTCTATTTTTCTATTGATTCATTCATCTTTGAATAACAAATTGCATTTAGTGATTCTGTTGAACACAATTCTATGCATGGATTTATGGGTTTCAAGTGAAATTGCTATAATTTTAGTTCTTCGGTTTGAAAACTCCGCTGAATGCTGTTATATCAAATAGCTACTCTCAAGCAATGTGCTATAGTGGGAGATTATGTATGAAGTGCATTCTTTTAGTGTGCCAGGAACATTGGATGGTAAATTTCAATCAACAATAAGTTTAATTGCTTTAAAAATAAAAAGCCTTTCAATAAAATTAAGACACAATTTAGCATTCCCAGGAAAATTATCATTACAATTGCAAATTTATTACAGCAATCACTTGCCCTGATATCATAAAAAAAGAAAGGAAAAAAAAAGTTATATAGCAGAGCATTCATCTAGACCAAAAGAAATCTCAAAGTGGTAACAAATACATTACTGACATAATGTTACATTAACACACACATTGATTTTGTGTATCTTTGGCTCCAGGTAATAAATATTTTCATTATCACTTGACAAAATTCTCTACAATGGGCAGGCAGGCTTTGTGTTAAAAACATATTTTGAAGCCACAAATTATTTTATATTTGGTACAACATAAAATCATTTCTTGGCTACCTTTTATAGTATATAGTTTGAAGGCAGCAACAGTTTGTGAGTCATTCCGAACAATCTGTGCAGTGGAAAACTGTTGAATAGACAGTGAGATGAGATACATTAAACAACCTGCCTATAAGATTTCAATATGGAAATAATAGGATAGAGCTTCACCTCAATGTAGCTGTATAACTACAATTAGTGCTAATAGTAGTTACTCAGATTTCCCCTCAGTTGGATTCATAAGTACCAAGAGTGAACATTCAAATATGAATCAAATGTTACTTTGCCAAACTCATTTTCTAGAGCTACTGATGTGCTTGCCCTCCAAGTACACTACTCCTGGGGTTTGGAAAGTAGGTTTTTAAAATCTACTTTGATAGTTTTGAAGTCAGAAAAGATATGCCCCCCTTTTTTATGACAGCTTCAAGTGAAAAATATATATTTTAAGGAAATTCTAAATGGAAAGTTCTATGGTATATTAAAATACTGAATAATGAATGTTAGCTTTCAACCGGTAGAAAATTTTCTTCTATGTGTGCGGGTGGATACTTGAGTTGTTAATCTCTTTTAAATACAGTAGATACAGCATTATAAAGTTTTAAATAGATGAAGCTCTTAAGTGAAAATTAACACTGGGCTTCAGGGGGTCGCGGAAAACAGATATCCACTCTGCTAAACATTGTCATATGCTAAGTCGGTAAAAACAGAGAGATTCCAGAATAAGCCTGGATAGCCACACTTCTAAGAAAGAGGGTGAAGGTAGCTATGTCGAACCAGAAATTTTAAAGGACATAAATGTATATTTCCAAGTACCTGTGTGCTACGGCTGCTAACCAAAGGGTCGGCAGTTCAAATCCGCCAGGCGCTCCTTGGAAACTCTATGGGGCAGTTCTACTCTGTCCTATAGGGTTACTATGAGTCAGAATCGACTCGACAGCACTGGGTTTTTTTTGGGGGGGAGGGGGGAGGTGTATACCATGTGTATTTCATGCTAACAATATTGATGTGTCTATTGTGGTGCAAGGAAATATCTTGTAGGAAGTGGAAAAAATAACATTTTAAAACATTTTTCATTTGAAACAGGTCATGCGCTCACAAACAGAATACAACAAGAAGCTCAGATGTTTAGTGTAGATAGCCTACGACGGGCAAAAATTTCAATCCAGTCAGGACTAATGAATCATATATACGTTTCCACATTTTGTTTTGTTTTCCTTTTTTAGGGGGATGGGAAGCAATTGCAATTTTGAAGGAAGAATTTGGTTTTGAATCACAAACTGTATACTACTTGAATAAAACAAGATTTTTAAATGTCTTCATTTCTTTTTGTATCAAACTTAGTTTTGTCTATTGTTAGAAAAGGAAACTGGACTATTCTTGGCACATGTGACCCTCAAAGAATGTATTAAAATACAGTATATATATTCAAAATGGAAAGAGTAAACCCTTATATGTTGTAAATATGAACTTTAAAAAAAATAAATGAAAATGTGCAAAAGAAGAGCTTTGATTTTGGGGAAGACGGAAATCATCTCTTAAAACTCCCAATTAAATTGCATTGTATTTAAATGAAGTTGGAGTAAACTCATGTTTGAAATATCCTATCCGTCCTTATTGTGTTTAAAAATATAAAATTCACTAAGTTACAGTATCCTAATTATTTTCTCAGAAAGTATTATATTCAATATTCTGCTTTTTGAAATAAAAATATTAACCAATCAGTGAAGTGTCATTCCTTACTGCCATTTTGGCCAAAGTTCACCAGTAAATTAACTGTTCAAGCAGTCTGACAGTCTACCTACTTGTCTGCTAGAGGTACCCAGGCCAGCCACCCTGCCTTTTGTCAGTGAAGAAGCAGCATGGGTATTTTGTTTGTGAGTTCTCTGTCCTTATAACTGAGCTGTTATACTTTGTGGTATTTTGGGCCCTAAGTTGCTGCTGTGGACATTATTCCAGCAACTTCAAAGATTCCAGGAAAGCCGGAAAACTAGCTGATGAAATTGTGGGAACTGAAAGACTAGGCATAGGGCTGTCTGTGGACTTGAGTTGAATTTTCTGAATAAAAACAATTTCTGATTTTATTTTGTGTAACAGATTTTCTTTTGTGTAGCAAAAATTTCTTGAACACTGACTGGGTGCAAAACATTTTGCTTTAGGGTCCGTAGCACTTAAGAAAAAAAAAAAAAAAACTTTGCTAAAGGTCTTTCCATTTTTTGGGTAGAGTTAAAGTCAGTTAATGACCATACTACATGGTGGGCTAAGGTAAGAACAAAGGTAAGTAAAATGAGATACGTATTCAAAGGAGGAAAGGATGATATATATGGTTGGGGGAAACTCAAAAAGGCCTCTAGAGAAGGCAGATCTTTTAGATGGCTTTTCAGAGTAGCTAGAGTTTTATATGGGGAAAGGAGAAGGGGAAGGGAAGAAACAGAGAGAAGAAAATTTATCTATATTTTTATTGTTCATTTCTGCATCTTCACATTAACATCCACAGATACTGTAAATTCAAAATCTCCAGCATCAACCTAACTGTTCCTGCTCCTGAATTCCTTTCTCAGTGAATTCGTCTCTCAAGTTAGAATCTAAGGAATCAAATACCCCTTCTTCTAAATGGTCACTCCTAACAGTCACATCAACTTTATCACCTTAATATTTGTTAAGTTAATTATCTCCTTACTATCCCCTCTGTTTTTGTTCAGGCTTTCACCATTTCACGCCTAAATTAATAATTGTAGTCAAAAGGGGCAGATCCAAGTTTTGTGGGTACTGAAAATCCACTGCTGTCGAGTCTACTGCAACTCATGGCAACCCTGAAGAACAGAGTAGAACTGCCCCATAGGGTTTCCAAGGCTGTAAATCTTTACAGAAGCAGACTGAAACATCTTTCTCGCTCGGAGCGGCTGGTGGATTCGAATCATCAACCTTTTGGTTCACAGCCAAGTACTTTAACCACTGCACCACAATTTAATGAGATCTCATTAAGAGAAGGAATTTAAAAATTACAAAGAAAAATATTTATTCAGAATGAATTAATTGTCTGACTCATTTCCATTTTTTTCCTACATATTTTTGCTGTAGCTTTTTTGATCCCCTCTTTATAGACAAATTTATAGTATTTTTCTACAGAGAGAATAAAAAGAACTCAGTCTTTCCCCTTGTACATTTAAATAAAACTTCCTAAATTGACAGTCTAGAAATTTATTTCATCTTCCTAACTCCAGCCTTTTGATCTCACTTAGCAAGGTCCTCACAAGACCAGGAGGCTACAAGGCCAGGAGGTCAGAAGGTTGGGGTCAAAGTGGCCACAAAGCATAAAGTCAGGCAGTCTGTCTTTCAGATCCTTCTACTTTGGGTCAAAGATGATTATCTAGGATACCCAGGGTGTTGTTGGGAATCCAGGTGGACGTGGTGGCCTCCAATGCGGGACAGCATTTCACGATGCTGGCGTGTGACTGTCGGGCTGCTGCTTGCTTCCTCTCTCTATTCCTCAAGCTTTGGAACTGGTTCATGCACATGAGCGAAGCTGAAGCCTCAGCTTCAGAGCTTCAAGATAAACCTGTTTTGGAAGTTAAGAGAGTTCTGAGGACAAAAGTTTAAATTTTAGTCCCAGCTGCCCAGTTTATAGAATATGAATCAGAGCAAAATTGCTTACTGTAATCTAAGTCTCAGTTTTCTCATCTGTAAAATAAGGACAAACATAGGAGCAGCAGATGTTGATCAGCAGGGTAGTTGTGAGAATTAAATAGAGATAATTTTCAAAATTATCTATTCAAATCATATCTGTTAGTTTCGATAAACCCATAAACCCATTGCCATCGAGTCAATTCTGACTCATAGCAACCCTATAGGACAGAGTAGAACTGCCCCATAGAGTTTCCAAGGAGCACCTGGTGGGTTCAAACTGCCAACCTTTTGGTTAGCAGCCGTAGCACTTAACCATTATGCCACCAAGGTTTCCATTAGTTATAATAGAAACGGTAATAGTATTAAATCCCCTCTGTCCCCACTTCAGCCTTTCCTCTATAATACCACCTGCGTTTTTCCAGACAAAGGTGATACCCCTTGCTGGATTGCCATTATTTACAAGAGAAAGTACAAAATTCTTAGCCAAACAAGGGCTTTCATGAGTTGGACCTTGTAGGCGTGTTCAGTGTCCTCTCCCCTCTTATCCCATATGCAAATTTAGTTCCAACTACATTGTTCTACATGCATTTTACCCAGACATGCTATGTTCTTTCATGGTCATGTTTTGAAAGTTTTATACCTGTCTTAGTCCTCTAGAGGTGCTATAACAGAAATGCCACAAGTGGATAGCTTTAACAAAGAGAAATGTATTCCCTCACAGCCTAGGAGACTAGAAGTCCAAATTCAGGGTGCCAGCTCCAGGGGAAGGTTTTCCCTCTCTGTCAGCCCTAGGGGAAGGTCATTGCCATTAATCTTTCTGGGTCGAGGAGCTTCTCAGTGCAGGGACCCCAGGTCCAAAGGATGCACTATTCTCCTGGCTCTTGTTTCTTGGTGGTATGAGGTCCCCATGTCTCTCTGCTCGCTTCTCTCTTTTATATCTCAAAAGAGATTGACTTAAAACACAACCTAATCTTGTAGATTGAGTTCTGCCTCATTAACATAATTGCCTCTAATCCTGCCTCATTAACATCATAGAGGTAAGATTTACAACACATAGGAAAATTGTGTCAGATGACAAAATACTGAACAATCACACAATACCGGGAATCATGAACTAGCCAAACTGACACACATTTTGAGGTGACACAGTTCAATTCCTAAGGATATCCATTACCAGATCCCCCTCTACCAGGCTTGGTTCACCTCCATTTGGAAGGATTTCTGGAACCATCCTGGTCTAACCTGCATTAGGTGACTCTTTTTGGTATCTCTTTTTCATTCCTACAAGATTCTCCGATTCCTATGCTAAAGTTCTTCTTACTTTGTGTTTTAATTGGTGACTTGTCTGATTCTCTTACTAAACTGGTAAGTCACTTGATAGCCATTCCTGGATCCTATTTATTACTACATGCCACTGCCACACCATATCAGATAATTCAGCAGTCTTTGAATAACATATTATACTATTTACTTGGTAAATCACAATAAGCTGATGTCAATACCCCAGAAGAAGCATTTTCCATTATCCTTGTAAACTTTGGCTGAATAAAGTTACACTCCATCCTGATGTCCTTTTCACCTTTTGTCATTTTCCCCTATGGAATATTCCAACATTTCCAACTTCTCAGTTTATGTGCTAGGCCCAGTATGGGACTCTGATGATACCAGTGTATATCCTTGAGACAGCACAGAGTCTGTATGCCTAGTGGGGTTGGGAGTAGTGCATAGCCACCTTAGATTCTCCAAGGAATGCTTGGGAGTGTGGTAGGCAGAATACTGTCCCTTCCCTAAAGATGTCCATGCCCTACTCTTGGGAACCTATGAATATGTTATGTTACATAGCAGGGCGAATTGAGGTTGGAGATGGAATTAAGGTTACTAATCAGCTGAATTTAAAATAAAGAGATTAGCCTGGATTGTCCAGGTGGGCCCAATCTAAGGGTCTTTTAAAGTAAAAGAGAGAGGCAGGTCAGAGTTGAGATTTGAAGGCGCTACATAGCTGGCTTTGAAGATGGAGGAAGAGAAACAGGAGGCAATGAATACAGGCAGCTTCTAGACCCTGAAAAAGGCAAAGAAACACATTTTCCCAAGAGCCTCCTGAATGAAGTCCTGCCAGCACCTTGATTTTAGCCTACTGAAACCCATTTTGGACTTCTGACCAGCAGAACTGTAAGATATTCATGTAGTTTTAAGCCACTAAGTTTGTGGCTATTTGTTACAGCAACAATAGGAAACTAATAAACGGAGGAGGTAGGATCTCCATATTGAGAACTATTACGCTAGATGAGCAGATTCCATGTTGATGCCTTTTAGAATAGAGTAAAAGTCCTCTCGCTTAATCTTGCAACTCAGTACATGTGTTCTCAACATGGACCCTGTTGCAGATAAATTTGTGTGTAAGTGTGAAAGAGAGTGAAAGGCATTTTATTTTCTAGTTCATTATTTTTTGGTTAACACCTACCAGGAAAAAAAAATAAAACATACATTGTTATGATACCTACTTCACTGGAGACAACCAACTCCATAATTCTTTTTTTTTTCAGATGAAATATTTAATTCTGGTCTTAATTATCTGGAAGTTTACAATATAGTTTTGGGTCTTTCTACTTTTTCCTGTAGGTATAAGAAAATAATAAAAGGTAAGAGTATAAACAAGAATTTTAGAATACTCCTCTTAAGTTAAATTCTGTATGTTATATCTGCCCCACATTTTCCTGCACATTCATTTCACAAGTTCAGCTTCAGTGGTAGCAACAGCTGAGCAGCATCTGCTAATGAAACCACTCTTACAAGCTGGGTCAGAGTCCTGCTTTTGCATTTGGATTGCTATCCCAGTTCAAACCCAGTGCCCTCGAGTCGATTCCGAGTGTGCTTGGTAAATGCTAATGAATTTAAGCTGGTTTATGTGTAAAGTACCATTTAGATGCAAAAATTAAAGTATTTTGCAAACATTTTAAAGTATAAATGGACTTTCTAAAACTCTTCTTTATAGATCAGAATTTCCTGAGTCAAAGTAAGGTTGCAGGTAGAAGAAAACTTAGCATGTCTTTAACTTGGGTATTTTTTCTATTTCAGAGTCTTTCCTATTGTAACCAAGTTTTATATAGCTATTAGAGACTCTATTGCCATCCAGGCATATGAGAGAAATCAATCCATCAATTCAGTAGTCTTTTCAGTAAGGCTTAGTCTTTGGTATAACAGGAGATAGCAATGGGCTGTGTGTTACCGGTGTTTAAATATAGGTCCAATACTTCAGTCACATAACAATGTATTTCTCCCTTAAGGGCATTATTAACCTTGCATTCCAACTGATGTAGATTAAAAACAAACAAAAATAATTTAAAAAATGAGAATGTAAAAACAATTGTTATTGCCCCAGCAATTTTTTTTTTTAATTAATGATTTACAGTTTTATAACATAGGTGGCTATAAGAGGGTCATGCCCCCAGGTCCCACCTAAGTTTAACTGTAGCTATGGAAATTTTCCTGCACACTGACCACTTCTCCGCCTATGAACAGTGCCTGCAAGGAAGCAAGCATGCTTGGACATACCCAAGCTCAACTGTGAAATACAGGCCAGTGATATTCCCTGGCTCAACCCTCAACCAACTGGGGATGGAAGGCCATTGATAAATGTGTCAGCCTCCCTGTTCTTTTAGGGCTGACAATTCAGAGGCGTGGTCTACCCAGTTTCTCAGAGGATCTCCAGTAGAAATGAATCCCAGTTGCCTGTAGCAGTAAACTTCTCATTAATGTACACTTTATTGGCTTGTCTTACATCTTTGTCTCGCTTTTCCCTATTTCTCGCTGTTGTCTCTTGGTTTTACCTTCCAAATAAACTAGCAGCACCCAAGTTCTTGTCTAAGGCTCTTCTTTTGAATGAAACCCTAAGACTGTATAAATTTCCCACCTAAGCCTCTTGCTCTTTTAAAGATGTCTGTGTATTAAAGGGGAAACCCTGGTGGCATAGTGATTAAGAGCTATGGCTGCCAACTAAAAGGATGGCAGTTTGAATTCACCAGGTGCTCCTTGGAAACCCTAAGGGGCAGTTCTACTCTGTACTATCAGGTCGCTATGAGTTGGAATCGACTCAATGGAAACAGGTTTGGTTTTCAGAGACCAGGAAGGTAACACAAGTAGTGTTGGCCACTGGTTAAAACTGTGTAAGTGAGCCTTGGGTGATGGTGTGGGTTGTGTCCCAACTAAAACACATGCACGTTATTTACAGGAGGTAGTAGCTACTTGGGGCAAGCAGATCGCTGCCAAAAGAGAAAGACTGGCCTTGCCGTTTCTTCCACTTTTAAGAGAATTGGCAAATTAAGATTTGTATATAAAAATTTTAATTTTAAAATGTGTGGAAAACAAACAAGTAAGCAAAAACACTCTGTAGGTTTAACTCAGCCCATGGGCTCTAAGTTCTCACCACCTTTTATTTAAGGAGTTTTTTCCTTCTGTCAAATATCAGCTCTGCAGTCAGAAGGCAAATTACTTGTCTATCTGACAATGATAAGCCTCACTTCTGCCTTAACAGCCTTAATTACTCTGCTAAGAAATCACGATGGTAGTTGCCGTGTATTTTTTCTGCTGAGATTAAATATGCTAAAACTCTGATGAAACAAAAATGGTGCTTATCGCTTGTTGATTCCTTTAACAGATTTAGTACACGTTTATTGAAGGCCTATGAACTTAGGAAATATGCCTGAATAAAACAGTCAAAGTCCACTCTCCCTGAGTAGGATATAATTTGTGCTGATATGAATATTAAACCATCTTTGTAAACCATTTAAAATGTCAATATCTAATGGTTATTACTAAAGACTTTCATTAAACCCAAAAAACCAATCCCAGTGCCGTCGAGTCAATTCCGACTCATAACGACCCTATAGGACAGAGGAAAACTGCCCCATAGAGTTTCCAAGGAGCGCCTGGCAGATTCCAATTGCCAACCCTTTGGTTAGCAGCCATAGCACTTAACCACTATACCACCAGGATTTCCATTAAACCCAAACCAAACCCACTGCCGTAGAATCGATTCCGACTCATAGCAATCCTATAGGACGGAGTAGAACTGCCAGATAGAGTTTCCAAGGAGCGCCTGGTGGACACGAACTGCTGACCTTTTGGGTAGCAGCTGTAGCACTTAACCACTACGCCACCAGGGTTTCCTTTAGGCTGTACTAATTTTGGGACGTTTACAAGTTAAGTATTTTTCGTAACAAAGAATAGCTTTCATATTGTATAATTTAATTTGGATTGCAATATTTTTTTCATCCTCGATTCTCTACTTATTCTACTCAGTTTTGCAAATTTAATGGATTCTTCAGAACTTTTACTACTACACAGAGAAGAGAAAGGGAAAAAATGTCAATGTGGTAGGTGATTTATTTACATTACATGATGTCAATGTATATATATTTTTAATTATTAGAGCTGAGAACAATGAGTTTAAAAGTATCTACACCTGAGTCTCTCCAAAGTACTTTTCACTACTCATTGCATGAATGCTTCTCATCCTGGGTAGGGAACAATGTCCCAAATGATAAGATGAGGACCTTCGTGGATCACCAAATTTACCTAAGTTTTGGAGAAATGTGAATTTTGAGCAAAAACTAACTCAAATCAATATACGTGTTTAAGATGGAACAAATATTTAAATTACAGTTCAGGTTTGCAATGTTGTTGTTAGGTGCTGTTGAGCTGGTTCCAACTCATAGCAACTGGTATGTACCACAGAACAAAACAGTGCCTGGTCCTGTGCCATCCTCACAATTGTTATGCTTGACCTCATTGTTGTAGCCACTGTGTCAATCTATATTGTTTAGGGTCTTCCTCTTTTCTGCTGTTCCTGTACTTTACCAAGGATTGCAATGAGTTACTTAAATAATTCCAAGCTCCATGGTTTATGCAATCAGAACTTTGGAAAATGCTTTGAGGAAAGGACTACATTTCACTCAATTCTTTGCCAACAATCCAAATCTCATTTCTGAGTTGCACACCTGTATCCAATTGACTGCTGGTATCTCTAGCTATTCTACAGGAATTACACACTCAATATACTGAAACTTGACTCACCCACATTCCCACATGACAACCTGATCTCTTGTTTGTATTTGCTTTTTCACTTAATAGAAGTATAATCCACTCTTTCAACTGACCCAGAAACTTCAACATTTATCTTCCTTAAATATCATATCTAAGCAGTCAACAGGCCTTTAATATTCAATTTATTTCAGATCTTTTCATTCGTCTTCTACTTCCATCCAGACTACTGCTCCCTAATTTTTGGCTCATCTCTCATGTGAACTTTTTCAATAATTATCTAATTGACCTTCCTGCTTTTTATTTGTTCTGCTTTCAATTTATCTTACCACATGATACAAGAGATTTTTCTAAAATACAAACATTATCATGTTATTCACTTGTTTAAAACTGTTCATTGACCCCTCATCACCTACTACAAAATCTATACTCATTAGCCCAGTAACCAGGACCCTCAATGAATTAGCTATCCTGTTTCCTTTCCTACTACCTCACTCCTCTAACATCCTATACTCAGGCCATTCTGTAATAATTACAGTTCCCAGGAGGCTCCATCTTACAAAATACCTTTATCTCTCCTAGTTACCATCCTGTTCACTTTGCAAACGTCTATTTCTCTTTTATTGATCAGCTTAAAGAGCCTCACCAAAGCCCGTTCTGATCATTTTTCCCAATAGAAAATCTGTTAATCTCCCTACGTGAGCTCTCTGCTTTATTGCACTATTCACAATGTACTGCAATATTTTATGTATATATTTAATTCTTCACTAGATTAAGGGTTTCCTTAGGGTATAAACTGATCTTTTTTTCTCATTACATTCCCGGTATCTACCATATTTTGTTTACACACAAATAGATCACAAGCTAATACAAACCTATCTCGTGTCCTTCTTGTGGGTAGAAACTCCATTATTCCCAATGTCAACTTTTTATTTATTCATTAGAATCTTCATTCTCTTGTCCATTCATCTGTTACTATCTACAAATCTTTTCTTGTGCCCTTAATCTGAAGAGTCCTTGAGCTTTTTTTTTTTTCCTCCTTATTTCTTCCTGTGAATTAAATGAGGTAGAAACATAGGTTAATAAGCCAGTGAGATGAAGGACTGTTCTAGATGCTGAAACTGTAATTATCAAAGTGTGAGTTAAGATATAAATCAAAATAAAAGGAGTAGCATGGGAGACTAGAGAAAAAATAGTGGAAATGGATACATCTAGATCTGTTAGGCACAGAAAAAAGGAGAAATTCTTCTGATTTAAAGCAAAGAAGGCAGACGATCTTGCCAAGTACCCTTGGTTCAGAACCAGTTTTTGTAGTCTCAAAAATACAATGATTCTAGCATTGAAGTGGAAATCCTGGTGGTGTAGTGGTTAAGAGCTACAGCTGCTAACCAAAAGGTGGGTAGTTTGAATCCACCAGGCACTCCCTGGAAACCCTATGGGCAGTTCTACTCTGTCCTATAGGGTCGCTATGAACCGGACTCCATGGCAACGTTGCCTTTTTTTTTTTTTAGCACTGAAGTAGACTGTCAGCAGTTGTAATTACAATGGGTCTTTCCAAAGAACTTAAGAGCATCTAAAATGACTAAAGCTACAGGGATCACAATAGAGGGTCCCAGACAGAGCTGGAGGAAAATGGAGAACAAAATTCTAATTCACACACACACAAACACACACAAAAGACCAGACTTAGTGGTCTGACAGAGACTGCAGAAACCCCAAGAGTATGGTCCCCAGACACCCTTACAGCTCCGTAATGACGTCACTCCTGAGGTTCACCCTTCAGCCACAGATTAGACAGGCCCATAAAATGAGACTAAGTCTGCACACCAGCCTAGGGGCAAGGATGAGAAGGCAGGAGGGGGTAGGAAAGCTGGTAATGGGGAACACAAAGTCAAGAAGGGGAGAGTGTTGGCATGTCATAGGGTTGGTAGCCAATGTCACAAAACAATGAGTGTTAATTGTTTAATAAACAACTAGTTTGCTCTGTAAACCTTCACCTACAGTACAATAAAAAAACTAAAACTGACATCTTCGAGGACAGTGGTATCCACCAAAGTAATTAACATGAGGTCATATTTTCAAAATACCCGAATCTCAGCAGTTTAACAAAAGCTAAAAAAGAAAAAGGTCTATTTCTCATTCTCATCACAATCTGTTGTGAACTAGAATATATGATGTTAAATTAAGTACATGCCCTCTGAAGTCACTACGGAGAGGGAGAAGAGAGTATGGATAAATACACAGAGGTTTTACGAGCAGGCGTGTAAATGACTTGCATCGTATCTATTCATATCTCATCAGTCAGAACCAGTCACACCAGAACCCAGTCACGTGGCCCTAAACTAACAGCTAGGTGTCTTAATTTTGACCCAAAGGGGCTCTTTGGATGTCTTAGATGGTCTGTCAGCTGCAGCCCAAGGAAGCGAGATGTAGGAAGGATAGTAAACAAATAGAATTTAATACCCACAGGTCCCAGAGAGTAAACTACGACACACCTCCACACAGGGCCACACAGGGACTTGCACCTGGAAGACACAACACAGAGTAACCCAGAGCAGTGCCCATGAAAGCCAGCAAGAAAGAGAGCCTTCCCAGATGGTATTGGGACAGCCAGTTAGTTATCCAGGAGCAATCCAGCGGCATTCTTGTGGGGTACTCTCGGCCATGACAAGACCAGTGGTGTCACTAGGGTTGGTGTCACCCAATGTGGTAACTCATGATGTCAATCTCTCATGGTGTCAGACCTCTTCCTGTACCAACTATATAGAATCCTTAGTAATTTTTTTGTACTAATATTACTCATAAATTGTAAACCATAATTCCCGTATATCACTCCTTTTCCTTTAATTATTACTTCATTCTCAAAAAAAGTTATTGATATAAGTTCATAAATACTAATTACCACTATATTGTAGCTAAAACACCAAAAAAAAAAAATCGACAAAATTAGCAACTATAAAAACACCAACAGCAACAACACAGTAGCATGTAGTGTGTGCAGATAGAACCACATGATTCAAAGCATCATTATAACTGGGTAATAAGGACAGCTCTAACGGGAGCACATTACCAAAACCTGTTGCCATGGAGTCGATTTCAACCCATAGCAACCCAACAGGAGTACATTAGAAGGTTCAAAAGTAAATTAAGGTAGAGTTTTAGCCTTGTAGATATATTGATACATGTAAACCGGGCTTACAAAAAATATTTTTGTAGCTATAACTAAGTACAGGGATATTTTTATAGGTAGTCATTTGGGTGTCACCCCCTCTGACAGTGTCACCTAGTGTGGTCTGCATCCCCTGCATCCCCCTAGTGATGCCACCGACAAGTCCACCCCATCCTCACCACCAGTTATCTTAATTTTGACCCAAAAGGGTCTGTGGTTGTCATGGATGGCCTGTTAGGCATGGCAGGAGGAAGTGAGATTCACGCAGGTACACCAGAAAACAGAATTTGGTACGTACAAGCCCCAGAGAGGAAACTACACCACACTTCCACGCGGCGCCACACAGGGGGTTGTACCTAGGTAAAAGACAACAAGAAGCAGAGGGCTTACATATGACAGGCAGGGTGGGATCTTGCGGTTAGAGCACACTGAAGTCTTTTGGGTCAGTTTAAAAGTTTTTAGTGCCTTTGTGCTGGGAAAACGGAGAAGTTATACTCACAGGCATGCCCCATAATGACTCCCATGATAGGAACCCATTACCATCTTGTAACCCATCTCTCAATGGCTGTAGTTACTCCTGGCCCCTCCCAGCCATGCCCCACGTAGGTGTCTGTGACTACAACTTGCAGGCCTACCTGGGTAAATGGGACAGTGATCTACCATATTAGCAATCTGACTTCCGGCAAGTTAGTTAAGAACACTAAAGTTCAGCTTCTTTGTTTATAAAACAGAAAAAATAAGACCTTTTACCAAGGTTGCTGTATTAATGAATATGTGTTAAATGTTTATAAAATATCTGCTACAAAGAGGTACCCAAAAAGAGGTAGCATGGTATTATGATCATTATTGTTGTTGCTATCATTATAATTGGAAACCTGGTCATGCAGTGGTTAAGTACTACAGCTGATAACCAAAATGTCAGTGGTTTGAATCCACCAGGTGCTCATTGGAAACTCTATGGGGCAGTTCTACTCTGTCCCATAGCGTTGCTGTGAGTTGAAATCAACTTGACGGCAATGGGTTTGGTTTTTTACTTTTTATCATTATTTTTGTTATTTTTGAGATCATTTGGACAATCATGATCTCATCCTTTCCCCACAGAATGAAGATTCTGTTTCAGGTAATCTAGAACAAAACTTCCCATGTATTGTACAGCTATGTTTTGAAGACAAAATTCAAATTGTCAATGTTTCAATTTTAAAATGAAAAACTGTAACTACCTATGTCGCAAATCCTTTGATGGCTTCCCCATCCTATCATAAAACCCAAAAACCAAACCCAGTGCCATCAAGTCAATTCCGACTCATAGCGACCCTATATAAGTACTTAAAATTCTCTGCCTAGTCTGTCATCTACCTTCCTCTTCAACCTTATCTCTTACTACTCCTTCTCCTTGCTTTCTCTTCTCTAAACATATCAGCTTTATCTCCATTCCTAAAATATACCTCCCTACAGTGCTGCTTTTCACAGATGGTTCATACTAATAAAGGGGAAGAAAAAATGGTTGAGGCAGAGCAAACAACCTGTACTTTCTGAGAATTCAAATATTACTTCCTCATAAAAGTTTCCCCTGGGTTTCTGGTTGTTAAGCTGTTGAAGGTACTCTTATTGCAACTTCAGCTGATGGAACCACAATGTCATCAGCGGCCAGAATCTTAGGGGCACAAACCTGTACTGGTATTGCTAAGATCCTTACTGATGCTGCTAGAGCTCTCAGTCTCCGTCACCCTCAGTTGTCCTCTGCTATTACTTCACTGCCGAGCACAAGACAGAAGTGAAAAAAAAAAAAAAGGCTTATGCTTTTTGTGTGTATGTTTAGGCTTATGCTTTTTGTGTGTATGTTTGAGCCTCCTGATAGGGACTCCCATTAGCGAGGAAGCCAGATAACAAAGTTACTTAAGAATTCTAGTTTATAGGCTTCCAGCCCTAGTACATATTCTCAATGTATCAAGTCTCATGTATCTCAGTTTCATGGTACCTATCGCTGATGCAATGTAATCTTCATATATAGTGGAAATTTTCTTATATTTGCTTATTTAACTAAATAATTAGTATAATGCCTGACTCATAATGGGTATGTAACAAATGTTTAATAAATGAGTGTTATGACATGCTTAATTGTAGGGTGTCCCTAGTAATTTGCTAATAAGAATTACTAATTTACTAATGTTCCACTGCTATTCATGAAGTTTTCACTGGCTAATTCTTTTTCAGAAGTAAACTGCCAGGTTCTTCTTCCTAGTCTGTCTTAGTCTGGAAGCTCAACTGAAACCTGTCCTCCATGGGTGACCCTTCTGGTATCTGAATACCCATGGCATAGCTTCCAGCATCACAGCAACATGCAAGCCCCCACAGTCTAACAAACTGACTGAACCCTCCAGCTTGGAAGGAAATCAAAAGATGACTGAGGAAGAGCTGCCTCCTCAAAGTAGAGTCGACCTTAATGACGTGGTGGAGTAAAGCTTTCGGGACCTTCATTTGCTGAAGTGGCATGACTCAAAATGAGAAGAAATAGCTGTAAAAATTCACTAATAAGTGGGACCAGGAATGTATGAAGTATGAATCTGGGAAAATTGGAAATTGTCAAAAATGAAATGGAAGGTATAAACACCAATATCCTAGGCATTAGTGAGCTGAAATGGACTGGTACTCGCCATTTTGAATCAGACAATCATATAGTCAACTACGCTGGGAATGACAACTTGAAGAGAAATAGTGTTGCATTTATCTTCAAAAAGAACATTTCAAGATCTATCCTGAAGTACAACGGTATCAGTGATAGGATAATATCCATATGTCTACAAGGAAGACCAGTTAATACAACTATTATTCACATTTATGAACCAACCACTAAGGCCAAAGATAAAAAAATTGAAGATTTTTATCAGCTACTGCAGTCTGAAATTGACTGAACATGCAATCAGAATGCATTGATAATTACTGGTGATTGGAATGTGAAAGCTGGAAACAAAGAAGAAGAACCAGTAGTTGGAAAATAAGGCCTTGGTGATAGAAACAATGCCAGAGATCGAATGACAGGATTTTGAAAGAGCAATGACTTCTTCATTGCAAACACCTTCTTTCACCAGCATAAAAGGCAACTATACACATTAAAAAAAAATTTTTTTTTTTTTTATATACACATGGATCTCACCAGATGGAACACCAGGAATCAAATTTACTACATCTATAGAAAGAGACGATGGAAAAGCTCAGTATCATCAGTCAGAACAAGGCCAGGGGCTGACTGTGGAACAGACCATCAATTGCTTATATGCAAGTTCAAGCTAAAACTGAAGAAAATCAGAGCAGTCCATGAGAGCCAAAATATGACCTTGAGTATATCCCACCTGAATTTAGAGACCATCTCAAGAATAGACTTTACACATTGAACACTAGTGACCAAAGACCAGGCAAGTTGTGGAATGACATCATACATGAAGAAAGCTAGAGGCCATTGAAAAGACAGGAAAGAAAGAAAAGACCAAGATAGATGTCAGAAGAGACTCTGAAATTTGCTTACAAACATAGAGCAGCTAAAGCAAAAGGAAGAAATGATGAAGTAAAAGAACAGAGCAGAAGATTTCAAAGGGGGGCTGGAGAAGACAAAGTAAAGTATTATAATAACATGTGCAAAGAGCTGGTGATAGAAAACCAAAAAGGGAGAGAACATGCTTGGTGTTTCTCAAGCTGAAAGAACTGAAACAAAAATTCAAGCCTCGAGTTGCAATAGTGAAAGATTCTATGGGGAAAATATTAAACGACGCAGGAAGCATCAAAAGAAGATGGAAGAAATACACAGAGTCATTATACCAAAAAGAATTAGTCAACTTCAACCATTTCCAGAGGTAGCATATGATCAGGAACCAATGGTACTGAAGGAAGAGGTCCAAGCTGCACTGAAGTAATTGGTGATAAACAAGGCTCTAGGAATTGATGGAATATCAACTGAGGTGTTTCAACAAACGGATGCAACTCTGGAAGGTGCTCACTCATCTATGCCAAGAAATACAGCTTCCTGGCCAACTGACTGGAAGAGATCCATATTTATGCCTATTCCCAAGAAAGGTGATCCAACTGAATGTGGAAATTATAGAACAATATCATTAATATCACATGCAAGCAAAATTTTGCTAAAGATTGTTCAAAAACGGCTATAGCAGTATTTCAACAGGGAACTGCCAGAAATTCAGGCTGGTTTCAGAAGAGAACATGGAACCAGGGATATCATTGCTGATGTCAGATGGATCCTGGCTGAAAGCAGAGAATACCAGAAGAATGTTTACTTGTGTTTCATTGACTATGCAAAGGCATTCGACTGTGTGGATCATAACAAATTATGGATAACATTGTGAAGAATGGGAATTCCAGAACACTTAATTGTGCTCATGAAGAACCTTTACATAGATCAAGAGGCAGTTGTTCAGACAGAACAGGGAATACTGAGTGGTTTAAAGTCAGGAAAGGTGTGTGTCAGGGTTGTATCCTTTCACCATACCTATTCAATCTGTATGCTGAGCAAAAAATTTGAGAAGCTAGACTATATGAATAAGAACAGGGCATCAGGATTGGAGGAAGACTCATTAACAGCGTGCATTATGGAGGTGACACAAACTTTCTTGCTGAAAGTGAAGAGGACTTCAAGCACTTAGTAATGAAGGTCAAAGACTATAGCCTTCAGTATGGATTGCACCTCAACATAAGGAAAACAAAAATTCTCACAACTGGATCAATGAGCAACATTATGATAAATGGAGAAAAGATTGAAGTTGTTAAGAATTTCATTTTATTTGGATCCACAATCAACAGCCATGGAAGCAGCAGTCAGGAAATCAAACGGTGCATTTTATTGGGTAAATCTGCTGCAAAGGACCTCTTTAAAGTGTTGAAAGGTAAGGATGTCACCTTGAAGACTAAGGTGCACTTGACCCAAGTCATGGTATTTTCAATCGCATGATATGCATGTGAAAGCTGCACAGTGAATAAGGAAGACCAAAGAAGAATTAATTCCTTTGTATTGTGGTGTTAGAGAAGAATATTGACTATACCAAAAGCTGCCAAAAGAACGAACAAATCCATCTTGGAAGGAGTACAACCAGAATGCTCCTTAGAGACAAGGAAGGTGAGAGCATATCTTACACACTTTGGAAATGTTGTCAGAGGGATCAGTACCTGAAGAAGGACATCACGCCTGGCAAAGTACAGGGTCAGAGGAAAAGAGGAAGATTCTCAACAAGGTGGATTGACACAGTGGTTGCAACAATGAGCTCAAGCATAACGACAATTGTAAGGATGGTGCAGAACCAGGCAGTGTTTCGTTCTGTTGTGCACGGGGTCACTATGAGTCGGAACCGACTCGACAGCACCTAACAGCAACAACAATATACTAATAATATGTACTAGATATTGTTTTTTTTTTTTAGATAAACAATATGTACCTAATTATTAATTTTTCGTAAAATTGAATGGCTTCAAAGTTCTTATGTAATAATGTGTCTTTACTCCCTTTATAATAAACTATTTTGAGTGGGTAAGAAAAGCACAAAATATTAGAAATACTCATCATCAATATCTTACCAAAACAGCCCATAGTCGAGATGGGTTTGTGGTAAGGAAGCATAGACCTCAACCACCACATCGATAACAAAAAGTTTTGGATAGTAGTTGACCTAGAAGACTGTTCCAGCGCAACTCAGAGCTCTCCAAGGAACTTCTTGGCTTTTGTTCTCATATCTCCTTTATCCTCTTCTAGCCTTTGCATTCTTAGAAAATGCATGGCTTTTAATGTCTAGTTTTTATATTCAAAGCTTGATTCACTGCATCCAGTCATTAAACAAATTATGACTTATAATGGAATTGGTGTAAAAAAATAATGAATAAAATAGAAGTTTAAGGCACTTAGCATCTAAAAGAGCTGCAGATGGGCTAAATAATGTTTCCACAATGTTTATACATATTTGTAACTTTTTCTGTGCTCTCTAGTAACTCCATGCTGTGAGCTCTATTTTCACATTCCTGAAGAATTAGTTGGGTTTTGGCTTGCAATATTTTAGATCACCTTAACATATGTAGTTCTGAATAGCTGGCATTCTTTTGAAGTTGTTATATCACAGATATATTTTTTCTTTTTCTCAATATGTGTAGTCTACCTTTTAGAGACTTTTTTCAAGAAAGTTTTGTTTATCTCTCAATTGCTTACGCATATACTCAAGCTACCTGACATGTAACTTGTCAAAGTAAATCTAATTGAAGAGAAGAAGAGACCTCAATCATGTATACCAAACTTACTGCCATTGAGTCAATTCTGATTCGTAGCAACTCTAAAGGACAGAGTAGAACTGCCCTAAAGGGTTTCCGAGACAATAATCTGTACAGAAGCAGAATGCCACATCTTTCTCCCAGGGAGTGGCTGATGGGTTAGAACCACTGACCTTTCAGTTAGCAGTAGAGTGCTTTAAGCACTGTGCCACCAGGTCTTCTTCATTAGTGTATAATCTATGTTACTTTCAAGACAATAAAGTTTATATCATGGAAAGAAATGTAAATGTATTATTGGAAATTTCTCCTTTTTTTTTTTTAATACTAGGCAGAAATAGAAGTTTCTTTTTGTTCAAACAGCTGAAAGTTAGTGGTGAATCTTTAATGAAAGTGTTTTGTGGCTCAATAAATATTGGGTGAATAAGTGAAGGTTTCTAAGTAATCTATGCTTTAAATAACTTCTATTTTGCTGCCAAACACTTAATAAAAATATTAGAAAACAATTAAATTTATAAATTAAAGAGTAAACTCTTAGCTGTTTTGATCTCATATTGAATTTAAGATATTTCTCCTAATTTGTAAAGGCTTCTAAACTGAAAACATCTGTCAACTCATGATGATGGGAAAAAGAAGTCATTTGAAAAAAAGAAAATAGTAACATCAAATTAATACACTTCCATAGATTTCACTCTTCCATTGGTTTCCATTCAAAAAAGATTTGAAAGACATAACAGCATCTAATTTTGGAAGTATGATTAAATTTCTGGAAAATTCAGCTTTATTTTAGACCTGTTTTGGAATTTGACTTTTTTAAAAGTGAAAAACAGAAAATTAAAATATTCATTATCTCTTTTTGATTTTTAAACTGTGTATTACCCTTTTTCTAACTCTTGGGATTGTATATTTCAAATATCTAAATGTTATCTTAACTCTGGTATATTTACCTGGTTAAAATTATTATTTATTTTCTATCATATTTTAATTACTCTAGTTTCAGTAACACTTTGTCCTTTTTAGATTTAAAATATATATAGATTAGACCTGGAGGTGTCCCTCATTAAAAAAAATTTTTTTTTTAATTATGCCCAGATAGCTGAAGTTCTTTGGCCACGTTCTCATGGTGAACTAATGGTAGCGCTAGGAACAGAACTCCCACATACTCCAAGACTACTCCTATTTCCAGAACTAGTTTGAATTGGGAGTAAAATACTCCGAGGGAGGCAGATCCAAGATGGTGGATTAGACAGATGCTTCGGGCAAGCCCTCTTTACAACAAAGATCCAAAAAAACAAGTGAAACGAGTATATTTGTGACAAACTGGGAGCCCTGAGCTTCAAAGGCAAGCTTAGAAAATGAACTGAGGGGCAGGGGAAGGAAGAGACTGTTCAGAAGCAGAGAGGAGTTACCGGACCTGAATCACGGGGAGCCCTCAGGCACCATTCCTGGAGCAGCGGCGGCAGTGGGCTGGTACTAGGATTCGGGCGCAGTTTCCTCAGGGAGAAGCAGCCAGCCACACAGCCTACTCACACCTCCAGAACCTGAGAAAAACAGCGCTCTCGGCAAAGCTAAGTACTTGCATATATTTTACCGTGTCCCCCCAACCCACCCCCAAGCTGGCTGCAGTGGCAGAATTCTCTGGGCCTGAGATAAGCACTGCCGAGCACCTAGAGCCATACTCCCAGCCTTGGGGAAGGAAAAAATTTGCAATTAGGGGAAAAGATAATTTGCTAGCTCCACTAACCTGGAGAGCTCAGGACAGAAGTGGCTCCTGTCCAAGCATAAACCGTCCACGGTCTTTGAATGCCTTTCCCTTCTGCGTGGAACTGTGTGGGCCCATTTCGGGAGAATAGCCCCTTGTTGGCCGACTCCAACTGTTTCAGCTGTGTGGTGGAGAGGAGGGTGTTTGACGTTTGACATTGCTTTGCCTAGTAAAGAAGGTCCTCACCTAACCACATGAGGGACCTAAGGACTGGTAGCTCCACTCAGGTCACGCAGTTACCCACGACAGGTGTCCAGAGCTAACTGGCACCTCCCAGTCCTTACGACCAAAAGCTTTGGGTGCCCATGATCTGTCTACAGAACCCACCCCCTGCATGCTCTAGGGAACAGGGATGTACTTTCCTCAGAGACACTCGGGGGTCGGTTCTCAGCCCCCTGCCTTGTTCAGAGTGTGACGCCCTGCTGCAATCAGATACCGGTATATACACCAATCACCCGTGCCCCTCTAAGACTATAGGACAGAGCCTTTACCACACACTTGATGAACAGCTACCTGGAAACCTTAGCTGAATTCATACAGAACACTGAATGGACTCCTAGACTGATATACACCTGATAACAACTCTAGCCATCTGGGGACAGGACGTCAGAGCTCCAAAGGCAAAAATAAGCTAGTTCACTCAAGCAACCCATAGAGGTATACCAAAACAAAACAAAGCAAGAAGCTATGACACAGTAATCAAGCGTAAACTAATACAATAACTTACAGATGGCTCGGACAACAATCAATACCAAGTCACATAAGGAAACAGACCATGATCACCTCAATAGGCTCTCAAAACAAAGAATCCAGGGATCTTCTAGATGAAAGTGCATTCCTGGAATTGCCAGAGCCAGAATACAAAAGTTTAATATACAGAACCCTTCAAGACATCAGGAAGGAAATGAGGCAATATGCAGAACAAGCCAAGGAACACACAGATAAAGCAACTGAAGAACTCAGAAAGATTATTCAGGAAGATAATGAAAAGTTTAATAAGCTGGAAAAATCCATAGACAGACAGCATTCAGAAATTCAGAAGATTACCAACAAAATTACAGAAGTAGACAACTCAATAGAAAGTCAGAAGGGCAGAATTGAGCAAGTAGAAGCTAGAGTTTCTGAACATGAAGATAAATCCTTGGCACTAATATATTTGAAGAAATAACAGATAAAAGAATTAAAAAATGAACAAACCTTAAGAATCACGTGGGACTTTATCAACAGAAATAACCTACGAGTGATTGGAGTACCAGAACAGGGAGGGATGAAAGAAAATACAGACAGAATTGTTGAAGATTTGTTGGTAGAAAACTTCCCTAATATCATGAAAGATGAGAAGATATCTATCCAAGATGCTCATCGAACTCCACATAAGGTAGACATTAAAAGAAAGTCACCAGGACATATTATAATCAAACTTGCCAAAACCAAAGATAAAGAGAAAATTATCAGAGCAGTGAGGGATAAAAGAAAAGTCACCTACAAAGGAGAGCCAATAAGAATAAGCTCAGACTACTTGACAGAAACCATGCAGGCAAGAAGACAATGGGATGACATATTCAAAAAATTGAAGGAAAAAAATCGCCTGCCAAGATTCATATATCCATCAAAACTGTCTCTTAAATATGAAGGTGAAATTAAGACATTTCCAGATAAACACAAGTTGAGGGAATTCGTAAAAACCAAACCAAAACTACAAGAAACACTAAAGGGAGTTCATTGGTTAGAAAATCAATACTATCAGGTATCAACCCAAGACTAGAACACTGGGCAGAGCAACCAGAAGTCAACCCAGACAGGGAAATGCAAATAAACAAAGCATGATTATTTAAAGAAAAAAAAAAAAAGCTCGAAACAGGGTAAGAGTGATGTTATTATATAAAAGAAGACAACATTAAAATAATAAAGAGGGACTAAGAAATGTAATCATACACCTTCCATATGGAGCAGAAGATACGGCGATACAAAGGAATAAAAGTTAGGTTTAAATTTAGAAAAATAGGGGTAAATAATAAGATAACCACAAAGAAGACAAACTATCCTATTCAACAAAATAAAATACAGGAAAAAAATAGAGACTCAGCAGAAACAAAATCAACAACAACAAATATGAGGAAAGGACAATATATAAAAACAATCTACTCAGAACATAAAATTAAGTGGGAAAAAGAAACTGTCAATAACACACAAAAAAAGACCTCAAAATGATAGCACTAAATTCATACCTATCCATAATTACCCTGAATGTAAATGGACTAAATGCACCAATAATGAGAGAGAGTGACACAATGGATTAAAAAACAAGATCCATCTGTATGCTGCCTACAAGAGACACACCTTAGACTTAGAGACACAAACAAACTAAAACTGTAAGGATGGAAAAAAATATATTAAGCAAACAACAATCAAGCAAACGACAATCAAAAAAGAGCAGAAGTGGCAATATTCATTTCTGACAAAATAGACTTTAAAGTTAAATCCATCAGAAAGGACAAGGAAGGGCACTATATAATGATTAAAGGGACAATACACCAAGAAGATATAACCATATTAAATATTTATGTACCCAATGACAGGGCTGCAAGATACATAAAACAAACCCTAGCAGCATTGAAAAGTGAGATAGACAGCTCCACAATAACAGTAGGAGACTTCAACACACCACTTTCAGTGAAGGACATGACATCCAGAAAGAAGCTCAATAAAGACACGGAAGATCTAAATGCCACAATCAACCAACTTGACCTCGGGGACATATACAGAACACTCCCCCCTCCAGCAACCAAGTATACTTTCTTTTCTAGTGCACATGGAACATTCTCTAGAATAGACCACATATTAGGTCATAAAGCAAGCCTTAGCAGAATCCAAAACATTGAAATATTACAAAGCATCTTCTCTGACCATAAGGCCATCAAAGTGGAAATCAATAACAGGAAAAGCAGGGAAAAGAAATCAAACACTTGGAAACTGAACAATACCCTGCTCTAAAAAGACTGGATTCTAGAAGACATTAAGGATGGAATAAAGAAATTCAGAGAATCCAATGAGAATGAAAACACTTCCTATCAGAACCTTTGGGACACAGCAAAAGTGGTGCTCAGAGGCCAATTTATATCAATAAATGCACACATGCAAAAAGAAGAAAGGGGCAAAATCAAAGAATTATCCCTACACCTTGAACAAATAGAAAGAGAGCAACAAAAGAAACCCACAGGCACCAGAAGAAAACAAATAATAAAAATTAGAGCTGAACTAAATGAAATAGAAAATGGAAAAACAATTGAAAGAATAAGACCAAAAGCTGTTTTTTTGAAAAAATCAACAAAATTGACAAACCACTGTCCAAACCGAGAAAAGAAAAACAAGAGAGGAAGCAAATACCCCGAATAAGAAATGAGATGGGCAATATTACAACAGACCCAACTGAAATTAAAAGAATCATATCAGATTCCTATGAAAAATTCTACTCTAACAAATTTGAAAACCTAGAAGAAATGGATGAATTCCTAGAAACACACTACCTACCTAAGCTACCACAATCAGAAGTAGAACAACTACAAGAGATTGAAAAGGTAATCAAAAAACTCCCAACACAAAAAAGCCCTGGTCCAGATGGCTTCACTGCAGAGGCCTACCAAACTTTCAGAGTAGAGTTAACAGCACCACTACTAAAGGTATTTCAGAGCATAGAAAAGGACAGAATACCGCCAAACTCATTCTATGGAGTCACCATATCCCTGATACCAAAACCAGGTAAAGGTACCACAAGAAAAGAAAATTATAGACTTATATCCCTTATGAAGGTAGGTGCAAAAATCCTTGACAAAATTCTAGCCAATAGAATTCAACAACAGATCAAAAAAATAATTCACCATGACCAAGTGGGATGGTTCAACATTAGAAAAACAATTAATGTAATCCACCACATAAATAAAACAAAAGACAAGAATCACATGATTTTATCAATTGATGCAGGAAAGGCATTTGACAAAGTTCAACACCCATTCATGATAAAAACTCTCAGCAAAATAGGAATAGAAGGAAAATTCCTCAACAAAATAAAGGTCATTTATACAAAGCCAACAGCCAACATCACACTAAATGAAGAGAGCCTGAAAACATTCCCATTGAGATCGGGAGCCAGACAAGGATGCCCTTTATCACCATTCTTATTCAACATTGTGTTGCAGGTCCTAGCCAGAGCAGTTAGGCTAGATAAAGAAATAAAGCGCATCCAGATTGGCAAGGAAGAAGTAAAAGTATCTCTATTTGCAGATGCCATGATCTTATACTCAGAAAACCCTGAGGAATCCTCCAGAAAACTACTGAAACTAATAGAAGAGTTCAGCAGCGTATCGGGATACAAGATGGGAATGTCAAATGGTACAACCACTTTGGAAATCGATTTGGCGCTTCCTTAAAAAGCTAGAAATATAAGTACCATACTCTTCAGCAATCCCACTCCTCGGAATATGTCCTAGAGAAATAAGAGCCTTTACACGAACAGATATATGCACACCCATGTTTATTGCAGCACTGTTTACAATAGCAAAAAGACGGAAGCAACCAGGGTGCCCATCAATGGATGAATGGATAAATAAATTATGGTATTTTCACTCAGTGGAATACTACACATTGATAAAGAGCAGTGAGGAATCTGTGAAACATTTCATAACATGGAGGAACCTGGAAGGCATTATGCTGAGTAAAAGTGAAATTAGTCAGTTGCTAATTCTTATTGTATAAGACCACTATTATAAGAACTTGAGGAATAGTTTAAATTGAGAAGAAAACATTCTTTTGTGGTTACGAGAAGGGGGAGGGAAGGAGGGTGGGAGAGGGGTATTCACTAATTAAAAGATAGTAGATAATAACTACTTTAGGTGAAGGGAAAGACAACAGGCAATACAGGGGAGGTCAGCACAACTGGACTAAACCAAAAGCAAAGAAGTTTTCTGAATAAACTGAATGCTTCAAAGGCCAGTGTAGCAGGGTCATGGGTTTGGGGACCATGGTTTCAGGGGACATCTAAGTCAATTGGCATAATAAAATCTGTTAAGAAAACATTCTACGTCCCACTTTGGAGAGTGGCGTCTGGGGTCTGAAACGCTAGCAAGCAGCCATCTAAGATGCATCAATTGGTCTCAACCCACCTGGATCAAAGGAGAATGAAGAACACTAAGGATACAAGGCAATTACAAGCCCAGGAGACAGAAAGGGCCACGTGAACCAGAGACTACATCATCCTGGGACCAGAAGAACTCGATGGTGCCAGGTTACAACCGATGACTGCCCTGACAGGGAACACAACAGAGAACCCCTGAGGGAGCAGGAAAGCAGTGGGATGCAGACCCCAAATTCTCATGAAAAGACCAGACTTAATGGTCTGACTGATACTAGAAGGACCCTGGTGGTCATGGCCCCCAGACCTTCTGTTGGCCTAGGACAGGAACCATTCCCAAAGCCAACTCTCCAGACAGGGATTGGACTGGACAATGAGTTGGAGAGGGATGCTGGTGAGGAGTGAGCTTCTTGGATCAGGTGGACACCTGAGACTATGTTGGCATCCCTTGCCTGGAGGGGAGATGAGAGGGTAGAAGGGGTTAGAAGCTGATGAAATGGACAAGAAAAGAGAGAATGGAGGGAGGGAGCGGGCTGTCTCATTAGGGGGAGAGGAAAAAAAAAAAAATTGGGAGTATGTAGCAAGGTGTATATAAGTTTTTTTGTGAGAGACTGACTTGATTTGTAAACTTTCACTTAAAACACAATAAAAATTATAAAAATAAAAAAAATACTCTGAGACTTTTTAAATAATTTTATTTAAATCTGAATTATACAAAAAAAAAATAAAAGTATATGTATGATAGAAACAAATTGTTATCCCCACAGTATTTGGTGTGAGAGAACATGGATTAGAGACAATTTATGTAACGATGTTTTACTAGACAAATATTAAAATTATTTTGCTTCCCTTGAATAAACAACGCCTGATGGTAATGGTGATAACCGAGGAATGAGGTTTTCAGTGGTTGGCCAGTTTTTTGCAGAATTTTTGTGTATGTTCCAGATAAAATCCAAAACCCCAAATCATTGTAGGTAACTGAAAGTTATAATTAAAATAACTAGAAATAACAGGAAGAAAATCTTAATCACTAGCACATTAAGATTATCTATTGAGATATTTTTTGTTATTTTATAAGTTTAGATTCCTCCAAATTTTTTATTTTACTTTTTAATACATGCTTTGGTTAGGAACTCTGTAGTCAGTAATAATGTTGTCCAGTCACAGTGGTCTGAAAAAGACTAAAGTGTAGTATAATAACTTTTGGGTTTTGATAGAGAAGAGCATACTCTTCTTTCTTTCTTCATGTCATTAAAAAATATTTTGACAGATGACTTTAAACAATATTTGTCAATAAAGTAGTGTTCCTTAGTTTAACACCTAAAGGAGAATATACCTCAAGCACATTTCCTTTCATCTTTCTTTAACAAAATTAGCATGAATTTATATTAGGGTCAAAGTCATCCCTCGGCTTCTCTTCAGCTTTTGGTGTGGCGTGGAGATGACAGGACAGGTCCATTTCTCTCTGTTGCATCAATGCCTCTGCTTTCATCATCACTCACTGCTCTGCTTCTTTTGTGCTGATGGTGTTGGAACCAGTTTTTAGTGTGCTTTTAATGGATTAACAGAGCTTATTCTGGTCGGTTATGTGCTGGAGGTAGACAGAGGAGAACAAATGTCTGCTTAATCTCCTACTTTCTCTGTTAACTCAAGATTTAAATATAGTCACATATGTATTCTTACAATTGATTGTTCATGCTTTTATATTTCGTGGTATCAAAAAAACCAACCCATATATTCTTTTGGTGCAGGAACTCCCAGGACCCTATAGTATGGGGAGAGGGGTGGAGAGATGGTGCAGAGAGAGGTGAGATGAGCCCTGACACATATAATTTTACCATTGCTTGTTGAAACCACTAAGTAACACCACGAAATATTGCCTTGCAGGGTCCAGAAAACTTCTTATGATGCCTGTGCTGGTCCAGATTCTTGACAGTGCCACAGCGGGATGACTATTCCCGAAACTTGTATTCTAAAGTTGTGCATCTCTTTCTTCACACTGGATGTCTGGCCATTGTTTCCCAAAGTATAACGCCAAGTGTTTGCTCTCTTGGGATGGGCTTCAGGTACCATTGTTTAGATCTCTGTCTTAAGCCAAAACACCAGTTTAGACTTTCCTTTCCTTAAGGATATTTTATTTTAGAAGCCTGGTTTCCTTTCCCTGCCATTAGGCCTTTATGAAAGAATTCTCTTCTTCTCTGGTCTCTTTACCTTTACGTCTCAGGAAGCAATGGGTGGAGATTTCCGCCCAATTTCTCACAATTAAGCCAATTGTTTCTTTGCTATATCTTGACCAAGTAATGACAAAGAACAAGAGTCTTTAGGAAATCACAGTTGTAGTGGAGTTGCAAGAGGTTCTGCTATATCATTTTGAAAGTTTCCTGTCCTTCTCAGATTTTCTGCTCCACATTCCATAATTCATGTGTCTCCTTTTGAAGATATTCTTGGGAAATTAATCAATCAACTAATTTATTAAAGTCCTGCCTTATCAAGTACTCTTTTATACCAGTGTGTGTATACTGGCTTGGACTTGGGCAAAGTTGCAAATTGAGCAAGACTTGCCTTCCTTCAATGTTTCTCATTTTCTTTCAGGGTTCCCTTACCAATGTCAACTATAGGTGCTTGCATTCTACCAAAAACGTTTAATGTGTCCCATGGAAACATATTTCAATGTCTCAGGATTGATAAATTAATTCATGGTAGTACAGAAATATGTATAATCAGGTCCTTTATGTTTAGGGGTTTAGTTTTTACAAAATGCTTATTTTAAGGAAACAGCCTGAGGTAGTAGAAAGTTTGCTGGGTTTGCAGTTAGCCAGATCCTATTCAAAAATCTTGAGGAGGGGTTGGCGGGGGGGAAGCAGAGAAGAAAAAGGGAAACAGAAACACTTTGCAATGATGTGTGAGAAAAGCGGTAAAACCTGTACTTGTGTTCAGAGGTATTATTGTATTTGTACTGTACCACCTGGAAACTGAAATAAACAATGTGGTATTTATATTTAAAAGGAGAGTTTGCCATGAACTTGAGCAGTATGAATAAGGAATTTGGATTATTTTTTAAATTTATACATAGTAAAACTTTAAAAAAAATTATGGGAAAAAAGTATTCTGACCTCAGCCTTTTAAAAAAGTAAATCTGTCTGTTACATAACAAAGGAACCAAGTATCATCAGAAGCAGATGCCAATGAAAGGTTTCACTACTGAAGTCATCATTTATAATCATTTTCATCTGTGAAAAAAAAAAAAGACAGTCAGATCCTTGGGATTCAAGCCTATGGTGTCTGAATGGAAATCTACCAGTAGAAACCAATTTAAATGAAGGATAGGAAAACTTTTGAGAAGTTCTGAAAGAAAATGCTGAAAAAGTACATGCTAATCATTTGCATATCACATATAGGAGATTGAAATTCATTAAATGAAAAAGATACTTCAAAAGTTCAATTTTTCCGTATATTCTAATTTGGTTTGGAATAGGTAGACTCCAATTCACGGTAGTTTGCATCAGTTTTTTTTTTTTTTTTTAACAGTAGCTTTCTCAATTTTTTTTAGAATTGTATCAGAGTAGTTGAATAATAAATGATGCTATTTCTTTCAAAGTCACTTCTGAAGCCATTCTGAGAATATATTATAAAGTATGCATATCTAGAGGGAGCCCTGGTGGGCAGTGATTAAAAGCTACAGCTGTTAATGAAAAGATCCGCAGTTTGAGGCTACCAGTCGCTCCTTGGAAACCCTGAAAAAGGAGCCCTGGTGGTTCAGTGCTTAAAAGTTCGGCTGCTAACCAAAAGGTTGACAGTTTGAATCCACCAATTGCTCTTTGGAAACTCTATGGAACAATTCTACTCTGTCCTATAGGGTCGCTATGAGTTAGAATTAACTCAATGGCAACCGGTTATATATGTATATAGGGCCTCCGGTGCCACAATGGTTAAGAGCTTGACTATTAACCAAAGAGGTAGGCAGTTCAAATCCACTAGCTGCTCCTTGGAAAGTCTTTGAGGCAGTTCTACTCTGTCCAGTGGGGTCACCATGAATTGGAACTGAATCGACAGCACATTACAGCAACAACATTATATATATGTATATACACACACATATATATCCTATATATATGATGTATCTGTATAGGATATATATGTATATTTTTTTATCTATATATGTCATATATGTAGGATATATATGTGTGCATATATATACACACACACATATATACACATATACATACATATGTTGTTGTTGTTAGCTCCCATGGAGTCACCCCAGACCCATGACCACCCCATGCACAACGGAAGGAAACACTGCCTGGCCCTGTGCCATCCTCACCATGATCAGACTGTTGTGCTCCATAGAGTTTTCATTGGCTGATTTCATGAAGTAGATTGCTAAATCTTTCTTCATACATACTTACTTCTTTCCTTCCATATATTGCTGTTAGGTATAGTCAAGTTGATTTTCAGCTCATAACAACCTCATGTGACAGAGTAGAACTGGCCCTAGGAATTCCTATACTGTAAACTTTACAGAAGCAGATAGTCAGGTCTTTCTCCCTAGGAGCCCCTGGATGGATTCAAACCGTCAACCTTTCAGTTAGCAGCTGAGTGCTTAACCGTTGTGCCACCAGGGCTCCTTCTTCTTCCATAAGAGTAACAATTTATACACACGCCTGAGACAGCTTTCCTGAGTATTTGTTCATTTACTGCCCTGTCGACTAGAGATTGCATTTAGACACACATCATCGTTAATTTACACTGAAATAAGACTGGCTATTTATCAAGTAATCATCAGTTCCAAGAAAGAATATTTTCAGCTTGCTGGCTACCTTAGAAAATTTGCTTTAACATCAAAATCAGAAGGATTTTTTTTCTTGTGAAGTTTCGTTAGTCGTTTGCTAATGATCTCTTCCCGCCCCCCCCACCCCAGAAATGTAACTATTTTGGAGGAAGTAATTCAAAGTAAATAAATTATCACCAGCTTAGGTTTTGGTAACCCAAGTGTTAAAGTTAGCAAATACCACAATCTGCATTTGATTTCTGTGTTTTTCCTGTTATTTACCAAGTGTCGCCTTCTGGGCCATAAATAATTTAGAGTTCAAAGTGAATGATGATTCTGCTAGAAAGCCTCAAATCGCGTTTATTTCATTTGCTAATGTTTCCCTCATATAGTCTATATCTGAAACTACTCCACTTGCTCTCTAATTTTAAACAAAAGTCTTCTTATAATGCCAAACTAAAGCATTCTTCTGGCAAGGGAAAGGCAAGTAAATTAAAGATGCAAATATGAGTTGATTATAGAACACTTTCTATGTATCATTATTAAGACACTAAATATTCTTACCATATGAATTCAAATAGAAAAATATTACTTTTAATTTGACCAAAACAAATCAGAATATGAAAACAATCAATATGGATTGATTAAAAAAAGTGTTTTATTTATATCTTTTAGTCAACACTGGCATCTAAAATACAAGAGAATTTAAATGTATATCTATTTTTAGTGAACATATCCATAACTAGGAGCCCTGATGATGCAGTGGTTAAGAGCTCGGCTGCTAACCAAAAGGTCAGCCATTCGAATCTACCAGCTGCTCCTTGGAAACCCTGTGCGGCAGTTCCACTCTGTTCTATGGAGTCATTATGAGTCAGAATCGACTTGACAGCAAAGGGTTTTTTTTAATCCTTAACTAACCTACAACTCTTGAGATAATCTAAGTACAATTTTAATTGAATATTTCTTATAACAATGGCTGGTGAATAATTTTAAATGTCCATTTCAGCATGTGGTGAAAATGACACAGCAGATTCTACATAGTAGTGGGAAACTTTGTTACTTTATTATGGCTATGCCCATTTATCAAAATGTAGCCATTTCAAATACCTTTATTTGCTTTATATGACCTTGAAACAATTTTTGGAATGAAAAAACATCTAACAGACGATCTAGACCACACTCTCATTTTAATGACTGAGGGAAAAAAAGGTTTAAAAGTTTTCATTTTTCCAAATTTATGAAGCTAGACTGTAGTAAATTTGGGATTGAAACTCCAGGATTCTGGTGGACCACTCTGGCCATTCTACTTTGTTGCTTCTGATGAAAGTTTGTGAAGTTCTAAATCTCTTTCAGAAACATATACCACAAACAAGTTTAAGATACTAAGAACAGAGAGGCCTCCAAATCTGCATCTCATATAAACAAATTAAAGTAACAGGAAATGAGCCAGGGCACAGAAACAAACCCGTTCCACAGAACAATGGGACCAGGTATCAGAAAACTGCCTGCAAACTTCCTTAAAGTTGTCTTTCAGAAGCAGCTGGATGAAACCAGCCCCAGGGACAGGCACAGAATACCCACCTGTGACTGCTGTGTGACCTTCCACCAGGACAGTGATGGGCTACAACTTGGGAACTTGAGAAGCGAGAGACTGCACCGAACTTGGGAAGCGAGAGACTGCACCAGCACGACACCCCATAATAAGTCTTCCTACGAATCCCAGAGGCCCCTGGGACAGGACCCATCTTAGAAAGCAGCTGCGCGAGCACCATAGTTAACACATCTCTGCCCAGAAAGGCCACTTCCTGGAAAACCCCGCCTATAAAAAAAAAGAAAAAATACCTATGAATAAACATAAACCTTTTCCCACCCAAAAACCTTAAGAAACCCATGCAAATCCTTTGTTCTGTGAGATGGGTGGGTGAGGTAAGAGTTACTTAGGCCCTCCTCGTCTCCACTTGCAAGCCTTTTTAATGAAGCTTTTGCGCGTGTGAAAAACTCTCCGTGTCTTACCTGCTCATTCTTGACCAGTGAGAGGTAAGAACCTTATTTAATCGAAGGCATAGATGTGCTGGCAACAACATCATTATTAAAAACAAAGAGTACTTCAAAATAGTATCTAATCTCCTGTCAGTGATTTTAACGTCTTACTCAAAACCAAAGTATGAAAAATTCTTGTTTTAATTCTGTCTTAGAGCAAATGAGAAAATAATCTAGAGTTTTAAGGAAATGAGCTAGAATATGTCTACTTGTTGATGTGCATGGGGCTACATCTGCCTTTTCTTTATCTTCTTTATGTAAAAACCAAAAAGCCAAACCCGTTGTCACTGAGTCGATTCCTACTCATAGCGACCCTACAGGACATAGTAGAACTGCCCCATAGGGTTTCCACAGAGCAGCTGATGGATTCAAACTACCAGCCTTTTGGTTAGCAGCTGTAGCTCTCAACTTCTATATGTAATGAGAGCAATATTTAGCACCAGCCTCCAAAGAGTAATGCACTACGAAAATTCTCTACCCATGTTTGCTCATTTGTAAAGTATGGATAAATAGCACTAATATCATATGATGTTTATGAGGGCTCATGGTGAAGATGAATGTAAAGAAGTTAACAGTGGCTGGCAGGTAATAAGGGTTAAATAAATTAGTTATTAATTACTGTTTTTTTAAGTGATTGGCTTTGCTGAATTACCTTCTAATATAATCTGATTCGATTACTCTATTTTATATGAAACAAAAATTGCTCATACATCTTTGCTGTTCACTTCCATACATTTTTAGCTACTACATCCCCTTGTTCAGCAATGATAATGCCATTATTTAAAAGAAAGAGGCTAAAATAATGTCTATCAAGTGCCTATTCTAACCAAATTCTGTCCTAGGTATTTCTCACAATAAGATAGGTTTTTAAAAACTCCCATTGTAAAAGCATGGACACTGAGTTCAAAGAGGTTGACCTGTCTAAAACTCCATAGCAATAGATGAGAGAACCTGAATTCAGATTTAGCTATGCCTGTTTTTGAATTCCATCAACTTCCTAGTCTCTCAGACAACCACAGAAACTAAAAGGTTATGCCACTTTAAAAACAAAAAAGAATCATTTTATGGACTCTTCTACCAGAAAATAAATGTGCTGAAATCACATGTAATTCTACCCTGCTATGTCCCTTTTTTTTTTTATGTCTCTTAACACTAATGAGTAGTAGCCTGGGAATCAATTTCTAAATGCAGTTCCCAGCTCCACTGGATTGTGAATGATATGAGGCCAGATTTAGGATTTTGAAGTTCTTGTCTAATATAATTTCACAAGCTTTTGTAGGTTCTTTTCCCCAACCCAATGCAACACCACACACACACACACACACACACGCACACACACATGCACACACAAACACAAGGACATCTGCCTCATTTTCACTTTAATAGGCTAGAGCCTTCTTTGTATGGTAGTAATCACACCTCACTGTGCAACATGGCCTGACCTCCTACTAAGTCCCTTTTAATGGTGCCTGTTGGATGCATTTGACCTTCAGGGGGCTTTCTCAGGCCTTGCATAAGCTATGATCAAAGAAGTCCTTATTTCCAGATACTGAAAATCAATTCGTGAAGAACTTTCACATGAATAAGATGATTGCCTTCTTTTAGCAATATGTGTCAAGTAATATGCTAAGCACTTTACACACATTATATTATTTACTAGGTGTAATAAATGTATGCAATAGATGCTACATTTTGTACCTATTTTACAAATGGGTAAACTCAAAGAAGTTAATCAAATTACCTAAAGCTACAGAATTAGTAAGTGGCAGATCCAAGGTTAGAAGCCAGATGTAGTAGAAATGATTCCAGTTTCTACCTTATAATATTTACATTAGATAAACTCCGGAAACCCTGGTGGCGTAGAGGTTAAGTGTTATAGTTGCTAACCAAAGGGTCGGTGGTTTGAATCTGCCAGGAGCTCCTCAGAAACTCTATGGGGCAGTTCTACTCTGTCCTATAGGGTTGCTAGGAGTTGGAATCAACTCGATGGCACTGGGTTTTTGGGTGGGTAAGCAAACTCCTGGAGCTGGTCAGACTTCAGCCTAGCATCATCTCCTTAGAGATTTTCCATAAGAAATACTAGGACTATTTTCTCCCTTTCATGTCCCCAAGCTTTTCCCAACAACAACAACAAAAATACGGAGTTGTATGTTGTTGATATGAGTCGGAATCGACTCGATGGCACTGGGTTTTTTTGGGTATGTTGTTGATAGCCGCTGTAGAGTTGGCTCCTGACTCATTGTGAGCCCGTGCACACTCTTCAGTCCTGCATCATCCCCGTGATCAGTTGCATACAGGAGTGTTGTGATACATAAGGTTTTCATTGGATCATCTTCAGAAGTAGGTAGCCGGGCTTTTCTTCCTAGTCTGTCTTAGTCTGGAAGTTCCACTAAAACATGTTCACCATCACAGAAACACACAAGCCTCCAATGACAGAGGAGAGGAGGCTGTGCTTGAGGTGCGTTAGTCAGAAATCAAACTCAGTTTTCCCACACAGAAGATGAGAATTCTACCCCTGAACAATAGGAAACTATGATGGTCAGCTGCTTACAATTGTTAGGTCAAGATAGCCTTACTGTCTAGCTTCTCTCCACACTGTAAGAGTAACTTCTGTTGCCGTTTTCATTTTCATTTATTAAATGTGCTATCTCTTTTGAAGCCATAATATTTATGTAAAACAAAAGGAATAAAAATCTTCACAAACTTTACAACCTAAAATTTATTATTCGTCTTGTCAGAAACTTTCCAGCTGATGATATAAAAACCTTTGTAAAATCTAGTTATGATGCATGTTGTTTGGGAAATGTTGGACTTGTCCTATTAGTGCTCAGATGGCTGTAATGAAGGCAGCTGCAGGGGAGGTTTGGCAGGTGTACAAATGAAGTTAGAAACGTACATGTTTATCACTGAGAAGCTGCGTACACCTACTGTTCTTCACCAAAAGATAACAATTCCACATTTTATAGGCAATTGTCTTTCCTTTTTTGTCCCAAAGGCTCACCAAAATTCAATAAGTTTATTTTAGTGAAAACCACCTTGCTGCACTCAGCATCTTGCCTAAGCAAAATCCTTTAAAATAAAATGAGCAGGAGCCATTACTGCAGACTGAACAAAGCCAAAGTAATCACAAGCCTATTTCTTTCCAAATGAGCTCATTACTATTAATTTCCCCTCTCCTTGGAGGATATTTGAAAAAGCAAGTTCATCAGGAGAGTAAAATGAATGTAAAAAACAAAGTTGGTAAAAATATCTCTTCCCTTCAAAACTGCATCCTAAGTAAGGCAATCCCATAAGACACTAACTCTCCACAGCACAAACTCCGAATAGATATTTCAGATGATTAGCTATGCATGACTCTGGAAACACACATGGATGTTTTGACACCAGTATCAAACAGAAGCTAAACGTTTGTAGAATCACCTTGGTAAATACAGTTCTCTCAGATCCCATTCTGAAGCAGCCTGTGACTTTTCCTGATCCAAAGTCTAGAGAAATTCTATAATTTGACAGATTATAATAGCAGAGGCTAAAAATTATAAACAAATGATTGTATTTAAAGACTTGCCTTTTGTGGAACAAAAACTCTGGCTACCACTACAATACCCCAAGGAGGAAGACAGCATGCACAATGGAGTCACATGGTTAGAGGGCAAAACTTTAGGGGGGAAGGGTGAGGTGAATGAAGAGTTTCCTTATTTTGGTAAACTCTTTTGAACCCCAGATGCTCCACTTACTAGCTACCTGACATCAGGCTTTTTTATTAAACTCTTAGTGTTCCCAGTTTCATCTGTAAAATGAGGATAGTAATAGTTCTTACATTAAAAGGATTAAAATAAGGCAATATGTATAAATTACTTAGGACAGTACTTGGCACATAGTAAGATTGGAAAAGTGTTGGTTATTATATCAATTTTCTTATAGTAGTTCCCCCTTAGCCACGGTTTCCATTTCCATAGTTTCAGTTCCCTGTGGTCAACTGTGGCTGGAAAATGTTAAATGAGCAGAGTAGGTAGCATGGTGAAAGTTCATGCTGCCCCACTTTGTCATTCACATAACTTTTATTACAGTATATTGTTTTAATTGTTCTATTTTATTATTAATTAGTGTTGTTAATCTCTTACTGTACCTAATTTATAAATTAAACTTTATCATAGGTATGTATGTACAGGACAAACATTGTTTACATAGGGTTTGGTACTGTTCTCAGCTTCAGGCATCCACAGTGGTCTTGGAATGTAACCCCCATGGATAAGGGGGGACTGAGTCGGAATCGACTCGAGGGCACTGGGTTACTGTATTTTAGATAGCTATTCCTGTCTTCCCTTGGCTATGCTCCCTCTCAAATAAAGAGTGTAGTAAGACAAGCATCAATCTGATTCTCTGCTTTTGAAAAGATTAGGAGTCTAGGTGGGAGTTTGGAGCCAGGGAGTGGGTGACTTGGCAGACTGTGCACACAAGTTTTTGAAGGTGATAAGCATTCTTTTTCTGTGAGCTCATTTTTCCATACTTTCTCAACATAAGGGGGTAGGAAATCTTCACATCTAAGATCAGAAAGAACAAAATAAATTGTTTGACTTAAATTAGTCTAAGCCTTAAGCTAAAGAAGAAAAACGAATCTTCTTGGATCACACAAGATCTAGCCAGATCACTAAGATGACAGATCAGATAGGGATTTAGGGTCATTTGCACTATTCTCTATCATATACATCCCATGCAAGCTGCAACAACACCAGAAAGCCATTGAAGATTGGGGGTTTGGGATTCTAGTTTTTGCCTTAAAAACATCACCTCAATGTTCTTTTCTCTCTGTGTGTGTGATATATACGTATATATCTCCAAATGACTATTTTTCCCCAACATATAGAATTTTATCATTGTCAAAAGTTCTTCTGGTCATTTTGGGGTGGGGGGCGGGGAAGAGATGACTTAATGACATGATGAATAGAGAAGCCATGCTTTTCTACATACAATGCTAGAATGTTACTGGTTAGCTTGTCTCTACATAATGCTGTCAAATATTTCATTTAAGAACAGAAACACACCTTTCAAAGAAGTGGTTGCTACCGCTTAATAGCATCCATGCTGTTAAAGCTATTAGGAAATAAAAAGTGAGAAATTATTATTTAATTTTAAAAGCTAGGAATGCCCATGTATTCAATAATAAAGTCTCACCCTGATGAAGCATGAATGCCCAATCTCAACACAGAAAATCAATTAGTTTCATTTCTACTGCTGCAATTATAGCTTAAATGCTTATATACCTAGGCATCACAAATGTTAAGATTTTCAAAGCAAAGGCAAATTTTCTAAACTTCAGATGATATGACCCTTGAAATTCATGTACATTGGGTTTTATTTTATAAGACTGAATTTTTCAAAATTACAAATGACCTTTCCTAAGCCTCCTTCACAATGATTGTGCTATCAAAATTTATCAACTATATAAGCATGAAATAGAAACTTCCACCCCCTTCTACATATGTCCCTAACCTCTCCTGCATTCCTCTGAAGAAGGCTATGAAGAGCACCTTATAGAAAAAGACTTTGCTCCTGCTAAACCAAAAAAATAGAGGGGGTGTTGAATAATTTATCCAAAGCTGTCAATTCACATGCCCTAATGTACTCGTTCAACATGAATGCCATAAAAGGTGAAAGCCAACTCATTGCTTTCCCTTCAGGCTCAAACATTTTACTTTTGTTTGGAAAATATCCCAACAGTAGCCAGAAAACCCTCTTATGAAACAGGAAGTCTTAGAAGACAATCTGTTAATCAAAACTCAGAACTTTTTATAAAGATTGTACCTCATTACTTGTCCTCTAAATTTTATTTTGTTGTTTGTTTTTGTTTGCTTGTTTTCATCCTTGAACATTAAGTAAGTGCATAAAAAGGGATTCATTCCTCAGACATGAGATTAAGACTCTAGAAGGTTTTTTTTTGTTTGGTTTGTTTATTTTTTAATTCAGTGCCTTTTCCACAGGCAACTTTTATTTAGTTGATTTTTCTCATAAAGATATTCTAACATGTAGCCATTGTTCCTCAGCTATGAATAAAGGACAGTATATAGGTTTTGCCTAACTTGCTGAGTAAGCACACTCCAGTTCATATGCTGTTTATACCTGATTCATTCAGTTATAAATGGTAGACAAAAGATGAATGTTGTCAAAGAACTACTCCTTATAGTCCTGTTTATTAGAGATTTTTATGCTTCAATATAAAATAATCACAGAAGAAATGAGAGGGGAAAAAAATCAGCCTAGATTATAGAAAGGAAAATCAAAGGTAAAGTCAAGATGTGCAAGAGTAGAAGGGGATGGCACAAGTGTCTTTCAAACGTTTTTGACCAGAGTTCAGAGCAAGAAATGCGTTTTTCTCTTCAACCAGTACACACACACACGCACACGTGCGTACGCACACACGCGCACTTGGTACATGAGCATGCTTACACACACACACACACACTAAGAAAAAGAGCTATTGTGGTATTTTCTAACCTATCATATCCCATGTCATCTCATTCCATACTATTTTGGTGTTTCATTTATCTTGGAACCCACTCCAAATATATACTGTAGCCCTTGCTATGGTATCCCAATGATAGTATTTGCCACATCTGCATCAAGCATTTCTTGTTTTCTGCTCTGAGGTTCTCATCCACCTCTACTTGAGACTAGGTTAGAACTCCATTGCCACTGAGATAGATGCATAAAACTAAATATATGTGGTAATTAACACATTTGGGGGGTAACTAGGAGTCAAAAATCAGTAGAAAAAAAATACTTTCCACCTTTGCTCGAGGCACATATTTCACAATTTTTCAGCGTTACACTAGTGGAGTCTAACCTTTATGTTCATCGTGATGAACAGAATAATACACCCATGGATTGTTTATTTTTTATTCTTTTCTGTTTTAAGATTCTCAGCCCCTCACCTCTATCTTTTGAGATTAAATCCCAAAATAACCTGCTTTCACATATACTCTAGCTCCAATTTCTGCTTTTGGAGGGGAACCCAAGCTAAGATACCTCTTTATTTAAAGTAAATACTGGTCAAATTGATTTTATAATCTGATTTTCAATGTTAATTTTAATGTTAATTTGCAAAACATTGACCTAGGCTTTGGGAAGAAGGAGAATTCATGTGAAAAGAACGACTCCTATGTGATTGGAAAGCTGAAAACTCTCATGTCAATGAGAGAAGTTTGTAAACTATTCTCTGATGAGGGTACTCAAGAGGCCATGTGTAACATGTTAATGGGAAGGTATTCTCTAGTCCTGCTGTATGTATCAACCCCACTCACTGCTTCCTCCTCCTGTGACTTCATGTAAAGACATCCTGGAATTCTATTCAACTTAACAAATATCAGTCAAGTTTTTACAGTGTTGAAGACTGGAGCACATCTAGAAAAAAGCAAAAACATACCTTACATGCTTTTGTGATGAGATAATGGAAGTCATGTGGGCATTGTTAATGTTTTTCAACTCTTTATTAGATGAAATTAAGAGTTTGTATGGAAAATAAAGAAGATTAGAAATGACAAATAGTTGATTGGAGAAAAGATTTAGATAAAATTTCAGGGGTGGAGTCGAAATTCACGGAAAAAGAAACACACACACAATTTAGAGTAACCTGGAAATAAACAACTGAAAGAGTATCAAGAACGAAAACTTTGGCATCAGATTCTTATATACAAATACCCAGGGAATAAGATACAAAATAAACATAAAATTTTATCTTAAGTAACTACATATGTCAACGTTGCAGGGTTTATGCCAATGGACGAATACATGGTATTTAAAAATAAATGCACCAAATGAGCTGGAGAGATAACACTAGAGTAAAAACAAACAATGAACCTGAAAAAAAAACAAAAACAAAAAACTATAAATCTGAATGGTACAATGATACAATGGGAAGGATAAAAACAAACAGGAAGAAATATTTTTATGGGAGGAATTTAAAGACCACATGCCATATCTTTAACAGATAAGAATGCTACTTTATTTTAAATATTTCAGAAAGAGTGCTATATAAAGAATAATATAATGAATCCCAGTTTGTCACATCCTTGTAAAGAAATAAAACTTTGCCAATACAACTGAAGCCCCCTCAAACCCTTCTCTAACAGCATCGATGGTCAAGAGTAACCAAGTCCTTGATCCTCACCAAAATAAATATTTCCTGACTCTAATTTGTGCCTGTTCATGGTCTCTTTAATTTGTATCACTCTGATCACCAAGGAGGTTTATTTGCCATGCAGATTTTCTCTTCTTTGACTTTTATAGTCTTATCTTGCCCATTGATCTGAAGGTTGGTTTTTTATCTACAGATTTATAGCATTTTTTTTTTTTAATTTTACATATTCTGAATAGCAATCCCCTGTCAGTTATATGTGTTGCAGATAAAGGAGTCTTTCTTCATTAGTATTCAAAAAGAGTTACAGTAGCATCTGACAAAATCTTCACTTGCCAGGCTGAATATAAGTCAAAAATAGATAAGGAACCTAAAAGAGGCCACTGAATGTTTTAAGAAGTTTCATCTTTGGTCCAGGAACATGGTATTCAATTTAATATCTATCGGTATCTAAATTTCATAATACTTAAAATGATCTTTGAATGTTTACAAAGGAGAGGAAAAGAGAGAAGTAAAAAGCCTCACTATACCTGTTAGTGTCTTGTGCAATGCAGTACTATGTAGTACTAAATATTTACTGAACAATGATATTGTGCTTGATTTGGTCATTGCATCTTAAGAAGTGTACTGACAACTGGGAGCACATCCAGTGGAGGATGATGAAGGTAGTGAGGAGTCTAAAGACTCTGTCATGTGGGATTTATTGAAAGGATTAAGTTTATAAACCCTGAGAGAAAAGATGAAAGTAGTAGCATAACAGCCATCTTTAAAAATCTACATGGCTTTGATGTGCACATGAGATTAGAGTTAGTCTCCCAATGGCAAGAGAGGCCCAGGGAAACAAGTTAAAAATGGGAAGACAGGCAACTTTTTCATTCATCAACTAAAAGAAAACATATCTTAAGCATTTATTACATACTATGCAATGCACTAGATTCTGGTATACAAAAATACATGAAACAAGATATTAGTTCTCGAAGAATTTTCAGACAGGTAGAAGAGACCTATATCTACAATATTAAAATTAATAAAGTGAGAAAAAAGAATGCAAACAATGTGCTAATGGGGTAAAAATTCTTCAATCATTTCATGGCTTATCTTGGCAGATAGTGAGATCTTTGACACAGAAAATATTCAAGCCATGTCTGGATGGAGATTGTAAACTCGAATGAATTTGAAAGTGTACAACAAATGCAACTGTGTAAAAGCTAATAGGGTTTAAAAAACAGGGTCTAAAATGATTATATTTCCAAAGACATGTTTGTCTAAGCATTTCCTTCCAAAACAACAAAGAATCGAAATAGTCAAACAAAACAACTCCCTTGTCCATGTCAGGCCTGGGTTGCCAGTATATGGTCTGTGGTTTAAATCAGGGATTGGCAAACTACAGCCCATGGGCGAAATCCAGCCTACTGCTTGTTTTTATAAATAAAGTTTTATTAGAACACAGTCACAGTAATTCTTTTACGTATTGCTTATTGTTGTTTTCACACAAAAATGGCAAATGCGAGCAGTAGATGATCTGGCCCACAAACCTAAAATATTTACTGTCTGACCCCTTACAGGAAAAGTTTGCTAACTGCTGGTCTGGATGACCATCTATTGGTGATGTTCAAGGGGAGATTATGATATTGATTTAAATGTTGTTGCTGTTTTTATGTGCCGTCGAGTCAGTCCAACTCATAGAGACCCTGTGCACAACAGAATGAAACACTGCCCGGTCCTGAGCCATCCTCACAATTGTTATGCTTGAGCTCACTGTTCCAGCCACTGTTTCAATCCACCTCGTTGAGGGTCTTCCTCTTTTCCGCTGACCCTGTACTCTGCCAAGCATGATGTCCTTCTCCAGGGATTGATCCCTCCTGACAACATGTCCAGAGTATGTAAGACGCAGTCTCGCCATCCTTGCTCCTAAGGAGCATTCTGGTTGTAATTCTTCTAAGACAGGTTTATTTGTTCTTTTGGCAGTCCGTGGTATACTCAATATTCTTCACCAACACCACAATTCAAAGGCATCAATTCTTCTTCGGTCTTCCTTATTCATTGTCCAGCTTTCACATGCATATGATGTGATTGAAAATACCATGGCTTGGGTCAGGTTCACCTTAGTCTTCAAGGTGACATCTTTGCTCTTCCACACTTTAAAGAGGTCCTTTGCAGCAGATTTACCCAATGCAACGTGTCTTTTGATTTCTTGACTGCTGCTTCCATGGCTGTTGATTGTGGATCCAAGTAAAATGAAATCCTTGACAACTTCAATCTTTTCTCCGTTTATCAAGATGTTGCTTATTGGTCCAGTTGTGAGGATTTTTGTTTTCTTTATGTTGAGGTGCAATCCATACTGAAGGCTATGGTCTTTGATCTTCATTACTAAGTGCTTCAAGTCCTCTTCACTTTCAGCAAGCAAGATTTTGTCATCTGCATGACGCAGGTTGTTAATGAGTCTTCCTCCAATCCTGATGCCCCATTCTTCTTCATATAGTCCAGTTTCTCAGATTTTTGCTCAGCATACAGGTTGAATAGGTATGGTGAAAGAGTACAACCCTGATGCACACCTTTCCTGACTTTAAGCCAGTCAGTATCCCCTTGTTCTGTCGGAACAACTGCCTCTTGATCTATGTAAAGGTTCCTCTTGAGCACAATTAAGTGTTCCAGAATACCCCTTCTTCGCAATGTTATCCATAATTTGTTATGATCCACACAGTCGAATGCCTTTGCATAGTCAATGAAACACAGGTAAACATCCTTCTGATAGTCTCTGCTTTCAGCCAGGATCCATCTGACACTGGCAATAATGTCCCTGGTTCCACGTCCTCTTCTGAAACCAGCCTGAATTTCTGGCAGTTCCCTGTCAATATACTGCTACAGCCATTTTTGAATGATCTTCAGGAAAATTTTGCTTACATGTGATATTAATGATATTATTCTATGATTTTCACATTTGGTTGGATCACTTTTCTTGGGAACAGGCACAAATATGGATCTCTTCCAGTCAGTTGGCCAGGAAGCTGTCTTCCATATTTCTTGGTATAGATGAGTGAGTACCTCCAGCTTTGCGTCTGTTTGTTTAAACACCTCAATTGATATTCCATCAATTCCTGAAGCCTTGTTTTTTGCCAATGCCTTCAGAGCAGCTTGGATTTCTTCTTTCAGTACCATCAGATCCTGATCATATGCCACCTCTTGAATTGGTTGAACATTGATTTAAATGTAGGACTAGATTATTTTGAACATCCTATGATACTTTGGGAGCCCTGGTGGCGTAGTGGTTATGTGTTTGGCTGCTAACCTAAAGGTCAGCATTTCAAATCTACCAGCCACTCCTTGGAAACCCCATGAGGCAGTTCTACTCTGTCCTACAGGTTCACTATGAATTGGAATCCTCTCAACAGCAATGGATTTAGCTTTTTGGCTTTTTATGATACTTTAAAATTAGGATTAATGTGCTTTTTTCATTCTTTTTGATTTTGAGAAAATTGTTTTATTAATGTAGATAGTTATGCTCGTATCAGTTAACAAATAAAGTACAACACTAAATCCTAAGAATGATGATATTCAGGCCCACTATACTGGACTATGTTCGGTTTTGCCCCCAACCTAAAAATCTTACTGTAAATCTACCAAATACTTAGATTTCACCACTATTTCAGCTCAAAAATACATTTAAATTTGTTAGAAAACAGTTGAACTGATGGTGCTATAACAACAGGACTTCGATGATGAGGCAAGCTTGCTGGGTATTTAATGTGAAGTTAATGAGTATTATGCAATTGTTCTTACTCTGGAGTGCCAGCAATGCATGTTTTATTATTGTGTGAATAGAAAGATTCACTCTTCTCACTGTTTTTCTCAGACACCGATTGATTTGGCAATGCTTCCTGAAGAATTGAATGCTGGGGTGCATTTTGAATGCAAGCAGAGAAGTATGAAGCAGAAAGTATTTTTCTAAAATAAGTAACAGAGTTAAAATAGCTATTTTTGTAACATTAGAAAAGTCCATTTACCAAGGTTTCAGCATTCATGCATATCCTCTCAAATATATAATACTGATGCTAGAAATGTGAAACCTGGCTCTCTTATGGGCAGTTGTGGTAGAAAACCTACAAAATGACCTCCAAACATGCTCACCTCCTGATATTCACACCCCTGTGTCTTGCCCTCCCACATTTAATAGGGTTGAACTTTGTTTTCAATAGGATAGTACAGAAATGATGGAATGTTACATCTGAAACTAGTTCATAAAACACATTGCCACTTCTCTCTTGAATCTCTTAGCTCAGTTGCTCCAGGAGAAGCCAGCTGTTGTTGTATAAGAATACTCAAGCAGCCTTATGAAGAAGTATGCATGGCAATGAAATGGGGCCCCCTGCCAGGAAACAACAATGCCTTGCCAACTACATGAGTGAGTAACACTAGAAATAGATTTCTCAGCCCCAGTGAAGTCTTCGGATGATTGCAGCCCTGAAGACATCTTGACTATAACCCCTTGAGACTCCAAAACAGAACCACCCAGTTGTGCTGCTGCCAAATTCATGACCCACAGAAACTTAGAGCTAGTAAATGCTATTAATTGTTTTAAGCCATTAAGTTTTGGAATAAATTTTTATGCACGGAGGTGACTAATACATCAGCCATATCTTACTTTGAACACTTGTGGATCCCTGCTTCACTGGGAGGATCAATCCATACTGAACATCCCTTGGTTGGCACTTTGGAAAAAAAAGGGTTTTAGTCCCAAGGGCATATAGCAACTTCATGCAAAATCGATGAAGTTGCCCTCTCTGGAAAGACTCAGTCCTATCAGAGTGCCTGGACTGGTGCCTGGAATGACACAATGGGAAAGGTTTTGGACTAGAAGACTGATGATCTGAGTTCTAATACTAGATTTACTCATTTGGAATCTTATGACATTGGACACGGCACATACCTCTGAACTTTATTCCCATAAAATTGGAACAATGAATTAATCTGGCTTTTTTCAAATGTTGTGAGAGTCAAATAAGGGAAGACATGTGATAACATGTTTGAAAACAGTAAAGTGCAATGCTCACATTAGAGACTGCTAGTCTTTGGCACCTAGCTTGAAAATCATAAAATTGACCTCCATACCTTGATTCAGTGTGGGCATACATACCTGTATTTATCAGATGTCAGCTTTAATTCTGAAGTCACAGAAAAAAGATGCCGTCCTTTCCCATACTAACCACTAACATGCTAGTGTACCACATCTATACTGTCTGACCAGCTTCTGATTTTTCCACTTTTGCTCATCTCTGTTCCCTGCGCTATGAACCACTCAATGTTAAATGCCTTTAAAGGAGTCAGAGGAAGAAACTTTCAAGTGTACATTGCTCATATCATCATGAATGTAAAATAAATACGTTAATTCAACCAATATTTACTACTAATATTTACTCTGTGTAATATAATTAATAAAACCCTGGTGGCACAGTGGTTAAGTGCTATGGCTGCTAACGAAGAGGTCAGCAGTTCAAATCTACCAGGCACTCCTTGGAAACTCTATGGGGCAGTTCTGCTCTGTCCTATAGGGTCACTATGAGTCGGAATCGACTGGATGGCAATGGGTAGGTTTTTTAAGTATTACTAATATTTGTACTCTACATCAGGCAGTATTCTAGGCATTAGGATTATTTATACTACTGAAAAGACAACAAAATATCTTACTTTCACAAGGCTAATTCTTTATTAGCAAGTGGGTGCAGATCACAAAAAAAACTGTATGAAATACTTAGTGTATTAGATGGTGCTGTGGGTGGCATAAATGGTTTATGTTTGTCTACTAACCTGAAGGCTGGTGGTTCTAACACACTTGGCAGCACCAAAAAAGAAAGGTCTGATGAATCGTTTCTGTGAAGAAAATACTATGGAGCAGTTCTATTCCGTAACACATAGGGTAACCATGAATTGGAATAAACTGGGTGACAATGAGTTTGATTTTTCTTTCTTTCTTTTTTTTTTTTTTTGGTATGGAGAAGAAAACAAAGGGAAGCATTAAAGGGAATACACTTTTATTTTAAATATGGGGCTTAGTCATAAAGCTTTCATGGAGAAATTCTAGAACAGGCAAATGCATAAAAACAAAAGCTTAGTAGTGGTTACAGGGGCTTGGGGGAAGGGAGAATGAGGTGTTATTGTTTAAGGGGTGCTGAGTTTCTATTTTGGGTGATGAAAATTTTGGAAATGGATAGTGGTGATGGTTGGACAATATGATAAATATTATCAATGTCACTGAATTGTACACTTAAAATTGGTTAAAATGGCAATTTTTTTTTTGTGGTATATTATACAACAATAAATTTCAGAGAAAAAAGGCTCCATGGAGAAGGCGACATGTGAACAAAGATCTGGTGGAGGTAAAAAAGTGAGGTATGAGTATTCAAAAAAAGAGCATTGCCAACAGAGGGAACAGCCAATGCAAAGGCCCTGATGCAGGAACATGTCTGGTTTATTCAAGGAGCAATAAGGCCAACTGGCTGAAGAAAAGTAAGAGGAGAATTGTAACAGATGAGGCCAGAAATTTTACAGGTGTCCTGATCCTTTCCAATGACTTGGCTTGTCCTTGGGGTGAGAGGGAAAGCCTTTGGGGAACTGTGAATAGAGCGTCTAATTTGTGTTTTAAGAGAAGCACTCTGGAGGTTGTGTTTAGAACAGACTAAGAGGGTGGACAGCACATGCTAGGCAACTGGTGAGGAGGCTGGAGCATTAATTGGGTGAGAGATGATGGTGGTTTTGCCCAGGGCGGTAAAAGCAGAGGTGTGAAAATGGTTAGATTCTGGATAGAGATTGAAGGAAGAGCCAAAAGTTTTTGCTGACAGATTGAATTAGGGTGTTAGAGAAAGAGGATAATTCAAAGATTTGTGACATTACCAACTGGTAGGATGGAATTGCCTTTAGGTGATGAGAAAGACTGCAAGAAAATTGAGTTTTGGAAAGGTGGGATATAAGGGGGTCATTTTTTAATGTTAAGTTTTAGATGTCCGTTAGATGTTCAAATGAAAATGTCAAGTAAGCAGTTGGTTATACAAGCTGGGAGAGCAGGGGTGATGTCCGGACTGGAGATTTTCATTTAGGATTAGTCGAGACTTAAATGACCTTTGAAACCTAACACTGTATGAAACCTGCAGGAAAAGTGCATATAAAAGAGAGAAGTCCAAGGATTGAGAAGGATTGAACCCTGAAATACTCCAATTTTAGAGGTAGGCTAGTGAGGAGATATTAGCAAAAGATATTGAGAATGAGCATCCTGTGATTCAGGAGAAAAACCATGACAGTGAGATGGCCGGGGAGCCAAGTGAAGACAGAATTTTAAAGAGCTAAGACCCACCAGGAAACCCTGGTGTTGTAGTGGTTAAGCACAGCTGCTAACCAAAGGGTTGGCAGTTCGAATCTGCCCGGCACTCCATGGAAACTCTATGGGGCAGTTCTACTCTGTCCTATAGGGTTGCTGTGAGTCGGAATCAACTCAACGGCACTGGATATAGTTTTGGTTTTTAAGACCCACCAACTTTGTCCAATGTTGTGTATAGGTCAGTAGGTGAAAACTAAGAATAAAAGCAATGCAGAGGTCGTTGATGAATTTGACAAGATTAATTTCGTTGGAATGGTGAGCATGAAAAATTGAATGGGTGGTTTGAGAGAAAGTTGAAGGAGAAAAATTAGAAAGTGCTAGTGAAGACAACTGTTTGAGAAGTTTTTCTTTAAAATAATGGAAACTCTTTTGACCAGCAATTACAGAAAGATGAGAAATCCAAGGAAAATTGTTTTAAGGTAGCAGATACAACAACATATTTGATGTTTACAATAAAACCTCAGTAGAGAAAAAAATAATTATGATACACTAAAAGGGGAAGGTTTGCTGAAACAATGTATTTGAGTGGGCAAGTAGAAACTGGCACATATGAGGAAGGGATGGTCATTGTTCAGAGTACAGACACAGTTCACAGGCAGAGTGCAGATAGGTGGGTAGATTTGGTAGGTGGGGCTTTTTGGTTACTTTTGATTGCTTCTATACTCTGATTACTTCCATATTCTCAGAAAAAAAAATACAGGGTCATGGACTAAGAATAAGCATAAAGGAGAAGGTGATGGAGATTTGAGGAGAGAGAAGACAATTTGAAATAGTCATCAAGGAAAATGGGAGAGTGAATGGGTTAGAGAAATACAGTGTGACTTCTAGACATTGTTAATACCAAAACCAAACTCAGTGCCATCGAGTCGATTCCGACTCATAGCGATCCTATAGGTCACCTGAATTTGTGATCATATTTATAACAATGTGGTGTGTTTTTCTTCAGCCATATTCAGCTGTACTGTTTGGTTGGGAGTGAAAAAGAAGGCACACTGGAAGTAAACAGGATGTGCACAAGCTTTGTAAAAAGAGTAGAGCAAAGTGAGCGAAAGGCCAGAGAGTGATTATAACGCCTGAATATAAACTGGATTAGAAGGGAAGTAGAAATATGAGGTGGGGGGGCAACGATGATAAATAGTAGTTGGGTCAATTGAGTATAGGCCTCTGAGTTAAAAAGATTGTTGGAGTTGGGATTTTAGACCAAGTGAACTGGAAAAATAGCAAGTGGTTCTTGGAAAACAAAATGCTTGTAAATGAAATTTGGACTGACTTCAGGTATTAGTAGGAGCCCTGGTTATGTAGTGGTTAGGCACTTGGCTGCTAACCCAAAGGTCAGTGGTTTCTTACCCACCAGCTGCTCCATGGGAGAAAATTGTAGCAGCCTCCTTTCATAAATATTTACAGCTTTGGAAACCCTGTGGGGCAGTTCTACTCTGTCCTATAGGGTCACTATGAGTCAGAATTGACTATATGGTGATGGATTTGTTTTTTTTTTTTGGTTGTTGTTTTTTGCAGTTATTAGTAATGACAAGTACTAGAACATGACCTTGGGAGCAACTGGCTGGGCTGGAGGACACAGTCATTGGGGAAAAGAGGTCAAAGAACTTAAGGCCAGGTAAATTGAAAAGTTCATCTAAGTTGGTACTGAAATTCTTTAGAATGATGGCAGGAGTAGTGGTGGGAGAGTGACAGAGAACAAAGAGTAAAAATCCTCAGGGAATGGAGGAAGGTGATGAGGGAGTCAGAATCTGTCTACATAAGGAGGGATACTGGGGAATATAGTTCTTGGCATGAGATCATGAGGTCAAAAACTGGGTGTTTTTCAAGAGGAAGTAGGGAGAATTGTTTGCAAACCGTAATGAGGAGAAAGAAGGTTTTCTTCTAACCTAGCACTGCCATAACAAAAACTATCACAAGTGAATGGCTTTAAAGAACAGGAATTTATTGTCTCACAGTTTTGGAGGTTAGGAGCCTGAATTCAGGGCCCTGGCAGGCCTAGGCTCTCTCTCTCTCTGCAGATTCTAGGAGAAGATCCTTGTCTTTCAATTTCTGTAACTTGGGCTTTTGGGGGGTTTCCTTGACTGTAGATGTTTCTTAACCTGGCATCTGTCTTCCCTCTGTATATATGTCTGTTTTCCTATTTGTAAGAGACCCTCAGAAGGAGTTAGGGGTTAGAACCCACCCTACTCTGATATGGCCTCATTAGCATAACAAAAGGAAAACCTGTTCTCAAGCAAGGTCACATTTATAGGTACGGGGGTTAGGACTTCAACATCTTTTCAAGGGATTCAATTCATAACAGAGGCCTATTATACCTTCAGAACAGGAACACACAGCATGAAAGAGCAAACCTCTGTCACTTGAGATAATGGCAGAGACAGCAGAGTCCCCAGAGAAGAGTCTGATTTCAGCTTAAAACAAGAAAGTGAGGAGATTGTTCATAAGAAGTGTAAGAATGTGGGTGATTTTGCTAAGGCCAACTGTGGGTGAAGCCATCAATTATACATTTCCATATTTCATTTTTAGTAACTTGATTATATATATAAGAAAATAGGTGTAGAGGAGAAATAACCTGCATGCATGCAGTTACTATTGAACCAGAGCACAGTTCAATTATAATAATCCACCTGGACCTATGCACTGGTGATCCAGGGAGCTGGACTTTAGGGCACAGAGTCAGAATGGCCTCTGGGTTTATGAACCACTTCCACTTCTCTAGCTCCATAGTCTAATCACGGTTAACAAAAACTGTGTACCATTAGCTAATCAGATAAGAAGCAAAATGATGATGTAAGAATATGAGAATAAGATAGTGACTCTGGTCAAATGCAAATTATGCAAGGCTGATAAGCATATATTCAAAACAAGGGGCAACATGAAAATGTGGAAAGAACAGTCTATTAGATTTGAGTTCTAGTTTTATTCTCCTGACCCAACCATTTTGGGCTTTGGTTTTCTTACACGTAAACCTAAAAGGTCAGACCAGATAAACACTAAAGTCTTCAGTTTAAAATTCTAATATTCTAACCTACTGACAAGGTAAATAATTTATTTTCTCCCACAATTACTTTCCCTTATACTTATTCTGCTTTAAGTTATTTGAAAATTATGTTGGTTTACAGAGTTTAAAATTGGAGCTCTCAATAAATAATATTAAATATTGTTTTGTTTTATAAAGCAAATGAGAGAATGAAACAAAAAAAATCTAAAACAAAGAAAAAAAGATTAATAAAATTTATTCTGTTTCCCCAATTCAGACGAAGGAGAGTATATTTCTAAATATTTCTCCACCCAAAACATGTAATAATCAGCATTGTAACTGAGTTCCTATTAATTTTTAACCAATATAAATTCTGGAAAAGAATGATAAATAAAAGAATGGATAATACAGCCAGAAAAAAAAAAAAAAAGAAAGAGTAGTACAACTATCATGGATTGAATTGCATCCCCCAAAAATACATGTCAACTTGGTTGGGCCATGATTCCCAGTATTGTGTGATTGTCCTCCATTTTGTGATTTTCCTATGTGCTATAAATCATAATTTCTACCTGTGGTTAAAGAGAATTAGAGTGGGATGTAATGCTGTTGCTCAGGTCACATCCTTGGTTCAATGTAAAGGGAGTTTCTCTGGGGTGTAGCCTGCACCACCTTTTATCTTACAAGAGATGAAAGGGAAGCAAGCAGAGAGTAAGGGATCTCATACCATCAAGAAAGCAGTGCTAGGAGCAGAGTCCATCCTTTGGACCTAGGGTTCCTAAACAGAATGGTTCCTAGTCCAGGGGAAGATTGATGACAAGGACCTTCCTCCAGAGCTGTCAGAGAAAGAAAGCCTTCCCCTGGAGTCAACACCCTGAATTTGGACTTCTATCCTATTAGACTATGAGAAAAAAATTTCTGTTTGTTAAAGCCATACTACTTGTGATATTTCTGTTATATTGGCACTAGATGACTAAGATAGCAACCATTCCTGGAAAAGTAATGGGGTGGGATTGTATCCTTTATCCACCAAAGGTGGCAGGTATGAAATAAACTTGAGGCTGCTTACTCCATCATATCCAAAAGCCATCTTTAATATTCGTTAACTCATATCTTCCCATCGTGCATTTCCCTTTTGTTTTTCAATTTATTTAAGTGGAAAAATATATGAAGAACCAAGTTAGTAATAAAAAAAAAAAAATTTTTTTTTATTATAGAGTATATATAAATAAGACATTTGTCTCCATTTTTAACTCTAAGAGTAAATGCTAAAGAGTGAAAACATTAAAATTATAACTACGTATTTGTTATCTATCAGGTACAACAAATTACCTCAAAACTTCAATGTCTTCAAAGAGGAAATAAACACTTTTTTTTTTTTTTTTATTTCTCAAAGTTCCTATGATCGTGAATTCAGGAGTAGCTTGGCTGATCAGCTCCGGCTTAGGATTTCTTGTAATGTTACAGTCAGGTATTGGCCAAAATTGCAGTCATCTGAATACTTGACTAGAGCCTGAATATTCAATTCCAAGGTGGTTCACTTATATGGCTGGCAAGTTGGTGCTGGCTCTTGTTGAGAAGCCTCAGTTACCCTGCACATAAGCCTTTCTCAGTTGAGTTTCATCACCACATGGCCTACTGGCTTCCCCCAGAAGTGATCCAGAAGAGAGCAAGCCAATCAGGCAAAACTTACCTTTTTTTTTTTTTTTCCTTCTGATAAGAAATCACATAACCTCATGGACTCCAGACTATCTAAGTCATGGAGGCTGAATGAACCCCTGAAACTATTGCCCTTAAATCAAAAATATCCCCTGAAGACTTCTTAAAACAATGGTTTAGCTTAATAGTAAAAAAAAATGTCTGTATTATGCTCTTTTAAGAACTATCTATGTGGGACCAAATTGACAACATCAACTCAAAAGATTAGATAAGAACCTTAAGGGCAGTGAATTTATATTAATGTGGAAGGAGTAACTTGGAAAAGGAGGGTGAGAATGGTTGCACAATTCAAAGAATGTAATCAATGTTGAAGCCGCTGCCATGGAGGCTTTTCCCTGCTCTGCCACAGTTCCTCCCTTCTTTGCAACCCGCCAAGCCATGGTTTCTAACCATGGCTTGGCCTGACTGGGCCATGGACCCTAACCATGGTTTGAATTTGGCACCGAAATCCCACCCATGAGCAAACCAAGATCTAGGCACATGTGCAGAACCTGAAGAGCTGTGGCCTGGAACTTGACCCCAGGCCTGAACTTCAATGGAGAGGAAGGTGTCCTCCAGCACACAGCTGCACCTGAGCTCATTTGTAAAGTGAAAGTTCCCTTCCTTTGCAAATGACTCAGCACCTGGATCTCCAAATAGGGACATGGGAGGGATTGGGGTGTCGAATTCTGGGCACTAATCCTGCCCTCTAGATACTGGAAGGCATAAAAGCTCCAGGCTCCCATGGGGCTTAGGAGTGCTTGGTCTTTCGGCTGCTAGACCCCAAGTTGCCCCTTGTTTGCACAAACAATAAATTTCCACTTTATGTTTCCGTTGCAACTGGTGGTGTGGTGTCTGCCTTATTTTGATCAGCTAATAAGACAGGACAAGAACCCTCCTTTGATCACAATGTAACTGAATTGAACATGTGCAAACTGTTGAGTTGCTGTATGTTTTGCTCTTTATATTTTCAACAACAACAACAGCACAATAAATAAAGTTTTTTTTTTTAAAAGTTAAGCAGCAAGACTTTTCCCACATTCTATTCATTAAAAGTGGTCACAAGTTCAGTCCCCATTCGAGGGTAGGGAAATTATGCTTCTTCTTTCAAAGGAGGAATGACTGTGAACTTGCAGATATACTTAAAAATCCCCAAAGAGATTAAGTTTTCTCATTTTTTACTTGAACAACTGGTCATTTTAGTCAAATAGCTAGTACATTTATTAAGACATTTTGCTTTTTAATAAATTGAATTTTCTTCTTTTCTATTTCCTTTCTTTGTTTTCTTCCTTCTTCCTCCCTTCTTTCTTCCTTTCCTTTGCACTCTTCTTCTTCATCAGCTTCTTCTTCTCCTTCTTCTTCTTTACTATTTTATTCAGTTGCCTGCCTCAGTTGTTTGTATCGGAATCTAGTAGATAAAAAAGCCTAAGTATTTCTTCCAAGATCATCCAACAAAATATGGATTCAGTCCAAGTTTCCCAGGTGACAGACTTGTTCATATTATTTTTATATTTTGAAATAACCCATCAATAACAGCCTTGGTTTTGTTTCTAGGTTTTGTGATTGTGAATATAAGATTCAGGGAAGTGAGTTTCTAGTGAATATGAAACAGATACTGAGGTGGGAGAAATTTATGAAAACTTAAAGTGACAAGGTCATAGAGAGAATTTTGTCACCCACATAGTATAAGTTTGGATGCATGATGTGGTAAAAGAAATTGAATTGATGACTAGATAATGCACTCCAGGCCTTTCAAGTAGCAGGAGCAAAAGTCATTTTTCTTTTATTTCTTATTTATTTTAATTAATAATGCATGATGGTGATCTCAGCAGTTTAGCACAGCAAGTTCCAATTCTCTCATTTTCTATCTGCAGTACAGAGATGTGACTCTGCTGTCAATACAGGTTGTGGCATTTGTTATATTATAAAATCCCAAACCCTATTTAATGTGGCTAATTTTTTGAACCATCTCCACAGCAAAAGGGTACACTCTTGTCTTATGCTAAGAAATGATGTCATGCCATGGCTTGTTTCAGATAAGATGGTAAAGTGAGGCAGTGGGCAGAGGCCAAGGTGGAGAGAATAATTCTTTGTAAATAACAAAACAGAGAGAACAGAGAAAAACTGTCACTTCAAATATTTATAGAATTTAATAGTTTAGCTGTATTTAAAATCTGTAAAATATAGTGAGCATTTTATGACTAGTACATGCACCATGAATATATTTCATATCTAATTTCTGGCTAGTTAATTTTTGAAAGCTAAAATGTTTAAGACCAGCGTATCTTTTCAAATACATAAATAGCTTTGCCACTGTTAGGTTAGATTTATGCTGTACTTTCCATCTGAATTATAGTGTACATGGATCGAAGACTAACATCAAAAGAATTTCCCCTGACATTGAAGGCCAGAAATTTCACAAATAGTGCTAATAGAATAAGAAAGTAACAGAAAGGTGTTGTCGAACAATGTCTGTGTTTAGTATATATACAGACGACTAAGTAATTTTCCCATGTAAGTAGGTATTCTTATTCCAACTTGCATTGGAGGAATTTTTTTAAGTGGTTTCTTATGAAGAAAAAAAACCCAAAAAACTTTGGTCTCAATTGCTGAAAAGTAATATGATTCTCAGTGCTTATGATATGCAATTTAAAAAATAGGAATGCACCAAGAGTATGAAAGTAGTGCTAACTCTATATTTTAGGGTAGTACATTTTATTTTATTTTGTATTTCGAAGAGTCAGTGAAAAAGAGGAAGTCCTTCAACAAGATGATTGGCCCAGTGGCTGCAACAATGGGATGAAATACAGCAATGAATTTGAGGATGGCACAGGACGTGGCAGTGTTTCATTCTGCTGTACCTACAGTAGTTACAAGTGAGAACCAAGTCTGTGGCACTTAATAACAACAATATTTTAATAAAACCTAAATTAGAAGACATTTTTGTGAGTTATGGAAAAAAAATACCAACTGACCATTGATTTTTAGACTTATCTTCCATTTTAGGGCCCCAGATTTAGAGAGGATCCTAAAAAATTAAAAAGAATCATTTACATGTTTCCAAGAAATAAAACAGTACCCTCTTTGAACAGAATGCTAAAGCAGACTGTTGATAGGACTGTATCCTTGAATTCAAAACTAAAGAATTTTCCAGAAGAGGGCAGGTTTATATGGTGCAAAATTTTATGAAAGTAATCCTTGATTTAAACAATAATATAGTCACCCAGAAAATTGTTATAGCATAAAAAAGAAAATTTCAAAGAGTTAGATAATTCCTAAAGCTCCAGGAAGTTAATCCTACTGCTTTTTTTTTTTTTCCTCTGTCTTTTCTCTAACCTAGCAGGGTTAAAGATCTAAGAATAGGTGCTATAAGAAAGACAATAAAAGCCCTACCTAAGTTCATTCAGACTAGGAGCTTAGTCAGTTGCCAGCAGGAGGCATTGCCATCATTATTTCTTTTTTCATAAATAGAACAGAGCCAGCTGATAAAAAGGAAGCTCTCCTTGATGAGCACAAGTTTCTAATTAAAATCTTTTCATACCTAAGTATGAAAAAATGCTAGAAACTATCAATGTAGTATAAAGGGTCTTGGGCAGAAAACAGTTAGGCTGTAAAGTTTTGTGCCATTTTCAGGTGGAGGAGGGGATGAGTACTGTTTGATATTACAATTCTAGAAGCATCAGAGAAGGTTTAAGGTCATGGGCAACCTAAAAGCTTCTTTCGTTCATCTAAAAGACAGGTCAGACCATGATATTCCTCCCATTTTTTCAGAGTAGGAGAAGAATATAGAAAAAGTCCAAAGAAAGTATTCAAAAGTAAAGTTGTATGTAGGCAAATGAGAGAGCGCCTAGACTTTTCAAGGGTAAAAGACAGCAGAATTTTGAACAGAGGGCACAACGAAGAAGCAGGTAGCTTCACCAGTTTCAACAGTGTCCAGAGCTAGCTAGAGCCACAGAAATACAGGTCACTAAGTCCATGCACTTACAGAAATAAACTGTCATGAGACACTGGCACTGACAGCCATGGAAGTAGATTGGCAAATAATGAAAAACTAGCTGACAAAATACTAGAGGGATTCAGATAAGGCTATATATAGCATTTACCCAGAAATCCGTCCTTAAGATGTTGATTTCACCACAGAGAGAGATTAAAAGAATAACAGGCTTTTTTTTTTTTTAAAACTTCTTGCCTTAGGTGGTCAATAGTTTTGTGTTTCAGGGATGCAGAGAGAAGATATAGCCTCTGAAACAGCAACTGTCTATCTGGATTTAAAAAAAAATTTTAAAGATTTTGTTGTTGTTGTAGTTGTTGAGGGGAGAGTATGGGTAGAAGAATTAAGATGCTATTGAGGTTGCTTAAGTGATAGAAAACGGAAGCCAGTGCTTTTAATCTTTCCTGAAACTAGAAAGGGAAGAAGTTTTAGGGGGTGGGGGATGGAGATCATTGAGTAATACTTGGCCCTGTTTGCTCTCAGCAGGCCAGGTGGGAGATGGAGGCAGGATGCCTGTGAAGCCTGGCTTTTTGCACTGAATCCTTAAGTGGAGCAGTGAGTTTCTTTGTGGCTAATTGCTATGAGTGAGATTCATCTCTGAGGCTCTCAGAAATATTACTACGCCAAAGCCATGCTGTATTTGCACAAAATTCTGATATTTAAGTAATACCTCAAAACATCAAGTGAAACAACCAAATGTGGTGCGTTCTTTTTATTATTATTATTATTATTGCCAAAAAGCAAAGGAAACAACCTTCTGACAAAATGCTGTAAATCAGAAAACGGAAACAAAATAGATGACTCCGATAGAGGAAAATCTTCAAGGCCACATAGTGTATGAGAAAAATAATCCAGACACATGGGTACAGAATGTACCCAATTAAGGCAGATTTATTGAAGGCTAATGAAGCTTAAGCTTCAGCTTTCCTTTACTTGCACAAGTCCCTTCTAAGGCCCTAAACCTAATTTCATATTCTTTTCCTTGAAGAGGCTCTTAAAAATTTATACAAGCTTCAAAAAAAAAAAACCAAACCAAACTCATTCCTGTCAAGTCAATTCTGACCCATAGCAACTCTATAGGACAGAGAGAACTGCCCCAGAGGGTTTCCAAGGAACAGCTGGTAGATTCAAACTGCTGACCTTTTGGTTAGCGGCCAAGTTCTTAACCACTGTACCACCAGAGCTCCATATAAGCTTCAGGCCTCACAAAAACTTCAATTCATCCTTGCCCCTAATCAGGAGGAATAAACCTTGGTATAAAATCTTGGTATACTACCTAAAAAATGCATAAAGGACAAAGCAGAGACTTTGTTGCAAAACACACCAGCATCAGCCACTACCAACACCACGTCCACATTCCTAGCTGTTCTCTAGTCCACAACACTTGGGTAGATGCAGTATATCCATCCTGCACATCACATCTCAGAAGAGAAAACAAAACTGGCCTCAGTACTGTGGGAAGAGAGCCTAGTTATTCTCACTGTTACAAGAACAAATAAAGCACCTAGAAAGAGACAACCTGGCATGAATGAGCAAGATAAAAAGAACAGGCATGGCTACCAAGCACACAGTCCTGTAAGACAGTTTTTTAAAAAAAAAAAAAAACATGAAAAAGCGCTCATCCAAAAGGAACATAGCTTGTGGAACAGAAGGAAATTCTTTGCAATGGCTTCACAATGTAGAACAAATTAAGAACAAATATTATTTCCATAAAATAAGAGCTCCAACTAGAAATTATAATATGAGATGATCTTGTATATATGTTTGAGCCCACTGTTGCGGCTATTGTGTCAGTCCATCTCATTGAAGGTTTCTCTTGTCTTCTCTGACCTTCTATTTTACCAAACATTTCAGATACAGTAATAAAAATAATCTTATCCAGACAATAATGTATTTAAGTATATCTGTTGCGATCAAGTAAATTGCAACCTATAAGACAGAGTAGAACCACCCTATAGGGTTTCCAAGGAAGAGCTGGTGGATTTGAATTGCTGACCTTTTGGTTAGCAGCCAAGCTCTTAACTACCATGCCATCAGGGCTCCATATCTACGTATAGTGGTTTAAAAACTAACGAACTAGCCTCTGCAAATGCTATAGTATTTCAGGTACTAGCTCAACCTTTTAGAAACCCATTGACTCTGACTCATAGTGACCCTATAGGACAGAGTAGAACTGCCACATAGAGTTTCCAAGGCTGTAATCTTTATGGAAACAGACCGTTACATCTTTCTTCCCTAGAGTAGCTAATGGGTTCAAATTGCCGACTTTTCAGTTAGCAGCCAATTGCTTTAACTGCGACATCACCAGTTCTCCTTCAATCTTTTCGAGTACATTCTAAATACTTACTGTTGTTAGTTGCAGCCAAATTGATCCTGACTCACAGTGACCACATGTGTGCAGAGTAGAACTGCTCCATAGGGTTTGCAAGGTTTTGACCTTTCGAAAGCAGATTGCTAGGCCTGACTACTAAGATGCCTCTGGGTGGGTTCAAACCACCAAACTTTTGGCTAGTATTTGAGCGCTTAACAGTTTGCACCATCTAAGGACTCCTAAATACTCATTAATAGTAGAGAAATCATTTGTAAAGCAAAATAGTCTATGACAGATGATGATTGTGTAGCACAGCTTCTGTGCAATGTACGGTATCCATAGAAATTTAGTAAAAAAAACTTTAGGTTAATAATATAAATTTCAATTTCCTTTGAAAAGAATCCGTTGTACATATAGTAAATGTACCTTAAGTGATTGTATTTTTATGAAAACTAGAACAAAAAATGCTGCTCACAGTAATGAAACTGTGATTTACTCACTAAAAGGAATTTAAAAACTACTATACCTGTTGCTGTCGAGTTGATTCCGACTCATAAAAACCCTGTAGGACTGAGGAGAACTGCCCCTACAGAGTTTCCAAAGTTGTAAATCTTTACAGAAGTAGGCTGCCGTTCTTTCTCCCGTGGAGGGGCTGGTGGATTTGAACCACTTACCTTTGGGTTGGCACACAAGTGCTTAACCACTGTATCACCAAGTCTCCTTAAAAGCTACTGTAAAACCCAAACCAAACTCATTCCCATCAAGTCGATCCTGACTCATAGGACCATATAGGACAGAGTAGAACTGTCCCATAGGGTTTCCAAGGAGCAGCTGGTGGAGGATTCAAACTGCCAACCTTTTGGTTAGCAGCTTGGGCTCTTAACCACTGTGCCACCAAGTCCTCGGATACCAATTTATGATAATAAGGATGTACCAAAGAAGAGCTGAAGTTGAAGCAATGGGAAAGCCTTTGATGTTTAGCATATGACTCTTGTAACTTTGACAGCTTTATTAACAAATTTTTTCATTCAGAAAAAAATCTTTACACAAAATTCGTATTCATGATTTGTTCAGTATTCTGCAATTACATCAGGACCCAGCAAACTTAAAACTTTCTGTATGTTATGGAATGAATTGTGTTCCTCAAAATATGAGTTGAACTCCTGGGCCTTGTGTTTGTGGATGTGGTACTGTTTGGAAATAGGAATTTTTTGTGTGTGTGATGGTAATGAGGCCATACCTATGTACGGTGGATCATGAACCTAATCACTTCTGAGTTATATAAAAAAAAAGAAAAAAAGACCAGAATAGATACAGACAGACGGACACACACACACACAGAGGAAGACAGATGCCATGTGAGGATCCTCTACAAGCCAAAGAATGCCCAGAAACCAAAGAGCACACAGAACTACTGACAAGGAAGGTATCAACATGGCTGAGATCCTGATTTGGACTTTTAACCTCCAGAACTATGGGAAAATAATTTTCTGTTCTTTAAATCTACCCCCTTGTGGTTTTCATATTACAGCAGCACTAGGTACCTAAAATACTATACAACCAAGGACTTAATGCCAAGTTTGTTTCCTGTTAGCCTTTTTCCCCCCTGCTCTTTTATTTCTTGATGCAGCTTTAGATTAAGAATATATTTTCCACATTGCTAAAATACAAGCCAGTAATCTTCTTGTGTGGGTTATAGCAAGTTCTAGATACTAGCTCTTAAAGATTGTCCTGACTAATTTCGATTTCTTGATCACAGAAATCTACATTGTCATACTTTTAACTATTCTTGTTTTGACAAGGATCATCAGGCAGCCAGTATTGGGAGGTCAATAAGGCAATGCAGGAAAGAAAAATCACAAGTGGCCAGCCAAATGAAAAAATGTAAAGCTTCCTTGAATTGCTCATGGACTCAACACACTTAACTACAATAGAAATATGTGGGAGACTTGAATAGTACAAGTTCTCGATTTTACAAACCAAAGTATGTGGAAGAAGACTTTTTGTGTAACCTGCCCTCTTTCTAAACGGAACAATCCTTTACTTTTATCCTATACAGCTGATTATTTTTTTTAAATATATAAATAAAATACTAAAGAGAATATTTTTAGCTAGTACAATGGATTAACTACGAGTTGGCTGCTAACTTTCTGAATGATATATTCCAATCCAAATAACTTAATCAGCTTTATTAGTTCTAAACATATGCTTCCACCTGGCTGACCACAGAATATCATTTCAGGGAACTATAGCATAGTGGTTCAGAGCATGAACATTGGAACAAGACTGCATCACTTTGAATCTTGGTTCGACTAATGTCTTATGACTTTGATCAAGTTACTTAGCCTCTCTGTGCCTCACTTTCCCCATTTATAATGTAGGAATAATAAGGATGTCTTCTGGATGTTGCTGACTAAAGACTAAGTATAAGAACTTAGGAAAGAGACAAACAGGTAGTAAGCTCTATGATTATTAGCAAGAAAAAAATAAAAATCAGCTAGAATAAAACGCCCATGGAAGCAGCAGTCAAGAAATCAAACAATGTAATGCATTGGGCAAATCTGCTGCAAAAGACTTCTTTAAAGTGTTAAAAAGCAAGATGTCTCTTTGGGGACTAAGATGAGCCTGACCCAAGCCATGGTATTTTCAATCACCTCATATGCAAGCAAAAGCTGGACAATGAGTAAAGAAGACCAAAGAAGAATTGATGACTTTGAATTATGATGTTGGTGAAGAATATTGAACATGCCGTGGACTGCCAGAAGAATGAACAAGCTTGTCTTGGACGAAGTACAGCCAGAATGCCCCTTAGACGTGAGGATGGCGAGACCTCATCTCATGTGCTTTGGACATGTCATCAGGGGGGACCACTCCCTGGAGAAGGACATCATGCTTGGTAAAGTAAAGGATCAGTGAAAAAGAAAAAGGCCCTCAACAAGGTAAATTGACACAGTGGCTGCAACAATGGGCTGAAGTGTAACAACAATTGGGAGGATGGCACAGGGCCAGAGAGTGCTTCCTTCTGTTGTACACAGGGTCGCTATGAGTCAAAACCAACTCGATGGCACCTAACAACAACAACAGCATTGTCAAAATAGACAATTCTTTCTATAACCTAACTTTTTTCAGTAAAAAATTGAATTATCTGACGTGATGGTACCTAATAACAGAATAAAGGCGTTTTCTCTCATTTTCAGAAAAGAAGCCTCTATTCCTCTTAAATATTGGTAATTAGTTTCTTAGGCAAATTTCTACCACCATCTGTTGGAGAATTTCTAACAAAAAAATTCCAGAGGGTACAACTAGCATCTTGGGAATACCATTCATATATTTATTCAACAAGTATTAATTAAAACCAAAAAAACCAACCCCACTGCAGTTGAGTCAATTCTGACTCATAGCGACCCTATAGGGCGGAGTAGAACTGCCCCATAGAGTTTCCAAGGAGCTCCTGGTGGATTCAAACTGCCGACCTTTTGGTTATCAGCCGTAGCACTTAAGAACTACACCACCAGGGTTTCCAAGCATTAATTAAGTGCCTACTCTATGCCAGGTGGCTCCTAGTTTATAGAGTAGGAAAAATAAGCAAGTCTGTACTCAAGGACTGTTCCAGCATGTTTGTAAACATATAAATAGATAAATTGCACTATCTGATAAAGTAGTAATTATTGAACTGGGTCTTGAAGGATGAGCTGTAGCCTATCAGATGAAGAATGGGGTGAGATTTTCTGCCAGAGAGGGAAGCAGCATGATCAAAAGCTTTGTGAAGGGACACAGACAGCCCACTTGGAGAACTGAGCAAGTGCAAGAAACCAAAGGAATTATACAAGAATTAAGACTGAAAAAATAGGAACAAGATCTGGACAAGATGGTAACATGAGCAGTTCCACACTCCTGCCCCCTCCCAGAAAACACCAGAAGAAACTGGAAGAGCCAATTTATTTTGTTGGAACTGTTGAAAACAGTTCAAGGATTACAACTAAGAAAATGCTGAATCAAAAAAAAAGGTAACTTTTAAACAGTAGGAAGGCTTTAGTTTTCTATTCACCTGCACCTCATCTCCTCCTTGGCTTGGCAAAGCTATCGTAAAGTTGCAATAGCCCACTTTCCTCGAGAGGGCGCCTGGTCCCTGGCTCTGGACAAAGAAGAACAAACTGTATTCACAAACTATTGTGTATATCTATTTTAACCTATGTGAGGGCTGCCCGAAGAACAGAAACAAGGTACTCATCTCAGCTGCCTGTCTCAGAGCTCACGCAGGGCCAAGGGCCAGTGGGTGACAACAAAGGTTGTAACTACTTGCAACCACATGGAGCTACAGAGTGCCTTTAAGGCATACGATAGGTGTCTAAAGTCTAGAAGGAGGAGCCCAAGAGAGAATGGCTAGTGTCAGGAAAGGACACAGAAATTTATAAGGCAAAGTGAAGAACACAGGGAAATCACTGAAGGAGAAAGGAGCTAACATTTGTTGTGCATCAGCTTGGTAAACGCTCCCTTAAAAAGGTTTCTCATTTTCTTTGTTCCCTAACTTTAAAAATATGGAAACCTGGCCTTAAACACATGTTACTTAACTTGCCTGTGATACACAGCTAATCACTCAGGCTTTGCTCCCTTTAAAGTCCCTACTGTCAACACTACATCTCCCTACTTCTGAAAACAAAAATGCATATTCTAGAAACTGCTTTGGGGAACTTAAGGATTGGTTTTCACTGGAGGGTTAAAAACAAACAATTATTAGATGCTCGGATGCTTGTATGTAAAATGGACTGTGGAGTAAAGGGCAGAAAGGAAAGAGCAGCCAAGTTGGCTCAGTGGAGGCAGCCTAGGTTCATAGAGGGGGTCAGATCTGAAGTGACCCTTAAAACCTGACTAAAAAATCCAGTCTATTTCAGTGATTAAACATCTTCAATTTCAAGGAGCATTATAAAAATCTCTACTCTTTAGAATTCACTAGATAGTAGACAAGAATCATCTTAGATGAAGGTAAAGACAACACACAATACAGGGTAATTCAGCACAACTGGACTAAACCAAAAGCTAAGAAGTTTCCTGAACACAACCAAACATTTTGAGGGACAGGGTAGCTAGGGATGGAGTCTGGGAACCATGGTTTCAGGGAACATCTAAATCAATTGGCATAAAAAAGTTTATTAACATTGTTCTGCATTCCACTTTGGTGAGTGGCATCTGCTGTCTTTAAAGCTTGCAAGCGGCTATCTAAGATGCATCAATTGGTCCCAACCCACCTTAGCAAAGGAGGATGAAGAACACCAAAGACACAAGGAAAATATTAGCCCAAGAGACAAAAGGCCCACAGAAACCAGAGATGCCATCAGCCTGAAACCAGAAGAATTAGATGGTGCCTGGCTACCACCAGTGACTGCCCTGACAGGGAACTCATCTGAGAGTCCCTGATGGAGTGGGAGAAAAGTGCACAGCAGAACTCAAATTCATGTGAAAAGCCCAACTTAATGGTCTGAGACTAGAGGAATCCACAAAGGCATGGCCCCTGGATGCTCTGTTAACCCAGAATAAAAGCCATTCCCGAAGCCCACTCTTCAGGCAAAAATTAGACTGGACTATAAAACATAAAATAATACTTGTAAAGACTGTGCTCCTTAGTTCAAGTGGATACACGAGATTAAATGGGTGGCTCCAGTTCGGAGGCAGGATGGGGAATGCAGGAAGGAACAGGAACTGATTGAATGGACACAAGAAAGCTGGGGTGGAAAGGGAAAGTGTGCTGTCACATTACAGGAATTGTGACTAATGTTACATAACAATATGTGCATAAATTTTTGTATGAGAAATTAACTTGAGCTCTAACCTTTCACCTAAAGCACCATAAAAAAAAAAAAAAAAAAACTCTACCCTTGAAAATTAAACTTATAACTGAACTTTTATCTTGGCATCTCCCTTGGGAGTTTAGGTGCAATCATGGGGTTAACGCCAGCTCTGCATGTCTTCTTTAATTCTCTCTAACAAAAGTCACAAATGAATAGAGAGAAGTGATTTGTAATATAAAACTCTCTGTTTCTCCCCTTTACATTTCTTCACGAATAAAAGAAAATGCCACCAACATTATTCTCAAAGAAAAAAGCATGAGGGGGAAAAAGCTACAGAAATATTTAAATACCAAAATGAATTTAAATGACAGGCTCCCATCAATGAGTTCTTAGTTGAAGGATAGACGGAACTGTAGGCAGTTGTAACAACATTTAACTTTTCCTATATTTTAGGCTAATGTCCAAATCCACAACTTCATCAAGTTTGGCTTGGCAAGTGAATCCCACTCATTCCGAGGGCGTGTGGCAGAGAGAAGAGAAGCCAGTCTGCTCGCAGAATAGATGGATCCCAATCTCTTACTCATCGCATGGCAGAAAGGCTTTTTTTAGTTGTACTGCTGCCAGCATGTAAAGTGAGGAGCTAAAATGACTTATAATGATCTGCAGAGACTTTGGGGCACTGAGAACTCCTTTTGTGTACAAAGAACTTTAATGAAAGCGTAGCCTCTTAGAGTTGAAAGGGGCACACCTAGATTTACTAGTTCAACCACTGCCTTGGCAGTTAAAAGAGAAGAGACAAACCCCGAAAAGATCAAATGACCCATACAAAATCCTGAAGGTTTTTGGTAGCAAAATCAACAGGTCGATGTCACGTCAACTCCAACTCAAGGCAACCACATGTGTGCAAAGTATAACTGTGGTCCACAGGGTTTCCTATGGCAGATAGTTTGGAACTATGGTGCCAGCCTTTCTTCCAAGGTTACTCTGGGTGGATTCAAACTGCCCGCCTTTAAGTTAATAGCCCAATGCATTACCATTTGTACTACTCAGGGTTCTAATTATGTTTTTTTTCTAATACACCATGAATTCTCCCTGATAATTATAGTTTGTAGTACTGTGGTGGCTTGTGTGTTGCTGCGATGCTGGAAGTTACGCCACTTGTATTTTAAATACCAGCAGGGTCACCCATGGTGGAAAGGTTTCAGTGGAGCTTCCAGACTCAGGCTAGGAATAAGGACCTGCCAGTCCACTTCTAAAAATATTGACCAGTGAAAACCTTATGAATAGCAGTGGAACATTGTACAATATAGTGCTGGAAGATAAACCCCTCAGGTTGGAAGGCACTCAAAATACCACTGGGGAAGAGCTGCCTCCTCAAAGTATTTAACAAACCAAGTCTGTTGCCATCAAGTCGATTCTGAGTTCTAGCAACCCTATAGGACAGAGCAGAACTGCCCCACAGGGTTCCAAAGGAGCAGCTGGTGGATTTGAACTGCTGATCTTTTGATCAGCAGCAGATCTCTTAACCACTTTGCCACCAGGGATCCTCCTCAAAGTTGAGTCAACCTTAATGATGTGGATGGAGTAAAGCTTTCAGGGCCTTCATTTGTTGATGTGGCATGATTCAAAATACAGTAGACCTTTCATATTCTGGGGAAATGCCTGCAGAGGCCTTCTCAATTCAAGAGTACAGTTCTTTTTATAAATTTTGTCCCTCCGAATGTAATAAAGTATAACTGAAAAAACATCAGTGGTAACCTTCAGACTTTTAATGCATCTGTAATATTACAGAACTATGGTTTATTTATACACTTATTAAAATACATGTTTTCAAAATCACTTTTCCTTCTAAAGTTGCATGTTTTACAGTACAAGGTAATTGCTTTATCATATTTTGCTGAAGTTTTATCTTTCACAATAAGAACAAATTTTGGACCATTTAGAACATTTGCTGAATTAGGTTTACAACTCACTTTTCTTGTCTACATACAAGAGTTTATGGTGGCCTTGACAACTTCAAATGACCAAGCTGCCACGTATTTTGACAACCCATTTTTTAAATTTATGCAAAGCTATGGTATATGGCTAAAAATATTAATAATGTTAATGAATTCCCACCACTAGAAGTTAGATTTCTTTCCAGAGTCATTTTTTCATAAGGAAACAGAGTTTTGTAACATTTCACTGGAATTTTATATAGTATAAATACGAAAGGAAAGCCGAAAGCTGCAGTGTTTTGGGTCAGCTCACTTCTATACACTAGCCTTGTAAAGTGAACCCTTCAAACTCATAATTAGCAGAATTACAAATTGCTACATAATACAGACCTACAGAATCTCTCAAAAATATTTCAAAGGAATATGATAAGTCAATCATGTCAAGTATTATCTATAACCTTATTGCCATCTTCTATCCAGCGCCTGAGAGAATGCACTGTTTTCCCCATTTCCAAGGTGGAAATTGAATTAGAATTAAGTTTGCTTATATACGATATTTCCTTGTGCCCTTTCTTAAGCTTGTATAATATACATAATTTACCAGTTGCAGTCAAGTCGTTTCGGACTTATAGCAACCTCATGTGTGTCAGAGTAGGACTGTGCTCCATAAAGTTTTTAATGGCTAATTAATTTGGAAGTAGATCGCCATGCCTTTCTTCCAAAATGCCTCTGAGTGGACTTAAATCTTCATTCTTTTGCCAACCTTTTGTTAAGCAGTTGAACATGTTAACCACGTGCACCACCCAGGGACTCCAATATGCACAATAGACATTTCAATTCCTCCAAAGGTTTCTGTCATGAATTGAATTATGTTCCCCCCAAAATGTGTGTATTAACTTGGCTAGGCCGTGATTTCCAGTATTCTGTGGTTGTCCTCCATTTTGTGATTGTAATTTCATGTTAAAGAGGGTTACGGTGGGATTGTAACACCCTTACCAGGCCACATCCCTGATCCAATGTAACAGGAGTTTCCCTGGGTGTGGCCTGCACCACCTTTTATCTTACAACAGAGATAAAAGGAAAGAGAAGCAAGCAGAGAGTTGGGGACTTCATACCACCAGGAAAGCAGAGCTGGGAGCAGAGCATGTCCTTTGGACTTGAAGTTCCTGTGCTGAGGTGCTCCCAGGCCAAGGGAAGATTGATGTCAAGGACCTTTCTCCAGAACCAACAGAGAGAGAAAGGCTTCGCCTGGAGCCGATGCCCTGAATTTGGATTTGTAGCCTACTGGACTGTGAGAGAATAAATTTCTCTTTGTTAAAGCTATCCACTTGTGGTATTTCTGTTACAGCAGCACTACATTACTAAGACAGTTTCCAAAGCAAGAATAGCACATTACAAAACAAAACCCTTTCTTCTCTCTCTTTCAGCTAAAGCACTTTTAGCTGTTAGTTTTGAATCTCTGAAGAAGTCCTTTGGTGATGTATTTAAAGCATTTTTAAATGACACAACAAAATTTCAGCAAGTTTATTCCAAGAGAAGACAGCTTATTTCTATGATCTCCTTCAGCAATTTGCTCTTTGCAGTTTTTTTTCTGTCATCAGAGCTTTGATCCTTTTCTAAAACAGACTTTTTTATCTCTGCGTTAGAACTCTTCTCTTTCTGTTCCTTATAAGATTATCCCAGGTTCATGACGATCTTCACAGTTTTTTTTCTCCTATTTCTCACTGGTTAGTAGCTCTCTCTTTGTACTGAAAGTCTTTCTATTTCCAATAGGCTAGTCCTCCTATCGTACATCAATACAATTTAATATATAACTGTATTGGTGTTCAGAAATATGGATAAATCATAGTGTTCAGAAATATGGATAAGTCATAGAATCCATACATGGATTAGATAATGAGGAATCGATTCTGTTTCTTTTATCACGGCAAAATATCCAGAAGAAACGTCGACATTTTAACTGGTTTTAAGTGTACAATTCAGTGGCATTAATTTCATTCACCATGTTATGCAAACATCACTATTACCTATTTCCAAATGTTTTTCATCACCCCAAAGAGAAACTCTGTACTTTAGCAATCACTCCCCATTTCACCTGCCCTCTTGTCCTTGGTAACCATTAATCTCCTTTCTGTCTCTGTGCATTTGTCTATTCTAGGTATTTCAGATAAGTGGAATCATACAGTATTTGTCATTTTGTGTCTGACTTATTCCATTTAGCATAATGTTTTCAAGTTTCTCCCATGTCGTGCATCAGAACTTCATTTCTCTTTAGGGGTGAATAATAATATTTCATTATATGTATAGACCACGTTTTGTTTATCCATTCATCTATTAATGGGGACTTTGGCTGTTTTCACCTTTGAGCTATCGTGAATAATGGTGAATGTTGGTGTACAAGGTATTTGAGTCCCTGCTTTCAATTCTTCTGAGCATATACCTAGAAGTGGAGTTGCTGAGTCATATGGTAATTCTATGTTTAAGTTTTTGAGGACCTGTCTAATAGTTTTCCACCATAGCTACACCATTTTGCATTCCTCGCCTTTTTTTAAAGGTTTTAGTTGTATGCAATCTTTCTAAAGTTTACAGGACTCGAATCAAGTCTTCTAATAAATTTGAGCTTAGGAACCAATCTTAGTAAAAAATAACTGCCTTTTACAGTTTGCAATCTGTATTTCGATCTAGTATCCCATATAGGTTCAGAATCAAACTCCCATTGCTTTCGAGTCAATTCCTACCCATGGAAACCCCATGTGTTACAGAGTAGAAATGTTCCATAGGATTTTCTTAGCTGTAAGATTTATGAAAACAGATCACCAGACCTTTCTTATGCAGTGCTGCTGGGTGGATTTGAAATGGCAGCCTCTAGGTTAATAGTTAAGCACAAACTATTTGCACCACTCAGGGACTGCCCAAATTTAGAAGACGTAAATAAGCGGTAACATGCTGCATTTTCATAGGGTCTCACCTTTTCATTTGTGCTATATGGAGTTGCTGTTTAATCTCTTAGCATTTATTCTAATAGATGTTGCACATGAGAAAGCTTCCTTATAATTCCATAACATATCAAAGGGCAGATATTTAAAACCTTTAGTTACATGGAAAAGAGTGATAGCAATTTGAAAAGATTTTACTTTTCAAATCTCATTGGAAAAAAAATAATTTACTCCATAGAACCTAATACTTTGAAATTAAGATTAAAATATGTTATAATTAACATGTATTTCCTTGGTAAATCTTTAAAAATGGATTTATGGTATTTAATCTAAATCAGGCAAAATAGATTATTTTCTGACACATTTTGCCGAAGTTTCCAAAAGCAAAGCTGGGGCTTTGGGGCAGCTAAGTCGGTAGGATGTTAGCCTGGAATTGTGAGTAGACACCTCTTCTACTAGGATAATGCTGCCTAAAACGAAGGAAACCTGTAAGAAAACAGAGATTAGAAATGAAAGAGTAGGATCTTGTGTCAGCATGCCTGATCACTCCTAGGCATTCCATGTGTAGGAGTCAATTGATTCCCTTTATTTTTTAAGCAAAAACAAACAGACAATTAAGGCATATCTGTCATTATGGGAAATCAACAGTAGAAAAGGGAAGGACCAAGATGAATATACTGAATAATTAAGCCCATAGGAGAGGGATATAATGCAGAAAATAAAAGAGAATTTCAAAATTATGGGTTTTTTTCTAAGTGATTTGAGAAGTCACTGCAACCATGAAAATAAAAAGATCCTGAGGCTCACCCTTCAGCCACAGATTAGACAGGTCTATAGGGCCAACAATAACACACATGAGGAACGTGTTTCATAGTTCAATCATGTCGATGAGAGTAATGCGCACACCAGCCCAAAAGCAAAGAAGAGAAGACAGGAAAACTAGACGAATGGAAACTGGAGACCCAGGGTGGAGAAGGGGAGAGTGTTGATATATTGTGGGGTTGGCAGCCAATGTCACAGAACAATTTGTGTAGTAACTGTTTAATGAGAAACTAATTTGCTCTGTAAACTTTCACTTAAAGCACAACAACAAATAAAAAACCAAAAGATATTTAAAAAAATAAATAAGAGATAATGGAAAAGGGTCAATGAAGAACAAGAAAGGATTAAAATATCATATCCAAAGTAAAATTTACTTGAAAACCAAATAATAGAATGGAAATAGATGAAGTATAAATCAGTACTATGGAAGCAAATGTAAAAGAAATTCCTAGAATAGCCAGCAAAACCACAAAGACATAAAAATTATTAGTGTCAAGATGAAAGACATAAAGTGCACATTCAGAAAAAAAAAAAAATTTTTTTTAATCCTCAGAGGGTAAGAAGGGAAAGAATGAAAAGAAGTAAATAAAAAAGAGAAAAGGAAAGAAACACTAGAGAATTTTTCCAAGTTGAAGAATGACTCAAGTCTTTAAAGGGAAAGGACACACGAAGGATGAAGTTGGAAAATCAGGGAATGTTCTGGAATTCCCATTCTTTGCAATGTTATCCATAATTTGTTATGACCCATACAATTGAATGCCTTTGCATATAATAAGGTAAGAAAAGTAAATAAACAGTGTCTTAACTTGGATTCCCTAAAAGGTAAAGCCAGTGGCATCACTAGGACGTTGGTGGAGTTATGTGCTCTCCACACCCCCTACACTGTCATAAGGGGGCGACCCCAAAATGACCCCAGAGTTCAAAATGGTGTCAGCAGCCAGTGGGGCAGCACCGCAGGGGGAGAGACCACCAAGGCAGCGGCATCACTAGGGTCCGTGTCACTACGGTTAGTGTGGTAATCCATCACCCTCGCTCCTCCTTCATCAGTCAGGGCGTGTGTGGACGGCCTTGGTGCCAGCCTTGTGCGAAGAAGAGGGTCTCTGCTTTGGCCAATGGAAGAAGGGAGGAACTGCGGGTAGGTGCAGGGGGTGAAACCGGGAGGGGCAGATACACGCAAAGCTGTTTGCCCTGCGAGGGGCTGGGGTGGGGCCAGGAGGGCTGCTCAGCCAGACTGAGTGGGGTGGTTTACCAGACAGTCCGTGGGGAGTGGTGCCACCATGAGTTACCACACTGGGTGACACCAACCCTAGTGAAGCCACTGGTAGAGCTTTGAGGCAAAGCTCACGTGCTACCATTATTTTAGGAGTACCATTTTTTATCTTAGGCAAGCAGGAATGAGGTAGGTAAGAATAAGAATCAATACAAGGTTGCATTACTACTGAGCTGGTCACTTGTTTGGCATCAAGCACAAATGATTGCTGTCTCACAGAACTACCCTCAAAACATCTGGTCAGGGAGGAGGACGAACTAAGAATTTATCAATTAACTCCTGTGCCCCATTGGTCTCCCATAAGGAGTCAATATTCCCAAGATTTTGGATATGAGCATCAATAATATCTCATACCTTAAGGTCAAGAGGGGAACCCTGAGTTCTGAGGCAAAGGGTGAGCAATGGCGGACAAGAGGCAAAACTGAGGACAGGTGAGCCGGAGGATATTTACAGCAGCCCATAAGACATGCCTAATACAAGTGGAGTAGATATTACACAGGAAGAAACAAAACTATCTTTGCAGAAGGTGCACTTGCCTACCTAGAAATTTAAGACATATTACACCCTGATAAGTGGTTACCTCTGAGGAGAAGAATGTAATTGCTAAGGATTGAGGGGATTTTTATATTCTAGTCCAAATGTGGATTTATTTTCTATTATGAACAATCTTACTGCATAATCATCATTAAATATGAAAAGGTTATAATATATTTTTATAAAGTAAGGAAAAGGTCACCTCTTTAACCCTTCCCTGGTCATCCCATCAGGAAATGGTTTATCCCTGGAAGGGACTTATACTGTATTATATCCTAGCTATTACCTGATGCGCTATATAAGGGAGAAAACATGAAGGAGCTCAGTTTAACAATTGGAAGAGGATTGGAATGTTTTTCAGATATCCACTGAATCACCTTGTCATCCACTTTAGTTCACATGCTTTGATTTGGAGACCACTGACTAAAAGTCCCAGTATGGGAAAATGAAATTTTGAATTCATCTGTCTCATCCTCTTTATATGGTGTTATGAAGAATTTCCTTTGCTTGGGTAATAATTAATTAGGAAGAGATTGACATTTATTTTATAAGAAGAACCTAAAAATATATATTAAGTAAATTTTTCATAAATTTTCTAAAGCAGAAGGCCAGTCTACACTTATTATTTACACTTATTATTTAAAGCATACCCTTCTACACTATTCTGTGATGTTATTTGTGAATATTACACCAAAAGGAAGCTTATGCATGGGACTTAAATTTTAAAATTTTTGTTGCTTTGGGGAATAAACAAAAGAGTATGAACAATTTTGGCTTATGTTTGTAAATACCATACATAACATTTAGTTATAGTTTTCAGCCGGTTTTCAGTGTCAAAACACTGAGGTTTCTATGGACTTTGTACCACCAAATCTAGGAATGCAATTTTATTCAAGGCTCCTCAAACTAAAATACTTATTCTGTGAATATCATAAAAAATTTGGGAAATTTTCCACTAGGTTGTCCTCTTATTATGTTACAGTAATACAAAAAATATTTCCAAGCACAGTGCCAATATGTTTTACATGTTGCTGTAAAAAAAATTACCAGAGTGCACTTACAAAAATACCTCGTAGGAGAGGGCATGGTAGCAAAAAAACATAGAAGGTCCAAGTTATTTCCATAAAAATAGAGTACTAGTGACAAAATCTTTCTTTTTCAGAAAACATTTTAATTTCAATTTTTA